>NC_035445.2:111802499-112416649 GCF_002127325.2 Helianthus annuus | reverse complement strand
CAATTTTGACAACTTATGAAGGGTTTTAAACCTTTGTTAATAAAATAACTCTAATCTTTTTGGCTTATCTTGTGTTGTTATCCTCTTAATTTCCAATTGTTTTGATATATATTTGCCTGAGTGAGAAAGGTTAAGCAAATTTTGTTTAAGAAATTTAGGATATGATCCTGGATCAAATATCCTATAATCGAAAATTTTCAAAGTAGTTTATTTTAAGGATCATAGGTTTAGTTGTCAAAGTCTAAGGGTTATTTAAACAATTAATGAATGAAATTGAAAATAGTTGAGGATCATACCTGAGGATCCAAGTTAGGATCCTAACTGTAGGATCGGACTTCGACCTAAACGAGTCGTTCGAAAGAGCTCAAATCCGTTTCAGCGGCGGAAACAAAGAAACGGATGTATACACAGCTTGTTTTACACTTTAATCCTCTTGTATATTAATATTACAGCGTTTACAGTAAAAGGAAATACCGGCAGCACCTCGGTATTAGTTTCGAACTCTGTTACAAATGAAATGACAAAGTGACCTATTTATACTATGCTAGGATCGCTCATAATGACAAGTACATAAAAGCGATTCACACAAGTTGCCGTAAAAGCGATCCGACAAGTTCCGTATAAGCGATCTGACATCATTTGACAAAAGAACGATTCATCATGACTGCATAATACACGATCCTCATCATTTGACCTACCATCTTTTTGTCTTTAGTAAATCTTCATGGTGGATTCTCATTTGACCATCATTTGGTCCAATCACAATCAAATGTTTTATCATTTTGTCTTTTGTGGAACTTTGTAAACCTTTTGAAGTATATATTATAAACGGCCATTTCTTGAACTCTTGAATCATGACATCACTTGTGATGTCACCTAGGTGATGTCACTCGTGATGTCATGTCCGATCGGATCCGCAACGAGACTGAGACTCGAAACCAAGACGAAGGTGACAGATGACTGCACCAACAGACTCCCCCTCAGATGTTGACGAGTCTTAAGTGTCGAGTCTTCAACGACTTCAGTCTTTATCAGTCTTTGGACTTCTTTCTCTCTATCTTCAGAATCTTCAGGCTCCCCCTTTTGTCAATCTTCCGTGCTTTTGGGATCGACACCTGGCTTTGCGTATCAACAGATTGAATGTTGACAGAATCTTCAGTGAGAGTCTTCAACATGACATTCTCGGATATAGTTCGGTCTTCTTCAAGAATTCTGCCTGGATCTAACTTTCTCTGGCTATAACCTTCATCAGACTCCCCCTATCACTCTGCTAGGATAGTTGTCTGGGATTTTGTTACCACCATCGAAATTATCTCCTGGCTTCTCTCTGTTCAGTTCATCATCTCTGGTTCTGATATATCTCCTGGCTATCTGTAGCAACAGGATCAGAAACCTGCAAAACTCAACCACTCTATCACAAAACAGAATAATTGCGATTCAACTTAATGAATCAACTTAATTATGTGATACTGTTTTCAATAAACCACTGCTTCACAAATTTGAAACATTTCAATTACTGATTCAACCTACTGAATCATTTTAAACATTTCAAACGACTTAACCAAACTGTCTGTTCATCAAGTTTAGCCTTTGAGATTTTGAAAATCAGCTCTTCACCATCAGTTGTCGAAAATCTTTTTGGATTTTTGAAAATATGAAACATAAATGCAAAAGCAGAAATTAAATGCAAAACAAACATATTTTTGTGAGTTTGTGCAAGAGGATCATATCAGTTTTTGAGACATAACACAAGCACCGTTAAGCTTTTAATCGTTTTAAGTTCTAAACGATTCACGTAGATTGACGATATAATTGTCCTCTTAAATTTTCATACAATTTTCAATCTATTCAGGATACTATTTAGGTATTTTATGAACTTAGTTCAATTCATGTGTCCCACCTCTTGAATATACTCCCGTATCCAGAATCCCAATATTCAGTCTTACAGGTATGAACACTACAACGATGTCTGTACATAAATTAGGGTAAAGATGCGAGAACTGAGGGATCTCAGGTCAGAACTTCCGTTCAGCAGAGAGATATCAGCTTCGACTTAGCAGTGTGTCCCCTTTAGAGGATCTTTTCAGCTACAACAGATGATTATCAATTTTATTGTCTAATCAACTGAGGGCTTTATGCTATATTTCAAGCATTTTGCGGAAAGTATTAGCCAAGGACTAGGTCAGAACTACCGTTCAGCAGAAGTCCCGGAATAATACCCCAGACATCATAGAGTATAAACACCTAGTATATCAGAATACGAGACCTTTCAAACGAGATTTCAGGGGTTACCTATATATCCAAGTAGTGTTCCCCACGAATTTCACAAGTTTGAAATTTTAGGTTTATATCCCGAATAAATCTACTAAATGTACAAAAACCTATCGTCACATCATCAGTGAGACCGTTTATCACATTTTACATTACATTTCTTTAGCATGCTGTGATAGTCCACTGATTTACAATCATTTCCTCTTTTTCACAACAAAACTCATTTTTAAATTTTTAATGTTTTTGACATTTTCAAATTTTCTAATTTTTTTAAAATTTTTCTCCCCCTAAAATCAAAATATGTTTCAATTTTGATTTTCTGGGAAAATTTGAAACAAACTGTACAAACTTGACAACCTGATGAGAATCACTTCAATTCTCCATCCACCTGGCATAAACAATCAGAACTCCCCCTCACAACAAACTATTTTCCCATTGTGATTTCAAAACACTTAAGTTTGTTTTAATCAAAATGGCTTTTCCGGAAAACTTAGTTTGTTTACCAAACCGTTTAGGTACGGGGTTACTTCATCATCTTGTTTTCTACACAAAAGTAGGAAAATCCAAGTACAAGTTAATGTCCTTGATTTACCATATGCAGTCCAGAATCCTCTGTACCACTTGTAAAACATTCACAAACACAACCAAACCTCTTTACCGTTTGCATGATTGACGTTACCGAATAAAATTCAAGAAAGATGCCGCTTCATGATCCACGATACCATCTTGGGATCTCCGGCAATTCCTGCAAAATCTTCAAACACAGATTTAAAAAGATGCCGATTCATGCTCCACTCTTACAAACCTGGGAGCTCCGGCAAGTCAGGTTTTTTCTATTTGAATAGTTTCACCCAAGCCTGACCAGCCTTGGGTGATTTTGAATTCTTATTCAACAATGGTGGAAAATTTTTCTCATCCATTGTTAAACTAGAATTCTCGACCTTTACCTCAACACATGGCTCTTCTGGTTTTACCATTCCAGAATCGTTGCCTGAATGTGGCTTGTCTGACTTTAATAAGTCAGATTCATCGCGGACATGTGGCTCCTTTGTTTTCGAAGAAACAAATTCATCGCCAGGAAGTGAAAACTTCACTTTCTTCTTTTTCTCCTCTTTTGTCCTCAGATTTGCATCTGATGAATTCGACTTGCTTGACTTTGCAGTTGAGGAAGTTGATTCATCAGCACTCTTCTTCGATCTGTCGGGTGAACCCGAGGACAAAATCTTTTCGAGGTGTTCTCTCGCTTTCTTTCTCTTCTTTCTCAGTCGGTCTTTCTGCCCCTGAGAAAGCTTCACTTTTGTTTCTTGAACTTTAGGTTCTTTGACCTTCTGTTCTCTGACGTTTTGGCCCGAAACTTTCAATTCTTTGGGCTTGACAACGACTGGTATCTTCTTTGCCATTTTCTGAGAATTAGCCCTCAATCTGTCATGCGATCTCTTTGGGCAATCTCTGGCAATGTGACCTTTGATATTGCAATTGTAGCACCTCCTGGTCTCATAACTCCAGTATTGGCAGTTAACAGCAATATGCCCCTGATATCCGCAGCTGTAGCACACCCTGTTATCATACCAGTTACCACCTTTTTCACACCAAATGCTCAGATCATAGCATTGTCTGGCTTGGTGATATTCCTTCCTCAAATGTGCTGGTTTTGACGCTTTTGCACTGTGGTTCGTCCTGCACACAACAAATTTTGAATTTTCATTTTCAATTTTTTGTAATTTTTTCTTTTGATTGGATGATCGTACTGATGAGTTTTTTCTTTCATTTTTAAAGTTTTGATTCTGTTTTACAATCTTCTTCACAGGTTTTTGCTTAGAGCATTCACCTTTTTCAGTTGATTGCAGAACAGTTTTCTGAAATTTTTCTTTCAACTTTAAAAACAATTTTTGTTTTTCTTTCTTAACATTTTCATCATCAGACTCTGTCACAGACTCATCTGCTGAATAAAATTTCTCATTTTCCTCATCAGTTTTATCATCACAATCTTTGACTTTGACTTTGTCAACGTTTGTAGCCTTTTCACTCATCGGAACTGAATTGATCGGTTTTGGACAAGGAATATTCAACTTGTCAGATTTAGTCGCAAAACTGATCAATTTCTTCTCAAGTTTATCTATCTTGGTCCTGGAATTCTTAGCTTCTTCCTCAAGCTGAGATATTCTCTCAAGATGAGACTTGATGGAATTGTCATTCTCAACCTTCAAACTTTCAAGAACAGACTTTTCATTTATCAAAATTTTGATCTGTTCCTGAAATTTTGATTCATTTGCTTTTAGATTCTTGTTTTCAAGCTTTATCCAGAAATCCTCATCTTCTGACGATTTCTTTTTGCTTTCAAGCTCTTTTACCAACTCTTTGATTCTCTTTTGAGCGCTTTCACCTTCTTTTTCAAGTTCGACAATCTTCTGAAGATGGGAATTTATCATCTTTTGTTTTTCAATGTTGTTTTTACTAAACACATTTTTCCCATCTTCAAGAATTTTCACTTGCCCCTCAAATTCTTGATATTTCAAAGTCAAACTGTTAAAATCAATCAACAGTTTGTCATTTTCTGCTTTCAACTTCTCACAATCTTTTTCCAGAGAAAGAATCTGGTTTTCAGCAACGTGCTTCTCGTCTTTCAACTTTTTGACTTCAAATGCCAAACTTTCTATGTCTTTCACGAGTTTGTCATTGTCAGTCTTAAAGTTGTCGCATGTTGAGCACATTGTTTCATTCTTCACCGATTCTTCAGCTTTTGGACTTTCTTCTTCCTTTGCTGTGAATGTACCTGCACAAAACATTTTAACGAAATCAAGAGGATTTCCATTATTATCAATATAACAACCTCGTTTGAAATCGTATTTCAGCACATGTTTTGCCCTGATACATTTAGTAACCCTTTTGTGCATCTCTTCAATCACATCTGAACTTAGATCTAGCACATTATATTCCAAAACCTTGATCAAATCTTTCTTTTTCTTTCTGGTTTCAAGTTCATGAGTTTGAAGTTTGCTGATGAATTGATTTAGAGGTAGTTTTGAAAAATTTGACTTCTCCCTTAAATTCTTCAAACATTCACCCCATTCAATCGGTAATGCATCTGCAAATTTCTCCAATTTTTCAACATTTGACGGATATATCTCATGATCTTTCATATAACTCAATAAAACACTATATCTGTCTTTAAGATCCTCCAACGTTTCGTCTTTCAGACACACGAAATATTTGAACCTTTTTGCCCAACCATCTTTGCTCACTTTTCTATAACCCTCATCTAGATATCCGTGATTCCAATCATTAAATCTTTCGAAATAATAATTCTCCTGTTCATCAAACACCATTGCTATTTTTTCGCAAATAAGCAAACCAAGGATGACGAAAAAACGGACCAATCAGCAATTTGACACAAAGGCGGTTTGAAAACAAATTGATTGGGTCACTTGGACGATGCACAACAAACAACAAAACTGATTTATTTTGTTTGTTTTAGTTAATGGGGCGGTGAGTTTTGGACAGTCTATATGTAATGATTTTGAACATTAATCACCTACTAACTGACACATGCACAGTCTTTTAAAGTGGCGGCACAACAAAGTGGATTTGGCCTCATGAGAGTAGTGGGTCTGTGATTATTTTTTACGAAATGGGCGGCAAGTATTTGGTGGATCAGATGTATGCAAGTGGGCGGTGCAAAAGTGTTTGGTATTGGGCCGATATGTTGGCCAATGATCTTAAAGTGGGCTGCAAAATATGAATATCTTGGGCGGTGCAATTTGTTTTCAATGAACTGTCAATCAAAAAAGAATGGCAATTTTATAGGCAATCAAAAAGTCCGATTGGTTTAATGGGAGGTGGGTCACATGGGCCAAACAATTGAGTGGGACGGTGCAAAGAGTATTTGACTAACACAAAAAGCGACCCATGATTGTTGTCATAAAAGCGATTCACAAGATTGTCTATATCAACGATCTGTCTCAAGAGCGGACCATACTGTTACCCAATGAGCGATCCACTTGAGGTCTTATAAGCGGTTCACACTTTACACTTTTGAGCGGTTCAAGGATAATATTTCGAGCGGTTCCAGACAATATTTCGAGCGGTTCCAGACATTATTTTCAAGCGGTTCCAGAAGTATTTCGAGCGGTTCCCGGAGTGATGTCAGCAAACACGAATCGCTTTTAGAGCGAAAATTCAATTTTAATCACTTTTAAGCCGAATTAAGGTCTGAAAACTTCCAGGTTTTGTTAAATCATCATTCCGCACACAATATGTAAATTTGAAGCGATTTTGACCGTAAAAAGTTGCGTTTCTCGAAAAAGAAAGGTGTAGAAGCAGAAAAAGTGATGAACACGAGCTGTATATGCGAGATCTCCTCCTCCTTGGCTCTGATACCAATTGTAGGATCGGACTTCGACCTAAACGAGTCGTTCGGAAGAGCTCAAATCCGTTTCAGCGGCGGAAACAAAGAAACGGATGTATACACAGCTTGTTTTACACTTTAATCCTCTTGTATATTAATATTACAGCGTTTACAGTAAAAGGAAATACCGGCAGCACCTCGGTATTAGTTTCGAACTCTGTTACAAATGAAATGACAAAGTGACCTATTTATACTATGCTAGGATCGCTCATAATGACAAGTACATAAAAGCGATTCACACAAGTTGCCGTAAAAGCGATCCGACAAGTTCCGTATAAGCGATCTGACATCATTTGACAAAAGAACGATTCATCATGACTGCATAATACACGATCCTCATCATTTGACCTACCATCTTTTTGTCTTTAGTAAATCTTCATGGTGGATTCTCATTTGACCATCATTTGGTCCAATCACAATCAAATGTTTTATCATTTTGTCTTTTGTGGAACTTTGTAAACCTTTTGAAGTATATATTATAAACGGCCATTGCTTGAACTCTTGAATCATGACATCACTTGTGATGTCACCTAGGTGATGTCACTCGTGATGTCATGTCCGATCGGATCCGCAACGAGACTGAGACTCGAAACCAAGACGAAGGTGACAGATGACTGCACCAACACTAACCTTTAATCAGGATAACCATAAGTGAAACTTTAATGGATAATAAGGATTAAGGATCCTTAATTGTTTAACTTTGAAAACCTGAAAAGTAGAACGTAACTTGGGACTAAGCCAATATAAAAGATAAGTTAGTAACTGGGGACAAGCCCAAAGGATAACTGGGGACAAGCCCAAAGGATCACTAGGGACAAGCCCGAAGGATAACTGGGGACAAGCCCAAGGATCGTATGTAAACTCGAGTATGGCCCTCACTGGCGACTATCCAAACTTAGTGACATGAAAATGCCAAAACCTTAGCTAACGTGAAGACGTTAGAAACCTTAGGAACGGATGTATGGTACGTCTACCATTATACGTAGGATCCTAGGTATAGCCAGTACGATGAGGTTATCAGCCCCTAAAGCGAGTACTGGTCCCAAAGACATGAACTATACCAGGATCATCGTGCGCTACAGGCGAAAACTGGGGACAAGCCCAAGGATAACTGGGAACAAGCCCAAGGATCTGAGTTGCTTCTGAGGATTGTTGACATTATGCTAAGGATACCTGGACTTATCAGAACTCAAAATCTCGTGAGAGAAGGATGAAGGATACATGATCCTTATCCTTAAATAAGAAGATATGTAAATAAGAGTTTGAGCTTAGGGCATTACCAGAGTAAGGATCATTGATGCTTCAGGGATCCTTGAAGGATACTTCCAATGTAAGGATCACTCATACCAGAAGGATCCTGCTCACATGAAATATTTTTTCAAGTGGACAGCATTCCAGGCTCTTGGTAACAAATTTCCTTCCACGGTTAGCAATCTATATGCCCCCTTTCCTGCTTCGGCTTCAATCAAGTAAGGGCCCTCCCACTTTGGTGCCAATTTCCAATCAGCAGGATTGATAGTATTTTGGAATGCTTTTCTCAATACCATATCCCCAACTTGGAATTTCCTTATCCTGACATTTTTGTTGTAAGCACCAGCCATTCTTTGTTGGTAGCTAGCCATCCTCATCCTAGCCAGATCCCTGATTTCTTCAATAGTATCCAGGTCTTGAGCCAGGTTTGCATCATTCTCCTCAGGATCACGGGTACTTGTTCTAGCAGTTGGAACCACCATTTCTGTTGGGATCACTGATTCTGCCCCAAACACCAAAGAGAAGGGTGTTTGACCAGTAGCATTCTTGGGGGTTGTCCTATCAGCCCAGAGCACATAAGGCAATTCCTCTGCCCATTTCCCCTTCTTGGATCCAAGTTTCTTCTTCAGATTGTTGATGATGATCTTGTTGGATGATTCTGCTTGGCCATTGGCTTGTGGGTGGACTGGTGTTGATTTTATCATCTTAATCCCCCAACTGTCACAAAAGTTAGTAGTCCTGCTCCCAATAAATTGGGAACCATTATCACATACAATTTCAGAAGGAATGCCAAATCTAGTTATAATGTTTCTCTTAATAAAGGATATAACTTCTTTCTCTCTGACTTGGGGAAAAGCTTCAGCCTCTATCCACTTGGAGAAGTAGTCAGTCATAGCAAGCATGAATACTTTTCCACCAGGTGCCTTAGGGAGCTTGCCAGCTATATCCATCCCCCATCTCATAAATGGCCAAGAGGATGGAATAGGATGTAGAAATTCAGCCGGCTGATGAAGGATATTGCTGTGTCTTTGACAAGGATCACACTTCTTAGCATACTCCACAGCATCCCTTTTCATAGTTGGCTAGTAGTATCCTGTCCTTAAGATCCTTGAGAACAATGCCCTGCCCCCAGTGTGGTTTCCACAATCTCCTTCATGGAAGTCTTTTAACACTTCTTGAACTTCAGGATCCTCGATACATCTTAAATATGGTCCTGCAAGAGATTGCTTATATAGCACATTATTTAAGATTGTGAATTGAGATACCTTAATCCTGAAAGCCCTAGGATTTTCTCCCATAGGAATTTCCCCGTGTTGTAAGTATCTCATGATTGGTGAGATCCATGATCCTGAATAAGATTGAGTATCCTCACTAGGGATCATTGCAGTATCCTCTTCTATTTCCATGGCCACCTGTTTTTCAATAGCAGGAGCCAGGATATGGATGATGGGGATACTTATATCCTCTGGGATCTTCAAAGATGATCCTAGATTGGCCAATGCATCAGCTTCTGTATTTTCTTCCCTTGGTACCTGTGTCAAACTGAAAGAAACAAAGGAGAGTGCCAATTCTTTGACTATCTCTAAATATTTGGTTAGTTTTTCACCTTTAATAGCATAGGATCCATTAAAGTGATTGGTGATTAACAATGAATCCACGTATACCTCAAGATACCTGATCCTCATATGTTTAGCGATTTGTAAACCAGCGATTAAGGCTTCATATTCAGCCTCATTATTAGTGGCTTGGTACTCACAAGCTATGGAATGGGGTATTATGTCCCCCTGTGGCGATTTTAGTAGTATACCAAGCCCCGTGCCTTTGACATTTGAGGATCCGTCAGTATGTAGTATCCAAGGATCCTTAGTTTCATCCAGCTGCTGGACTTCCAATTCGGCTTCCTTTTGTAAATCACTACTGAAATCAGCCACAAAGTCTGCTAATGCTTGGGATTTGATGGCTGTTCTCGGCTCATATCTTATATCATGGGCACTAAGCTTTACTGCCCACTTAGCCATTCTTCCGGACATCTCTGGTTTCCTGGATTCAGCGTCAAGTAAACTCTTACTTACATAATAGACAGGATATTGTGTACCTTCATGATCCTTAACAAGGACTGCACTTACTACTTTTGAGGATACCGCAAGGTATAAGGATAACACATCTCCTTTTTCTGGTTTCATCAATGCTGGGGCTGAGGACATGTATTCTTTTAGGGCTTGTAAATCATTCTCATGCTTTTCAGTCCATTCTAATTTCTTATTCTTTCTTAGGATGTCATAGAATTCTTTACACTTTTCTGAGGATTTGGATATGAATCTGTTTAGAGCTGCTATCCAGCCTGTTAGCCTTTGCACATCCTTAGCGTTGGCAGGGGATTTGATATTTACCAATGCTTTGATTTGTTTCGGGCTTGCTTCAATGCCCCTCTGGGTTACCATATATCCTAAGATTTTACCTGCTTTAACACCAAAGTGACATTTTGAAGGATTAAGCTTCATGTTATAGTTATCAAGGATATCAAATGCTTCCTCCAAGTCCCTTAGGTGATCCTCAGCTTTTTTGGATTTCACCACCATATCGTCTATGTACACTTCCATAGTTTGTCCAATTTGATCTTTGAACATCATATTCACCAGCCTTTGATATGTTGCACCTGCATTTCTTAATCCAAAAGGCATAGCAATATAACAATATAAACCGGTTGGGGTCATAAAAGCCGTATCCTCTTGGTCAGATGGTTCCATCTGAATTTGTTGGAATCCAGATGATGCATCCATAAAGGTTAATAGTTCATGACCCGCCGTTGCATCCACCATGGAGTCAATGTGGGGTAATGGGAAAGGATCCTTGGGACATGCCTTATTCAAATCAGTGAAATCGACACATACCCTCCACTTTCCATTTTTCTTTTGAACAACAACCACATTGGCCAGCCATTTTGGATACTTCACTTCTCTGATCATACCTGCTCGTAGTAATCTTTCTACCTCTTCCTGGATAATGGCATTTCTTTCTGGTGCAAACTTCCTCCTTTTTTGATGGATCGGTTTAACTGACCTGTCAATGCCAAGTTTATGAGTGATAATATCCTTAGATATACCTGTCATATCCTCATGTTTCCATGCAAAGGTAGATTTTCTTCTTTTGAGGAAGGATACTATGTCTTCTTTCATTTTATCAAGGATCCCTGATCCGATATAGATCTTGGATTCAGGATCATCAGGATCCAAGAGGATTTCGTCCACATCTTGCTTTCTTGCCTCCAAGACATCCCTTGGAGGATACTTTAATTGCTATTGCTCCCTTGGTTTCGAGGCTGGTTTCATTGATGAGGTGTAACAATCCTTAGCCTCCTATTGATCACTATCGATCTTGATTATTCCCCATGGGCTAGGGAGCTTCACACATTGATGGTAGGTGGACGGGACTGCCTTCATATCGTGTATCCAGGGCCTGCCAAGGATAACATTACAACAAGACAAACAGTCAATAACACAAAATTTCTGATAATTATGTAATCCTTCCACGTAAATTGGGAGTTTGATGTCCCCCAGGGTTTTCTTAGTTTCGCCACTAAATCCTACAAGCACGGAGGATCTTGGTGTGATATCTGATTCAGGGATACCCATTTTCTTCAGAACATCAAGCTGGATAATGTTTACTGGGGTTCCTTCGTCAATAAGGAACCTGCGGACAAAGTGGTTAGAAATAAAGAGAGTAATAACTAAACTATCATGATGAGGATCCTGGATGTCAACTCGATCATCCTCATCAAAGGTTATCACTTTTCCTTCCGAGACACTTGACGTTCGAATAGGTCTTTCTCCATTATCCATTTTAGCTTCCTTTGCATGCCTTCTAGCTGCTGAGAAGGATGTACCACAGATGTCTGATCCTCCAGAAATAAAGTTGATTACTTGTGCATCTGCCGGAGGAGCTGGAGCTTTCTCAGGAATCCTCTCAGAATCCTGAGTCCTTTGCTTTTTTCTTCCCAACAACTCTTTTAGATGCCCCTTGCTTAGCAGATATCCAATTTCCTTTCTTAGCGCGATGCATTCTTCGGTTAAATGCCCAAAGTCCTTGTGGTATGCACACCACTTCGATTTTTCTTTAGTTCCGGCTGATTTGTCATTTTTTCTAGGCCATCTGGCTTTTTCTCCTAGATTTTGCATTGCAAGGATTAGTTCATGGTTTTCAACGGAAAAACAGTATTCAGAAATTGGAGGATAATCTTCATCATCCTCTTCTTGGTCAACAGCATGCACGTTCTGGTTGTCAGTTCTGTAGTAGGATTTGAATCTGTTGCTTTTGAAAGAGGATCCTTGCTTTTCTTGTTTTGAGGATCCTACTTGTCTCTCCTGGATCCTCTTGTCATCCTCTAACCGGATGAACCTGAGTGCCCGAGTTCTTACTTCGTCTAGGTTCCTGCATGGTGTCATAACAAGATCATCATAGAACAATGAATCCTTAAGTAATCCCATCTTGAAGGCCTCAACAGCTGTGGCCACATCCAAGTTAGGAATATCCAAGGATTCTTTACTAAATTTGGTTATATAATCCCTTAATTATTCATTATGACCTTGAGTTATCCTATATAAATCGCTAGTCAATCGTTCAAATTTTCTACTACAAGAAAATTGACTATTGAATAAGTTAACTAAATTAGCAAATGAAGTAATAGAGTAAGGGGGAAGACTTAGCAGCCATTTAAGAGCTGATCCAGTAAGAGTGGATCCAAATCCCTTGCACAGGCATGCTTCCTTTAACCTTTCTGGAATAGGATTGATCTCCATCCTCTCCCTGTATTATGCTATGTGTTCCTCAGGATCCGTTGTACCATCATACAGCTTCATAGTAGGGATATGGAATCTTTTGGGTATCTCAGCATCACAAATTGGTGGTGCAAAACGAGATACCTTATGGCTTCCATCTGCAATCTCTGGGATAGGTTTGACTACCCATGGAACACTTGATATCATATCCTTCAGTTTTTCTAGTTCTCTGGCCATAGCATGATTGATACCTGTATCCTGCATGAATCCATGGTTAGTGGTAAGAGAATTATTAAAAGTGTTACCTCCCATCGGGTTCAAGTTAGGAACATTGGATGTGAATCCATATTGCTGGGATTCTGGGATGATGGAGGGACCAGTGGAAGCAATGGTTTGCATTGGAATAAAATCTCCTTGATGGACATCTGGACTTCCTGTTTGCAAATTCTTCAGGGATCCTGGTATCTGAAGGGATCCTTGAACCTGGGATGATCCCGGAACAAAGGATGATCCTTGAACCTGGGATGATCCTGGAACAAAGGAGGATCCTAGAACTTGGGATGATCCTGGAACAAAGGAGGAACCTAAGCTCATGAAGGATCCCATATGCTGAGTGTAGGATCCTGCCGGTTGGAAATATGATCCTGATGCCTGAGTCATTGCTGCTGGGCCGAAATGCACTCCTCTTAATCCATCAGTATGTTGAATGTTTGGGACCTCTGATGGCTGAGAAGTAATCATCGGAGTATCAAAATTCAAAGATTTGGGCATTAGTGGGGAATGATCCTCTGCCGTTTTCTTTTGCCTTTTGAGATCTCCGATTTCCTTGAGGATCCTGTCATTAGTTTCATCCTGCTGCTGCATACGATCCCTCATCTGCAAAATCAAAGTAAATATATCACTAGTACTGGGAACAGAAGAAGTTAGAGCAGAAGATGATGGTTTAGAGATGATAGGAGTTGGTCTCTTCTCAGCATATTTCTGAGATCCATCTGGTGGTGGAGGCAAAGGTGGAATGCCATTAGATGAATTGACTGCAGACATCGCTGTGGATGTAACACCCCCAAAATTCCACCTGCGGAAACCCCGCGAGGCGTGTTACGCATCAGAGTTCGAGCCACCAATCACATTGAACAAATGATAAGTATTTAAGTAAGTCATGACATTAATTACCAAAACAAGATGTCAACATGATATCAATTCTCAAATGTTATGTAGCGGAAGCATGTAATCGTTTAGCAATCGTTTCATAATAATCAAAATCAATGTATCGTTTATAAGTGAATCCAAGAGTCTCGATCCATGACCACTCCAGCACTCCCAGATAGCAAGTCCATGTTCCAAGGCTAACGACCTACAAGCATGCAAACAAGTGTGTCAGACTACGCTGGTGAGCTCAAGGTTTTGTTAACGTATTGTATTACCAGATGTATGTTAATGCGATTCAATGTTATGTTACGATGTTGCTCATGCTAGATACCCTAGGGAGTGTGCCCATATGTATCCGGGGAGTGTGCCCCTTAACAACCCCAATGCTCCTAACCGAGCATTGGCAATGATCGATCCCATGTACAATAACCAAGACCCAAGTTAATTGTTTACCCAGAGTTTCCCTTCCAAATGTTTACCAGTTGTCCCAAACCACCGGGACACATGCTAGAGAAATGCAATGAACTCACCTGGGATTGCTCGGTATGATACACGAAAAGGTTTAGTTAAGCTACAATGTGATCAACCACGTCCTAGCAGGTTTACCATACAAGTCAGGTTTTGACTCAAGCAATGCACGTATGAATCACGTATGTTAACACGTTACAAGCACGTATAGATCATGTCAACAGTTTGTAATTAAAGCAATCCATTCAACTTGTGCAAATAATTATCAGCCCAATAGTACTCGGCCCAAATATATAACACATAAGTGACCTTGTGCGGTCCGGTTAGCTTTGGTGCAATTGATAGGCCTTGTGCGGGTGGGCCTTGGGCCTGTTCGGTCCAATAACAAATCAATAATTATCTAACAACACTACGGCCCAAATAAATATCCACTACGGGACTTGTGCGATCCGATACGGGTTGTGCGATTGGAGGTTGGGCTGCTCGGCCCAGGTTAGACAACACAAGTCTTGTGCGATCCGGGCAGACTTGTGCGGTCTGCTTGGGTTGTGCGACCGAGCTAGTCCGGCCCAAACTGTACACCCGGCCCAACATCACAACTTGTGCGACTCGGGCACCTTGTGCGTCTGGTGTCATCTTGTGCGAGTGAGGTCTTGGGCTTTAAGGCCCAACTGACATGATTAGTCCAACAGTTAACAATTAGACAACTTGTGCGATTCATCAAACCTTGTGCGGTTGATAACATCTTGTGTGATCTGAAAATTATGCCATTTAGTTATATCGTTTCCATATCCAAAATTAGTCAACAACCATTACCTATTCCAATAGTTACCAAACCTGCAATTTAGAAATCACCAAATTAACAGTTTTTGATTACTCAATAATTGATCAAGGCAAGGATTTTTAACATCAATTCATATGAACCCTAAACACAATCAAAACATGTGCACCATGATCACAACACTTAACCGTATACTAACATGCAACCAATTATAATACATTCGAACAGGAACATATCACATCCTAGCCGAGTAACATGTTCATTCTATTCTTGCCTAACATCATGAAGTTCCGAATCATAATAACATTATCGAATACTTGTGTGAGCCGATTAACAAACATACACTCAACTTGATTATATCATACAATCATACAACCCTTGTATAGCATCAATCCGTATGAACCGAATACTTATTATCAATCAATATTACTAGCATAACACCCAAGTTCAATCGCATAACAGAACGATAACAACAACATAACATCATAAATCATACAACTAATAAACACAAGAACTAACCGATTAGAAGGTAGAGAAGTAACGATCCGAACAAGAAAGCTTCAAGCAATAAGGTGTGTTGTCGTCAACTTCGAGAGAGAAAGGAGCTAGGGTTTCGTGTGTGTGTGGATGAAAAGTGTGGAGTGGTTACAATACCCTAGGTGTTGTGTATAAGGTGGGTGGGCCGAACTCGTGCATGGGCCGCCCTTAAGAGTTCGGTCACAATCAATCCGGCCCAATGGCCTTGTACGATTGATACATGTTGTGCGGTTCTGTCACACCCCAACCGATGGCGGAATCATCGGGGCGCGGCACTAGGCGAATCAGATTGCTCAAGAGAATCCATAACAACTATATTGCGATAATATTTATTACATTTGTCATCCCATACTAACAAACAATACAATCACATAAGTTATCACAGATTTCTTGTCCTCTCGAACAATTCAAATCCGACAACCTAGATTTTTAGATGCGTTTCTAGACTTCCTAGCTTGATTTGATGTAAACTTCGGCTAAACCTGCAACATACGTTAAAACTTTGTCAATACAAAAGTATTGGCGAGTATACAGGTTTGATATGTGTAGTATGATAGATTAAAAGTGCTGCGAATTTCCACATGCATAAACGTAATACACGACATATATACTCACAAAACTGATACTACCAGCTAAGTCCTCGATGCTCGACTCTTGATGGCATAACTAGACCCCGTCGGGCGAAATAGTACTATACTAGTCTTGGTGGGACGTCACGAGTATAAGTCCTAGCATACATGTACTAGCATCACGTATATCTATGCAAACAGTTATTCGCAAGTGATAAATAGTCCAATTAAATCATTCGTTTGATAAGTTTGGTTTTTATGGAACGTATGTTACACCCAAAATTCGATAAAAGGGGTCAAGTATACTCACAGCGCGTTTTCGGTTAGGTTTGCGGAACCGGTGCCGGAGAATATCCTGATTTCAGATAATTTACGTGAGTGACAGGTTACTATGCGTTAAACGGTATCGATTTGCGTGAAATCGGGCGAAAATTGGGTTGAAGTTGGTTAAAATTGTAATTGGGCTGGCCCAGTCGAACAGGCCACTCGATCGAGTGGGCCTGGTCGGTCGGATGGGCTTGGTTGGTCGGATGGCATGATCGATCGAATGGGCCTGATCGATCGGACAGCCTGATCGATCGAATGGCTGTTCGATCGACCAGCTGTTCGATCGACCAGCTGTTCGATCGACCAGCTGTTCGATCGACCAGCTGTTCGATCGACCAGCTGTTCGATCGACCAGCTGTTCGATCGACCAGCTGTTCGATCGACCAGCTGTTCGATCGACCAGCTGTTCGATCGACCAGCTGTTCGATCGACCAGCTGTTCGATCGACCAGCTGTTCGATCGACCAGCTGTTCGATCGACTAGCTGTTCGATCGACTAGCTGCTCGATCGACTAGCTGTTCGATCGATTGGGCCACTCGATTGGCCATCCTGTTCGGCTGTTTTCGATGATTTTTCGAGCGTTTTTTGGCGTTTTGGGTCGAGTCGTTACGATGAGGTGTTAAGCAACTGAAATCCCGTCAATTCCAACCTGTTTCATCGGCCGGGAATCACCCCGTTCGTCGGAACTGGTCGTTTTTTGTCGGTTTTTCCGTGTTTAACTCGAAATCGATCATTTTATCACTAGATCTGATGTAAAAACCTTGATTTTACTTAGGAAATGCCCTGGATCTGAGTTGTTCTTGATGATATGAGGTCAACACTTGAAGTTCATAAGAACTTTGTGATGAAATCTATCCGAACGTCCCAAATCCGTGGCCTTTTGATTAGAAAAACATTAATTTGGTTGAGATTCATGAAGAATCGTATGTAAATCATCCGAATCTGAGTTGTTCTTCATGGGATGACATCACCTTTGAAGAACTCTATGGTGACATCACCTTAGAACACCCCAAATCCGTTGATTTTACGGTTAAAAATTGAGATTTGAAAGGTAGAAAGATGAAGGATTGCATTTGGATCAAGAAAGTACAAGATTCGGGTTGAAAACTTACAAGAATCGGAAGAAATCGAGAGATTTGAGGGCTGGAACGTCTTGGTCGGTTAGGAGCAGCAACACAAGTGTTTGGGAGTGAACGGAGGGGTATTTATAGGCAAGGAAGGAGAAAGGAAGGCAAAACAGCAGTTGGATCGGCTGGCCCAGTCGATCGGCTGGCCCAGTCGATCGGTTGGCCCAGTCGATCGGCTGGCCCAGTCGATCGGCTGGCCTAGTCGATCGGCTGGCCCAGTCGATCGGCTGGCCCATCCGATCGGCTGGTCCATCCGATCGGACTGGCCCATCCGATCGGACTGGCCTATCTGATTGGGCCGGTCTGACCAATTGGACTAGTCTGATCGAATTGATCCGTTCGGAAGCCTTTTGATCCCGTTTTTGGTGCGATTTCGACGGTTTAAGCCATATTTTCATATATTTATATAATTATTAATTTATTTATTATAATTAATCACAAAAGGGCCGTATATACGTATTTATGTATCCAATTCTCAGTGCGGTGATCAAGTTACGCGTGCCTTCGAGTGCGTTTTTCGATGTGATGTGCCACAATGATTATCGGGGCACCACTTACTCATATTGCCATCATCGTCATGACGGTTAGAGTCATAGTACTCACCCGATAACCCTCGTTAGCGTTGATTACTCACATTTTGACACCTCACGCTCATCGAGAAGGGTAGTTTAGGCCTTTACTCGACATCATCGTGAGTGTTATGCAAAGTAGGTTTGTAATAGCGATAGAATATGCGTAATTATTCGATTATACTTCGATTTAGCGATAAAATTGGTATGATTACATTATGATCCGAATCTCCGGTGCTAGGCGTAACGAGTGTGTCGAGTAGTAACAACGCACGAAGGTGCGGGTTGTTACAGTATCCCCTCCTTTAGGAAATTTCGTCCCGAAATTAATCCAATAGTAGGGTCGTAAGAGTTGATGCGATTGAGAGTAGAGATTAATAGCGTCTAGATAACGAGCGATCGATTAAGATTTGGCGAGTGAAAATAGAGAGAGCATACGATTCGATTACTTAGAAGTGATAACACATACAAAAAGCAATTTTATAGCGTTTTAAACTTACCAATACTCGATTAATCTCCGAAGTTAATTAAGAAAAATCTCCTCATGGCGCGGTGTCGACCGTTTTGATGTCCACACCAGCGCTATGTGGAGGGTTTTGTTATTTGATAACAGGTTTTGAGTTTTACATTTTAAAAGAATCAGGTGGCAAAATAAGTTTTAAGAAAACTTTCCTACAACGTGGGTTCGAGCGGAACTCGACTGCCGAACCCTCGTTCTCGGGAAGATTCCTGTCGGTCATTGCAAAGGTTTTTAAGAAAAGAATTGGACTTATGAAATTTTCATTGGGCACGGAGCCAAACTGATTCAATGTTTTCTCCATGTTGTAGGGAATTTCATTTGTCCAACGGTTTTAGTAAAAATTTTATAAAAATAGGTTTTCCTTAATACTATGAAAAAAAATAACTTACATCGGGCCCCACGTGGCACCTTCCCACAAAAGTTCGTTAATATGGTTAAAACACTTATATATAGGAAGTACCAGCGACGTATCCACCATGCTTTACCCATATTAACTCTGTTTCATGAGGCAATGTCATGCGTGCCGATAAGACATAGATAGAATTTCGATTCCCTTGATCCTAGCGATGAGGTGCTAGACCGAGCTTTGAATAGAAATAAGTTGGATGCAAACCAAGCGTAGGCAGCGGGTGCGAGTAGTCCGGTCGCACAACGCGGATATGGTATGCTTGGTTGGGCAACGAATGTCACGATTTTGATTCGGGTAAAAGAGATTTCGATTTGATTCCACACGAAGTTCGCATGGCACGTTTCCACAAGACTTGCTAATATGACAAACACCATGTTTCCATATTAGTTTCATCTTGTGAAGCAATGTCATGCACCCTAACATTACACCACCTGCGATGACTTCCAAGTAACATTCGAACATCGATAGACAATAGATTTCAACAGATTGATAAGCGACGATTGTTGCGTTGCGAGTGATAGACGATTGATTGAACTGATTACACCACGAATAGTACTAAGGCTAGCCCACACGGTCTTTTTCCACAAAGTCAACTAATATGGTCAAAACATCACCATGTTTCAACCTTGTTAGTTTCGTCTCGTGAAGCGAGGTCTTGTGCGCTAACATGACACGTAGAATGCGTGCATTGATAAGTAATAGCGGACCATGATAAGAGTATCGAGTTGGTGGATTAGGTGCGAGGCGCGTTAAGAGTGGAAGGCGGCGAGTGACTCTCGATACTCGTCTAGCGAATCCACAATAGACGATCCACACCAGCTGATAGAAGTTCACACAATTGACAACAACTAGCGTTAGAGATTTCTAGACAAACACATGATGCGATTGCGATTTCGAGCCACTTATCGAATGATTTGATTTCGAGTTTGATCCGGCAAAACTGCGATTAAGTTGCGTTCTAGACTTTACGACCAGTCTCGCGTTGCTCCAATTGCTCTTCGGGGTGAACTTACCTAAGTTCATCGATGTGGCAATTTGTGTACGCGGACTTACGAGAAGCCTCGCAGTGATGCGGTTTAGTTTTGTTACGCCTTGTGATTGATGGTAGAGTGTCAAATTAACCATAATAGTATAATAGGTCTAATAACGTCCAACTCCACATGGCACTTTCTTCACGAAGTTTCGGTAGTATGGTAAAGCGTACCCCCGCGTCACCCCTACTACTTATGCCCCGTGCTTTGGTGTCACACTTTGTTGACACGGCCTTGACCGTGCTTTTAAACGTTATGGCACCATTAGAACTTCACTACGATCTCCGTGCACTGACCAAGATAATCCCGTGTGCACCCGTGATTAGTTGTCCCTTGCACGTATACCGTACCTCGTTCTAAGAGTGTTATAGGGATAAAATACATAATATAGTACATAGTGCTAGCGTCTAGATAGTGCTCGATTGTAAGAGAAATAGAATCCACACACGATGATATATGTAATAAGTTCCAGAAATGATAGCGATAAGTCGGATTATTACAACAACATTAGGATCAAAATAACGTTGTTGTGGATACTTGTGGAGACGGCGGTTGCTGATGACTTCCTTCCAGGTTACGGTCTTGTACGGCACTGCGACGTATAATGCCCATACCAGTTGCAATTTGCGCAATAGCGACATTTTGCTTCTAGCGGGTGATGATACGTGCATGTGAAACACAGGGGATGAGATCCATTGTAAGCGCGTTGTGACTGAACTGGGACTGATCGGAGAGGTTCGGGTTGCGGCAGTCCAGTTGTTGAAGAGTCTGGGCTCACGGTCTTTCGTTTGCGGCTCGGTTGGGCTTCTTGAGTTGATGCAGTGTCGTCTTCGGATTCGTCTGACGATTTGGCGGAGACATTGTCGGAGCAATCCTTAGAAGAATCCTCCGAGGAACTGTCAGATGAACCATCGACCGATTCTCCAGAGGAATCGTCGGATGAGTTGATGATGATTGCTTGATGAGCTCGTTTGACAGGCTTCTTGGAGAAGAATCCGTTTACGACTCGTTTGCTGTTGAGCTCTGCGGCTAGACGGTAGGCTTCTTCGATGGTAGTAGGTTTTGCAGCTTCGACAAAATCACCCACACACTCTGGTAAGCCACGAAGATACTTCGCGATAGATTTCTTCGGAGTGTCGACTTGACTTGGGCAGATTATGCTGAGCTGTTTGAACCTTGTTGTATAGCTCGCATTGTCGCCTTCGGTTTGCTTGATTTCCCAAAATTCGTTCTCTAGCTTCTGAACTTCGTGAGGGGGACAATATTCTTCCTTCATGAGTTCCTTCAGCTCGCCCCATGAGAGGGCGTAAGCTGCGGAGGTCCCACGTTTGTTGCGTTCGGCGGTCCACCAATCGAGTGCTCGGGATTGGAATACTCCGGTGGCGCAAGTAGTTTGAAGGTCCTCGGGGCACCCACTCTGACGAAGGGTAACCTCGATGGCATCGAACCACTGGAGTAATTGAGAAACATCTCCTTCACCCGTGAAAGGCATCGGATCACAGGCTTTGAAGTGTTTGTAGAGGAATGCAGATTCCGTCTTGACGTCTTCCGGGGCTCGAGAGTGGCTTTGAGAGTGCACTTGCGCGACAATTTGAGGAATGAGCTTGACCACTTCCTTGGTCACAATTGAGGCAATCCTCTTATCGGCGCGTCGTTGGGCTCTTCTCCTAGCTACTCGTCTCGAGATCGAGTTGTTGGAAGGCATCTAGACAGAAGGATTCGGAATGAGATTCGATCATAATGATTTCTGAACTTTTGATGCGATTTGATTCGATCAAAACTTGGTATAGAATTTAATTAAACACATAGGAGCCACATAGGTAAATTCTAGATTCCTAAACTCTCACATAATTGATTCGTTTTGTATTTAATACATATATAGATATAGTTGTAGGTTATTCATAGATATTGATTCAGAATTTGCGAGGACGCGATAAGAGAAGTAGCGTAAGCGAATTCGAGTACTTAGGCGTTTGTTTTGTTGCGATCATTCGGTCTTTGTTTTAGATTGCGATGGCTGTGCAGGTTGTGCGCTTTGTAAATCGAGGTTCGTAACTCCGATAAATCGAGAAATCGGTAAATCGTAAAGCTTAAATTTGAAAACTCATAGACGTAATCGATACCATATACGTAATAGTTTAGATAGAATGCCTTGGGTGTTTAGGCGTTGACTACCCAAGTAACCCGACTATACCCAACAAGTTCGGGCATACGTGTTGACCTAGGGGACTCATGCTTCCACTGGGATGCAGCTCCTGACATTCGTCTCTCTAGTCTTCGCGTAGCCTGAGTCGTTGTTATGGTCGTGACCTTGGTGAGAGCTTTTGTAAACCATTTTATGGAGTGGAACAGTTGATTAAGGTATGGGTTTCACCCCTGGCTTAACAACTTCGTTCCCATTTGTGGTTGTGCTCATCGAATAAATCCGAGAGTTCCACCAGAATTTCGAAATGGAGACCTTTTGTCGAGATGTGGATGTCACTCCTAGCTCAACAAAGAGTTCTCGTGCTAGAAAAATACGCTGAGTGAGTGATCCTATCGAGAGTTATTGGTTTTCACACCTGGTCTCGACTAGATCACTCGGTTTTGTTATGCGAGTAGTTTTGAAAACATGTGTATTGTGTCAGCCTTAGGAAAGGCTAAGTAATATTCTAGCCTTAGGAAAGGCTCTTTGTGTGAAGCTATAGTATGCGGTGTTCACACAATAGTTGTAACTTTCAACAAATTCGATCGAGAGTAGCAAGTTGGCCCAAACAAACCCTAACGAGTTCGTAAGAGTCGGCCTGTAGGTACTTAGACTATAGACTAGGTCAATTTTTCTAAGACATCGACCCGGACTAGGTCAAGTCTCAAACTTTGCCTAATTCCCTATAGTTATGGCTCTGATACCAATCTGTCACACCCCAACCGATGGCGGAATCATCGGGGCGCGGCACTAGGCGAATCAGATTGCTCAAGAGAATCCATAACAACTATATTGCGATAATATTTATTACATTTGTCATCCCATACTAACAAACAATACAATCACATAAGTTATCACAGATTTCTTGTCCTCTCGAACAATTCAAATCCGACAACCTAGATTTTTAGATGCGTTTCTAGACTTCCTAGCTTGATTTGATGTAAACTTCGGCTAAACCTGCAACATACGTTAAAACTTTGTCAATACAAAAGTATTGGCGAGTATACAGGTTTGATATGTGTAGTATGATAGATTAAAAGTGCTGCGAATTTCCACATGCATAAACGTAATACACGACATATATACTCACAAAACTGATACTACCAGCTAAGTCCTCGATGCTCGACTCTTGATGGCATAACTAGACCCCGTCGGGCGAAATAGTACTATACTAGTCTTGGTGGGACGTCACGAGTATAAGTCCTAGCATACATGTACTAGCATCACGTATATCTATGCAAACAGTTATTCGCAAGTGATAAATAGTCCAATTAAATCATTCGTTTGATAAGTTTGGTTTTTATGGAACGTATGTTACACCCAAAATTCGATAAAAGGGGTCAAGTATACTCACAGCGCGTTTTCGGTTAGGTTTGCGGAACCGGTGCCGGAGAATATCCTGATTTCAGATAATTTACGTGAGTGACAGGTTACTATGCGTTAAACGGTATCGATTTGCGTGAAATCGGGCGAAAATTGGGTTGAAGTTGGTTAAAATTGTAATTGGGCTGGCCCAGTCGAACAGGCCACTCGATCGAGTGGGCCTGGTCGGTCGGATGGGCTTGGTTGGTCGGATGGCATGATCGATCGAATGGGCCTGATCGATCGGACAGCCTGATCGATCGAATGGCTGTTCGATCGACCAGCTGTTCGATCGACCAGCTGTTCGATCGACCAGCTGTTCGATCGACCAGCTGTTCGATCGACCAGCTGTTCGATCGACCAGCTGTTCGATCGACCAGCTGTTCGATCGACCAGCTGTTCGATCGACCAGCTGTTCGATCGACCAGCTGTTCGATCGACCAGCTGTTCGATCGACCAGCTGTTCGATCGACCAGCTGTTCGATCGACCAGCTGTTCGATCGACTAGCTGCTCGATCGACTAGCTGTTCGATCGATTGGGCCACTCGATTGGCCATCCTGTTCGGCTGTTTTCGATGATTTTTCGAGCGTTTTTTGGCGTTTTGGGTCGAGTCGTTACGATGAGGTGTTAAGCAACTGAAATCCCGTCAATTCCAACCTGTTTCATCGGCCGGGAATCACCCCGTTCGTCGGAACTGGTCGTTTTTTTGTCGGTTTTTCCGTGTTTAACTCGAAATCGATCATTTTATCACTAGATCTGATGTAAAAACCTTGATTTTACTTAGGAAATGCCCTGGATCTGAGTTGTTCTTGATGATATGAGGTCAACACTTGAAGTTCATAAGAACTTTGTGATGAAATCTATCCGAACGTCCCAAATCCGTGGCCTTTTGATTAGAAAAACATTAATTTGGTTGAGATTCATGAAGAATCGTATGTAAATCATCCGAATCTGAGTTGTTCTTCATGGGATGACATCACCTTTGAAGAACTCTATGGTGACATCACCTTAGAACACCCCAAATCCGTTGATTTTACGGTTAAAAATTGAGATTTGAAAGGTAGAAAGATGAAGGATTGCATTTGGATCAAGAAAGTACAAGATTCGGGTTGAAAACTTACAAGAATCGGAAGAAATCGAGAGATTTGAGGGCTGGAACGTCTTGGTCGGTTAGGAGCAGCAACACAAGTGTTTGGGAGTGAATGGAGGGGTATTTATAGGCAAGGAAGGAGAAAGGAAAGCAAAACAGCAGTTGGATCGGCTGGCCCAGTCGATCGGCTGGCCCAGTCGATCGGGTGGCCCAGTCGATCGGCTGGCCCAGTCGATCGGCTGGCCTAGTCGATCGGCTGGCCCAGTCGATCGGCTGGCCCATCCGATCGGCTGGTCCATCCGATCGGACTGGCCCATCCGATCGGACTGGCCTATCTGATTGGGCCGGTCTGACCAATTGGACTAGTCTGATCGAATTGATCCGTTCGGAAGCCTTTTGATCCCGTTTTTGGTGCGATTTCGACGGTTTAAGCCATATTTTCATATATTTATATAATTATTAATTTATTTATTATAATTAATCACAAAAGGGCCGTATATACGTATTTATGTATCCAATTCTCAGTGCGGTGATCAAGTTACGCGTGCCTTCGAGTGCGTTTTTCGATGTGATGTGCCACAATGATTATCGGGGCACCACTTACTCATATTGCCATCATCGTCATGACGGTTAGAGTCATAGTACTCACCCGATAACCCTCGTTAGCGTTGATTACTCACATTTTGACACCTCACGCTCATCGAGAAGGGTAGTTTAGGCCTTTACTCGACATCATCGTGAGTGTTATGCAAAGTAGGTTTGTAATAGCGATAGAATATGCGTAATTATTCGATTATACTTCGATTTAGCGATAAAATTGGTATGATTACATTATGATCCGAATCTCCGGTGCTAGGCGTAACGAGTGTGTCGAGTAGTAACAACGCACGAAGGTGCGGGTTGTTACAGGTTCGGTTCGTGTAACATTCACATAACATAACATACCACATAATGCACATAATAACATAACATTCATTAAATCAAAGTATCACATAGGCACGTAACGTTACATCAAAGTACAGAGGTCGGTTTGGAAATACGAGTTGTCACAGTATCCCCAACTAAAAAGAAATTTCGTCCCGAAATTCACCAGTGATTTCAAGAGTTGGTTCAATCCCTTGAACAATTGAGAACATTGAAGTTTTAACATATCCTTCCGTTCCTATGTGAACTTCAGTCCACGTATTGAAGTTTAACAAGCCCTCACGATTGTCATATGACTCATGCTAGCGAGCCTTGACTTCTTAGCCCATGCTTTCGATAGATTCCCTGATATATACAACTGATCCGATGACCTCAAATTCCGGTAAGGGTATCACCAGGGTTTCATCGGGCAACCACTGCCTTAAACCTAGGGCATACATACCATCACGATAGTTATCCCGTTTCATCAATTAGCCTGAGTTTGTGAGCCAAGTCACCGTTTGTTCCAGTAATCCGGATGTCTCACGCGTCGTAAAGTAAGCTTGCCATGTTTTCTATAGCATACCGCACCCCCCCCCCAGGGTGATGCTTTCGATTATGACATGTTTGCCTACAACAAACTCCCAGTGTTTCCTAAGCTAATCAGCTTTCCTAGCGCTCATGCGCTGCCATCAAACAATTTCCGATCTAATCAATGTTCGAGAGTTTTGAGCTCAAGTCCTGGACCTGCGATTACGTCGTCAACTACGTTAGTCCAACAAGGAGATTAGAGTTACTGTCCAGGTTATGCCTCAGCATGGGCTGTATGCATACTATCGTGGTGCAGCTGCATTAGAGCTTCTCCCCAAGATGAGTGTCCTTCCCAAACGTTTACTAAAGTCAGTTATGCACATACTTACAACATGCCTTCGTGTGCTCAGATGGTTCGTCACTTTGCTCGATTGTCCTCATGCCTATAATCCGTCTCTTCCAGAGAAATTTTCACAAGCTGAGAAGACTCATCAGTTCCCTTGACTGCAAGGAGGTGTGCTGGTCACATTCAGCGATCAACGATTGTTACTGTCTGTGTTTCCATTTCGAGTTGTGAATAGACTAGTGGCAGCATTCATAGCAGCCTGCTCCCATCTTCCACATAGGTGTTGCCAGTTTCTTATACTTCGCCTTGACTTTTCCCAAAATCAAAAGTCATACCCATACATTGTTAGACGGGTTTTCGTGCCCAATTATCAGTACAAGATTTACATGTCCAAACATCTTTCCTTAAAATCCAGTTGAATAGAATTTTCGAAGCCGGTGTGTTTTGCTAACCACAACTTCCCTACCGTTGCTGTGAAATGAGATTTATAGTCGTTCTATGAGTTAATGAATATCATTCGTTTCACCAAGGTTGCTCTTCCATGCCCCGCATGGACTCAACTTGAAAATTCTCTCCCGTTAGTTCCCTAGTTTGTACAGAACGAGTTGGGTCAGATGGGTTAGAGTCGATGGCGAGCTGCAAAGTCCATACACGTTCAGGTTCCACAGTCGTAATCCACCCAGAAGTTCCATCCAACGATGCCATTTACTGATTTAGCTCTTTCGAAACCAGAGTACACGGAAGGCCCTTGTGATCGGTCTAAGTAACGCATTTGGTACCGTCCTAGTAATGCCTTCGTGTAACTCCAAAGACCACGGTTTCCACCACCAGTTGTGTGTCATGCAGTTCTTCTTTGTAATTTCATTACGTAAGTCGTTATTCTCTTGTGTTGCGTCGGCGTGTAACTGGGACTCTGATTCGGACCATCGTGGTATACCACTGAATCACCCGCACTCTCGGGTATAGATGATGCTTAGTGAGTTGTAGGGTTGGAATTCAAAAGCTGAAAAGACGCCTGGCTGTTTTGTCTTCCACAACGCAACACCCTGCTACACTAAAGAGATTTAAGCTGTGCAACCTTCGAATATCCGGTGAGTAAGCTGCGATAGTATCTAGCAAAGCCAAGGAGTTGCTGCATCCCCGAAGGAACCTTTGGTGTCGGTCAGTTTCTAACAGGATGCATCTTGGCGAGATTCACGTGCATTCCCCCTTCGTTGGTTATATGACCCAAAAAGGGTACATCTCGCATTCAGAAGTTACTTTTATCAAGACTTCGCGCGGTGTGGCTCCTCCCTCAGGAGCTCTCAAATAAGATACAAAGTTGTCCATGATGTTCTTTTCTCCTGAAAAGGGTTCAAAATGTCACCCAATGGCATGGTCGGTTCGCATGATCCATGAGGCTGCTGGTGTGATGATCACTCTAAAGGTCATGGAGTACAAAGTTGTATGGCCGAATTGCATCTGGTAAGCTTCTTTAAGAACTTTCTTCCCTTGGATTTCCATTTGATAATAATATGCTCGTAATTTAACTCTCGAATGAAAGCTCGTCTCTTGTAACTAGTCGATCGGTTTTCGATACATGGCCGCGGCAAACGGTTCTCAACTGTCGTCTCGATAAGTGCTCGATAATTGGTACGTACACACAAAAAAGGCTTATCTTCGCGGATATAACTGGGGCTTCCCAAAGTGAGAATTGGGTCCAACAAACTCTTGTGCAACAGTTCTCGTAGTGGATTACACAGTTCTTGCAACCCTCCTGGTGTAAGACGGTAAGAGTATGAGTATTCGGAGCTCCCTCTAATCGTGAGATCACTGAGTTTCTGACTAATAGTTGTGGTAGTAGACCTGAAAGCTCCTCCAATTGCACTTTGAGATGAGTCACAACAATCGGTGGGTCCTCGATCCTATCTTACTTAGTCTGATCATTAGATATAGTCGTGAATACAGTGAGGTCCTCCTTCCATAGGCGCTTTCGAGGCTGTCATTACTGACATGATGCTAATCTTTTCACCACTCTGGTACTTTAGAGCATATAGTGACGCTAAATTTCTTCTCACAGGGTACGTCAGGGCGATATGTCCTAATAATCCACCAACACTAACTATTGCGCCGTAACTACCAAGGATAGCAGAGGTAACACCGGTGTCGAATGTCTGTCCCCTGCAATATCGAGTTTGCATCCCAACTAACATATGTGGTTTCCGCTGACATGCCATCAGCCGGTTTTCATAACAGGTTTGGTTTCAAGAAGCATCCGGGTTAAACGGAATCGAGCCGAAGCGATTTGCTATCCATCCAAACTATCATGTTGTTATTGTCCTGTCGTCGCCCACGTCAATCCTAAATATCCTTTCGCGAGTACCACTGCCGGTGTTATTGTTACAATCACACGGATTTCTACCATACTGTCATCGTTTCCTTGGTTGTCGTCGTCTTGAATTATCAACTGCCATTACATGCCATAGGCACCTTCATTTCCATACTGTAAGCTACTATTACAAGTACCTTGATGTCACGATAGTTGTTGCTTCTAATGTTGTTGCTCGAAACAGGACTCTACGATCCTTCACCAACGATGTCCATCTCTTCATATTTCGCGCTAAGTTCCAGGGTGCTACTCGTTGTGTTGGAAGTTACACAGTCCACATCCTGGTCGATTGTCATCGTTTACGTTTCGATTGATTCATAAAAGTCGGCTCCCATAAGTTGCTGACAAGAATTAAGGATTCGTTTGGAGTCAAATCGTTGATGTTCATTGGCAATAATTGGAGTCGTTCAAATGCTGAAGTCGGTAGAGTACTATATTTACCCTTATGCCCATCGTTCTTACAAGTTGACTGGGTAAAACACGGTAGGTTTCCAGAGTGTTGCAGGTGTGACCGCCCTTCAGGGTCTGAGATGTGAGTATATTGAGTTCCAACAACAAAGAGGAGTGAGGGGGAAAGAAAAGGGGTATAAACCAATCATGGACGCTGCAACATCCACTCAGGGACGTTCGTACAAGCACCTAGCATTCTACTTAGTTCGCTAGGCGTTCAAAGGGACGTTCAAGTAATACTCGATAGCATTGCGATTTCAAAAGGATTCAAAGAGAGGTGAGAAAGTCACATTTGAGTAGGAGACGATCACTGTTATGACTCCTATTAGTTTGTTACGTTTCACACTGATCAATTAACAGAGCGGAACCCCTCCTTCACTTGTTAAGCCTCACTGGGACTCGCATGCACCCCACATTATTATTATGTGTGCACCCACAATAATATTGTGATTTGCATGCTCATCTCAGCTCCTCCTAACTCGTGTCGAATGGTTCCCCCAACTCGAATAGTAAACAAAGAGCATCACATAACATAAGTCACGAATGTTTAGGGAGTTACCACCCTATTAGTCATATAACACGTGCAAGGGATACGTAAGTTCATACTATCGTGTTTAACGTGCACCAGCATGCAATATCATATGTAAGTGTCCACTAGTTACGTAGTACAATGAGTATACGAAAGACGAACCTTGCAATCTGGGGCTGAGTGTCATGATCGATTTTCGAAGGTGTTCGGTTATAGTCTGGTTTTACAAAAACGTTTTAAAACCTAGTTCACTATAACCAGTGGCTCTGATACCAACTGTAACACCCCCAAAATTCCACCTGCGGAAACCCCGCGAGGCGTGTTACGCATCAGAGTTCGATCCACCAATCACATTGAACAAATGATAAGTATTTAAGTAAGTCATGACATTAATTACCAAAACAAGATGTCAACATGATATCAATTCTCAAATGTTATGTAGCGGAAGCATGTAATCGTTTAGCAATCGTTTCATAATAATCAAAATCAATGTATCGTTTATAAGTGAATCCAAGAGTCTCGATCCATGACCACTCCAGCACTCCCAGATAGCAAGTCCATGTTCCAAGGCTAACGACCTACAAGCATGCAAACAAGTGTGTCAGACTACGCTGGTGAGCTCAAGGTTTTGTTAACGTATTGTATTACCAGATGTATGTTAATGCGATTCAATGTTATGTTACGATGTTGCTCATGCTAGATACCCTAGGGAGTGTGCCCATATGTATCCGGGGAGTGTGACCCTTAACAACCCCAATGCTCCTAACCGAGCATTGGTAATGATCGATCCCATGTACAATAACCAAGACCCAAGTTAATTGTTTACCCAGAGTTTCCCTTCCAAATGTTTACCAGTTGTCCCAAACCACCGGGACGCATGCTAGAGAAATGCAATGAACTCACCTGGGATTGCTCGGTATGATACACGAAAAGGTTCAGTTAAGCTACAATGTGATCAACCACGTCCTAGCAGGTTTACCATACAAGTCAGGTTTTGACTCAAGCAATGCACGTATGAATCACGTATGTTAACACGTTACAAGCACGTATAGATCATGTCAACAGTTTGTAATTAAAGCAATCCATTCAACTTGTGCAAATAATTATCAGCCCAATAGTACTCGGCCCAAATATATAACACATAAGTGACCTTGTGCGGTCCGGTTAGCTTTGGTGCAATTGATAGGCCTTGTGCGGGTGGGCCTTGGGCCTGTTCGGTCCAATAACAAATCAATAATTATCTAACAACACTACGGCCCAAATAAATATCCACTACGGGACTTGTGCGATCCGATACGGGTTGTGCGATTGGAGGTTGGGCTGCTCGGCCCAGGTTAGACAACACAAGTCTTGTGCGATCCGGGCAGACTTGTGCGGTCTGCTTGGGTTGTGCGACCGAGCTAGTCCGGCCCAAACTGTACACCCGGCCCAACATCACAACTTGTGCGACTCGGGCACCTTGTGCGTCTGGTGTCATCTTGTGCGAGTGAGGTCTTGGGCTTTAAGGCCCAACCGACATGATTAGTCCAACAGTTAACAATTAGACAACTTGTGTGATTCATCAAACCTTGTGCGGTTGATAACATCTTGTGTGATCCGAAAATTATGCCATTTAGTTATATCGTTTCCATATTCAAAATTAGTCAATAACCATTACCTATTCCAATAGTTACCAAACTTGCAATTTAGAAATCACCAAATTAACAGTTTTTGATTACTCAATAATCGATCAAGGCAAGGATTTTTAACATCAATTCATATGAACCCTAAACACAATCAAAACATGTGCACCATGATCACAACACTTAACCGTATACTAGCATGCAACCAATTATAATACATTCGAACAGGAACATATCACATCCTAGCCGAGTAACATGTTCATTCTATTCTTGCCTAACATCATGAAGTTCCGAATCATAATAACATTATCGAATACTTGTGTGAGCCGATTAACAAACATGCACTCAACTTGATTATATCATACAATCATACAACCCTTGTATAGCATCAATCCGTATGAACCGAATACTTATTATCAATCAATATTACTAGCATAACACCCAAGTTCAATCGCATAACAGAACGATAACAACAACATAACATCATAAATCATACAACTAATAAACACAAGAACTAACCGATTAGAAGGTAGAGAAGTAACGATCCGAACAAGAAAGCTTCAAGCAATAAGGTGTGTTGTCGTCAACTTCGAGAGAGAAAGGAGCTAGGGTTTCGTGTGTGTGTGGATGAAAAGTGTGGAGTGGTTACAATACCCTAGGTGTTGTGTATAAGGTGGGTGGGCCGAACCCGTGCATGGGCCGCCCTTAAGAGTTCGGTCACAATCAATCCGGCCCAATGGCCTTGTACGATTGATACATGTTGTGCGGTTCGGTTCGTGTAACATTCACATAACATAACATACCACATAATGCACATAATAACATAACATTTATTAAATCAAAGTATCACATAGGCACGTAACGTTACATCAAAGTACAGAGGTCGGTTTGGAAATACGAGTTGTCACAGTGGAAGTATTCTTCAACGATGAAGCCATGCTACACTTCCAGAATGATCACCAACAAAAAAAAATTTTCTTATGAATGAAGCACCAATTGCCCCACGGTGGGCGCCAAACTGTTTTGGTCAAAAATCACTTAAAGATAATGCAACCAAACTTTATGTAAGCGGGGAATGATGCTTGGTATGATGAACAAAGTGAAGGATCACTCAAATGTAAAATGCACAAGTGACACAAGGATTTATACGAGGAAAAAGCCCTTGATCAATGATCTCCGGCATAAAAAACCTCGTGTGATGGAAACTACCGATCACCAATCTTCAATATAACAAATAATGGTTCCAACTTTGGATGGTAACGAGCTAGGTACAAGGATCACTATAGTAACGTATGCTAAAGCGTGTGAGAAATGTGTTGTGTCTTCCGAATGTTCAAGAGTGCCTTTTATACAAGTGTGTGTGGTTATATTTTAGGCAAATCACCTAACTACTAGCTCGTTACCCCTTTAGAAATAGAAGTAAATTTAGCCTAAATAATCGCCCTTGAATTGTGCTGAGTTTCCATATTCTTCATAACGTCCATCTTTGATTATGCATGTGCAAAATTAGCGTGACAGATTCCTTGTTTACGTTGCTAAGACCAAGTCCAACTCGTAATTCCTGCAAAACAACATTTAATCCAAAGAGAACAATCGTTAGTGTGAGGATCCTTAGGATGATCCGTGATCCTGATCCTGGAGCTCCTCTGAGGATCACTATCTGCCAAAGAAGTAAGGATCACTTGTTAGGATCACATGTAAGGATCATAGGTCATAAAAATCCAGCCCTAACAGGTAGGTAAAGGGTGTCCATCATAATAGGTTTAAAATTGTGCAGGAAAGTAAAAACGGCAAGATCACAATGGTTTCATCCCCCAAACAGAGGATCCCTCCACCATATGCAATCCTACCTATTGTCTGAAGGATCCTAGATCCTTAATCCTAAAAACTATTGTTCAGTACAAACCATCAAATTGTTCAAAACAAACAACCACTAAACAAAAAAATTGGGTTCCGGCTAAGTCTTGAAATTTCCATCATTGCCCAATCCTGCAGCCTAGACCTTCACTGCATCCTCACCACCAGCTCCACTTGCCTCACCACCCTGATCCTTGCCACTGCCTCCAGCCTCAAGCGTCAAGATCTCCTCAGCCTCTTCATCGTCCTCCAGTTCAGCTAGCCTTGCTTTCCAGCCCTCCACATCCCAGGTGCTCTTGTCAAAAGTAGGATCCTAAGCTTCCATGGCCATTTGCAGCTGGATCTTGTACATTGCTATGGCGGCGGAGACCTTAGAATCATGGGTGATCTCATGCTTCTCATAGTCAAAGTTGATCAGCATCTTGGCAGCATCATTCTTGGTGGCCTGGTGATCCTTCTGAAGATCGGTTATCTTGAGGTCTTTTAGCACAGCAACTTGTTGAAGATCAGCGATCTTGCTATCCTGATCCTCAACGTGGCCAACATAGGTCTCTATCTCAGCAAATTTCTGCAAGGAAGACAAAGGATATTGTCAGAACCAAGTAATCCTCATACAAGCAGGATGTACAAGCAGGGACAGTGATCCTTACCTCATTGAAGTAGTCCATGAACTGTTGGCGGATCAAGGGAAGGCCTTGCAAATCCTCAGCTTCGGAGGCCTTTCTCTTCTTGCCTCCCTTCCCCCCTAAGGGGTGCCTTGGGGATTGAAGCAGTTGGGCTGCCAGGAGTCTTCTTCCTCGAGGATTTGACGTTGGTGAGATCGGTGATGCTGAACTTCGAAGCTGACTTGGTGGACTTTCCGGCACCTACACAACCAAAACAAGATAAGTATCTAAATTTTACTTGAATTTCATTATCTAATTAAATCTTTAAACAAGGATATTTACTTGACATCGTGACAGAACCAGAGGATACTTCCTGAGAATCTTGGGTGGTAGACTTGAAAGTTCTTGTTTCAGGGTCCAGTCTCTTGAAAGCCAAGAGTCTCTCTTTAGCAGCCGGAGTCAGTCTGAGATGTGCAACGGAGATAGCTGTACAACGAAAGAACAATAAAAAGTCAGTGATCCTTATATCAAAAGAAAGGTTCTCTGGTGATCCTCCCCAGGATCCTTCATCCTACCATGGGTAGCCCACGTCTTGGGTAGATCCTTCCCATCTGGGATAGAATCTCTCCTCACAAAGAAGAAGCGCCGCTTCCAGTTGGTGTCATTCTTGGTGGCCTTGAAGATTGGATGTTCCTCCCCAGGTTTTCATTTGAATAAATAGCGATGGGAACCAAAGGTGGTCAGGTCATACAGTTCTCCTAGCTCAGCCATGCCTAGATCTATCCCCTCCTGCTCGATGATCCTTTCAAGGGTAGATAAGACCCTCCAGATCATCGGCATAGCTTGGATGTAGGATATGCCGGTCAGGGAAAAGAAGGATTGGGTGAAAGCTGGGAAAGGATACGTGTAACCTATGGTGAATGGGGTAACAGGGAATGCAACCCAGTTATCAGAGATGTGATCGCTAAGAGCGTTGGGGTTAAAGGATTTGAAACCCGTGTTCGTCGGGAAACAGTAGCGTATCCTGTCAATCTGTGGATCGGTGAAGCAGCATCGTTCCTTTATGGAATCTTCAATGATTCCTTGGCTTTTTAGCGGGCTGTTCTTCTTGTTTTGGTCAAAAATCTCACAAGGATAATGCAACCAAACTCTTTGTAAACGGGGAATGATGCTTGGTATGATGAACAAAGATAAGGATCACTTAAATGAAAACTGCACAAGTGACACAAAGATTTATACGAGGAAAAAGCCCTTGATCAAATGAATGATCTCCGGCATAAAAAACCTCGGGTGATGGAAACTACCGATCACCAAACTTCAATATAATAAACAATGTTTACAACTTTGGATGGTAACGAGCTAGGTACAAGGATCACTATGGTGTAGTATGCTAGAGTGTAAGAAATGTGTTGTGTCTTCCGAATGCTCAAGAGTGCAATTTATATAAGCGTGTGTGGTCGAATTTTAGGCAAGTCACCTAACTACTAGCTCGTTACCCCTTTAGAAATAGAAGTAAATTTAGCCTAACTAATTGCCCGTAATTTGTGCTAAGTTTCCATATTCTCCACAACGTCTATTTTTGGTTATGCATGTGCGAAATTAGCGTGGAAGATTCCTTAATAACGTTGCCAAGACCAGTCCAACTCGTAATTCCTGTAAAATAACATTAAATATAAAGAGAACAATCGTTAGTATGAGGATCCTTAGGATGATCCATGATCCTGATCCCGAAGCTCTTCTGAGGATCACTATCTGCCAAAGAAACAAGGATCACTTGTTAGGATATCATGTAAGGATCATAGGTCATTAAAATCCTGCCCTAACAATTGCCCCCAAAATATAAGGAGTAATTATGTAATGTTAACGAGTTATATTTTGCTGATCTTATCTGTAACTAACTCAACGGATATATAGCCGTTGTGAACGAACTATCCGTTGCAACCCTGACGTCGCGGAGGTGACAGCCCTGCACAAATCATGATTATAAATAGAGATAGGGATAGGATCGTTTGCATTTAAAATCAAGAACTTCTCCCTTTATAACCGCAACCAGAGGATTGAACAGGTATTCCCTTCATCTTCTCTCTCGATTGCTCTGTTTTTCTTCTTGTGTCTATTTCGTTCAAAATGTTGCTCCGGAATTCTCCTGCCAAGGATCAGCAGAAAGAAAGCCCCTTTAAGAGCCAAGGGATCATCACAAACTCTGCTAAAGAACGCTGTATCTTCGCTGATCCTCAGATTGACAGGATTCGGTGCTGTTTTCCTGCAAATACGGTGTTCAAAGCTTATGATCCTTCTGCCCTGAGTGACCACACCTCCGATTCATGGGTTGCCTTTCCTGTGATCCCGTTTTCCATAGGTTATACGTATCCCTTTCCAACCTTCACCCAAGCCTTCTTCTCCTTAACCGGCATATCTTACATCCAGGCCATGCCGATGATCTGGAGGGTTTTGTTTACCCTTGAGAGGTTCATCGAGCAAGAGGGGATTGACTTAGGTATGGCCGAGTTGGGTGAGCTATACGATCTGACCACCTTTGGTTCCCATCATTATCTGTTTAAACGTAGACCCGGGGAGGAGCATCCGATCTTCAAGGCTACCAAGAATGATACTAATTGGAAGCGGCGGTTCTTTTTTGTAAGGAGAGATACCATCCCTGATGGGGAGGATTTGCCCAAGAAGTGGGTTACCCATGGTAGGATAGAGGATCCTGGGAAGGATCACCGTAGAACTTGTCCTTTAGTATAAGGATCACTGATGTTCTGTTGTTTTCTTGTTGTGCAGCTATCTCCGTTTCACATCAGAAGTTGACTCCTGCTGCAAAAGAGAGACTCCTGGCCTTTAAGAAGCTTGATCCTGAAGTCAGAACTTTCAAGATTACCACCCAGGATTCTCAGGAAGTATCCTCTGCTTCTGTCACAATGTCAAGTAAGTATCCTTATTTAAGGAGTATTTATATAATGAGAGTCAAATAAAATTAAGATACTTATCTTGTTTTGGTTGTGCAGGCGCTGGAAAATCCACCAAATCTTCCTCAAAGTTCGGCATCACTGATCTTACTAACGTCAAATCCTCTAAGAAGAAGACCCCTGCTGCTAGCCCAACTGCTTCGGCCCCTAAAGCACCTATCAGGGGGAAAGGAGGCAAGAAGAGAAAGGCCTCTGAAGCTGAGGATTTGCAAGGTCTGCCCCTGCTCCGCCAACAGTGTCTGGATTACATCAACGAGGTAAGGATCACTGTCCTGCTTGTGTATCCTGCTAGTCTAAGGATCACTTGGTTTCTGACATCATTCCTTGTCTTCCTTGTAGAAATTTGCTGAGGTAGAGACATATGTTGGCCATGTCGAGGATCAGGATCACCAGATTGCTGACCTTCAACAGGTTGGGGTGTTGAAGGATCTCAAGATAGCCGATCTTCAGAAGGAGCTCCAGGCCACCAAGAATGATGCTGCCAAGATGCTAATCAACTTTGACTACGAGAAGCACGAGATCACTCAGGATGCCAAGGTCTCTGCCGCCATAGCTATGTACAAGATCCAGCTGCAAATGGCCATGGAAGCCCAGGATCCTACTTTTGATAAGAGCACCTGGGATGTTGAAGGCTGGAAGGCTAGGCTGGCTGAGCTGGAGGATGAGGAGGAGGATGAGGAGATCCCGATGCTTGAGGGTGGAGGCAAGGACCAAGGTGGTGAGGCGAGCGGAGCTGGTGGTGATGGTGCAGCGAAGGATTGAGCTGCAGGATTGGGCGATGATGGAAATTTCGAGACTTAGCCGGAGCCCAATTTTTTTTGTTTGGTGGTTGTTTGTTTGAACAGTTTGATGGTTTGTACTTTGAACAATAGTTTTTAGGGTAAGGAACGTGGATCCTTTGAACAATAGGTAGGATAATAGGCGGTGGAGGGATCCTCTGTTTGGGGGATGAAGCCACTTGTTATCCTGCCGACCTTTATTTCCTGCACTGCTATGACCGCATGAACAATGGATACCCTTTGCCAACCCATGTGGACGGGCCACGTTTTGCTGGTAGAAACGTGGGTTGGCAATTTTGACAACTTTAAAGGGTTAAATATTTTGTGAATGAATATAACTTTAACTTTTGACTTATCTTGTGATGTTATCCTTGTATATTCTTTAAACTCTCAATTGTTTTGATTTATACTTGTCTGAGTAAGAAAAGTTAAGCAAATTATGTTTAAGAAATTTAGGATATGATCCAGGATCAAGTATCCTATAGTCGAAAACTTCCAAAAAGTAGTTAGTTTTAAGGATCATAGGTTCAGTTGTCAAAGTGTAAGGGTTATTCAAAATAATGAATGAAATCAAAACAGTTAAGGATCATACCTGAGAATCCAAGTTAGGATCCTAACCTTTAATCAGGATAACCATAAGAAAAACTTTAATGGATAATAAGGATTGAGGATCCTTAATTGTTTAACTTCGAAACCCTGAAAATAGAATATAACTTGGGACTAAGCCAATATAAAAGACAAGTTAGTAACTGGGGACAAGCCCAAAGGATAACTGGGGACAAGCCCAAAGGATAACTGGGGACAAGCCCAAAGATCATAGGTGAACTGGAGTATGGCCCTTACTGGCAACTATCCAAACTTAGTGACATGATAATGCCAAAACCTTAGCTAACGTTGAAACGTTAGAAACCTTAGGAACGGATGTATGGTACGTCTACCATTATACGTAGGATCCTAGGTATAGCCAGTACGATGGAATTATCAGCCCCTAAAGCGAGTACTGGTCCCAAAGACTTGGACTATACCAGGATCATCGTGCGCTACAGGCGAAACTGGGGACAAGCCCAAGGATAACTGGGGACAAGCCCAAACAACTGGGGTTAAACCCAAGGAACTGAATTACTTCTAAAGATTGTCGACAATATGCTAAGGATACCTGGACTATCAGAACTCAAAATCTCGTGAGAGAAGGATGAAGGATACATGATCCTTATCCTTAAATAAGAAAATATGTAAATAAGAGTTCGAGCTTAGGACATTACCAGAGTAAGGATCATCGATACTTCAGGGATCCTTGAAGGATACTTCTAATGTAAGGATCATATGTGCCAGAAGGATCCTGCTCACATGAAATATTTCTTCAAGTGGACAGCATTCCAGGCTCTTGGTAACAAATTACCCTCCATGGGTAGCAGTCTATATGCCCCCTTTCCTGCTTCGGCTTCAATCAAATAAGGGCCTTCCCATTTTGGTGCCAATTTCCCATCAGCAGGATTGGTGGTATTCTGGAATGCTTTTCTCAATACCATATCCCCAACTTGGAATTTCCTTATCCTGACATTTTTGTTGTAAGCACCAACCATTTTTTGTTGGTAGCTAGCCATCCTTATCCTAGCCAAATCCCTGATTTCCTCAGTAGTGTCCAAGTCTTGAGTTAGGTTCTCATCGTTTTCCTCAGGATCACGGGTACTTGTTCTAGCAGTTGGAACCACCATTTCTGTTGGGATCACTGATTCTGCCCCAAATACCAAAGAGAATGGTGTTTGACCAGTAGCATTCTTGGGGGTTGTCCTATCAGCCCAAAGCACATAAGGAATTATTCTGCCCATTTCCCTTTCTTGGATCCAAGTTTCTTCTTCAAATTGTTGATGATGATCTTGTTGAATGATTCTGCTTGACCATTGGCTTGTGGGTGGACTGGTGTTGATGTTATCATCTTAATCCCCCAGCTGTCACAAAAGTTAGTAGTTCTGCTCCCAATAAATTGGGAACCATTATCACATATAATTTCAGAAGGAATGCCAAATCTAGTTATAATATTTCTCTTAATAAAGGATATAACTTCCTTTTCTCTGACTTGGGCAAAAGCTTCAGCCTCTATCCACTTGGAGAAGTAGTCAGTCATAGCAAGCATGAACACTTTTCCACCAGGTGCCTTAGGGAGCTTGCCAACTATATCCATCCCCCATCTCATAAATGGCCAAGAGGATGGTATAGGATGTAGAAATTCAGCCGGCTGATGAAGGATATTGTTGTGTCTTTGACAAGGATCACACTTCTTAGCATACTCCACAGCATCCCTTTTCATAGTTAGCCAGTAGTATCCTGTCCTTAAGATCCTTGAGAACAATGCCCTGCCCCCAGTGTGGTTTCCACAATCTCCTTCATGGAAGTCTTTTAAGACTTCTTGAACTTCAGGATCCTCGATACATCTTAAATATGGTCCTGCAAGAGATCGCTTATACAGCATATTATTTAAGATTGTGAATTGAGATACCTTAATTCTGAAAGCCCTAGGGTTTTCTCCCATAGGAATCTCTCCGTGTTGTAAGTATCTCATGATTGGTGAGATCTATGATCCTGAACAAGATCGAGTATCCTCACTAGGGATCATTGCAGAATCCTCTTCTATTTCCATGGCCACCTGATTTTCAATAGCAGGAGCCAGGATATGGATGATGGGGATACTTATATCCTCTGGGATCTTCAAAGATGATCCTAGATTGGACAATGCATCAGCTTCTGTATTTTCTTCCCTTGGTACCTGTGTCAAACTAAAGAAAACAAAGGAGAGTGCCAATTCTTTGACTATCTCTAAATATTTGGTTAGTTTTTCACCTTTAACAGCATAGGATCCATTAAAGTGATTAGTGATTAACAATGAATCCACGTATACCTCAAGATACCTGATCCCCATTTGCTTAGCAATTTGCAAACCAGCAATCAAGGCTTCATATTCAGCCTCATTATTAGTGGCTTGGAACTCACAAGCTATGGAGTGGGGTATTATGTCCCCCTGTGGCGATTTTAGTAGTATACCAAGCCCCATGCCTTTAACATTTGAGGATCCATCAGTATGTAGTATCCAAGGATCCATGGTTTCATCCAGCTGCTGGACTTCCAATTCGGCTTCCTTTTGTAAATCACTACTGAAATCAGCCACAAAGTCTGCTAATGCTTGAGATTTGATGGCTGTTCTAGGCTCATATCTTATATCATGGGCACTAAGCTTTACTGCCCACTTAGCCATCCTTCCGGACATCTCTGGTTTCCTGAGGACATTCTTAATTGGAAAATTAGTTCTAACAACAATAACATGGGTTTCAAAATAATGTCTTAGTTTAGTAGATGCCATAATTAGTGCAAGAAAAAGTTTTTCAAGGTGTGAATACCTGGATTCAGCATCAAGTAAACTCTTACTTACATAATAGACAGGATATTGTGTACCTTCATGATCCTTAACAAGGACTGCACTTACTGCTTTTGAGGATACCGCAAGATATAAGGATAACGCATCTCCTTTTTCTGGTTTCATCAACGCTGGAGCTGAGGACAGGTATTCTTTGAGGGCTTGTAAAACACTCTCATGCTTCTCAGTCCATTCGAATTTCTTGTTTTTTCTTAGGATATCATAGAATTCTTTATACTTTTCCGAGGATTTAGATATAAATCTGTTTAAAGCTGCTATCCTGCCTGTTAGCCTTTGCACATCTTTAGCGTTGGCAGGAGATTTGATATTCACCAATGCTTTGATTTGTTCCGGACTTGCTTCAATGCCCCTCTTGGTTACCATATATCCTAAGAATTTACCTGCCTTTACACCAAAGTGACATTTTGAAGGATTAAGCTTCATGTTATATCTGTCAAGGATATCAAATGCTTCCTCCAAGTCTCTTAGGTGATCCTCAGCTTTTATGGATTTCACCACCATATCATCTATGTATACTTCCATAGTCTTTCCACCCTGATCCTTGAACATCATATTCACCAGTCTTTGATATGTTGCACCTGCATTCCTTAACCCAAACGGCATAGCAATATAACAATATAAACCGGTTGGGGTCATAAAAGCCGTATCCTCTTGGTCAGATGGTTCCATCTGAATTTGTTGGAATCCAGATGAAGCATCCAAAAAGGTTAACAGTTCATGACCCGCCGTTGCATCCACCATGGAGTCAATGTGGGGTAATGGGAAAGGATCCTTGGGACATGCCTTATTTAAATCAGTGAAATCGACACATACCCTCCACTTTCCATTTTTCTTTTGAACAACAACCACATTGGCCAGCCATTTTGGATACTTTACTTCTCTAATCATACCTTCTCGTAGCAATCTTTCTACCTCTTCCTGGATAATGGTATTTCTTTCTGGTGCAAACTTCCTCCTTTTTTGATGGATTGGTTTGAATGACCTGTCAATTCCAAGTTTATGAGTGATAATATCCTTAGATATACCTGTCATATCCTCATGTTTCCATGCAAAGGTAGATTTTCTTCTTTTGAGGAAGGATACAAGGTCTTCTTTCATCTTGCCAAGGATCCCTGATCCGACATAGATTTTGGATTCAGGATCATCAGGATCCAAGAGGATTTCGTCCACATCCTGCTCTCTTGCCTCCAAGACATCCCTCGGAGGATACTTTAATTGCTATTGCTCCCTTGATTTCGAGGCTGGTTTCATTGATGAGGTGTAACAATCCTTAGCCTCATGCTGATCACTATCGATCTTGATTATTCCCCAAGGGCTAGGGAGCTTCACACACTGATGGTAGGTGGATGGGACTGCCTTCATATCGTGTATCCAGGGCCTGCCAAGGATAACATTACAACAAGATAAACAGTCAATAACACAAAATTTTTGGAATTTATGTAATCCTTCCACATAAATTGGGAGCTTGATGTCCCCCAGGGTTTTCTTAGTTTCGCCACTAAATCCCACAAGCACGGAGGATCTTGGTGTGATGTCTGATTCAGGAATACCCATTTTCTTCAGAACATCAAGCTGGATAATGTTTACCGAACTTCCTCCGTCAATAAGGATCCTGCGGACAAAATGGTTAGAAATAAAGAGAGTAATAACTAAACTATCATGATGAGGATCCTGGATGTCAACTCTATCATCCTCATCAAAGGTTATGATTTTTCCTTCCGAGACACTTGATGTTCGAATAGGTCTTTCTCCGTTATTCATTTTAGCTTCCTTTGCATGCCTTTTAGCTGCTGAGAAGGATGTACCACAGATGTCTGATCCTCCAGAAATAAAGTTGATCACTTGTGCATTTGCCGGAGGGACTGGAGCTTTTTCAGGGATCCTTTCAGGATCCTGAGTCTTTTGCTTTTTTCATCCCAACAACTCTTTTAAATGCCCCTTGCTCAGCAGATATCCAATTTCCTTTCCTAATGCGATGCATTCTTCTGTTAAATGCCCAAACCTCGTGGTATGCACACCACTTTGATTTGTCTTTAGCTGCGGCTGGTTTGTCATTTTTTCTGGGCCATCTGGCTTTTTCTCCTAGATTCTGCATTGCAAGGATTAGTTCATGGTTATCAATGGAAAAACAGTATTCAGAAATCGGAGGATAATCCTCATCATCCTCTTCTTGGTCAACAGCATGCACGGTCTGGTTGTCAATTTTGTTGTAGGATTTGAATTTGTTGTTCTTGAAAGAGGATCCTTGCTTTTCTTGTCTTGAGGATCCTGCTTGTCTCTCCTGGATCCTCTTGTCATCCTCTAACCGGATGAATCTGAGTGCCCGAGTCCTTACTTCATCTAGGTTCCTGCATGGTGTCATAACAAGATCATCATAAAATAATGAATCCCTAAGCAACCCCATCTTGAAGGCTTCAACAGCCGTGGCTATATCCAAGTTGGGAATGTCCAAGGATTCTTTACTAAATTTGGTTATATAATCCCTTAATGATTCATTATGACCCTGAGTTATCCTATATAAATCACTAGTCAATCGTTCAAATTTTCTGCTACAAGAAAATTGATTATTGAATAAGTTAACTAAATTAGCAAACGAAGTAATAGAGTAAGGGGGAAGACTTAGCAGCCATTTAAGAGCTGATCCAGTAAGAGTGGATCCAAATCCCTTGCATAGGCATGCTTCCTTTAACCTTTCTGGAATCGGATTGATCTCCATCCTCTCCCTGTATTGTGCTATGTGTTCCTCAGGATCCGTTGTACCATCATACAGCTTCAGAGTTGGAATATGGAATCTTTTGGGTACCTCAGCATCACAAATTGGTGGTGCAAAACGAGATACCTTATGGCTTCCATCTGCAATCTCCGGGATAGGTTTGACTACCCCTGGAACACTTGATATCATATCCTTCAGTTTCTGCAGTTCTCTCCCATCGGGTTCAAGTTAGGAACATTGGCTGTGAATCCATATTGCTGGGATTCTGGGATGATGGAGGGACCAGTGGAAGCAATGGTCTGCATTGGAATAAAATCTCCTTGATGGACATCTGAACTTCCTGTTTGCAAATTCTTCAAGGATCCTGGCATCTGGATGGACCTTTGAAACTGGGATGATCCTGGAACGAAAGAGGATCCTTGAACCTGGGATGATCCTGGAACAAAGGAGGATCCTTGGATCTGGGATGATCCTGGAACGAAGGAGGATCCTTGAAATTGTTGCGCTCCTAAGTAGGCTCCTGAATTCACGAAGGATCCCATATGCTGAGGATAGGATCCTGCTGGCTGGAAATATGAACCTGATGCCTGAGTCACTACTGCTGAGCCGAAGTGCATCCTCTTGATCCACCCACATGTTGAATGTCTGGGACCTCTGATGGCTGAGAAGTAATCATTGGAGTATCAAAATTCAGAGATTTGGGCACCAGTGGGGAATGATCCTCTGCCGTTCTCTTTTGTCTCTTGAGATCTCCAATTTCCTTGAGGATCCTGTCATTAGTTTCATCCTGCCGCTGCATACGATCCCTCATCTGCAAAATCAAAGTAAACATATCACTAGTACTGGGAGCAGAAGAAGTTGGAGCAGAAGAAGATGAAGGTTTAGAGAAAATGGGAGTTGGTCTCTTCTCAGCATTTTTCTGAGATCCAGCAGTTGGTGGAGGCAAAGGTGGAATGCCCTGAGACGAATTGACCGCAGACATCGCTGTGGAGGTATTCTTCAACGATGAAGCCATGCAACGCTCCGGAATGATCACCAACATAAAAACTTTCTTATGAATGAAGCACCAATTGCCCCACGGTGGGCGCCAAACTATTTTGGTCAAAAATATCACAAGGATAATGCAACCAAACTCTTTGTAAACGGGGAATGATGCTTGGTATGATGAACAAAGATAAGGATCACTTAAATGAAAACTGCACAAGTGACACAAAGATTTATACGAGGAAAAAGCCCTTGATCAAATGAATGATCTCCGGCATAAAAAACCTCGGGTGATGGAAACTACCGATCACCAAACTTCAATATAATAAACAATGTTTACAACTTTGGATGGTAACGAGCTAGGTACAAGGATCACTATGGTGTAGTATGCTAGAGTGTGTAAGAAATGTGTTGTGTCTTCCGAATGCTTAAGAGTGCAATTTATATAAGCGTGTGTGGTCGAATTTTAGGCAAGTCACCTAACTACTAGCTCGTTACCCCTTTAGAAATAGAAGTAAATTTAGCCTAACTAATTGCCCGTAATTTGTGCTAAGTTTCCATATTCTCCACAACGTCTATTTCTGGTTATGCATGTGCGAAATTAGCGTGGAAGATTCCTTAATAACGTTGCCAAGACCAGGTCCAACTCGTAATTCCTGCAAAACAACATTAAATATAAAGAGAACAATCGTTAGTATGAGGATCCTTAGGATGATCCATGATCCTGATCCTGAAGCTCTTCTGAGGATCACTATCTGCCAAAGAAACAAGGATCACTTGTTAGGATATCATGTAAGGATCATAGGTCATTAAAATCCTGCCCTAACACTTCTGATGATCCTTAGCAGGGGAATTCCGAAGCAGCATTTTGAACGGAATAGTAAAAAGAAAGAAAAACAGAGTAAGCAAAGAGAGAAGATGAAGGGGAGAATACCTGGTTGATCTTCTGGATACGGTTATAAAGGGAGTAGCTTTGAATTTAAATGCATTCGATCATATCTCTATCTCTATTTATAATCATGATTTTGCAGGAATGTCACTTCTGTGACGTCACGACGCAACGGCTAGTTAGAAATTAACGGCTATAAATCCGTTAAGTTTGTTACAGATAAGATCAAGAAAACATAATTCGTTACTTTTACATTACACTCCTTATATTTTGGGGGAAATTGTTAGGGGGGGATTTTCTAACAATTAGTGATCCTTACTTATTATCCTGACAAGTGATCCTTACTTCTGTGACAGATAGTGATCCTCAGAAGAGCTTCAGGATCAGGATCATGGATCACCTTAAGGATCCTCATACTAACGATTGGCTGTTTGTATTTCGTATTATTTTGCAGGAGTATTGAGCTTGACTTGGTCTTGGCAACGTTACTATGGAATATTTCCCGGGTATCTCGCACTCATTTGAACGAAAATGGACGTTGTGGAGAACGTGGGAGAATGGCATGAAAGTCGGGCAGTTAGTTAGCTTAGTTTAGCTTTCATATTTAAAGGGGTGACGAGCTAAAATTAGAACACTTAGCCATTTTTTGCTTACACACACTCTCGTACAGTTGCAGTCACAAAGCTCTCAGCAAACACTTAGCATTTCTCACACTTTTACACGTTTAAGCATAGTGATACTTGTACTTAGCTCGTCACTATCCGAAGTTGTAAACTTTAATTGATTTATTTGAGCTTGGTGATCGGTAGTTTCCATCACCCGAGGTTTTTTATGCCGGAGATCATTCATTGATCAAGGGCTTTTTCCTCGTATAAATCCTTGTGTTGTTCGTGCAATTTATATCATAGTGATCCTTATCATAGTTCTTCATTTCAAGCATCATTCCCCGTAACTTGGAGTTTGGTTGCATTATCCTAGTGTGATTTTTGACCAAAACATATATTATGTAACAAGAAATTTTTAACATTTTTTAAAAAATAAACTACTCGGCTCTTTTTTGTTTTTCTTTTATAAAAATGTTCAAATATATGTATGTTACATTTCATATTTTTTTTAGAAAAAATAAAAATATTACATGGGGCTTTTACAAAGGTTTTTTGAGTTTTCTCAACTTAAATGGATTTTCTTTTTATCATTCCCCTATATATGTATATATATATGGTATGGTTTATGCGAGAACCACCTTTATTGCGAGAACCAATGTGAACACAACAAAATAAACCCACTACACTACCAAAAACCTAAAAAACATAAAAAAACCTAACCACCCCACCCCCCCCCCAAAAAAAAAAAAAAAAAAAACCTAAAAAAATCTAACGCCCCACCCCCCAAAAACCTAAACCCCCACCCCTACCCAAGCTAAATGCTAAAAATTAAATCCATAAAAAATCTTAAAAAATCTAAAACACTCAAATTTTTTTAATATTTTTTTATTTAAATCGCTACTTTTAGTAGCAAAAAAATGTAATTTTTAATAACGAAAAGTAGTGATTTATCATAAAAAATATTAAAAAAAATTATGTATTTTTTAGATATTTTAAGTATTTTTGGTTGTGTTCACATTGGTTCTCGGGGTTTTCGCAATAGAAATGGGTTCAGGAGAAAACAATTTAAAGTGTGAAAACGGTAAGAACGATTTTCAGACACAAGATCTTTGTGATTTGTGGCTAATATGATACGGTGGCATTTTTGTAAATAATGAGAACCTTAAAACTACTAGGAGGGGTAAAATTGGAAGATTCAAACAAGGGTGTACATGCTAATTACATGCCATTTTCCCCCATCATATTTAAGCGCCAATAAATTTTTTATACGTGATTATTTTTCTAAAAAAATTACACCATAAAACTCAGCGTTTTTTATCTTTCCAACGAGTATACTATTGATATACTTTTCGAAAAAAACGAACTGAATTTTTTATGACGTTTTCAATTTTTATTTTTTATGGCGTTTTCAGCTAATTTTGTGGTGTTTTCTGAACTAGTTGTTTTTATGAACTGAGTGTTTTATGACGTTTTCAACTTGTTTTTTATGGCGTTTTTCTAAACTGGGTGTTTTTATGGCGTTTTCAACTAAGTTTTTTATGTTGTTTTTCTGAACTAGGTGTTTTTATGGCGTTTTAAACTGAATATCTAATGGTGTTTTTCTAAACTGGGTGTTTTATGGCATTTTCAACTCGGTATTTTTCATGGCGTTTTTCTGAACTTAGTGTTTTATGGCGTTTTCAACTGTGTATTTTTCATGGCGTTTTTATTGAACACCCAGTTCATGTCATTTTTTTTAATTTAAAAGTATAGCAATAGTATACTCGTTGGAAAGATAATAAAACACTCGATTTTATGGTGTAATTTTTTTTAAAAATAATCACGTATAGAAAAGTTACGAGAGTTTAAAAAAGACGGTGGAATATACATGTGACTTGTATGTGCATGGTCCCGCCTATATATATAGGCCGGTTATTGTACAAAATGTCTTAACGTACGCTGCGTACACAATTCAGTATCAACATGCGAATTTGGTTTATAACATGCGACTTTTATCTTTTTATATACATGCGATTTGTAGTTTTTTTTTATAAACATGCGATTTATATATTTTTTAAATGGGATTTGTAGTTTTTTTTATCATGCGATTTTCATTTTTTATGTAACATAACGTGCGATTTTATCATCATGTACGCATCGTACTTTAAGGCATATTGTACCACACTATAATAAGCAGTTGGATTAGCTAAATTCCTACCTTTTGTTTTGGAAGAACCACTAACAACCCAAGTGTTGGCACGAATTGAGGCTTGAACTGAAACACAACGGAAAAAAAAAAATAAACAATTGATGTTTTAATCAAATAAAAAAGAAAACCAATGATCATGTTTAAAGGTGCTACCTTTAGGGTTCAAGAACTGGATAACTGTATCATCCTTAAAAATGTTAACTTCCTCAATTTGTGGGATTATGTTTACTCTAATTCTTTTCAAAATGTTTTGCAGCCTTTTGTCATCTATTGTGGTGATTTTATACGCAACCTTCTTCTTTCTGAATGTAAGTAAATAGTAACTTATATAAAATATAATTATCCTTATATTAAAAAACAAACGCTTTGAACAGTAAACTTTATACTCAATTAACACCCTTTTTTACAATAGTGATTTGAAGCATTTTTAATAAAAACAATCAAATACTTTTAATGTTATACATACCCTGCAAGACATATTTGTTGATCAGTTCTGTTTAAACATAAGGAAAAACATGTAAATAATACCTGATACAGCAAACAGGCCAGCAGAGAATCCAGTCAGAGACACAGCCACGGAGTTCGACATAGTTGTCAGCTTGATTTGGTTCCTGATGTATTGCAAAATACATCCCTTATTCGTGTATATTTTGTATATTTTATCGTTATATTAAAGAGCATGGTCGGTGACCATGACTTTTATTTGTCCAAAAAAAAAACCCACTTCTTTTCTAAGTTGACAAAAGTCAATTAACAATTGACAAAAATAACCCTCTACTTTCAAACTTCACAATAAAGCCTAACACTTTCTAACTTCTCTTTAACACTCATACTTTTGTCATGCAAACCACTCTACCCTCAAACTTTGCTATTATGTCAAAGGTAACCCTCTAACTTTTTAAATGTCACTTTCTCACCCCCTCACATTTCTGAAGTTTTGAGATTACTCTAATACCCATTTGTTATGTTTTTTATGGATGTGTCGGTGTAAATTCGAGTTCGTATACGCTTTAACATAGTTTTTGTTTGAAGATGAGTCGGGGCAATTATAAAATGTTTTCTTTTACGTACGTTTTGAGTGGACTATGTTTTGACGTAAGTTCTATATGTTTTGATTTGACGGTATAAATTTGAGTTATCATACATTTCTACGTAAATTAAGTTCGAAAACGAGTCCGGTCGATTGTAGTCTATACGTTATCATTTTGCATACAGCGTCGCCGCAACGCTCGACGGGTAAAAAAACTAGTTCATATAAATATCCAACTAGAAGAATAGTCTTTTGTGGTGACACACCTTTGGTATGTGTGTGTATAATAAAACAATTAAAAGGGAAAAAGTACATTAAAAGCCGCACTGCACCCATCTGCCCTCGTTTATGACCAGAGACACCGCCCCATTCACAAACGAGCACACACAATGCAGCTGGTTGTTGGATTCCCATGGGGATGCTCAACAAAAAAAAAAAAAAAAAAAAAAAAAAAAAAGAGAGAGAAAAAAAAGAAACCTTCTAACGCTACCCCTCCCACCAATGCGAACATCACCAGCCATCTTCGTTAGCATTTCAACATTCATCTGCCATGGATACATTGAAATATGTCCATAAAATAGCATCAATATGCTAACTTTAATAGGGTAGGTTGCTTTAAGAGATGAAGGTTCGTTTGATAGATAATTATATCAACATTAATAAAAGCAAAATAGTTAATTGATGTTAACTTGATTATTATTCATGTAAATACATAATAACCCGCAAACAAATTTGACTCGGTCAGATAATAAGTTAAACGAGACGTGTTCAGGTTACACGATTTAAAATGTATTTCAAATAGTAATATACAAAAGGGTTAAAAAGGCAAAAATCGTATACATGAAATCGATTCACCTTGGCGACAACAAGTCGTGGCCAGTGGACGAAATATGAGAGAGAAGATAAGAAAGCAGATCATAAGATTCGACGTACAACATTATATAGTTTTCAAGTATTTGTCCATAAGCATCAAATGTCAAATGTGAACCTTTGGAAATGTAAACGTAGATGAAACCCATGCATGCAAGACAAGTGGTTTTTGAGAGTTTCCTATAATACTCGTTATATAGTGTCAATCATAAACAACAAAACTCATTTATATTACTCGACTCCATTGCACCTATAATTTGAATCTTATTGGCTACTATCACATAAGGCCTATGATGTAAACCTTAACCCTTCTTAACTTCATATAAACATCACATTACCCATTTTTACCCCTTTTTACTCCACCCCATCCTAAGGTAATAATTTAACGTTATTAACTTTAGCTCATCCACCACTCTTTTAACTATATTAATATTAAATATTTAAATAAACTACAAAATAAATAAATAAATAAACAAATAATAATACCATTTCATTAACTTCTTAGCTAAAATAAACATTGATAAGAAATAACATTAGTTTTTTATTTTTATTTTTTTTTTCTTAAGTTTACATGGTAACCAAGGGAGGTTTTCACTCCCATTAACATGGGAAAAGAGTGGTTTGAAATAAACGTTAACTTGTCATGTCATCTTTAACACCAATAAAGTTAGAGTACCTCTAAGGCCAAATAGACGTTTGATGAGTGGAAAAAATAATACACGATTGACATTTGCGGATATTGCTATGAATGCATCCATTATGTTGTGACTATCCACATCTATAACTCCTATCTCTTTAGTTACTATTGTACTAATGTAAGGGCTTATATATAATGACATTGGTATATAATGTTGAAATCAATCAATAAGAAATCCATCTCCCATTCTCCCATTCTTTTTATACATTCCTAATAGGTTCTAGTTGTTACATAACACGTTATCAGCACGAAAGTGTTTGATCAAAGACCCATACATAATCGTTCACGAGTGGATTATTTGTTGATTTAGATTTGACATCCTTTGAGGCGATTATGTGGATGCTTGGTATATATGGATTGTTACTATCCTACAGGTAAGTTTTATTTTGATTCATGAGATTTATTAATTGTTAATCTTGTATTATTTATTCGTCTTAATTTTTGGATGATTAATTTATATTTTCAATTTCAAGCATCTAAAAGCCATCATAAATATTACCATAAACTGAAAAGGAATTTTGAATATCAGAAAAAAAAAATCTTTTTGATCAATATTGAAGATTTAAATTATTGAGATGTTATTTAATTACTTCGAACAAATCAAAACGATACTAGCAAAAGCGATGGTTTCTATAAAATTTTTGGTTGATATCCATTTATCATCGTTTTGTTTGTTTTGTTTATATGCAAAACGTATTTGTCAAAGGAATGAAAAAAATAAATAAGTAAATCTTCGTTTTCTGGGATTGAGTTATTTTTCAAAAGGAAAAATATATATTTAATATTCTAATCAGAAGAATTTGATACAAATTTATTGTATTTATTTATTAGTGTCAACTATAGTATTTATTATATTATTAAATTAATATTAATATTAATATTAATATATGGTGTAGCAATCTAATATTATATATGATATCAAATATATCGTATATCCAGTTTATGAAAGTAATTTTGCAAATATGCATTTATTATAATGTCGTTAGCAACATATATTTTAATATTTCAATAATAATATAACGTCTTTATATATTATGAACTTCAATCATGTTTTCTATTATTATAAGCTAAATTGCACTTTTCGTCCTTTATGTTTCAATGTTTCAACATGCGCTATCCTTTAACTTTAAAACTGTATGTCCTTTATGTTTGCAATCATTAACGGGCGGTGTCCTTTCAGCTAAACTCAGTTAACTTTTCTATGTTAAAACCCCTCATGTGTAACTTTGTAAAACTCCTTAACAGCAGGGACCATATGTGCAATATTCAAATTCTGTTGGCCAACAATTAAACTCTATTTGTTCTTTAGTTCATGTAGCCACACCTCATCTTTCTCAACAATTAAACTCTCCTGCAAATACAAAACCTCAAATTCCTACACAACTTCATAATTCTTAACAACCCATTAGTCGAAAACCTGGAACACAAGTCAAGCTTGAAAACCCTAAGTTTAGAGCCTCTGTTTAGGGAATTAGGTCAAACATGGTGACACATGGTTTATTTTTAACGGTCAACGATTCGAGGAGAGGGGAGCATTAACAAAGATGTAACGACGTGTGGGGTAGAAAATAGCGACAGTGACATGTTTACATGTGACGACGTAAGTTCGAACTATTTCTGGCAGATTAGAGAGACAGAGCTTCGGTCACGGTGGCCATGGATGTACGACACCACGCAGTTGAACACAGTGTGGTGAATTCAGTTGAATCGGGTTGAGTTGAGGTCTTCTTCCATGGTTGTGCGGTGAATTTCAGTTAAATTCACTGACTCTGTAACTCGCCATGCATCGCCGGAATTCGTTGGTTTGAAACTCCGACCATCCTTACTTCCTCATCGATTCAGCGCACCCAGAAGGTAATTCCTTCATGCTTTCTGTTGGATTGTGATCGTGAGCTAAAGCCCTCTACCAATTTGATATGGTAGAGGCTTATTCGCATTAATTTTGTGAATGGTTAGATTAGGGTTTATCGTGCTCTGATTTGAGCTTAGGGTTTTCAAGCTTGACTTGTGCTCCGGGTTTTCGACTAATGAGTTGTTGAGAATAATGAAGTTGTGTGGGAATTTGAGGGTTTTGTATTTGCAGGAGAGTTTAATTGTTGAGAAAGACGGGGTGTGGCTACATGAATTAAAGGACATACAGAGTTTAATTGTTGGCCAACATAATTTGAATATTGCACATATGGTCTCTGTTGTTAAGGAGTTTTACAAAGTTGCATGTGAGGGGTTTTAACATAAAAAAGTTAACTGGGTTTAGCTGAAAGGACACCGCCCGTTAATGATTGCAAACATAAAGGACATACAGTGTAATTTTTAAAGTTAAATGATAGCGTCTGTCAAAACATTGAAACATAAAGGACGAAAAGTGCAATTTAGCCATTATTATATGAATATATTTTTAGAATGTTTAGTAGTAATATTGTTTTGTTGGCATGTTAATATACATTGTAACTATTCTTAGATAATCTCATATTGATTATAAAAAAAATCGTTTTTTATATATATTCCTATGTAATGTGTATGTTAATATGTGGATGGCATATAGTGGATTTGATCCAATTTATTTTCAATTGTTCTATGATAATTGTTTTCTAAATAGTGATAGACTAATAGTTTGGTATTCTTAATTAACAGTTTGGGTTTAATACCATATGTGCATCATATACGTTTTCAAACTCTCTTTTGACTTTTTACGCAACTGAATGGATGTTATGTATATTTAATTAGTATCTATACATTTTATGATGAACTAATAATGAAAATACAATGTGTATTAAAAGGTGATGTCTAATAGTTCAATTTGAAATTAATCATAATGCATTTATGTTAATGAATTTACAATAATGCACATGTTTATATGATAATATGTTATAATGTAACACCCCCAAATTCCACCTGCGGAAACCCCGCAAGGCGTGTTACGCATCAGAGTTCGAGCCACCAATCACATTGAACCAATGATAAATATTTAGGTAAGTCATAACATTAATTACCAAATAAGATGTCTACATGATATCAATTCTCAAAAGTTGTGTAGCGGAAGCATGTAATCGTTTCATAATAATAATCAAATCAAGGTAGTGTTTATAAGTGAATCCAAGAGTCTCGATCCATGACCACTCCAGCACTTCCAGATAGCAAGTCCATGTTCCAAACGTTAATAACCTACAAGCATGCAAACAAGTGTGTCAGACTACGCTGGTGAGTTCAAGGTGTTATTACGCGTGGTGTTACCAGATATGTGTTAATACGATTCAATGATATGTTACGATGTTGCTCAAGTTAGATTACCCTAGGGACTACGCCCTTACGTAACCGAGGAGTGTGCCTCTAAGCAACCCACTATGTTGTCCGGTTAGTTACCCTAGGGGAACCGCCCTTACGTAACCGAGGAGTGTGCCTCTGAACAACCATAGTGAAACCCAGATAATTAGTACCTAATAGCGCTATCAACTAATCACCCCCATTGCCCTCCAGGCAATAACCAAAACCGATTAAGTTATTTACCCAATGTTTCCCTTCCAAATGTTTACCAGTTGTCCCAAACCACCGGGACGCATGCTTGAGAAAATGCAATGAACTCACCTTTGGTTTGCTCGGTAAGATTAAATGTCCATTCACAGTTGGTCAATCAAATCCTAGTATGATTACCAGTGATAATTAGTTTTTACGTTTACGTAAATCACAATCTCTCGTGCAATAGAACAAATAGTCACAAGTATGTTTCATGCTATCACATAAGCTGTAACAAATATTCACTTCAACGCATAACCATATTGTACATTCATGCCATATGTCTGTTCAGTTTAATCTAAGCACTCGACTCATCGCAACATTATTAACATATAACTCAACAACATGTGATCTCATTTAACCCGGTTCGGGCCCTGGCCCAACCTGAATTTCATAACAGTCGTGCAGCCCAACCCAGTGAACAGCTCAACATTTCACAATCAGGCCTCCGCTCCATTGGCTGCGGCCTAAATATCACAAGGGGTATGGGCCGATCAGTTGGGCCTGCCCCGGTTCCCAAACAGAATTCGATCCCCCCAACATACTACTGTCCAACATTTGACTTGTGTAACCCATAACCATACTCAAGGCCATGATTTAGCACCAATGATTCCAACATTACAGTATTTTCGCTTCATATCAATAATCATATAAATCACCATAACCTATTCACATATATGACATGCTGGCCAATCATCGCTAACATGGATAGTTCACTTAAATGAGCAGGAAATTTCAACCCACATTTAATCAACACCAACCTATAATATCACTGTCGTGTTTCATGAACCCAACCCCAATCTTACCCATCAATTCTAATCGGTTCAGTAACGGACATCGATCCAACTAGTATGTACATAGATTGTTAATGTATTCGGTTCAAACCTATGTCAATATCATATCACGGTTTACATTAGTGATCCGAAGATCGACTAAATCATGCAACCTAACAAGTAATTCAATCATGCAAGCTTGAATAACAACAGTAACGATTTAAAACATTCAATCAGTAACCATATCATTTCTACTGATCGGACAACCTAATCAAACATCATTACACATTCAGCACATATATACACTTGATCGGTCTAGGCAACTATTGATCAAGCAACATCACACAAACATGGAATGAATAAGTGGGGATTACTAACCAATAATCTGATTAATCAAGATGGAAACCGAAACAGGAGAGGGGGGTCTTGCTACTTCCGTCGCACATGGGTGGGAGGTAGGGTTTTGTTATGTAGTATATTGTGTGATATAGGGATGTCACGTACATCCAGTTATAATGCCGAACAAAACAATTAGTGGGCCGGTGATCATGTTAAGTATAATAGTTGGATCGAGATTCAGTAAGTGGGCCTAGATTATTTGATGATGGTGGCGGCCCATGTGCTTGATTAAATAGAACAATTTGTTAGCAATTTCAATTAATGTAACTGCCCATCTGAATGCATGTGGAAAGTTGTTGATTATTATCACTCGGCTCAATAATATTTGCTACCTAGCCGAGGTAGTTCAAGGATATGCGTGGCCCATACTAACCTCTTGACACAATAATACCAAGTACACACTCACTCGTACCCGATTACATTTACGTTTAACAAGTTTAAGATAGTGAGAAACGTTACAGAGAGATAATGAGAGGAATTAGAATCACGGGACTAAATAGCACTAACCTTAAGAGTTCAGGTTGTCACATATAATATGACAACTGCTTAGTAAACTTTGTTGTATATCATTGTTATTGCACTTGTATATGCCTTATAGTTGCTATTAGAAATATGTTATTTGATTCTATGAAATATTGGTGTGGTAAAAGATATTATTTGCAAATTAACATGACACTAAAATCCTCAAGATACCTGTTATATTTTCTTGAGCAACAATTTTTTTTAGTATAAGAAAGCTCATTTACAAGTAATAAAGATACATATGTTATATATATGATCGAGAAAGTTGATAGTGACGTTTGTTTATGTTTTAAACTAGAGTACTGAAAAATATGTGTGATATAATTGTGATTGGCTATATCATGTTACATTTACGCATAAATTACATATATTTTCTTGCAAGTGATGAAAAGATATATACATCTTATTTTATAAAGTTTTTCTATAACTTGTTTTCTACGGTGATATTTTATAACGTAGTGTATTATGTAAATCGACTCTACATTATACCTTGATTTTATATGTCATCATGCATCATGTAAATAATGTTGAATAAAACAACAAAACCAAATATGTGGTTTATATGCTATCACAAAAAAATATATAAATATGCTTAAATATGACATTAGAAGTGTCATACTCTCTAAATCTCACTATTAATTTATAAAAGGTCATAAGATTTATAGACCGATAATACTACATGACTCAGTCATGTTACGATTTTCCAATTTATAATATATGAAAAGAAGATTGTCTTTAATGAAAATCTGGATAAAAGATGTTCATTTGTCACACCTAAGATATGCTCATGAAGTAGCAACACCATTAAGAAAGTATGAAGTTTAAAATGATTCCGTATTCGTGTGAGTGAGTAAATAATGAAATTCCATGAAAGTTTTCAGATTATATCTCATTCCTTGAAGTGAATGTGATTGCATATTGTAGTGATAATGGACATAATTGAAAATTTTGTAATTATGAGATCAACCATTTAGAATTGTGATGGTGGTCATGATAATAATGAGATGAACCAATAAAAGTGGTAAACTAAGGAATGAGTCTCTCGTATCCTATTTTTTATATTACATACGTGCAAGTAATACATATACGGTCATAAACCAAAAGTTTATAGATCATGATTATTTACTTTATTGGCATGACCGGTTAGACCACACCAAGTCAATGATGATGTGAAACATAATGAAGAACCTTAAGATCTTCTAGCTGATAACATGTATTGTTTGCTCTTAAGGGAAATTATGTATTTGCCAATTAAGGGTGTGTATCCCTAAATATTTTGGACGTGATTAAGGGATATGCATATCCTAACATGATACCATTTAGTGTTTTAAATTGATGCATCGTCTAAATGGTTATCAAACTCAGAACTTGATGTTTGTGTAATTTATGGCTTAGCTAATAAGATAGCAAGCATAATATTCCAAATTGCATGTATTTATTATTAGTGATGATAAGTTTATTTCCCTAGCTATTAATGATCGACAGAATAAGTGTTGAACTTTCTGTAGATTATGTTCATACAGGAATTGCTTTGTTGAGACGATCACTAAACTATTGATTGCAGCCAATGATCATAAGAGCAACAGTTCATATTTGTATTTGGGTACATGTGATTTTACATGTACAACATTAATTCACATCAAGCCAATATGTCATCATACTTCCCCTGTTATAGTTGGTTTTTGGCTAGGATCCAAATACATCCCTTCTAAGATTTTGGTTGTGCGGTATATATAATATTTATCCACCACTAGCACAATGTTGTGACCTCTAAAAGGGTTGTGAATATATGTTGGGTAAAAAATAATTGTCTATGATTAAATACTTAAAGCCATTGGTGAGAGATTTGCATACGGCTCATTGGTTTTCACTTTAGTGAATGAATGTTCCTAACATTAGGGGGAGATAACAAGCAGTTGGAAAGTGAAAATTGAAATGAATTATCATGTCATCTTGATCCTCATACTATAAACGGTAAACCAGAAGTTTAAAGGATAATTCATTTACCAATATTAAAGAACAAATTACCAGACAAGTTCACTGACCTAAATAGAGTGACTAAGTAAGTCACATAATCAACTGCTGATACTCCAGTCATATTTGTGTCCCAAGAGGACAACCACATATTTTGTAATGAGTCTATTGCACACCTAAAAGCATGGTAGAAAAGCTGATTCCAATAATAAAATTCCTTGAAATTTGGAGCAAGTAATTAAGATGGTCAAGTTGAGGTTATAGTAATAAGATCTCCTGAAGAGACAGTAGACATGATGGTTCAAGAAGAACCTCAGGTACCTGAAAATAAAGAGATCTCGATAAGTTGTATCATGTCTAAGATATGTATGGAATCGAAATAAAAATCGACGTCGTTATACTTTTGTATATAATGTAGCGCTTGAAATGATTAAATGATGAGGATCAAGATTTGAGATATGCCTATGAATGTAAACATAGAAATGATTAGCCAAAAAGGAAAGACGCAAATAAGGCAAAGTTGAATTCTCTAATGACATGGAAAGTATCTGGACCAACAGTCCATACAACTGAAGTTGTAAAATATGTTGGATATAAACGGGTCTTTTATGCGAATTATGTGAAAATCAAATTGAGTGATATAACGAAAAATTGGTGGCACATGAATTTTCGCAAAGACCTATTATTGATTATGAGGAGACATATTCTCCAATGGTGGATGCATTGACTTTCCAATATTTGATTAGTCTGATAATATAAAGAGAGAATTGATATTCGTCTTATGAATGTTATGTATCACTTGATACTGAAAGTTTATATGAAAGTCCCAAAGGATTGAATTATGTAGGTCATGTAAAGTAAGTTCTCGAGAACAATGTGATCATTTATACATATTCGGATTTGAGTAGGTTATGATTATTTTACATGTTGGATATAATTGGAACTCCTGGTGAGTTTCTAAAGCAATTGAGTGCTTAAAAGGTTAACTGAAACATCTTAACGATGTAATACTTGTGCACCAAGAAACATACATAGAAAACTTGTACCAGGTGATTGTGATATCTCAATAAATAGTGTACACGCATGGTACAATATTGATTTTAGAGATAAAAGCAAGTGTTCATGACATTTTTGCATATGATATAGATATCTTTGTGTTAAATGGGCAAATTTATGTAGCAAAACTTCTGAAGAGTGAAAGCACATGCATATTTGGATAAGATGGAAAGAATTCCCTCATGGATTAATAATGCTAGAAGCATTAATGATGTCAAAACCTCAAGAACGTATTATATGAAGTTGACAAAATACGTATGGACTAAATAGTCGAGACAAGTGTTGTACAACTCGAGATATTCGGATAAAGAGATATATAAGTTTGATTAAATTAGCCATGTTCTATCAACATTCTACTTGTAAAGTTCACTATAATCGCAATTTACAGTAATGATGCCTAGGCATCATCGAGAGAAATTGTCGAGCTTTTAGAGGGAGAATTTTTTAATGACCTTGGCATGGTCTAACTATTACTCGAACTGCAGTTGGAGTATATATGTAATTATATTTTACCAATCCCTCAAGTACATCTAGAAGATGATGTTTGGATATTTTAGTATGAACATAGTTGAACTTTAAAGGTTGTTAAGTCATTTATTATAAGAAATGCCTATTATCATCTCCTACCAAAGTAGGGATTCTCATTCTAGAAGTACCATCGTTAAATGCATAAGTGCACTAATATGTTTTCTCTAACTATGTATGGTTATAATATCTATCACTTGAGCTTATTGTCATGATATAACCTTTGTCAAGCGAAGAGACATTGGAATGAGTTTAAAGAAATATTTCAGGTATAAACGGTATTTGATTATATTTTACTAACCCATCAAAACAAGTTTGGTTAGTCTTGTAGATGCATGAATGTAACAAAACACAGTCGTGCACATTAAGGGATCAAGTGACAAATCATTGGCTACAAAAGTTTTGTTCGACTTTCAAGGAAGATGGACACACATCACTTAAAGGATACATGTTAAAATGAAGGGCAGACTTATTCAAGTTGCACTCTTTTTCTGTTGACTAAGTTTTGTCCCATTGGGTTTTCTTAGTAAAGTTTTTAATGAGGCAACATACCTAATCCAGAAGTATTAGGGGGAGACAATACGCACTGCACTCTTTTTCCCTTGACTAAGTTTTGTCCCATCGGATTTTCTTAGTAAGGTTTTTAATGAGGCAGCATCACCAAGCATATTAAAGAATAGTATATCATGTGGATAGTCAAGGGGGAGTGTTATGAATGCATCCATTATGTAGTGATTATCCACATCTATAACTCTTATCTCTTTAGTGCATCCATTATGTAGTGACTATCCACTTCTATAACTCCTATCTCTTTAGTTACTATTGTACTAATGTAAGGGCCTATATATAATGACATTTGTATATAATGTTGAAATCAATCAATAAGAAATCCATCTCCCATTCTCCCATTCTATTCTATACATTGCTAATAGGTTCTAGTTGTTACATAACAGATATCATGTATTTAAGTCACGCAATTATAGAATTAAAGTATGTTACATAAGCATTATGATATAATAAGTATAGAGGTATAATGTTACGGGCCAAGCCGCTCAACCCAACCAGGGAGGGAGGCCCAAGAGATCCATCAAGAAACCCGTCAAGCTATTAGATTAAATGGGAGATTAATTGCATCATGTTTAATTACTTTTTCTTCCTAGAGTAGTGGAAGATTGTTTCTTCCTGGAACAAAGACAAAGCAGTGTAATCATGGTAGAAGGTAGTGGTAGAAGTGCATTTAGTTAACGTTTGTTTGCATATTTAAACTCTTGTTCTTCAGCATTTTTTATAAAACATTCAGAAGATACCTCTGGTCAAGAACTTTTTTACCTATTACCAAATTCCCATGGAAGAAGGAATTTCTCTGGTCGTCGTTGGGGAAGCATTCAGCTGGTATAAATACCTCTCCAACAATAATCTTTTGGGAACATAAGCGAGAGCTTTGTAACTCCGTTTCGGGCCCTCCACTTATGAGAAGCATCAAGCCACACTATTCAAGCTGAAGAAAACTTCCACTTGTAATCACGTGGTTGGGTTACCACCCGATGTTCTATTAAACTGTTTTATCTTCGGACTTAAATAGGAGATTCAAAGCGGTCCATAAACCTACATCATTCCACCAAGCCGCCCATGGCCTTTCTTTTAAAACTCACTGAAGACAAAATAACCCTCGCCAAACCCACCCCATACTACGTACCAGTGTTGCAGAAGGCGTTCTAGGCGGCCGATTAATCGGCGCCTGGGCGCTAATCGGTTACTTGTCGCCTAAAAATGAGCAAATCGGCCAAAAAATCGGTCCTGGTTAAAGTCGGTCAAAATCAAACCAAGGCGGACCTAGTCAGAGTTAATCGGGTGAAATCGGACTTGGAATTTTTACTCATTTAAGCCGATTTTAAGATCTGATCCATGGTTTTAAAGGGTACGCTATAAGTTATAACCCTAATTTATTCAGCAGTCAAGATTCTAAAGAAACTTACCTTAATCAATGTCCGACACTTACAAATTCGACCGCCGTCCATCGCCAACGTCGGAATGACGGGACCTTGAGTTGTCTTCTTTGACGGGACTGCAACATTCATCAGAGGTCTGATGAACAATGGACAGGGGAGATGGCGTATGAAGAAAGATGGTGGGATTAGGTCTAATAATGTTTGGGAGTTTTAACATTTAGCCCCTCTCTATTTTCACTAGGTTACACTTGGTCCCTAAACTTTCAATTTTGTAGATAAAAAGTATAAAACTAATGTTTTTTATATATAAAATTATAAAATTATACATAAAAAACCCAATCCGAAATCCCGATTAATCACTAGGCGGTACCCCACCGCCCGACTAGCGTCTGGCGCCTTCTACAACATTGATAGTTACTCTCGATAGTTTTCCTCTTCCAAAACATTCCCACTCAGCTCCTCACCCGCAACATCTCTCTCCATTCCTATCCCTTCAAACCCAACACACAACCACTACTACTCGCCCTAGCTAAAACACCACTCACCGGAGGCTATTCAACAGCGTCAAAATCAAGGGTTGTGTTTCAAATGTCCTGAATCGGGTCACAAGTGCAGTCCCCCGCAATTCCTCCTCGTGGCGGACTATGAAGATGAACCGACGCAAGATTCACAACACCACCATCGACGTTCCGGGTAACGAATCTTTGAACCACCTATTTTCATTGTCATCTGCCGCTTGCTTTGGAATTTCTAGGAGTTTTTTTTTTGTAGAAATGCTGTTGTTTAGGAAAAACTTTTCACAAATAATGTCATGCTCAAAACAATTTCACAAGTAATGCTTTCTCCATTTTGAATGGCGATTTTTCTTGAGAAGTAAGCTTTGTCAGGATTGTTGCAGGGAATATCAACTTTAATCATTGGAATATGGTACAAAAATCCATTATGAATGGCGATTTCAGGTACATCTCCATTGTGAATGGCGATTTCAGGTACACATGCCATTAAGAATGGCGATTTCTGGTACTTTCTGGTACACACTCCATTCACAATGGAGATTTCTTGTATACACTAACCAACGTAGTTTTGCAGCTGGATTTTTTAAAAGCTTTGACCGTCTAATACGCATAATTCTCGTTGAACATGCTTCAACGTGCTGTACAATAATAGACTCAGAAAGTTAGTTATTGTTTTCCCTAAATAAACTTTAAATTTAAGATTAAACGATTTATATTTACTATTGATGATAGAGAACGGTTGGACTGGCAACCTATGAGGGCACCCCAAAAATTTATATCTAGTTTTGTTTTGTAACCAAACGAGTATAGCAAAATGGGGTGTCCTCTTAGGTTGCCAGTCCAACCGTTCTTTATCATCAATAGTAAATATAAATTGTTTAGTCTTAAATTTAAAGTTTATTAAGGGAAACAATAACTAAATTTCTGAGTCTATTATTGTACAGCATGTTGAAGCATGGACATCGAGAATTATGCGTATTCGACAGTCAAAGCTTTTAAAAAAATCCAGCTGCTAAACTACATTGGACAATGTGTACCAGAAATCTCCATTATAAATGGAGTGTGTACCAGAAATTGCCATTGATGATGGCATGTGTACCTGAAATCGCCATTCACAATGGAGATGTACCTAAAATTGCCATTCATAATGGATTTTGTACCATATTCCAATGACTAAAGCTGATATTCCCTACAACATTCCTAACAAAGCCTACTGCTCAAGAAAAATCGCCATTCAAGATGGAGAAAGCATTACTTGTGAAACTGTTTTGAGCATGGCATTATTTGTGAAAACTTTTTCCCAAATAGCAACATTTCTGCAAAAAAAAAAAAAAAAAAAAAAAAAAAAAAAAAAACCTCAATTTCTAGCCCTTTGGCACTTCGACTCATCGGGTATGTCCAGCCTGTCCAGGTAAGTACTTATCGATCCCATAACATCATTTAAAAAAACTTTCTTTTTTGTGTTAACTTTGTTTATATGAGTATGTAGTCGCTATACTTTAACTTTGGTAGTATACATGTTTAGTTCCTCTACTTTTATTTCTTTTAGTATTTCATCTTTTATTGGTATATTATTCTACTTTTAATAGCACATGACACTCTCTTCTTTAACCCCACACATATATTTTTTAATAATTAATACATCGATATCACTTACTATAAATATATAAATAACTTTTTTCCTAATTTATAATAATTATTTATGATAACTGGTATAACTCAAACTAAAAGTCATAATTAAATTATCATGAAACTAGTTTCCGTTATTATCTATAATTTTAACTACTTTATGGACCCGTGTAATCGTGGTTCAAGTATTTAACACCTATAAGTCACGCATATATAAATAAAAATAAACAAATAAATTGATAGAGTTATATTTCTATTTCACAAGCTTGTCTACTATTTTTCAAAATGACTTCATTGATAGAAAAAAATCACCATTTTATCTTATCATAGCAACTGCAGAAACCAAAAGCCAGTAAGTGGCATAACTCATACTTTTTAGTCAATAAACCTATGAAAAATAGTGTAAATAATGTTATACTTGCATCAAAAGCAGTAAATACAAAAGTTGCCATAGTTACATGGTTTTCATGGTTACTGATGTAATGCAAATTACATATGTTTTCATGTATATTTGTATAATATTTTGGGATTGTAGAGCCATGGTAAGGCTCACTGATCCTAAGATAGGGAACATAGGGGAAAGAGGTATAGACTGCATTTTCATTGGGTATGCGGAGGATTCATTTATTCACATGTTCTATGCTGTAGAACCAAATGACTACGTGTCTGTGCATACGGTAATTAAAGCAAGAACTGCAGAGTATGATGAGAATATATTCTCTTCAATACCTAGGCCTAGGGACATGGTTCCAAGCTCTGTTAACTCTCAAGTGGCTGATCAAGTGACTGATACTCCTCCGGAATCTAGGAGGAGTGGTATAGCAAGAAAACTTAAATCATTTGGTGATATTTTTAACTATATTTGGTTGAAGGTCTAGAGATGAAATTAATATTCAATATCAATATTGTTTCAATATTGAGGAAGATCCTAGAACCTATAGTGAAGCCATGGCATCTCGGGATGTAGCTTTCTGGAAAGAAGCTATAAATGATGAGATGGACTCTATTATGCAGAATAACACTTGGAAATTGTCTGATCTATCCCCTGGGTGTAAACCACTTGGTTGTAAATGGATCTTCAAGAAGAAGATGAAAGTAGATGGTTCAATTGATAAGTTTAAAGCCCGATTGGTTATCCAAGGCTTTAGACAAAAGGAAGGAATTGACTACTTTGATACATATGCTCCTATAGAAAGCATATCCACTATTAGACTGTTGGTTGCCTTAGTTGCAATACACAATCTTGTGATTCACCAAATGGATGTGAAAACCGCTTTCCTGAATGGTGATTTGGATGAGGAGATATATATGAAACAACCAGAGGGTTTTGTTACGCCTGGCAATGAGCATAAAATGTGTAAGCTAGTTAAGTCATTGTATGGCTTAAAGCAAGCACCCAAACAGTGGCATCAAAAGTCTGATGATGTGGTTTTGTCTAATGGTTTTGTATTAAACCAAGCGGACAAGTGTGTATATAGAAAAATTAATGATTCTAGGAAAGGAGTCATAATTTGTCTATATGTAGATGACATGTTGATCTTCGGTACTGACCAGGATCAAGTTGATATAACAAAGGAATTTTTGTCATCTTGTTTTGACATGAAAGACATGGGGGAGGCGGAAGTGATACTTGGTATAAGGATCAAACAGGAGAACAATGACATATCGATCTCTCAATCTCATTATATTGAGAAGATATTAAAAAAGTTTAATTTTCATGATAGTTCTCCGGTTAGCACTCCAATGGATCCAGCTTTTAAGCTCTCACCTAATGAAGGTGTAGCTATAAACCAACTTGAATATTCAAGGGCCATTGGATCTCTCATGTATGCCATGATTTGCACTAGACCAGATATAGCCTATGTTGTTGGAAAGCTCAGTAAGTATACTAGCAATCCAGGTGCAAGTCATTGGCAAGCAATGAAACAAGTATTTAGGTACTTGAAAGGAACCATGAAATATGGTTTGACTTATATTGGATTTCCTTCGGTTTTAGAAGGTTATTCGGATGCAAGCTGGATTAACAACAAGGAAGATCATTCTTCCACAAGTGGATGGACTTTTCTGCTTGGAGGAGGTGCCATATCTTGGGCATCTAAGAAACAGACTTGCATAACTGATTTGACAATGGAGTCTGAGTTTGTTGCATTAGCCGCAACTGGAAAAGAAGCTGAGTGGCTAAGAAACTTGATTTATGAGATTCAATTGTGGCCTAAACCTATATCACCAATATCTATTAGATGTGATAGTGCTGCTACATTGGCTAAGGCCTATAGCCAAGTGTATAATGGGAAGTCTAGACACTTAGGTGTTAGACACAACGTGATTCGTGAGCTCATCATGCATGGGGTGATATCGGTGGATTTTGTGAGAACTCAACAGAATTTAGCCGACCACTTAACCAAAGAGTTATGTAGAGATCTTGTGCACAAGGCGGCTGTAAGGATGGGATTAAAGTCCATATGAGATTTCTCGTGTTAAGATACCCAATTCCCACCTAATATGACGTTAGGTGCTGAATTCAATGCGGAAAGCTTAACATCTAGAAATTGGAACACATTAGTAGCATCATCCCATGGTATGTGTTCAGACCTGCAAGTTAAAGGAGGTTGAAGGTTTTCTTCTTAATAGTTCTTTGAAAAATTGCATATGCAGGTGCAAGAATAAAGAGCTACCTATATGAGCATGAAGTTTAGTCGCTTCAAGAAGCTAGGACTTGGCTTTGATATGCTCATTGAAGGATAGGACATAAGCTAGTAAAAATAGTGTCAAGAAAGAACATTAGAGTATGTAAACTTTTGTGTATATTATCTTCATGTATTCACTGAATAGAAAGGGTTCAATCCTTAGCGACACCCCTATATTCGGATATTTGGATGTGTAATATACTAATGTGAAATTCAATCGTCGCGATATTTCATTTATGCATATGTTTGATGGTTGTGAATTTGTTTAAGTTAATCAAGGATTACGCTAAAATGGAGGAGGAATGTTAGATATTTTAGTGTAATCGGGATTGACTTGGTGATCAAAGTGAATAATAATACACATCAAGCAAGTTAGGAGATACGGGAGTGCACGCTTTTTAAGTTATTATAATTCGAAGTGTACGGGCGGATCCCGTACTCTAAGGGGGTTCCAAGCAGCGCCCCTAGGAGCAAGGTCCAAGGGGCGGCAGCCCCTAGCGGGGTCCAAAGGGCAGAGCCCCTGGCTGGGGTCGAGCTGGAAAATTTTATTTTAATTAAATTGATATAATAAAATTGCATCAGAAAATTTTATTTTCTGGAAAATGCCATAATTTCGAAACCTCAAAATTATGGCAGTTAAGAGGCAGTTTTACGGCAGTTGTGTCTTAAAAAAATTGAGATAACTGCCTAATGGCAGTTAATCATCCCCAACCTCTCAAATTCGTAGACAAGTTTTGATCACACTTCTTCTGGTTCAGACAATTTTCACACAAGCATACCCTGGTTCAATTTCTCGAAAATCAGAGTTGTATCCGATTAAATTATTCGGGTGAACCACTGAAATAACTTGATTCGAGAGTGATTACACGTGATGTGTGTAAAATGCAACATATAAAATACATCAAATAAGGCATAAAACTAACCCTTTTTTAGTACTAATGTTGGAAAAAGTGTGCTTTTGTCTTCCTTTTTTATTTCCAGGACTAAATGAGCGTAAATGAATAAAAGGAACAAATATGCAGCAAAATCTAACATAAATAAAAGAAAGGAATAAACGTGGCATGCCCGACCCCTCGACAGCATCTTCCCAAGCAAAAATAAGAAAACAGAAGGCTGACCACGGCCCCGTGCCCAGCGGACACGGGGGCGTGGCCAAGTGTCTGTAGAAAAGACAAAAGTTGTAGAAGCTTCTATTCCCAGCACGGGGGTGTGCCCAGCTCGACACAGGCCGTGGTCAATGCTAAGATTCGCAGAATCCAAGCAAATCTTGATAGTACAAATACGCTTTTGCACACGGGGCCGTGCCCAGCAGACACGGGGTGTGTGGAGCTAATGCAGACAAATTGCAATTAATGAAGAAAGAGAAAGAGGATGGACATGGGGCCGTGTCCGGGCTTCTATGCAGGCTATAAATAGAGGTGCTTGGTTCACTTCAAAGGCATCCTTTAGCAAACCACCTCTCTCCCACTTCACCAACAGTCCACCACCACTACAACCCACATCCATCGTCCATCATCCATCATAGAGTGTGTGTATGTCACACCCCGATTTCCACGTGTCTCACCGGTGGGCCCGGTGGGGGATTACCGTGACGTAGTTGGCAACAATATAGTCAAACCACACAATTATATGAATGCACAGCGGAAGCATAAAGATAACTATATATTCCAACGTTAAGTGTAATATCAAAGTATCACCATTGTTGAAATAGAAATCCACAGGCGGTCAAATAATAATAATAAAAGTATTGTTCAACAGACTTCAGGCATCTTAAGCTTGCGAGACTTCTAATGATGCTAAGGAGAAATCCCAGCCAATTTCGCATAGTACCTGCATTTAGTCTTTTTGGGGAAAATACGTCAGTTTACACTGGTAAATACATTCAACTGACACTTTTGTAAAATGTTTAATAAAATTGGTTTAAATGCTCAAGGCACAAACTTTTTATAACTTGGGATAATTTATAATTAAATCTTGTAAAGAATTACATGTTACTATGCGTTCGGTCGCCCGGGTCGTGCCGGGTTAAAGTTTAATAGACACACTACATAGCATAAAACCGTGGCGGGTAACCAACGGCTACACTTTTATAGTTATGAACATAATGCCAGGTGTACGCCTACACCGGGATGTCAAGGTCGTGGCCATTCGTAAATGCGGCCAAGGATATCCGGGACATGGTCATTAAGCCCCCAAAGGCGTCAAGCCAACAAAACAAGTTTTTAAATGGGTCACATTGATAATACCCAACTACTAATGAGTTGGGGTCAATTGCCCGACCAAGCGGTATTTTAAATACCGTAACCCAAGCCCGTATAACGGAAAATAAGTTAAAAGTATTTACCTTTGCAAGTATAATTCCTTAATTGAAATAAATTGCAGATAGCTTTTACTGGTCCCCTATTCTAGAACGAAGGTTTAAATTAACCTATTAGAATCCTAACGGGTCTTTAATTTAGCCGTAGCTTATTCCGGTCAGTTTCGTAGGATAGTTACGGTTTAATCGCGTGAAAGGCGAAAACCGTGAATGGAGTGTGATTTTGACCCAACAAGTTTGAAGACTTGTTTTACATGGGTATGATAATCATACTCTGGATTTTGGGGTCAAAACAATATGGTTTGACCCGTTTCGGCTAATTTATGTAAACTAGTTACACAAGCTGAACCGTGCGCGTAAAAGGCGCAACGGGTAACCGTAAGAGTCCTACACTGTTTTCCTACGTCAATATTCTTTAAAGGGGTTGTGGTATCAGTAGGATACCTTCCATAATGCCCGTAACGAGTTTAAATTCATATTATGCCCCGTAAGGGTATTTCGGTCTTTTTAAGGATTATAAAAGAGGTTTCTGAGTTCTACAGGGAATCTGAGTTTCCCGAACAGTTTATAAAGTCTAAAATACTTTATTTATTATTTAAAATCAGTAGCAACTGGAATTGGGTCAAAAGACCTTGTAGAACTTAAGTTATGGCCGAAAAGGGCATATTCGGTATTTACCGAACCGTTGCCATAACCGCAGGTTATGAGCAGGTTAAAAATAATTAAAAAATCTTTAAAAATCCCAAAATATTATTTTACATCAGTGAGTAAAAGGTTTGGTGTCGAATCCGGGTTTAGATAGGCGTTATGCTAATTGCGCTATTTAATTACTAAAGCTTCGAAATTTGCGTTATTTAGTATAACTCCTATTCTGGACCTTGGATTGACATGAAATTTTAGGGACATGCTTAGAAATAAATAACCAAGGTTATGATCCTTTCACATGTCTGAAATTCTCATTTAAATTTAAAAAGGGCGTTACGGTCAACTTTTAAGCATTTAACGGAAATGTGTAAAAGACTCGGACAAACAACGAACCGGTCACAGAGGGTTATACCATCATGTAAACTGGTCCTAAGAGAGTCTTAAGGTATATCTAAATCAAACTTTAACGGGTCAGAACTGAAGTCAATGCAAAAGTCAAACTTTTGCGACTTTCGGCTCCGAACCGGGTCTAAACAGAAAATGGTCGGATCAAATAAGCTTAGACTAGTTTATATACTTATTATCATGTTTTATGAGTGTTCAAACAGGTCACATATCATCTACATTACAGATTATGCAAGAAATCGCAAAATGACATTTCTGTTGACTTTTTCTAAGCACGTTTGACTCGATATTTGGACTAGTTAGAGTGGGAATCAGAGGGTGCCCTTTTAGGGGTTTAATGCTCACATGATTACCATCATATAACTATCTTTGATTCGACAAATCACTGGACCATTCGTGATTTATCGCAAAGTCAATCGTTAATTACGACGGATTGACTTTTAGGCTAAAACTATGGACGCGGGCCGCATTAGATTCAGGCTATATGCACGCGGGCCGCCTGGATCTTCATATCAGGAAACGTATCTACAGGTGGCTCGCGGCCCGCATTGACTTGCTTGATTCACTCAGGCGGGCCGCCTGAGGCCTGAATTTCAAGATTTTCAAATCTTTTGTAATGATTAACTTGACCTTTCGGTTTCGAAGGGGTAACTTTGCGATTTGGCCCTCGATTATTTACCGTTAAGGGCCTCGTGCCTTTTACCCGCACTGTTAAGTCCCCGGTTAGTTTAATTACTATCCGAAAAGCCTTAACTTTTATTGTTGACGCTTTTAACCCCTCTCGTACGAATTTGATCATAACTTTCTCGTTTTAAAACGGAACTTCGCGAAATTTATATAGTATATTCTAGTGAGTATATTTTACTGTTACAAAGCCTCGGGTTCGTCAAAGGGTCACTCAGAGGTATAATTAAACATGTTGACACAGTTAACCCCTGTAGCTTGTAATCTCTCACTTTCTTCCGCGTTTCGCTCCGTACGATCCATGATTTATTCGTTTGAAGGTACGAGCATCGTTTAGGGTTACTATACAGTATATTTACCCTTTGTTGACATTTATAACCCTCGAATTTACATACTTTCAAGGTTTGTCAACTTTAGTCCTTTATTTAATATTTAATGCCACGTGTAAACTCATGACACGTGTTAACACATTATTGGACACAAAATTTCGAGGTGTTACATCCTCACCCCTTAAAATAAATCTCGACCCGAGATTTACTCAAACAAATAAGGGTATTTCTCTTTCATCGTGGCTTCAACCTCCCACGTGAATTCGGGACCTCTACGGGCATCCCACTTGACCTTTACTATAGGTACATGCTTCCTTCGAAGCTTCTTTACCTGTCGATCTTCAATCGACAAAGGCTTCTCCACAAATTTCAAGCTCTCATCTATATGCACATCTGTGTGTGGGATCACCAATGATTCATCAGCGAAGCACTTCTTTAGATTGCAGATGTGGAACACATTGTGAATTCCATTGAGCTCCTCCGGTAAGTTTAGCTTATATGCAACGGACCTGACACGTTCGATGACCTCAAAAGGTCCTATGTATCTCGGGCTTAGTTTGCCTTTCTTACCGAAACGCATCACCCCCTTCCAGGGTGATACTTTAAGTAACACTTTTTCACCTACTTCGAAGTGAAAATCTTTACGCTTTGGATCCGCGTAACTCTTCTGCCTATCTCGGGCAGCTTTGAGACGGTCTCGAATCTGGACAATCTTGTCCATCGTCTCGAAGACTATCTCCGGTCCTGATAATTGGACATCTCCAACTTCCGCCCAACAAACAGGCGATCTACACTTTCTACCGTATAATGCCTCTATGGTAGCTATTGTTGTAGGAGAATTCGATTAGTGGTAGGTTCTTATCCCAACTACCACCCAAATTGATAGCACATGCACGTAGCATGTCTTCCAACGTCTGAATAGTACGCTCACTCTGACCGTCCGTCTGAGGATGGTAAGCCGTACTAAAATTCAGACGTGTGCCCAAAGATTGCTGGAAACTTTTCCAGAAATGAGACGTGTATCTAGTATCTCTGTCGGAGATAATAGACACAGGTATGCCATGCAAGGCTACAATCTTATCAACGTATAACTGGGCTAACATATCGGAGCTATAAGTCTCCTTGATGGGTAAGCAATGCGCTGACTTAGTCAGCCTATCAACGATAACCCATATTGTGTCATTTCCTTTCCTCGTCTTGGGTAACTTGGTAATAAAATCCATAGTTACACATTCCCACTTCCATTCGGGAAGTTCAGGCTGTTGTAGCAAGCCAGATGGCTTTTGATGCTCAGCTTTGACTTGCGCACAAGTCAAGCATTTGGCTACATAAGCGGCTACAGACTTTTTCAAGCCTATCCACCAATAATTTGCCTTTAGATCCTGATACATCTTATCAGCTCCCGGATGGACAGAGTATTTGGAACTATGGGCTTCTTGGAGGATAACATCTCGTAGTCCTCCATAGATTGGAACCCATATTCGTCCATTCAATCGTAAAATTCCGTCCTTGCTAAGAGTTAACTGCTCCTCAGTTACTCCTAACTTCTCTTTAGGATAGTTAGCTTCCAATACAGCTTCTCGCTGTGCAGCTAACAACCTTTCTATCAAATTATTCTTGACTTCAATGCTCTTGGCATTGATTCGAATGGGTCTCACCCTTTCCTTTCTACTTAAGGCATCAGCGACTACATTCGCCTTGCCGGGATGATATCTGATTTCACAATCATAATCATTTAAAGTCTCCATCCAACAGCGTTGCCTCATGTTCAATTCCTTCTGATTAAACAGATGTTGAAGGCTCTTATGATCAGAATAGATCACAAACTTGATACCATACAGGTAACGCCTCCACAGTTTTAGTGCGAATACAACGGCACCCAGCTCCAAGTCATGGGTGGTGTAATTCTTCTCATGCACCTTTAACTGTCTCGAAGTATAGGCAATAACCTTGCCTTTCTGCATGAGCACACATCCCATGCCAGTGTGTGATGCGTCGCAGTAAACTACGAACTCTTCGGTACCTTCAGGTAATGTTAGCACAGGAGCGTTGCTCAGCTTTTGCTTTAGAATATCAAAGGACTCTTGCTGCTTAGGGCCCCAAACAAACTTTACTTTCTTCTTGGTCAGGAAAGTTAAGGGCTCAGCAATCCTTGAAAAATTTTCAATGAAACGCCTGTAATATCCTGCTAACCCCAGTAAATTACGAATCTCGGTAGGGGTCTTTGGCTCTTGCCAATTCATGACAGCTTCTACTTTAGCGGGATCCACCTGGATACCACGCTCGCTGACAACGTGTTCTAAGAATTGGACTTCTCGAAGCCAGAATTCGCACTTAGAGAATTTGGCATAGAGTTTCTCATGATGTAGCAGTTTGAGAATACAGCGAAGGTGTTTCTCATGGTCGGCTCGGTTCTTCGAGTATATAAGAATGTCGTCGATGAAAACGATGACGAATTTGTCCAAGTACGGCTTGCAGACGCGATTCATGTGATCCATGAACGCAGCCGGTGCATTTGTGAGCCCAAAAGGCATCACTAGGAACTCGTAGTGACCGTATCGAGTCCTAAATGCGGTTTTATGTACGTCTTCATCTCTGACTCTCAGTTGATGGTAGCCTGACCTTAAGTCAATCTTCGAGAAATAACTTGCCCCTTGTAACTGATCGAACAAATCGTCGATCCTCGGCAAGGGATATCTATTCTTTATCGTGACCTTATTAAGTTCGCGATAATCGATGCACAGACGCATCGATCCGTCCTTCTTCTTAACAAACAAGACAGGTGCTCCCCAGGGAGACGAATTGGGTTTGATGAAACCTTTAGCTAGCAGTTCATCCAGCTGGGTCCTTAACTCCTTCATTTCGGTCGGTGCTAGCCTGTAAGGCGCTCTAGCAATAGGTGCTGCTCCAGGGATGATATCGATCCTGAATTCCACTTGCCTATCTGGTGGCAACCCAGGTAGATCTTCAGGGAAAACTTCTGGATACTCCGAAATGATGGGAATGTCTTCTATCTTCGGTTTAGGTTCTTCAATAATCACCTGTGCCATGTAGATGACACAACCTTTCTTTAGACATTTTGAAGCCATGAGCATAGTCACTTGCTCAGGCAATCCGTACTGGGTATCTCCCCGAATGGTAAGCGATTCACCAGACGAAGTCTTTATCACTACCTGCTTTCTGTTGCAGACGATTTGGGCCTGGTTGTGAGATAACCAGTCCATACCCAATACTAGGTCAAAACCGGCCAATTTAAAGGGAAGTAGAGATAGAGGAAAAGAGTAGTTCTTAATGGATATCACACATCCATCTAACACAGTGGAGACGGTTTCTATGGTGCCATCTGCTAGCTCTACCTCGTAATTCACATTTAAGGTTTTGACAGGCATATTCAGCAATTTGCAAAAATTATGATCTACGAAAGACTTATCAACGCCCGAATCAAAAAGTACTCTTGCAAAGATATCATTTACGAGAAAAGTACCTGTGATCACGTTGTCATCTAGCACTGCTTCTTTCGCCTCCATCCTGAAGAATCTAGCATTGTTCTTCTTGGCCTCTTCAGGCTTCTTGGCATATTTAGGGCAGTTGCTTTTAATGTGCCCCTTCTCATTGCAGTTATAGCAGGTTGCATCTTTTATCTTCTTGCAGTCCACGGTCTTGTGGCCCTTGGACTTGCACAACCCGCAAGCATACGACTTCGACTGAGTCTGCGAGTTTGATTCGAGCCTACACTTTCCAAAGTGATGTCTCTTGCAAGTCTTGCACTTGGGCTTCTCACCAGACTGTTGCCCATCCTTCCTTGACTCCGACCCCCTCTTGTTATCACCGTTCCCACGGTGCTTCTTGCCCGACCTCCGTGAAGTTTCATCTTCACGCTTTCTCTTTTCAGCTTCTTTGTTCCATAGCGATCTTTGTCGGACCGCATCCAGAGTAAGGGACAAAGATATATCGGCTACAGATCGAAAGGTCGCTGGCCTAGAGGCCTTCATGCTTGCCTTTATTTCGGGGGCTAACCCACCGATGAAACGAGCGATTCTCTTTGGCTCCGGGGTTACCAGATATGGAACCAACCGGGACATCGTGTTGAAGCTCGTTAGGTAAGCTTGGCAGTCAAGGTTTGTCATTACCAAGGACAGGAAGTCAGTCTCTATCTTTTCAACCTCATGTTGAGGGCAGTAATTCTCCTTGATGAGAGAAATGAATTCCTCCCATGTCATGCTGTATAGAACAGCCTTTCCCGAGGCCTGAACCAACGCCCTCCACCAAGCCAGGGCCTCGCCCTTGAATGATTATGACACATACTTTACCACATCTCTTTCTGCACAGCCGCTGATGTCCACCACGGTGTCCATCTCGTCAAGCCACGTCATGCAGTCAACTGCGCCTTTCTCCCCAGTGAAATCTCGGGGTTTACAAGATACAAAATACTTGTAGGTACAACCCCTGGCGCGAGATGCATCAGTATACACTCTCTCTTGACGGACACTGTTTTCATTGGACGAGTGTTTATCATCGTCCTTTTTAGGCTTGGACGGTGGCTTGCTGTGTGATTTTGAGTGGGTTTTTGGCTTGGAGTGTGGTTTGGATATGGTTCTGCTCCGAGATTCAGTATATTCCTCGTATTGTCGATCCAGAGCTGCCTTAACAGCATTGTCGACAAGAGCTTTCAGTTCTGCGCCCGTCAAATGAACCTGGGCGTTATCATATTCGTCTTCTTTCGAGTGGCTATTTTCCCCACTAGGATCAGCCATGGTAACTTGAATCTGTTACAAAAGATAACGGAAATTTTTATTTAGGAGTTTATTAGGGAATTGTCTTTTATGGCAATTCATTAACCATGGTAACAGAGACCATATCTGGTTAATTTGTTACTCACTTTTATTTAGGATTTGAACATACTTATCCTAATTACAAACAATATTGCTAGTGGCATAAAAGCCTAGTCACGAGGACGTTTTTATAATATTAGCCGAGATTACAGAGAATCAAGGTACGAAGGTTTGAACCGTAGTCCTTTTACCCTTTCTGACAGGGAGTCATAGACCACCACTGCTTTTTGTCTTGTATGACAATAATTATGGCCCGTAGGCACTACATCTCTAATGGATGTTTAATAATTCGGCCCGTAGGCACTACATCACTAATGGATGTTTTTATAAGTTTGGCCCGTAGGCACTACATCACTAATGGATGTTTAATAAGTGATCATCTTTATTGATGATTTAACCCATGATTTATAAATCATTAATTTGGGCTTTGGAATCCTTAGAAGGATTCTTTATATAAGAATGACGCGTGCGATTTTAACGAATCACATCTGCCATGAACGTTAACATGATTACAGAGGTTAACAGGGATTCTGAATCTTTTAATCAGGTCTTACCATCTTGGCCGGATCTTATATAGACACCTGGCTAGGTTTCACTCTTAAGATTCTTTACTTAGGCAGATTTAATTTAAAAGAAATGATTTTTTATTTATTTCATATATAATAATAACAAAAATGAAATTTATAACATAACATTCCATAAATTTCAAATACGATTACACGCTGCCCTAAGCGGGACTTTTAAATAAATAACTACCTACGCAGAGGTTTATAGCAAAACAAGTCCACGCAGGGACCAATACCAGATAGATGTCCGCGCAGGGACTAAAAGATAAGTCCACGTAGGGACTGAAATACGACAAATGTCCACGCAGGGACTAAATTGCAAATACAACATTACATAAGGAGACTAATGGTCTCGTTTCTTCCTCCCTTTTAGTAGGTTTGCAAGGCCCTTGAGAAATCCACGATTACTCTTGCGTTCTTGTTCAAAGTCTCGTTCCACACAGTTTAAACGGTGGAGTATTTCTTCTTGCTCCGGTGGAGAAAAACGTGGCTGCTGTGACGGTTGCTGAACCGGAGGTCTAGGAGGTATTGGATACCCATGAGCTGAGTAATCTGGTCTCCAAGAGGTTCCATGAAGCGCATTATAATTAGCCGCTACCACATATGGATCGTCATCATAGTTATAGTTGTAGTGCGTGTGAGTCGGCAGCTCAAACGGATTGTACGCCGTGGAAGCGCCGTACGCTGGTATCGGATTGTCATATCCGAATGGTGGCGGAGGTGGTGCAACTGGTGCAGAATTCACCTCTGCAGGGTGACCAGAAGGTTCCCCTAATTGTGGTTCTTCTTCAGGTACTGACGGAAAGTGACTAGCACTCGAGTGGCAAGGGGTGCTGAAATGAAATTCCCCTCCTCGGGTAGACATCCGTGCGCCTGATCTTCTACGCCTTGGTGGATCTGGAATTACTGGTTGAACCGGTGGCGGTGGTGGTGGCGTAACTGCCACAAACCGCGAATCCTCAGAAGGATCCTGTTGTTGCTGTTGATCATGAGGCGAGAAATGATGTGAAGGTGTGAAGTACCAATTACATTGGTCAAACCTCGCCTGGTAGCTGTCGGGACCTTGATAGGGCATTCCATGAAAGGATGACCCGTCCGAGATCTTGATTGGATGATTGGGAGTACCCCTTGCAGGCTCGACGGGGTCTGTATCCTCGTCCATATCCAATGCATTATCTTCAGAAAAGTGATCCTCTGGTCCTAGAGGGTTATACCCTATTGGCTCTTGGACATAATCCGCCGGGTTAAATTGTCCTATGAAGAAAGGTGAAGGATCGCCATAAGAACGGTGCGAAGCAGATCGCTAAAGAGGTATAAAGGATGGTTGAGGGTTATTGGGATTGTTTTCCGAATCTGGTCCGAAAGAATGGCGGTATGAGGGTGTTGAGCTATGCGAGGTGGAATGTCTCGCAGGTTCAAAAAGGTTTCTTCTTCGTCTCTGTGGTTCCTCACTTCTTGTACTGGAAGGAGCTGGCATGTTCGAAGGTCCAGCTTCGTGATCATTGTGAGTAATGATCGTTCCTCTGCCTCTTCCTCCTCTTCCTCGTCTGATTGCAGGTGGCATAATTCCTGCTTTCAAAACTTTAAATAACAATAAACAATAAAAAGACAAACTGGAATAACAATTCGAATTTGTCCTATGTTCTTGTCTAGACTCAAGTATGTGCAATTGTGTAACTGAGATTAAACACAAAGACTAGTGTTTAATTCACTCAGTGTTGGCTCTGAGACCAACCTGTCACACCCCGATTTTCACGTGTCTCACCGGTGGGCCCGGTGGGGGATTACCGTGACGTAGTTGGCAACAATATAGTCAAACCACTCAATTATATGAATGCACAGCGGAAGCATAAAGATAAATATATATTCCAACGTTAAGTGTAATATCAAAGTATCACCATTGTTGAAATAGAAATCCACAGGGGATCAAATAATAATAATAAAAGTATTGTTCAACAGACTTCAGGCATCTTAAGCTTGCGAGACTTCTAATGATGCTAAGGAGAAATCCCAGCCAATTTCGCATAGTACCTGTATTTAGTCTTTTTGGGGAAAATACGTCAGTTTACACTGGTAAATACATTCAAGTGACACTTTTGTAAAATGTTTAATAAAATTGGTTTAAATGCTCAAGGCACAAACTTTTTATAACTTGGGATAATTTATAATTAAATCTTGTAAAGAATTACATGTTACTATGCGTTCGGTCGCCCGCGTCGTGCCGGGTTAAAGTTTAATAGACACACCACATAGCATAAAACCGTGGCGGGTAACCAACGGCTACACTTTTATAGTTATGAACATAATGCCGGGTGTACGCCTACACCGGGATGTCAAGGTCGTGGCCATTCGTAAATGCTGCCAAGGATATCCGGGACATGGTCATTAAGCCCCCAAAGGCGTCAAAACAACAAAACAAGTTTTTAAACGGGTCACATTGATAATACCCAACTACTAATGAGTTGGGGTCAATTGCCCGACCAAGCGGTATTTTAAATACCGTAACCCAAGCCCGTATAACGGAAAATAAGTTAAAAGTATTTACCTTTGCAAGTATAATTCCTTAATTGAAATAAATTGCAGATAGCTTTTACTGGTCCCCTATTCTGGAACGAAGGTTTAAATTAACCTATTAGAATCCTAACGGGTCTTTAATTTAGCCGTAGCTTAGACCGGTCAGTTTCGTAGGATAGTTACGGTTTAATCGCGTGAAAGGCGAAAACCATGAATGGAGTGTGATTTTGACCCAACAATTTTGAAGACTTGTTTTACATGGGTATGATAATCATACTCTGGATTTTGGGGTCAAAACAATATGGTTTGACCCGTTTCGGCTAATTTATGTAAACTAGTTACTTAAGCCGAACCGTGCGCGCAAAAGGCGCAACGGGTAACCGTAAGAGTCCTACACTGTTTTCCTACATCAATATGCTTTAAAGGGGTTGTGGTATCAGTAGGATACCTTCCATAATGCCCGTAACGAGTTTAAGTTCATATTATGCCCCGTAGGGGTATTTCGGTCTTTTTAAGGATTATAAAAGAGGTTTCTGAGTTCTACAGGGAATCTGAGTTTCCCGAACAGTTTATAAAGTCTAAAATACTTTATTTATTATTTAAAATCAGTAGCAACTGGAATCGGGTCAAAAGACCTTGTAGAACTTAAGTTATGGCCGAAAAGGGCATATTCGGTATTTACCGAACCGTTGCCATAACCGCAGGTTATGAGCAGGTTAAAAATAATTAAAAAATCTTTAAAAATCCCAAAATATTATTTTTCATCAGTGAGTAAAAGGTTTGGTGTCGAATCCGGGTTTAGATAGGCGTTATGCTAATTGCGCTATTTAATTACTAAAGCTTCGAAATTTGCGTTATTTAGTATAACTCCTATTCTGGACCTTGGATTGACATGAAATTTTAGGGATATGCTTAGAAATCAGTAACCAAGGTTATGATCCTTTCACATGTCTGAAATTCTCGTTTAAATTTAAAAAGGGCGTTACGGTCAACTTTTAAGCATTTAACGGAAATGTGTAAAAGACTCGGACAAACAACGAACCGGTCACAGAGGGTTATACCATCATGTAACCTGGTCCTAAGAGAGTCTTAAGGTATATCTAAATCAAACTTTAACGGGTCAGAACTGAAGTCAATGCAAAAGTCAAACTTTTGCGACTTTCGGCTCCGAACCGGGTCTAAACAGAAAATGGTCGGATCAAACAAGCTTAGACTAGTTTATATACTTATTATCATGTTTTATGAGTGTTCAAACAGGTTACATATCATCTACATTACAGATTATGCAAGAAATCACAAAATGACATTTCTGTTGACTTTTTCTAAGCACGTTTGACTCGATATTTGGACTAGTTAGAATGGGAATCAGAGGGTGCCCTTTTAGGGGTTTAATGCCCACATGATTACCATCATATAACTATCTTTGATTCGACAAATCACTGGACCATTCGTGATTTATCGCAAAGTCAATCGTTAATTACGACGGATTGACTTTTAGGCTAAAACTACGGAAAAACGAAACCACAAAGGGTTAGTCAACTTACAGAAGCTTGGTGCACGACTAAGAATGATAAAGGAATGCTTGAGAGCTCCAAGAATGATCAGAAGGCAGGTTTTGAGGTGTGTTTCACTTATGCACAATGTATGGCCTTTTATAGTGAAAAAATGGACTTAAGATCATTACACATCAACCTACAAGGCATCATGGATGTTCAGCAGGTGGCCCTGGGTGCTAGGGGGCATGTAGAGGGCGCCCATGCTTCATTTATTGCTCAAATGACCGTTCACAACTTCAAACAGCAAGTCTGTCCAAGAATTCTGCATCTGGGACTTGTACGCGGCCCGCATTAGATTCAGGTTATATGCACGCGGGCCGCCTGGATCTTCATGTCAGGAAACGTATCTACAGGTGGCTCGCGGCCCGCATTGACTTGCTTGATTCACTCAGGCGGGTCGCCTGAGGCCTGAATTTCAAGATTTTCAAATCTTTTGTAATGATTAACTTGACCTTTCGGTTTCGAAGGGGTAACTTTGCGATTTGGCCCTCGATTATTTACCGTTAAGGGCCTCGTGCCTTTTACCCGCACTGTTAAGTCCCCGGTTAGTTTAATTACTATCCAAAAAGCCTTAACTTTTATTGTTGACGCTTTTAACCCCTCTCGTACGAATTTGATCATAACTTTCTCGTTTTAAAACGGAACTTCGCGAAATTTATATAGTATATTCTAGTGAGTATATTTTACTGTTACAAAGCCTCGGGTTCATCAAAGGGTCACTCAGAGGTATAATTAAACATGTTGACACAGTTAACCCCTGTAGCTTGTAATCTCTCACTTTCTTCCGCGTTTCGCTCCGTACAATCCATGATTTATTCGTTTAAAGGTACGAGCATCGTTTAGGGTTACTATACAGTATATTTACCTTTGTTGACATTTATAACCCTCGAATTTACATACTTTCAAGGTTTGTCAACTTTAGTCCTTTATTTAATATTTAATGCCACATGTAAACTCATGACACGTGTTAACACATTATTGGACACCAAATTTCGAGGTGTTACATCAGTAGTCTCGGGATCCAAGATTGATAGTAAGAGTTCTTGACAATCAAAGGCCATGTTTGCCTAAGTATCTTACATCACTTGGTGAAGACAAGCATTTAGTGTAATACTTTTGATTTTTAATCTTTTCGCACTTTTTATTTGGTTTTGTATTAATGACTTTAATAACTAGTTTCTGATGTTGAAGGTGAAACATCCTTATCATTTGTTCATGGTGTCTTGGCATTATTTTACTTTCTATATAAAATAAAAGATTTTCACCATTCATATCTCTGCGGTCTATATAGAGATATGTTGGCTACCTTGTCTGGGGTTAAGGGAATGGTTTGGTAAGGTTCTTGTCTTGTTCAGTGTATAGTTCCTACAAGGACCTGGGTCAAGCTTACTAGGACCTCCTTCGATACCCATTGGTATTGGATGGCGGGGGTGCGAATGGCTTGATCCCCTCATATGTAAACTACTATTAATACATTAACCCGGTTACTTGGGATTGTATCCCTGCTGACTCAAACCACTTAGCCGAGGATAACGTCACCTTCAAAAGAGGGGCCTACCACATTACGCATTAATAACTTAATTAATTATCTTTCAATATTCCGACCCTTTAGGATTGTATCCTTGCTGACTCAAACTACTGGGTTGAGGGTAATGTCACCTTCAAAAGAGGGGCCTACTACTATAACTAAGATAATCTCTTAAAAAGTGCAAAAGTGCGGAAATCATCAAAGGTTACACTAAAGGCGAGTCGGATCCAAGTGATTCATCTTATCTATCTGTTTTATTTTATTTTATTTTTCAGCATGTTTAGTTTTTTTTATTTTCATGTTTAAAACCTTTTCTAAAATTTTGATTTGATTAGATGTTGAGGATAAACCGGTATAAAAAGCTCTTGTGTCCTTGGACGACCACGGTATCTTACCAACGCTATACTACGCTCACGATGGGTGCACTTGCCCATATGTGTGTTTAGTTTTAATAGAATATCGTGTTTTATAAATTCAAAACTTGACTAAAGTGTTATAAAGGGCTTAAAATGTAACTAAGAATATATCACGCTACATACGCATCAAGTTTTTGGTGCCATTGTCGGGGACACAAGGATTTTAAGAAATTTAGGAATCAACGGCCTAATCGTTCTTCTTATTTTTCTATTTTTTTTAGGATTTTTCTTAATTTTTCAGCTTCTGCAGAGCTCAGCACGAGGCCGTGCCCGCTGAACACGCCCCGTGCCCAATCTTTGATACTGGCAATCCTGTTTTAAGTTTAACAATAGCTGAACACGGGGCCGTGCCCACTAAACACGCCCCCATGCCCAAGTTTCAGATACTGAAAACAGAACCGTAAGATCCCGACGGTTGGTAATTTCTGACGCAAACATGAGTGATACTGATCTTTTTTACTTTCGCTCCTCTTATGGTACGTGGTGTCAAATATGTGGCGGAAATCATGAAGATTTAAAATGTTGTTTTTTAAATTACATTCCCCACTATATAGACCCATCGTTTTCCTGTAGCCTTAAGATGGGCGAAAGTAAAAAATAATACTTATCTCTCCCTCGAATGCTCTGAATCGTCCCTTCTAGATGAAATGATTCTTGAAGAATGATTTCAAATAGAAGAACTAATTCTCCAATGGATAAAAGAACTTGAGATGGAAATGACTAATTCATCTCAAGAAGACGATCAAGGAGAATTATTGAGGTCACATTTGGATTATAACAACATCGTTGCTCCCGAAATCACCTCTAACTCTCGCGAGGACTTGAGCGATAGTCGTCCCTGTGTCGATTGTGTCGTGAAGGACTCCCCATCGGTTTCCGCCGATGCATACATAGACCTGAGCGATTCGATATATATCTTCTTTAACGAGAGCCCGGATAAGGGAAATAAAGGTTGGTTTTGCCCACCAGTATTTAGCTTATGAATCACCCGTTTCGATAACCTCTTGCGTTCTAGTCTAAAACTAGGGCAACTTAGGTATCTCAGGCACTTCGGTGTTGTTCCGTCCAGTAAGGAACCACCCGATCTGGATAAACTCCTTAAAAATAGACGAAACTTCATAAACACTTCTAGCCACTGGGCCGTGTCCAGGTCAGCACACCCCCGTGCCCACCCAAAGATTCCAGTCTGACTTTTGGTCAGAATACGGACAAAAAGTGTCAGAATTTTGTCTGCACACGGGGCCGTGTCCAGCGTGTTGCCGTTTTCTATAAATGCAGCAAGATTCCTTCACTCTTGGACCCATTCCAAGGACAAAGATCTGGTGGGATCTTCACATATACCATACTAGGTAAATTCTAAACAAGGTTCTCAACAACCATCTTGTCTTTTCTACTTTTGTCCATTTCCTTCTTCTTCATCTTCTCCTCAAAACCTCCATTAAAGTTTGAAATCTCCATGTTTTCAAGCTTTATTGTGATATTTGTTAGGTTTTAATTCAAGGAATCTTGTCAAAAATAAGTTTTACAACATTGTTTTAAGTTATTTCTGCTTAAAAATGCTTCAAAAGTCAGAAAAATAATTTAAAGCTCCAAGATTCCTTGTTTCAAAAACCTGCAAAGAGGTGGCCACAGGGCCGTGCTCAGCAAGCACGGGGCCGTGGCCGAGGTACTGTTTCATTAAATTGAACTCTTTCGACTTGTTTTTCGTAGAATGTCGAGCCAGAATAGTGGAACCTCTTCAGCACATTCAAGGAACAATCGTAGGGAACGAAGGCCTTCAATCGAAGCAACTCTTCTACACTATGTGATGGCACTACGAGAAGCTCTCGACGAAATGACATCCGTAGAAGAAGTCCTAATCGACCGTATTAATTATCTCACGGTGGGGCTAGAAAACAGTTTCCAAGAAATCAATCTCTTGCACCATAGATTGAACATTCTTGTAACACCTCCCATGGAACCAATTCTTCCTCCAAGAAGATTGGAACTTAGCTCAAGGAGTCATTAACCCCACCGGGTGGGATAACATCCCCGCGGAACCTCCTCTTGACAACTTACAAGAGGTTATGGTGGAAGTTACACCCCCTCAAAACGAGGACGCTAATGAGCCCGCCTTTCTTCTCCCTTGGGAGATAGAAGAATGGCTCAACGATGTATGAGGGACCATTCCCGGAGAAGAAGTTCTTCATGCCGCATTCAACCGAGAAAATTATCTTTTTCGGAAATTTTGCTCTTAAAATAAACTATAGGCTAGGACTTCTTTGTGGTTTTAGATTTCTTATGTTTCATGAACTATTTATCTAGATTTAGTTTATGCTTTTATTTTCTAGGAACTAATGTAATTCACTCTTTAATGAATGATGATTTCTAAGTATTGAATGGTGTTTGGATGATGTCGTAATGGATAAAACACACTCGGAATGGTGGAGGTTACTAAGGGAAACTTGAACCCACACCCCATGCACAAAAACAGAGCCTCCCGACAATTACTTTTCATTACAACAAGTTCAGCATGGGGGCGTGCTCAGCCCAACACGCCCCGTGCTCGAGGTTTTGCAGAAAACGCCCAGTTCAGGTAACTGGACATGGGGTCGTATTCACTGAACACTCCCCCGTGCCCAGCCTTCTGTAAACTATGATACTGGCGATCTGAACACGGGGCCGTGCCCGGATCAACACGGGCCCTTGCCCAGACCCCAAGTAACATAAATTTTTGTTTTTACACACCTTTTTACACATTCAATCAACCTAGAAATTTATTTTTGAGACACATTGAGGACAATGTGTAATTTAAGTGTGGGGGGATGCTAAATCTTGAATTTTGCAAGTCCTAATAACAAGCCTTACACAAAACTCTATTGGAACCGCTAATCACCCCAATTTTTTTCAAAAACTTTTCATTTTTTTACTTGTCTTGGTTTAATTTGGGAGTAACAAGTTCTAAAAAAGGTTATATTTTTACAAATTTACTAGCGATAGCATCGTGATAAAAAGAACCAACATAAGAAAATTATGAAAAGGCATGACAAATCTAGTTAAAATTTGATTATATATACTTGATCACATTATAAACCCTTTCCCACAAAAGTGAGTTTTGAGCCTTTATTGAGCATACAAATATACATCTTTAAATTAAATGCTCATTTTTCGTTTCTTGTGTGAATAGCCGCTTGGTTTCTTACAACTCTAGAACTTGCCATGACGATACATTCCCGGTCCTTACCAACTTAAACCCAAGTAAGTAAATGATGGAGGCATTAGGACTAACTTTTTTTTTCTTTTCAACACCATTATTTTTCAATTTTTTTATCACCTACCCAAAATCCCCCTAGTTTACCCCTTTGAGCCTAAACCTTTCCGTTTCTAAACACACCAAACAAACACCATTTACCCACCAAAACCCTTTATTTTAGTAAAAAGCTCGGTCTTCATGTGACATTCCTTATAAAAAAATGAAGTCTAGCTATAAACAAACAAGTTCCTCAAGGAAACTTTGTTTGAAAATACTTTGTTTGAATAAAAGTCACAAAAACAAAAAGTTTTACGACGACCGACGCTTTTTACGCTTTTAGCCCTTTCTACTAACCACTAACCCAAAACCACCTACCTTTAACCCAAGCCTAACCCTTCCCCAAGTCCTCTTGATATTTACAAAGGTTTTTAGTTAAAAAGGAGGAGGATTGATTGCTTGGCAAGCATATGGTAGAAGTAAGTTCCATGTCAGTCTCAAGTGTTTCACAAAATACATCTTCGGCCGAGTGTTGAGTGATCTCCCGTGAGGTATGTGAACTTGTATATAAATGGAATTTTAAAGAGGCATGTTATGCCCAAATAAGTAATTTCTCTTATGAAATGTTCTAAATAAATCATAATGAATAGGATTGTAAATAACATAAAAATAAAGCCTAATAAAGATCTTGGATTCCCGACACTCAAGACAAGCCCAAAACTTTTCTTCTACCCATTCTATTTGGGAGTGTAAGCCACGTTATAAAGAGTTTTGCTTGAGGACAAGCAAAGATTCAAGTGTGGGGGTATTTGAGGTGTGTAAAATGCAATATATAAAATACATCAAATAAGGAATAAAACTAATCCTTTTTTAGTACTAATGTTGGAAAAAGTGTGCTTTTGTCTTCCTTTTGTATTTTCAGGACTAACTGAGCGTAAATGAATAAAAAGAACAAATATGCAGCAAAATCTAACATAAATACAAGAAAAGGAATAAATGTGGCATGCCCGACCCCTCGACAGCATCTTCCCAAGCAAAAATAAGAAAACAGAAGGCTGAGCACGGCCCCGTGCCCAGCGAACACGGGGGCGTGGTCAAGTGTTTGCAGAAAAGACAAAAGTTGTAGAAGCTTCTAATCCCAGCACGGGGGCGTGCCCAGCTCGACACGGGCCGTGGTCAATGCTAAGATTCGCATAATCCAAGCAAATCTTGATAGTACAAATATGCTACTGCACACGGGGCCGTGCCCAGCGGACACGGGGGCGTGTGGAGCTAATGCAGACAAATTAATGAAGAAAGAGAAAGAGGATGGACACGGGGCCGTATCCGGGCTTCTGTGCAGGCTATAAATAGAGGTGCTTGGTTCACTTCAAAGGCATCCTTGGTAAACCACCTCTCTCCCACTTCACCCACACTCCACCACCACTACAACCCACATCCACCACCATCATCCATCATCCATCGTAGAGTGTGTGTAGTAGTCTCGGGATCCAAGATTGATAGTAAGAGTTCTTGACAATCAAAGGCCATGTTTGCCTAAGTCTCTTACATCACTTGGTGAAGACAAGCATTTAGTGTAATACTTTTGATTTTTAATCTTTTCGCACTTTTTATTTGGTTTTGTATTAATGACTTTAATAACTAGTTTCTTATGTTGAAGGTGAAACTTCCTTATCATTTGTCCGTGGTGTCTTGGCATTATTTTATTGTCTATATAAAATAAAAGATTTTCACCATTCATATCTCTACGGTCTATATAGAGATATGTTGGCTACCTGGTCGGGGGTTAAGGGAATGGTTTGGTAAGGTTCTTGCCTTGTTCAGTGTATAGATCCTGCAAGGACCTAGGTCAAGCTTGCTAGGACCTCCTTCAATATCCACTGGTATTAGATGGCGGGGGTGCGAATGGCTTGATCCCCTCATATGTAAACTACTATTAATACATTAACCTGGCTATTTGGGATTGTATCCCTGTTGACTCAAACCACTTAGTCAAGGGTAACGTCACCTTCAAAAGAGGGGCCTACCACATTACGCAATAATAACTTAATTAATTATCTTTCAATATTCCGACCCTTTAGGATTGTATCCTTGCTGGCTCAAACTACTGGGTTGAAGGTAACGTCACCTTCAAAAGAGAGGCCTACTACTATAACTAAGATAATCTCTTAAAAAGTGCAAACGCGCGGAAATCATCAAAGGTTACACTAAAGGCGAGTCGGATCCAAGTGGTTCATCTTGTCTATCTGTTTTATTTTATTTTATTTTTCAGCATTTTTAGTTTTTTTTATTTTCATGATTAAAACCTTTTCTAAAATTTTGATTTGATTAGACGTTGAGGATAAACCGGTATTAAAAGCTCTTGTGTCCTTGGACGACCTCGGTATCTTACCAACGCTATACTACGCTCACGATGTGTGCACTTGCCCATATGTGTGTTTAGTGTTAGTAGAATATCGTGTTTTATAAATTTAAAACTTGACTAAAGTGTTAAAAAGGGCTTAAAATATAACTAAAAATATATCACACTACACACGCATCAACACGTCTCTCTGATCATCTGGTTTTCTAAAAATTCCCAACATTTTGTTGGTCGTTAAAAAAAATTCTTAGAAAATTAACTTAAGTTTAAGTGCGCATATTCACATTTATTTTTATACTAGTGGGTAACCCGCGCGTTGCTGCGGAGTCGATAATAAGGGACAGTAGCATAATTCAAACCTTAAAACGATATAAAAAACATATATAAGTCAATATCATGATCTAGTGTTCTATGTTGTTGTCCAATATCATCTATGACAGTTTCTTTTCCACATGATCTACTGGAAGTTCAATCAGCCCAGCAATAATCAACCTGTATAAGTAATTTTTTTTTACTATGAGTGGCATCTTCATAACAAAAAGAACACATCAAATGAAAGCCTTGGCTCTTTTTCGATACGTGCAAATGCTTCTACATTTTGGAATTGTTGGTAAAGCATCCTGCTCAATCATGTAAATAGCTATCCAAAGTGAGGCCAGCTCTTTTGGCCCTTCTTGTCATCCACCAAAAAGTGCTAACTTTAATTTCTTCCGCCACCATGTTGACCGAACTATTTTTCCGATTGAAAACCTTATTGTTTCGGTGCAGCCAGATGCACCAGGCTGTCAGCAAGCAAACAGCATGGATAACATGTTCTCTTTTCTTATAAAAGCCTTGACTAAGACAGTGCCATGAAAAGTTAATAAAGATAGAGTTAAAGCGGGCAGTTGGGTACCTTCCAGAATTTGATTGTTTTTTCAGGTCTGTGCCATATTCAGGTTTAAGCCGGGTTCGACCTCGCGGACACGGCCCCCTTAACAATCCTACACTGGCCTCATTTAAAAAAAATATTTATTAAGTTGTACACATAAAAATTACACTTAACCGTTTGTCGTGTCACCTTTTTAGGCTCATTTCTTAGTTTAAAAATGTTAAAGTACATCCTTAGTTTAAAAATGGATCAAGAACAGGAGTACTTCACCTCTAAATTTTGACCAAGAGAAGTAGTTGTTGGGTCGGTTGCTACCAATGTGTCTTCACAAAGCTTGATGGCCTTATGTAAATCTTTTAAGTGGCCCCACTTCGGTTGTCGAGGCACTCCTGCAAGTAATCATCAGACATATAATCTTTGTGAGAAAAAAAACGACACATACAGATTAACATATACAAAATGACCCGCGAAACAAGGTTAAGAAGAAAAATACCATACTCATCAAGTGGAGCATCGTAATCATAACTTGTCGCAATAAACGGACCTCCGATAGTATGGCCAAAGTTAGTCCCACCATGGTACTGTTACGGGCCATACAGCATACCGATAAATATTAACCATTTTTTAAATTATTAAGGATGATGTACAGGGAGATCACCCAAGTCTTCAAATTTTTACGGCCACCCAAGTATGTATCTAGTTTCGTTCTTGATCCATTTTGCCGCGCGTTGCGGCGGGATGAAAAACCCGCTCAATGCATTGTCAGGTGTGGTATATCATTAACTATATAAGTGGGATACACATTTGATCAAAAACAATAAGGTTACAACAGTACGTACCTTGTAAGCCAGTTGCTTTCTGGGAGCTTTTCCACCTGTAGACTTGCGAACGGTTTGCTTGGTATGAGCCATTGTCTTCTAGATTCAAGAAACTAATAACCGAAACAAAACTTACAATCAGATGTAAACAACTAAACATAGAGAGATTGTAAGATTCATGATGCAATCTTCCATTTAATGTACGCATATATATAGGGATTGGTGGACCTTGGTTTCCGAATATAGGGAGAGATTTTTGGTGTGTTCCTTTTTCTTATTGGTTGCTAGTGTTACTGGAATATTTTGATTGGTTATAACTGGCAAGCCACATTCTCGTTATATGCGAAGTGGCTCAATCCGTTTGACCCACTTGACCCATTCCTCTGTTTTGACCCATTGATATAAATCACAAGATTGAAATTGACACCTCTGATTTAGTACTACATACAAAATGGGTAAGGACTTTACCTCTTTAATCACAGATGCCCCCAATTCAGGTAGTAAACACAAACTACCAACATGCGCATATAGTGCAGCCATTCGAAGAGCAGGCAAACCTGCATTTAATACCATGCACAAATTGTGGACCAAGAACCAACGGACAACCTTTTTAGAAATTAACAACTTGGCTAAGCATCAATTTCGTCGCCAATATTTGTCCAGCTTCCCAACTGTAATAACAATAAAAATAGTTAACTACCGTCTTTTAAATGCTCAGTTTTTGTTTGATGATAATGACATATCCTTGCTGCTTAGCGTCTCACATAGCACATGTCCATCGTGCCTTTAAAAGTAAAAATCCGTCCCCTAAAATTAAAATGTGTCATTTTTATCACAAAATATCGACGTAAACATCTTTCTTTACCTTTCGGAACCCTTGACTTCCCAATAATGTTTTGTACATGCGCACGACTTCAGCGCCTTTTCATAAACCTGTAATCATACAATTAAAAGAAACAAATCAGTCCACCTTTTAAATGCCAAAATGGAATAACATTTACTATATCGATGGCAAAAAGAAATCAGATACTGGCTAAATGCCATGTTCCTATGAGTACACACACATTTACTCTTTCATACATAACAAACCCATCAGAAAAACTTGTAAAATTCTTAGAGAAGAGTCACCTTACATTTCACAACAACCTGTTAACAAAACTCTGCATAAACTACACTTAAATTTGAATCTCAAAAACCAATTCAATTGATCAAAATACTTACAGCGAGAGTCGTAGCTTGTGAATTAATTAACATTCATTCAGATAAATTCATTCTGATTAATCAATAGATAACCTATGGTTTGTGAATTAATCACGATTTGATTAGAAAATCCAGATAGAAAATCCAGACGAATGAATGGTGACCGTTAACCTAGGGTTTGCGGATTAATCACAAATTTAGCAAAGAAGACATAATGTTGAAGGAATTTACCTGGATAGAAAGCTCTGATCATCTAAACCGACGACGAGAGTCGAAGCCCCAATTGGCGACCCCAAATCTGCAATCCTTCCACCTGAGAGAAAGAAGCCCCATCACCTTCCGCAACAACAATCTGTATATTCGCATATAAGGGTTTTAACTTTCAATTACACATTACACAACTGAGAGAAAGAAATCAGAAAGGGAGAAATCGGTTGGGGCAGGGGGTGAAATCCCTGGACTCTGTACCCGTTGATGACTCTTGAACGACAAACGATTCATTTGCATGCCTTTATTTAGGGTTCTTTAGAATTCCATGTGAAATTCCAATGTTAACCCTATAGTGTCTTAAAACTTTGAAGAACTTGCAATTTTACATGCTTTAAGCACATTGTACATGCTGCTTTAGAATTGATACGCGTGGTAAAATTACCATTTTGTACGTCACTTCTCCTTTTTAATATATTATAGATATATTACAAATAACATGGAGGGGAATAGTGCCTAACTTACGATTTTGCCCTGTTTAAATTTACAGTTTTGCCATTGGTTTTGCTTTTTTTTCTCTCAGTCAAATTACAGTTTTGCCCTCTATTCAAATTTACAATTTTGCCATCAATTTTGTTTTTTTCCCTGTCAAATTATGATTTTACCCAATGTAAAATTACGGTTATGCGATCGTTTTAGTATTTTTTTTTTTTTTTTGATAAAACTATGGCAGTGTTTTGTTTTGACTGGTTGACTCGGTGTAATTTTTATTCGTGCCAGGTGGTTGCCTTGCACACGCTCATTTATTTTGAAAAATTACAATTTGCCCCAGTTATCGTTTTAGTATTTTTTTAGCAAAAGTATCGTAGTGTTTTGTTTTAGAGTTAAATGCCATTTTAGGCCCTGTGGTTTTGGTCATTTTGCCAGTTTAGTTCAAAGGTTCCATTTTTCTCCTGTGGGTTCAAAAATGGTTCACCGTTGTCATTTTAGTCCACTGAGTTAAATTCATCCATTTTTTCTGTTAACCAGAAGGGCAATTCGGTCATTTTATATGTAATTTTGTTAAGTAGAAAGGAAATTCGGCCATATAAAATGACCGAATCGCCCATCTCGTTAACAAAAATAATGGATAAAGTTAACCCAGTGGACTAAAATGGTAACAATGAAACCTTTTTGGACCCATAGGTGAAAAATTAAACCTTTGGACTAAACTGGCAAAATCGCCCAAACCACAAGGCCTAAAATGGCATTTAACTCTTTGTTTTAATTGGTTGACTCGATTTAATTTTTTTTTTGAGATCTTTTTATGAGTAGTATGTATAAGTAACTGAAAACAGATATACATGTTATGAGAGAAAAATATTGGGCTTGGTGCCCCGCAATGAAGGCGGGACAAAAACTAGTTTGGATTATTCAATAAGAACTTTGGATTTTTTTTCTCCAAATTTGTATGATTTTTCATATGTTACAGGTGGGGAAACCTTTTGATGAATTAATTCAAATTGACGTTTGGTTCAGGAGTTTTGTAGGGTTCAATCGACCTCAGATCGACCGTTATACTATTCAATCCTGAAAACATGAAATTGTTCAACTTTTTTGGTTCGATTAGGTTTAGGGATTTCATAGCGGCGTCGTCAAAATCGGCTGAAATTCATATGATCATTTTTGTTCTCGGTAAGTTCGTATCTCTACTTTTATCTGTCTATGATCTCGTACAAATTTTATGCGGATTTTCATGTTCAAATTACTAATCATGTGATGTTATTTCGTAATTTTGATTGTTCATGAAGTTCGTCGACAAATCTACCAGTGTTTAGGATTGTGGTTTCAAGCAGTTAATTTGAAAACGAACTCCAACTTTCTCTTGGAATTGCGTGATTTTGTGCATTTTTGTAATTCATATATAAAACAGAGTAAAATGCACGGATAGTCTCTGTGGTTTTGTAAAATAACATCTATAGTCCCCAACTTTTGGAAATTACATCGGCGCTCCCTGTGGTTTGACAGTTTGTTACTTGGATAGTCCCTGAAGTGAATGTCCGTTAGTTTTCTCCGTTAAATCTATGTAAAATGACCAACATGTCCTTAATATTAAATTAAAACATTAAAATAGATATTATGTTATGGGGCCCATTTCCTATTAAAATAACCCCACCCCACCATTCTCTCTTCTATCTCTCTGTTTCTTTACTCCTATCTTTTTCTTGCCATCAAACAACCATTAATAACCACCAAACAACAACCACCATCATAATCTCCGATTTGGGCTTCACCTGGAACAACAACCACCATCACAACCTTCGATTCCGACGAATCTGATGTTAACCAAAATGAATGATTCTGGCGAATTTGATGTTGGTCTCGTTTCAAGGTACACCGGAGTTCAGTTCGACGGTAAGGGTTTAAGCTTGAAAGAGATTTGAATGAAATGTGTGGAGAGGTAGAAGTTGATGATGGCAACGGGGTGGAGTTGGTAGGAGCGGTCGGTGGTGTCGACGGCGATTGGCGCCGGTGGAGTGGAGGGAGGAAGGACGGACGGCTGCTTCATAAATGTGGAATTATGTGAGTGCAAAATGTATATAACTTGTTTGTATAACACCTGTGTTTGTCTTTAGATTAGTGAAATACATATATACACATATATTATATCTGTACATGATTATGATAAACGGATGTAAGTGAAAAGAACCATGAGAGAGGAGATAAAATTTAAGTGAAATCGAAAGTCAAAAGGATTCTGATGTAAGTGAAAAGAACCATCTGTGTCTATCTACTCCAGTTTAAGAAAGAATTCGGTTTTTTTTTTCAATGGTGGTTTGATTTTTCCGGCGTGGAGGTGATTTGGTGGTAGTGGTGGTGGTGATGATGGTGATGGTGATGGTGGTGTGGAGGTGATACGGTAACGGTGGGTTTGTGGTGCGGACAAAGAGGGAAAGAGAAGGAGAGAGGGGGTGGGTTTATTTTTATTTTAGTGTTTTAATTTAATACTAAGGGTATGTTGGTCATTTTACATAGATTTGATGTCGAAAACTAATGGACATCCACTCCAGGGACTACCCGAGTAACAAACTATCAAACCACAGGGAGCACCGGTGTAATTTTCAAAAATTGAGGACTATATGTGTTATTTTACAAAACCACAGGGACTATCCGTGCATTTTACTTTATAAAACATGTGTGCAATCATATTTGCAAATGTTAGTATCCTAAGCAAAAAGTATTTTTTTTTTTGAACGTCCAACTTAAGCAATGCCGGGTACTCCGTACGCGGCACCCATGTAGCCCCATGGCAGCCTAACCTGCACGCACGGAGCCCCTAGCCCACTAAGCCACCGGTTCCAGGAAAAATCCGACCCTCACCCGCCCGAGGGCACGGCAATGAAAAACCGGTAAAACCCGGAAAGATCAGGAATTGAACTTAAGACCAAAGCCCAGAGTCCTAAGCAAAAAGTATTATTTTATGAAAAGGGTCCCAGTTTTAGAACCCAAAAAAAGATTGAGAAATCCATGATTAAATGGTGCATAATAAGTAAAAATTTTTACTATTAATTCAATAATCTGTGTTCTTGGTCTATAAATCGGAGTCTGTTGACTTTAAAGAGCAACAATTATTTCTAAGGGTGTTCGTAAATAGTTGAAACCGACCGAAACACAACCAAAGCAAATCCGCCAGTTTGAGATGTATGCGGTTCACAGTTTGAAAAACTAGGTTTAGTGCATGTTTGGCTTTCCTTTTGAAAATGACTTTTCAAACTTATTTGAGAAGTAATAAGTCAGGATTTCCTGACTTATTTGACTTATTCACTCACACACAAAGGAATTCCAAACACTTTGAAAAGTCCTTTTTGCCTCAAATAAGTCAATAAGTTGAAATAGAAGGAACCCAAACACCCCCTTAACAGTTTGAAACTTGGAACCACCCGTGTAAACCGAACCAGTTTTTTAACCTTTCTTATTCTCTATGTTTTTTTTGGGAATATGCATATATGCCAAACCATCTATATATAAGCTAACCTGAGCTATTTAGCCTAATCCAGCCAACTGGTCCGATTTAGTTTGCCCTTTTTTTCATAGCCTTAGTTAGCAGTTTGGCCCAAATTTTCATCAAAACGATTAATCTGTTTAACCTCACATACATGTAAAACTGTTTATGTTCCACCTTCCAAGATTATGTTACTTACATCATCTTATACAGATAACCGAGGAGGTATAAGTTCAGGTATCGGCACTGATGACTGCGAAAGCAGAAGATCAGCCGCAGATAACGTTCCCGTTTTATCAAAATCAAGGGTTTCAAACTCATCCATGATAGGAGTGACATCATCTTCTGTAATCTTCCCCATCTCTTTTAACTTGTACACAATGAACTCAGCAGCACTGTATCAATATCAAAACATAAAACATCATACCATAAGCTTGTTATCATAGTTATTAAAGGCTCCAAGCGCGCTCAAGGGCATAGGCTTCGCCTGGGGCCTAGGCGCAAAGCACAAAAAAAACGAGGGCTTGAGAAAAATTAAGCGCATAATAAAAAAAAGTTAAAAATATATTATGTATTAGAAAAGAGAGTACTATTCTTCAAATAAAATAAACAAATTCTATTATATAAAACTATCTATTTAGAACCAAAAGTTCTAAAAACATTAGTGTATTAGTGTAGAAAAGTAGTTTTACTTAGATAAAAGTAGAAATCTAGCTAGAATCTTGTCGGAATTTAGTGAATTTGGCCGGAAACTATCCGGAATCTAGGAATCTCGCCGGAATGTGCGCCTGAACCATCACCTGGAGAATTAAGGCGCAATTTCCTCGACTTAAAACGCAACTGCCTCGCCTCACCTCGCCTGAAAAATGGGCCTAGGTGCTAGAGGCGATGGCTTTTAATAACTATGCTTGTTATATTATGGTTATTATCATATTCAAGAGTGTATGTTAATATGTTATATACTTACACGACAATTCCGTCACCATCAAAATCCGCTGCCTCGAGGTCAGAAACCGTTGTTTTTCTTCTAAGAACCGACTTTACTAACGACCGTTGCTTTCTCTCGGTATATAGCAAAGCAAAAGTAAACAGCAACTGAGCTACATAAACCGTACCCGCTAATATCCAAAACACAGAAAACACGCGTCCACCCGTTGTTGAAAAACATGTATGTATGTACCCAAGGCCCGTGAGTGTCGCGATAACACAATAAAACGCATGAATAAACTCCAGATCTTCAACCCAAAGTAACAAACCCGTTCCCGCAGCCATAAGTACCAAGAGCAACAACAACAGTATGATACACTTATATCTCACTCTCTTTGTTTTCATCTTTTTTAGGATTTCTGCTTCACTGTGGTTTTCGTTTAAACGTAACGCTCTTACAAGCAATCGTTCTTGTTTCTCCACTAAAAGCTCTGCTGCTTTACCTAAAACCAACCCGACTATCAACATGCCCGAGACCACAAAAAGACACGCGAGTAGTATTGTAAGAGTGCTGTTGGGAACAAGGTCTCCATACCCGACAGATGTCATTGTGACGACGGTAAAATAAAGCCCGTCGAGTACAGGGTTTGTTTTATTTCCTGTAATTTGGTGTCGGGTTAGATGAAAGCAAAGTGTGCCTGCTGCTAAATACGCGAACAGTATTACTGCCACTTTCCAGTAATTCGGGTACAAGTAGTCGAAAACAGATATGAGGTGTGGTTTGTGTCCATTTGGATGCTTGTCTTTGAAAGTCAAGGAATCCGCCGATGGGGCGCTTTTGATTCTCCGGAATCTTTTTCTCTTGATGGAAGTTGTTTGATCAGTTAAGAATGGGTGCTTTGGCGAAGCCTTTTTCTTTTTCTCACCGTTAGTCGAAGCCTTTTTCTCGCCGTTGGTCATCATTGCAAGATACTCGCGGCGACAGTCCGGAAGCTATGAAAAGCGTTACGTCAAATCGATGGATAACGAATTATGTAACTAACATAAAATGTAAAAGAGGTTACATTTGCGGCCTAAATAAGTTTTCTTTTTCGAACGACTGAAATTTTATTGAAAACGACTAGCAAAAAACTAGAAAAAAAAAAAAACAGAACTGGGTCCTGAAGCCAAACAACCCAATTTATCTCAAATTTCCAACCCAGTTTGTCTTAACTTTGGGGTTTATAAGGAGAGTAAATTGTCATTTAAGTCCCTAGATTTAATCAAAATTGTCACTTTAATTTAAATAGTTTTTTTTTTTTTTTTTTTTTTTGTCATTTTAGTTCAAATAGTTTTGTTTTCTGCCATTTAGTCCCTAACTTTTGTCATTTTTTTTGCCATGTTCATCTAACCCACTAACTCCATTCAAAAAATTTAGTTAACTTAGGTGAATTTTGATCAAACCGCATTTTTCTTTCTTTTTTATGCAGGTGCGATGGTATGGAAATGGTGTTGTGCCAGTTTACAGTGAAGATGATGACAGTGGTTGTTTGGTTTTACGATGATGGCGGTCGTGTTGGTTGATGATGTGGGTGGCGGAAAAGTGGCCGGTAGTGGTGAAAATAGTGGGTGGTGATGGTGGTGGGGTGGGGACGGTGCAGGCAAGTGGTGGCGATGATAGAAGGTTGTGATGGGGTGGGTGGTGGGAGGTGGTGTTGGTCGATGAAAATGACAAAAAATACAAAAGTCATGGACTAAAATTGCAGAAAACAAAACTATTTGGACTAGAATCATAAGAAAAAAACTATTTGGACTAAAGTGGTAATTTTGGTCAAACCTCAGGGACTAAAATGACAAGTTACTCTTATAGGTATGATACCTTTTTTTACAAAAGACAGGGGTATATTTAGACAAGTTGATCAAAGTAGAGGGATAGAAGTGTAAAATTAAATACATTTGTCTCTGTTTATACCAATTGTGACAACTGTCATATGGACGTTGCGCAACTTGATCAAAATAACTAAGTAAGCAGGCTAGAAAATTACAGGCTACTTTAGCTGCACCTTAACTTAAGTCAAAGAAACCGATATATTAATTATACGATAACTGAAATTAAAATTTCAATTCTGATATTAAATTCCGTCAGTTAAATAATATATCAAACTTAATTAAAATAAAACTAGTTTTAAAAATATTTAAAGATTATTTTTATTTGGAATTAACCGCTCGTTTTTTTTTTTTTTTTCATTCCCACCGATTCAAATAAGACTTAGCCATAGTTATAACGTGTAACAAGCTTATGCAAAACGCCTCAAACATCATAATCAAAAACCATATTCATCGAAAACTTACATATGAGCCGAAGCAGGAGCAGTTAAGCACTTTTCCGGTGAACAAATGTAGTTTGGCAGTGTGCTCTTTTCCGGCAGAAAGTGGCGATTATGAGAGAACCGGGTGACCGGATTCTTTGAGAAATATGGTGGATCCGGCAGGGATATTGTTGGTGGTGATTGGATCCTTTAAAGATGAAGGAAGGGATTATACTTGACGTTTGTTGTTGATGAATCTAAAGTCTCAACCACACTTCTTTTATCATGGAAGATCTTGAATTGTTTATACAAATTATTGGTATGTGGTCTTATTTAAATATGTGAAACATAATTTACTGCATTTAAATAACATAACTATGGCCCCGACACAACGTGACCTTTGGACGTGGATGGGACCGGCATTTAACCAAAGTTGATTTTAAATTGGTTGATTTTCACTGTTTAATAAATATAGTTTTCTACCCATGGCACGCATTATAGCCTAGTGGTATGTTGGGGGTGGGATAAGGCTTATGACCATTAGGTCATGGGTTCGATTCTCACAAAGGGGGTTTTCCCAGATTTATTGGGTTTCCTCCTGAATTGGTGTATAGGCATTATTGACTAGTGGAGATGGATATGATCGTGTGGTTCTGCTGGTGGTACGATAATACTTCAGTGGTCCGTCAGTGATCCAAATTTGCCGTTCAAAAAAAAAATATAGTTTTCTATTAGTTTACCATGTATTTATTGTTATTCATCTATTGATAATATAGTTTGTAAATACAAAATGGTTCTTACTTAAAGAAACATACACACATATAGGTTGGTTTATGTGAAAAGTCACTTTTAAATGCAAAATGTTAGAAGTTTTTAAATGATGTTATATGTTTACACCCCTTTTTAACATAATAAACATATCTCCACAACACCCATTTTAAAAAAAAAACGTCCAATAATGCCCCTTGCTGACTGTACTGCCACATGACGAAAAACGCCCAAGGGTGGGGGCATTCTTCACCCTTACCACTACGCATGGTCTTAGAGCATGTGTAGTCATAAGGTCCCGTAACCCCATTTAGGGGGTTATGTGACAATTGGCAAAAAAGTGAAATGTGGGAGGTTAAGGGTAGGTTATATAACATGTGTGTAGAGGATGGTGCCTTATAAGTTATAACCCCCTACCAATCATTACTCAGTTATTAATTTTTTTAATTTTTTATTTATTTTCTTAATCTTAAATTTAAAAAAAAATAGCATTTCTTAAAATGAAAAAAAAAAACATTACAATAAAATTAAAAAACACTCTAAAACTCAAAGTCCAATTTTTTTCTCCGATAACCGCCTTTCGTTTAGAGCTATTTCCAACGCCTTTCCGGTTAGTTGGTCGTGCGGCTTCGAATAAAACTCAAAGTCTCTCTCAAATTGCATATCCTTCATAAGCTCGATCACTTCCCGGTAATCTTGCATATGTTGAGCCCCGAGGTCGCGTATGTCTTGAAGGTGTTGGTTCATCTCGGAAAACGCTTGACTCAAGTCGGATCCCCCCGATGATGACTCTGTCGCAACCCTCGGCCCCTAATTACCTAGGAACGGGCGGCCGCGAACTCAGATTTAGTGGTATCGGTGTTTATCAATTTGGCAGCGGAATTTACATCAGGAACGTAGTTAGAAAATATTTTATGAGAGTAAAATACCACGTTTTTATAATATTAAACACATGGGAAAATTTCCAAGTTTCTATTACATCACGTTTATAGGGATAAACCCTAATTTATTGAATAAAAACATCTTCTTTATTTAGGTAACTTTTATACCCACTTTTTCAAGCCTTCATGTCACACCCCAACCGATGGCGGAAACATCGGGGTGAGGCACTGAGCGAAACACATTATCCAAGAGAAATCCATAACAACTAAATTACCGGATAATTAACATTATGTCCCATACCATAACTTATCAAATAACGCAGTTATTACAGACATAGATATCCCAAAGACAAAACATAGTTTCGACAACTCAAATATAAATTGTTTGTTTGTTTCTAGACTCTCTCCTAACTTGATTCCATGAAAGCAGGCAAAGCATAAGCATCCTAAACACCTGTCACATACGTTAAAATAGAGGTCAATACACATAGTGTAAAGGTGAGCATACAAGTTTAGCAGTATAATAGATAGCGAAATCGGTTTACGCATAACCAGCATGTAACATGTAGTAAAGTGAAGCTAGTAGGCTATCGACAATGAAATATGCACAGACGTGACTGCGAGTTGTAGAAAGTGCAACACATATCACCACTGTAACATGTGAAGAAATACCCCTAGCAACCCCCGTCCACGACAGGTGTTGAGTCCAAACTATAGTACTATAGCTGCTAAGGTGTCAGGCAACAATCACGGTGTAAACATAACATACAAGCATTCATCGAGTAACACGTATAACATGCAGTAACGGTTAGCGTATAAAAGTGTTTGCATTGTGTGTCGATTGTGTTTTGATATAAGTAATGTATGTAACACCCAAAAGTGCGTAAAACAAAAAGGGTTCGAGTATACTCACAGATAGTGTTTAATAAATAAACACGTCTTGGATTAAAGGGAGCGCTAGATTAACCTGAACAGTTAACGATAGCATAAGCGATGAACGGTGCGTTAAACAGCGTGACGGAGTGATGTGGGACAGATGGTCATCCGATCGGATGACAATCCGGACGGATGGTCATCCGGTCGGATGGCCATTCGGTCGGACTGTCATTCGTTTGGGATGGATGTGTTTGTGTATGATGTGACTTTGAAGTTTTCATTGTAGCATTATCAAAACTTAGAAGTGTTTCTACAAATCAGGTCATCCGGCAGGATGGTCATCCGGACGGATGGCCGTCCCTTCGGATGGCGATTCGTTTGAAACTAGATTCTTTGAAACTTGTGAAATTGTTAAGTGTTGAAAAGCCACAAGTCATCCGTTCGCAATCCGATCGGACGACAGTCCGTTTGGTGACCTGTTTGTTGAGTACTTTGTAAAAATTGTTAAGTTTGAAAAGTTTTGCAATTGAACCGAGACGGTATGACAACGTGTTAAACAACGGAAACCCCATCAAGTCCAAGTCATTCGATCGGATGGGAATCACCCCGTTCGATCAGCTAACTGTACTTGACGATACTTCATGTTCAACCCATGAATCGGCCGTCTTCTCCGATAGAAATCCATTCTCAGTCCAACACTTCACTATAGAATGAGTAGAAGGTCTGAACGAGCTCGGATTCCATCGGTATCTATGTGAAAGTTGAGAATGATGAAGAAGAGGTTGAAACACTTTGATTATGTTTAGATTTAGGAGAAATCAGTGTTTAAACATTGTTGGAATCCTTTAGATCTGAGTTGTTCTAGGTGGAATGAGGTCACACTTTGAAGTTCATGAGAACCCATGATGACATCATCCTAGAACAGCCCAAATCAGCCGATTTCACGCTGAAAAGTTAAGATTTGATGGTGAAAATGATGAAGAAGTGTGTGTAGATGATAGAAGTACAAGACTTGAGTGGGAAACTTACAAGAATCGCGGGGAATCGGGAGAAATAAGGGCTGGAACGTGCTGGTCGGACGAGAGAGCTGTCACATCACTGTTCATGATGTGACAGGTGCTATTTATAGGTGAAAGGAGAGATGAGGCGGTGTAGAGGTGCGATCGGAGGGCAGTCCGATCAGATGGCCATCCGATCAGATGGTCATCCGGACGGATGACCATTCGATCGAATGGTCATTCGATCGAAGGGTTGTTTCGAGTTGGTTTTCGGCGTTTCGTTTCGTGCGTTTAGTGTTGCGATGCGTTTAAGCGGGTGTCGATTAAGCGATACGATAGGTTTAAATAATAGCCACACAAATTACATAACTAACATATAACAACATAAATGAACTTGCGTTAGCGTTCGCGATGCGATTAGATTGCGTTGCGATAGAGTTGCGATTGCGTTTGCGATTAACACCTCAAACATAAAGTAAGCATGCACAAGTAACACATAAATAGCACACACACGTAAAACAATATCCAAAACATGCGATTCGAGTTGCGATGCGATAGCGATGAGATTAGCAATAAATAGACTAGCGATTAACTACTATTATTAACAGATACTCCACATAATACATCTAAAGTACACAAAATAAAGTAATCGATTACAGGTTAAAGAGTACAATCAATAATTAAGCAAGGAGTGACAGATCGCATTTAGCAATCTTTTCTTCCTTTGACTTTGACTTGTACTTTGACTTTGAAGATGCGGGTTGTTACACTTCAGTGCTATCCAACTGGCTTCTACTTGGCTTTCACATTTTGTTACATGAAACGCGTTTAAAAACATTTTTTCAGTGGGAAATTCTGGTGAGTGGATCCCAATTTAATCAAAAAGAGTTTTATATTTTTGCAGTATTGAGAGCGATTACAATGTTTATATCTACACAATCACTCATTCAGTATTGTCAATCCTGACTGGTGGCTCATATTACTTATTGGCAATCTCGTTATCCAATGGTAACGTGTTCCACATTTTGTATACAAAACCCTAACATACCGGCAGTAATTGAAGAATTACAAAGACTCAATCACTGTTAGTTATAATTTAAAATAATTAAGGTTTTGTAAAAACAATTTACAAAAAGGAGAATACTCACATTGCTACTTTAGGTATTTTTCCTATGATTTCCTGGTTATAATCTATTAATTAAACAATGCACACGCATTAGTATAATAACCCAAATTTTACATTAATTATACCCTCCCCGAGACAGAACTCCAACGACTACGTCGGGCAGAGCCTCAACAGCCGTTACAGAGTCCTAGATCAATCGGGCAGCGTATCTAATACGTAACCGGGGTTAAAATACTTACAACAAGGCAGAGCTTCGCTAATTAGGGGGTATAATTCCCGATATTAATTCTAATATTCAGAGAATTGAGAGAGATCGAGAAATATTTTGAACGGTTTGGACTGAAGGACGATCACCCCTATTTATAGGGATGTTCGATGAGGTTCTCACGCCCCACGAAAGCCAAGGGTGGCTCTTACGCGGCCCGTGAGCTAGGGGTGTAGGGCGTAGACTTGCTAATTCGCCGGTTCTAGCTTTGACACGAGGCTGCCACGTGGCAGCTCAGGGTGCAGCCCCGTAGCCAGGCGCTCGCGCCTCGCGTAAGCCTTTGATGGCTCTGTCGCGGCCCGCTAGGGACCATTAAAATTTGTTTTTATTAAATTTTTGTAAAAATAAAGGTATTTAAGGCCATTTTACGTATACTGGGTGTATTTTAGGGCGTATTGGGACGTTACAATAATTTTAGGAGGGTTGTTATATCCTCCGCACCTTGTTTTAGAACTCGTCCTCGAGGTCTACTGGAACGGGTGTGGGTATTTCCTCCGCATCTCTGATTCAAGCTCACAAGTGTATTCTGGTCCTCTCTTGGAATCCCATTTTACTTTGACTAGAACTAATCTCTTGTGTTTGAGATTCTTGACTTTTCTGTCTTCAATTTGTAGAGGCTTCTCTACAAACTTAAGTTTCTCATTTACCTCTATTTCCTTAAGAGGTACCACTAGTGATTCATCGGCTAAGCATTTTTTGAGATTACATACATGAAATACATAATGTATTCATGCCATTTCCTCTGGCAGTTGTAGCTGATACGCTACCGGTCATATTCTTTTAATAATCTTAAAAGGTCCAACATACCTGGGGCTTAGCTTTCCCCTTTTGATGAATCTTACCACTCCTTTCCAAGGAGAGACTTTTAATAACATCTTGTCGCCTACCTGAAATTCTAACGGCTTTCGCCTGTTATCAGCATAACTTATCTGTCGATCGTGTGCTGCTTTCAATCTTTCTTTGACTTGAACAATCTTGTCCGTTGTTTCATGTACTATTTCTGGTCCAGATAGTTGCTTTTCTCCATTTTCTGCCTAACAGACTGGAGTTCGGCACTTTCGTCCATAAAGTGCTTCAAATGGTGCAGCCTTGATGCTGGTATGATAGCTGTTATTGTAGGAAAATTCTATCAATGGTAGATGATCGTCCCAATTTCCTCCGAAATCCATTACACAAGCTCTAAGCATATCTTCCCTTGTCTGAATTGTCCTTTCGCTTTGTCCATCCGTTTGAGGATGATAAGCTGTGCTTAGATTTAGCTTGGTTCCCATTGCTTTTTAGAAACTTGTCCAAAAATGAGAAGTAAAACGGCTATCTCTATCAGAAACAATTAATAAAGGAATTCCATGTAATGAAACTATTTCATTTACATACAACTTGGCAAACTGTTCCATACTGAAAGTTTCCTTCATCGGTAGGAAATGAGCAGATTTGGTTAATCTATCTACAATCACCCATATTGTATCATTACCTTTTCGTGTCTTAGGTAATTTGGTAACAAAGTCCATTGTTATCAATTCTCATTTCCATATCGGCATTTCTAGTTGCTGCAACAAGCCTGAGGGTTTCTGATGTTCAGCTTTGACCTGTGAACAGGTTAGACACTTGGCAACATAAACTGCTATCTCCTTTTTCATTCCTATCCACCAGAAATTCTTTCTTAAATCTTGATACATCTTATCACTTCTAGGATGTATCGTATACTTAGACTTATGGGCTTCCTCTAATATTCGGTGGCGTAGGTTTCCTAGTTTGGGTATCCACACTTTTTTCTTATGGAATCTCCATATTCCATCTGTTCCTTGTTCTAATTCTTTAATCATTCCTTTCAATTTCTCAGTATCGTCCTTGATTACTGATTCTTGTACAGCCCTAATTTGTTCATTTAAATCTACCTGTAGATTTAATTTAAGAGAACGTACTCTTTTTGGCTTTTCATGATACTTTCGACTTAAAGCATCGGCTACTACAATAGCCTTTCCTACATGATACTGGATATTACAATCGTAATCACTAAGAATTTCCATCCAGCGTCTTTGTCTCGTATTTAATTCCTTTTGCCCGAAAACATACCTTAAACTCTTATGATCGGTAAAAATGGTAAACTTACTTCCATAAAGGTAATGTCTCCAAATTTTAAGGGCAAAAAATATAGCTCCTAATTTTAAATCATGGGTTGAATAATTCTCTTCATGATTCTTAAGTTGTCTAGACGCATAGGCAATAACCTTTTGACATTGCATCAACACACATCCATAACCTAACTTAGAAGCGTCACATTATACTACAAAGTCTTCAGTTCCTTCTGGTAACGCTTGTATGGGTGCGTTGGTTAATCTTTGTTTAAGAATTCTAAAGGCTTCTTCTTGTTTTGGTCCCCATTCACACTTAACAGACTTACAGGTTAACTTTGTTAAGGGAATGGCTATTCTAGAAAATCTCGGATAAACCTTCTATAATAACCGGCCAGTCCTAGAAAACTTATAACCTCCGTTGGTGATTCAGGGACTTTCCATTTAGTAATTGCCTCAATCTTTGTGGGATCCACATGAATTCCTTCATGGTTAACTAAATGTCCAAGAAACTGTACCTCTTCTAACCAAAATTCGCATTTTGAAAATTTAGCATGAAGCTTTTCTTTTCTCAGCAAATTTAGGAGTGCATGCAGATGCGCTGCATGTTCCTCTTTACTCTTAGAGTAAATGAGAATATCATCTATAAATACAATTATGAATTTATCCAAATATAGCTTACATATTCGGTTCATCATGTCCATAAATGCGGCTGGGGCATTGGTTAAACCAAATGGCATGACAGTAAATTCATAATGGCCATACCTTGTTCTAAAAGCGGTCTTAGGAATATCTTCTTCCTGTACCTTTAATTGATGATATCCTGAGCGTAAATCGATCTTAGAGAAACATCGAGCTCCTTGCAATTGATCAAACAATTCATCGATTCTCGGTAATGGGTACCGATTTTTAATCGTGACCTTGTTCAATTCTCGGTAATCAATGCACATACGCATTGACTCGTCTTTCTTTTTGACAAATAAGATCGGTACTCCCCATGACGATGAACTTGGTTGTATGAATCCTTTTTCCAAAAGATCGTCCAGTTGTTTCTTTAACTCTTGCATTTCTGCTGGTGCCAAACGGTAGGGTGCTTTGGCAATTGGTGTTGTCCCTGGTAGCAGATGAATTCTGAATTCGACTTCCCTGTCTGGCGGTAGTCCTGGTAATTCTTCTGGGAAAACATCTGGAAACTGAGATACTACGGGAATATCTTTCAGTTCTTTTCCTTTAATGTTAATGATTATAGAAATCAAATACACTGGTGATCCTTTTCTGGCATAACTGGATGTTTTCATTACATAGATGAATTTTGTGGATCTAGATGGCTTATCTCCTTTAATTGTGATCTTTTCACCCTTTGGTGAATTTACTTGGATTGACTTTTGATCACATAGAATACTGGCTTTATTGGCTACTAACCAATCCATTCCTAATACAACATCAAATTTTGCCAGATTCATTGGATAAAGATTTGCAATAAACTTTTGATTTAAAAATTCTATTCTTGCTCCCTGCAAGATTTTAGTGATCTTAATGGATTCTCCATTTGCTGTCTCTACTAGACATTCTTGTGGGAGTTTTGGTTGATTGAGAACTTTGCAAAATGAAGTATTAATAAAACTTTGGTTTGCACCAGAGTCAAATAATACTTTAGCAAAAACATCATTAACTAAAAACATACCGGCGATCACGTCCGGAATCATCTTGGCTTCTTCTGCAGTCAGAACAAATGTTCTAGCATTTTTAGTAGTCTTGTTGTTCATGGCTGGAGCTAGTTTTGGACAGTTCGGCTTAATATGACCTTGTTCTCCACAATTGTAGCATATCTATTGTTAGGTTTCTTCCTGCAGTCTTCTTCCTTGTGTCCAGATATTTTATAGAAATTGCAGTATATAGAGCATCTTCCAAAATACTTTCTTTTGCAGTACTTGCAGTAAGGTGCAGAAGTAGAAGCTACATTTTTCTCATGATTGGAATTTCCATAGCGAAATTCTTAGGTAAGCTTTTGGGCTAGGTTCTTCCTCTGCTTTTCTTCTTGTGTACGCGCTAATTCATCAGTCAAGGTATTTTCTAGTTCTACAGCTTCTTCTATAGTTTGTGGTCTAGCTGCCTTGACTACATGTCTAATCTCACTGATTAATCCCCAGATGTAACGGGAGATTAATACTGTGACAACCCTCACTAAAACAGGTATCCGTACAACTTAATTAATAATTAATTACTGCTTAATTACTGTGCTTAATTGAAATTATGGATAAACTGCTACTTGAATACTGATACATGTACATGCTTGCATCATACTTTATTTGCTGTCACTCCATTAACTACATACAGAACTCTAGTGACAACCTTGATGCACAAAAGCACAGTAGCACTATGAACGGATAACCTATTAAACATGCTGATATAGCCAGCATCAGGCAGACACTGCCTCTCAGGCCTGTATGAGCCCGAGATAGTTTACTACACTAGTAGAGAGTGTAGGGATAAGAGGGTTGTAGAACTGCGTCACTAGGTATAAGTTATAGTGACCGGATGTGCCTAAAACGTACTTTAAGTACAAAATTCAGCACTTTAATTATAAATTCAGCATTTAGCTAACTAATAAAGTGCCAAAACATGATAAAAATACTACTAGACACTTTCCAAAGTGTCGGGAATAAGTTGTGTCACTAAAAATAATAATAACGACACTTTAAAGCTTTGTTAAGCACTGTAACAGATCACTATCCAACCGAACAACCGGACTATACCCGAAACACAAAAATATTGTCATTTACACTGTTTTTCTTTTTCTGAGCCAGTTAGGGTCCCTGAATACCCTAACACCTGCTACAACGCATAACATACTAGTATATGATTTAACCTCCAACTTAACTATCTATATCCTAACCAGTAGTTGAAATGGAACCGGATAACCCCCCCCTCCCCCCAACCGAACTCGTCCCCTAGGGGGACACCCATTGTCCTTCCATGATTATTTTAATCAACTATGTCTTATATCTAGCTAGCACTAAATCCTTTGGTTAATTGTGGTGAACTTTGCCTATAAGTAACTAAGCTTGATCCATCATTCATTTCATCACACAAACTCAACACATGACTCTCTCTCCCTCTCCTTAAGCTTACGGCCGAACACCACCCCCATCCATCCATCATTTTCGAGTTTTGATTAAGCCATTTCAAGTGCATACAAGTGTCAAGGATCTCATACAAGGAAGCTTGGTGCGTTCGGATCGTGAAGGACCTCACCACATTGCTTTTATCCACTCATTCTTCGACTAGTTTCTTCCCTAGCCTCGAGCTAGTAGTAAGTGACTTCAAACACACTCTTGATCTATTCTAAAGTGGTTAAAACGAACCTTGTCGGTTAAAATTTATGAACTTACAAGAATGCATACTAAAAGTTTACATAATTGATGAACATGTTGGTTAAAAGCAATGATGTTGTGTAAATCTTGTAAAACTTGTTTTGTTGTAATTATTTGGTGTCGATCTATGTTGTGGTAGCTCGGATCATCATCTAACCCGGATTAGTCATGTTCATGAATCATGACATGGAGTATGTTTAAGTGTGAAAAGGGGTTAAATGATGAACACTACCATTTACGAAGCATGAACTTGTGTAAAAACGATTTTACTTATGAAATAGTGTTCAAAACTAGTAGATCTACGGATCTACAAGTGGTATTTTCAAAGAACCAAGTGTCAAAAGAAAACATATTTTTAAAACCGGATCTTTCATGAATAAGAGTGATTTTTGTAAACACACAAGTGTGTAAACACTTGTGTAACACTAAGTTTCGACAAAGAACTATTTTTGTCAAATCTTACAAGAAGATGTGAAAATATATTTTCTTTAAAAACGAGATTCACAAGAAACCAAGTAGATTATTGCAAAGATCCACTGAAAGTAATGGAAATTACTACATATTTTGGACAAACCACAAGTTCATGTAATTTTTGCGATTTATATATATATTGACTAGTTTGATGGATTGGAAATTGTTATTGTGAATGAGAAAATTGTTGGTTTGAATTTAAAAGAAAATGATACGCTTGAGAGCGTGGCCACCTCCAGTTACAGGGGAAACTCTGGCGAAATATTTCCAAAAACCTAACACTTGGAAATATTTTCACTACAAGTATTATAAATATATTTCTAACTTGTTTTAAAAAATGTAGATTTCGCCACAATTTTTATTACAACATTTCTAAGTGTCGGAGGTGGGATTTTCACAAAATAAAAACTTGATAAATATATATTTAGTATATATATTTTCATAACAACACTTGTGAATTTTTATGATTATTTTGTGAACTATACAAATATTATTTTTAGGGTAAAAATAATATTACCGAATGTTAACGATTCCAAAATAATACGAACGCCTTCACAATAAATAATAAGTTACAACGGTATTATTAATACCATCCGATCTTTAAAACGTAACCTATGCATTTTCGGAAGAATTCTAATAAACGCGTATTTTGATGAGAGTATTATTTTTTGGGAAAATTATAAGGATTAAAATATAATATTTTTGGGAAAAATACTTATATTTTGGAGTTAGAATTAAAATATATATTAAGTGAGACTTAATAATATATTTCGAATCTTACGAACGCGCATGTATTAAAACCCCCATCCTTGGGAAGGAATTTATTTACCAAAATAATTACCAAGTGTAATTACGAAATAGTTGTCTAACTATTTTCCCCAAAAACTTAAACCTTAAGACACGGCCGTCCGTCTAATAGATTTAGTATGTGTAGGTCGTCGCTTAGCTGTTTGATCAGGAGATTTACTTGGTAGAGACGCACCACTGTGAGTTCATGTCCCCCTTTTCTCTTAACTGTTTTCGGTTTTCTAAATTGCGGGGGTGAAATACATGTTACTATATTTACGAGTACTCTATACATGGTATCGTTAGCGTAAGGAGGGTTACTACTTAGATCATGTGAGTGGGTAGGCGGAAACTTGAGGCCATTAATCCTCATTGTAGGACCGAGGGACAGTAGCGGTAGATCTATCTGGATGTAGCGAGCCCAGCCCCAGGCCCAGCATAATGGACCTCGGGGTGACTTTGTGCCCAACGCATAAATCCGCTAGGTTTGAGTCTTCCTACTTGCACTTCACACATATCAATGGCCTTGCAAACCATTGGTGATCTCTTTTTCCTTATTTGCTACATACCAGGATTTTATACATACATAGGTTTTACTTACTCACTTACACATGAACTCGCTCAACATTATTGTTGATTTTTCCAACTTACATGTATTTCAGGAAATTAAAGATCTGGCGCGGTATGTTACGTTTTCCCGCTGCATAAGAGTTCGAGGTCATCCAAGTTTAAGGGATGTAACTTTTTCCTGGACGAGTCACAGTTCTTAAACTGTGTTTATTTCTTGTTGATGTTTGTGTCTTCAAACAATGTTTTATGTTGTTAGGTTGTAACTTCCGTTGCATGAGTCAACGCCGTAAGACAATGTTATGCTACTTATATTTTAAAACTTAAATCGATGGATGATCTTGCATGGTTTTTAATTCATATAGCTTTGTTATGATTAAGCTATGGTATTAAGAAGTCACACCAAATTAACCACGCTTCCGCAAAGCCAGGGTGTGACAAATACTGGTTCTGGTGATGCAAGGGTCCGCACTATTCTAGCATATTCGAAGAATATAGTAGTGTAACCCTTACTTTCTACTCCAGACATTCTAAGGTTTAAGAATTTATTAGCTATTTGTTCTTTTTCATTGGGAGGACATAATTTCCTTTCCACCATATTCTTAAATTCAATCCATTCCATATTATAGGTTCTGTCCCTTCCCCTAGACTGGAGCATAATGTTCCACCATTCTAAAGCAGAGTTCTTAAACAGATTGGAAGCAAACATGATTTTGTCTTCCTCTGCACACTTGCTTATTTTTAAGACTGCCTCAGTCTTTTCTATCCAGCGTAGAGCTGCAATGGCTCCTTCATTTCCTGAGAATTCTATTGGTTTACAAGACCAGAATTCTTTGTAAGAACAACCATAAGACATGGTTCTTCTTCTTTTTGGAATAGGCACTTGAAGTAATGGTCCATTATTTACGTTGTGACTAGGTTCAGTAGGTGGTCGTTTACTTCCACTATTACTTTTATTATTTTCCGCTTCCTTAACCGTTTTGATAATATATGGCATTGCGTCTATAATCCCTTGTGGCACTATGTGTTGGACGACACTGTTATCTAATTGGTTTCCGTTATTATCATTATTCTGGTTTTCTTGATTCACTTCATTGTCCATCTGGATTATAAACATTTACCACGTATTAATATCACGAAGCAATATTTAATGCGAATAATCACACAATAACACATTGATCAAAATCGTCGTACATTGCGACCATTACTCTATTTTATATATATGCATCTATATCTATTACAATCACAACTGGAATTTAAAATACAATACTAGTATGCATCAATAATTATAGGATTATCTATTTTAGTTGATTTTATATATATATATATATTCAACTTACATACATATATATATATATATTATTACTACTGATAGGGGTTCATTCAATATTGTATGTTGCGCTCGTCATATTTCCAAACGAGTCTCTCCTCTATTTGCCTTATCTTGTCACTTTCATCTAACAACTCCTCACCGAAAGTGCGGAGTTCTTGCACATTCTCAGTGCTCATAGGTGGTGCAGGTGCTAGTATCGCGCCAGGGTACTGTGGCATTGGTTCTTCGTAAGGGTACGGGTTCTTTAGGATCTCCCTGATATATTGGTCATTATCAAAATAGGGGTCTAGAGGGTCAAGGTTTGGATAGGGTGCTACTGGGTTTTGCACAGGTTCCTCTTATGGGTGGAGTTCTGGGTAATCCCTATGGTCGTCAAACCATGGGTCATAATCTGGGGGATGGGGTGCTGGGACTCTAGGGATTTCAGCTGGGTCGAAAGCATTTGCTAGAATTTGGTCTCCTGGGTTGGGTTCGATTTCCATAGGTTGTGTTGGGAATAAAGGTAGTGGCTGTGGTGCTATGATTTGTTATAGGTTCGGGTCTACAGCTGTGGTAGCTAGTATGTGGAAATTGGCTAGTCTCCTATTGATTATGTTCTGAGTTTGAGCGTTCATCTCTCTATTCGAGGCTGCTAAAGCTCGCTGCTGCTGTATTTTTCTCATCCTTTTTCTATGCCTCGTGAGTTCCTCTGCTGAACCATCCTCTCTTTTTGGTAGGGAATGGCTCTTCATATCGCGCTTTGAATACGAAAATCCCTTCTTCGGTGTCAGTTGAATACCCCGAGGGGGCAGGCTGAGAAGAAGTTCCTTCGTCCCTAGGAGAGCTGGACAATTGACGATAAGCGTCTGATGGTCCTTGATCACTCATACTGTAAACTAACAAATTGTCAAATAACACAAAACAATAATATACAGATATACACATAATCACGTAGATTATTTCCTAACATAATGAATAAAATTTGTTGTCAGCAGAACACTTCTGTGGCTGAATCAGTGGCTGTAGCGCTGATACCACCTTCTGTCCCAACCCCCGGCCCCTAATAACCTAGGAAAGGGCAGCCGCGAACTCAGATTTAGTGGTATCAGTGTTTATCAATTTGGCAGCGGAATTTACATCAGGACCGTAGTTAGGAAATATTTTATCAGAGTAAAATACCACATTTTTATAATATTAAACACATGGGAAAATTCCCAAGTTTCTATTACATCATGTTTATAGGGATAAACCCTAATTTATTGAATAAAAACATCTTTTTTATTTAGGTAACTTTTAGAGCCACTTTTCCAAGCCTTCAGTGTTGTCCAGCTGGCTTCTATTTGGCTTTCTCATTTTGTTACCTGAAACGCGTTTAAAAACATTTTGTCAGTGGGAAATACTGGTGAGTGAATCCCAATTTAATCAAGAAGATTTTTATCATTTTGCAGTATTGAGAGCGATTACAACGTTTATATCTACACAATTACTCATTCAGTACTGTCAATCCTAAGTGGTGGGTCATATTACTCATTGGCTATCTCGTTGTCCAATGGTAACGTGTTCCACATTTTGTATAAAAAACCCAACATACCGGCAGTAATTGAAGAATTACAAAGACTCAATCACTGCTAATTATAATTTAAACTAATTAAGGTTTTGTAAAAACAATTTACAAAAAGGAGATTACTCACATTACTACTTTAGGTATTTTTCATGTGATTTCCTGATTATAATCTATTAGTTAAAAAATGCACACGCGTTAGTATAATAACCCAAATTTTACATTAGTTATACACTCCCCGAGACAGAACTCCAACGACTACGTCGGGCAGAGCCTCAACAGCCGTAACGGAGTCCTGGATCAATCGGGCAGCGTATCTAATATGTAACCGGGGTTAAAATACTTACAACGAGGCAGAGCTTCGCTAATTAGGGGGGGTATAATGCCCGATATTAATTCTAATATTCAGAGAATTGAGAGAGATCAAGAAAGATTTTGAACGGTTTGGACTAAAGGCCGATCACCCCTATTTATAGGGCTGTTCGATGAGGTTCTCGTGCCCCGCGAAAGCTAAGGGTGGCTCTTACGCGGCCTGCGAGCTAGGGGTGTAGGGCGTAGGCTTGCTGATTCGCCGGTTCTATCTTTGACACGAGGCTGCCACGTGGCAGCTCAGGGTGCGGCCCCGTAGCCAGGCGCTCGCGCCCCTCGTAAGCCTTTGATGGCTCTGTCGCGACCTGCCAAGGACCATTAAAATATGTTTTATTTAGTTTTTGTAAAATAAAGGTATTTAAGCCCATTTTACGTATACGGGGTATATTTTAGGGCGTATTGGGACGCTATAATAACTTTAGGAAGGTTGTTATAGACTCTGGTCGCCTCGATTATACATCGCTTCTTCTACCGGGTGGTCGTGGTAGCTCCTCCACTTGCTCGTCCGCCCCTTCCTCCCCCGAAAATAACACATCAACATCGTTTAAGTTGATGTTTCGAGTGTCAGACGTTGGCGTTTTGGGTTCAACCGATTCGGAGGTTTTTGACTTCTTTGTCGGCCTTCTATTTCCCGACCTAGTGGAAGAAGTTCAAACCGTCGTAGAGAAGTTGTCCCATTTAGAGCTATAACGAAGAAGCTGCCAAACCTTTATGTATGGGAAATTCCATCGTGTCGATTGATATTCTATTAAAGCCGACTGCATTATGTCCTCATCGCTCTCGCCGCTTTTCCAACCGTTTCTTTGACATTGATAAATCAATTGAAATCTTGTGCATTTATTGTTCACATTGGTCCACTTGCCCGATATTGAATCTGGTAGTCGGTAATCGACCCCCTTTGTCGATGAGATCAAAAAATAGTGCTCAGATTCTTTTCCAAAATACAATTTTATTTTGGTTGTTTGCTAAAAAAATATAATACAAAAAAATAAGTACAATTTTTAACAAACAATTTAGAAGTATTAAATTAAAAAATAAAAAAGTCTATAAAAAAATCTTACAAACATCGGGATCCTCCGATACGTCGACCCATGCATAGGCTAATGTGTACTCCTTTCATCGTCCCATACTTGCACACTTTTTTTTTCGCCCGACTCTTAGTTGTTTCTCTCTTTTATGTGCACCCGTTTGTTCCGTTTGGTTTGCTTTGCTTCGGTGGTGTCTCTCCGTTTGTGTCCCCGGCTCCTCATTCGGTTGTGTCTCCGTGACTCCGTTTGTGTTTCCGGGACAAAGTCGGGCTCTCTTTGTGACGAGCCGAAACCTTATGACTAGTCGAAACCTCCCATGTTAGAAGTTCAGATTCCAACCGTATTGATTTGGGTCCCATGTCAGGTGTTGTTGGGATTGAACCCTATAAGAGGAACAGATAATTAGAGCCAAAACTGGATCAGGTCAGTGGATCCAGAATAAGCAGATGTTATGTATACAAGTCTCTCCCCTTGAAAGTGGTTTCAACATCTGCTGACCTCCTATCTACTGATCATACAAACTGCTGACCTACAACTACTGATCAAGTCAAAGACTGATGAAGAACTAAAGCCCTGCTGCCCAATCTACTGCCTTGAGTCAAGCACTGCTGATCATGACAAGTACTGCTGGGTTCACAACAGTGGAAGGATGCAACAGTAGTTTTGTTTACTTTATGTAATGAATTGTAATAACAGTAGTTAGTATAGCAGAGGTTGTATAGATCAGAGGTTAGAGTTTGTTAGGAGGTTAGATGTCACTTTCATGGTGACGTCAGCTTAGATGCTTCAGTGGTTTGTTCGTGCCTATAAATAGAACAGTGCTCTGTACTGTTCTATTAGCTCTTCACCATCATCTTCCTGCACGAACAAATTCTGTGAGCTCAGGCTGAGGGGGAGTTTGTTGCATACTTGCATATTGTAATCGTTGTTGAAAATAAATTCAATCATTCGATTCAATATTAACTTGTATGTTAAAAGCATTTCTCCTGTTTGATTGTGAAAAGTTGTTCCATTTTAATTCCGCTGCACAACTCATTCATCTTCATCTTATTTCAAATGTAAAACACAATCAAAACCAAAATCAGATCCTAACAATTGGTATCAGAGCTTGGACAGTCAAATTTGATTTAACAATCATTTTGACATAAATAGTTCAGCTCACAATCGTTGATACTGATAGTTTGTTCGTTTTGTTGAAAAACAGAGCAAAGTTTAATCACCACTAAAGTTGATTAATCAGTGCCTGTCAAACAACCAGGATGACGTCACAATCACAAGATGATAAGAATAACATTGGCTATCTTTTCAAACCTCCCATGCTTAAACGTAATAAGTACAACATCTGGGAGAGAAGGATGGGTCACATCCTTGCTCAACAGAATACTGGATGTTGGAGGTCTGTTGTCTTTGGTCCCCATGTTCCTATGGTGCCAAGTGCTGAGGATTCAAAGAATTTCGTTCCTAAACCAACTGAAAACTATACTGAAACTGATTTTCAAAAGTTCGAACTCGATGCCAAAGCATTTAGCATCATAGCTTCTGCATTACCCAATAAAATCTATGTTGGACTGTTACATTGTAACAGTGCCAAAGAATCGTGGGATGCATTGAATGAACAATTTGGGGGAACAGAAGAGGTTATTGAAAACAACAGGGAAATTCTGAATCAGCAGTATGAGACATTTTGTCACATCAAGGGTGAATCATTAACCCAACAGTTTGAACGTTTTAGCTGTCTCATTAGTGAACTAAGGCTTGTTAAAGTTACATTTTCAAATGCAACTCAAAATAGCAGGTTCCTTAGATCACTACCTGAAAAATGGGACACAATTGCATTTGTTACTAGAAATTCAGCTGAGTTCAAGGATCTGACCCTGACCCAACTCCATGGTAGACTCCTGACATATGAAAGGGAGATAAACCAGAAAAGGAGGTTGCAAGAGTCTGGAAAAGTTGCAGATGGCTATTCATTTGGCAGCACAGCTCTTTTTGGTCAGGAAGAATCTGGTAGCAGATGTAAGGATCAGAGTTTTGATCATTTTATTGACATAACTGCTGGTTTTAACAACTCTGATCCTCACTCTGTAAATTATGCTTTCACTGCAAACTGTGAAAACCAGATGTCAGATAATCTGTGTTTTGAACTCAATGATTTGCAACATTTTGATCCCACTGACTTAGAAGAGATGGACATTTTGCATCAATTGGCTTTGCTTAGTGTTAGAACAAGCAAATTCTACAAAAGAACAGGGAGAAAATTCCCATGGCTTCATGGGAATTTAAAGGTGGGATTGGATAAGTCAAAAATTAAGTGTTACAAGTGTAATAGGCTAGGTCATTTTGCTAGGGAATGCAGGAGTCAAACAACTGGTCCAATAATTACTCATCCTAGCTCAAACCCTAGACCACAACAACAAAACACTGTGCACTATACCCAATATACCCCTGCAACACATGTTAACACTGCTCACTATGCAGCAACCCCTGTGCCTGTGCATTATGTTCAAACCACTGTTCCACAAATTCAGTATGTTCAGGCCCTGTTCCTCAGGCACAGGTGCAACCTGTTGCACCTCAGCAAGCTGCTCCAACAGTGGCACAACCAGATCAGCAAAGCTTTTTCACACAAGGCTTTGTTGATTGGAGCAGCATGCCTGATGAGCTTGGTGATGAAAATTTTGCTCTCTATGCTTCTAATGATACTTTTGATAATAACTTTTGTTTGATGGAATTAGAGTCAATACCAGAAGGGGTAGAAACTGAAGGTGAACAGCTAAGTACTGAAGCAGTGGATGAAGTTGCTGAAGCAGTGGTTACTGCATTTGCTGGTGAACTACTGCTGGGAGAAAATTCAGAAACCCTGATTGAACCACTGTCTGAACCTTGGTTCAAAGAAGACAAAGAGAAAGAAGAAGTGAAGAAAGCTGGTGAGGAAGAAGGGAGAGCTGATGAAGAAAGTGATCATCAATGTAATTGTGCCATGATGGCTGCTGCCATGGTAACACCTCAAGTTCTTGAAAAACTGTGTTAAGACAAATGTATTATTGCATTTGCTAACATTAAAGAGGTAAATGAAAACCTTAGGGATAAAGTCTTGTCTGATGAAGTCAAATTTGAAAAGTCATTAAAAGAACTTAGAAACAAATTGGCTGATAAAGATAAAGTGATCAGCAGTCTCAAAGAAGAGCAGAGCATAACCAAAACTCAACTCCAAACTATGGTAGAAAAATACCAAGTTTGCAAAAAGGAGTTGGAGTCCACCCAGATCACCTGTGAAAGATGGGTGGAATCTTGTAAAGGGTATGAGGTTATGCTTGCAAAACAGCTTGAAAGCAATGTCAAGTTTGGTATAGGACATAGAAAATATGATGATCTTGTAAACACTGCTGAAAATCAAGCTGGTTCAACTGAAATAATACCAACCAACAAAAATGGCCAAGAGGTTAAAATAACTAACAAACTTGGTAACAAAATTACTCTGGAAAGATCTGTGGGATCCTCAACTTTTGAGGAGATTGAGAAATATCAATTTAAACCCACATGGTCTGATGAGTGTGACATCTTGGAAAACTTCAAACCAATGGATTTCACAACCACTGATAGTGTTAAAGCTCCAAAAGCAAAGATCATTCCTATCAAAGATATCCCAACAGTGGTTCAAAAATCTGTTGCAAAGGAATCTGAGAAAAGGAAGAAGAGAGAAAAGATTAAAACCCTGTTTTGTGATTTTTGTGAAAAAAGGAATCATCTAACAAAAGACTGTTTTCATCTAAAAGCACATGATCTACACAAAACAAGTGTCATTGTACCTGCTGAGAGCTGCACATCTGTGGTAAAAATAACCACAAAACTAAGGAATGTGTGTATCTCAAAAACTTTGATGAGAAAAAGAATGAGTACATTGCAAAAACATCCTTAAGTTCATCAGCATCATCTGTCAAATTCACCAAGAGACAACCACTGTTTGTCCTAGTCCAAACAGCTGTCACAAAACAGCTGAATCGAACATCTGTTCAAATTGATGTTCAAGTGACTGATGCACCTCCTGCAAATCAATTCAGGAGAGGTAAAGGACAACCATCATACCAAAGGATCCCACATGTTTATGAGGCTTATAAAAAGACCTCTAAACCAAGAGTGAACAGGCATCCTTTTGGTTATCAACATGTGATTGGCCAAGATCCCCAACAGTGGTTAGAGAAAAACATTCCCAAAAATGTTCAAACCCCTGAGCTAACCACTGTCCATACATCTGTCACCATCCCAGACACTTTTGAGACCCCATCCAAAGCCTTATTGGCTTTGGAGACCTTAATGAACTAATCCTTTTACTTCATGTGCAGGGAGCTTCTGCATGCTTAGATAGTCTTTGGTATGTAGATAGTGGAGGCTCCAGGCACATGACAGGATGTAAAGCCCTACTCAAAGATTTCAAAATCCATGGAGGGGGTGATATATCCTTTGGGAATAATAGTAAAGCGAAAGTTCTGGGGTCTGGTACAGTTCAGTCTGGAAATGTAAAATTTGAAAATGTCAATCTGATAGACAATCTGAAATTCAACCTCCTGAGTGTTTCACAAATGAGTGATAAGGGGTATGGGTCATTCTTCACAAAGGAGTGTTGTAGGATTGTTGGACCAGAAATGGTTGAAAAGATTGAAGCAATAATAAAATCTGGAAAAACAAAACTTGTTGCTCAAAGAAGTGGCAATGTTTATGTTGTTGATATGTCAAAATAGTGTCCCAGAACTGATGCCTGTCTGTTCTCAGCTGCCTCTAACAAAGAGACAGAACTTTGGCACAGGAGACTGGGGCACACAATCTCAAGACAATCACTGAAATTTCAAAAAATGGCCTAGTAAGAGGCCTACCACAAAAACTGTTTTCATGTCCTGAGCACTGTGTTTCCTGTTTAAAAGGTAAACAACATAAAAGCTCCTTTAAGTCCATTGAAGAGTCCAAAACAACCCAGTGTTTGCAAATGCTGCACATGGATTTGTTTGGCCCAGTTCAAGTCATGAGTCTCAAAAAGAAGAGATATTGTTTGGTTATTATTGATGACTTCTCTAGGTTTACATGGACTTTCTTTTTACACTCGAAAGATGAGACTGCAGGCATTTTGCAAGACTTTGTGACACAGGTTGAAAAGCAATTTGACCTTCCAGTGAAAGTCTTCAGGAGTGACAATGGCATAGAATTCAAAAATAAGGAGTTGGATGCCTTCTGTGTGAAGAAAGGGATTGTAAGGCAGTACAACATCCCTAGAACACCAAAGCAAAATGGGGTTGTTGAAAGAAAGAACAGAACTTTGATTGAGGCTGCCAGAACCATGCTTGCAGATTCAGGTTTGCCATTAACTTTTTGGGTAGAGGCAGTAAACACTACTTGCTATGTCCAAAACAGAGTTTTAATCTATTGGACCATTCTATGACCCGAAAAAGTCAGTTAAGGCAGTTCATCTTCGTGTACAAAGGCGGAATCAATGTAGACAAAGTAACAACAGATTTTCCTTTCAATTTCCTTCTCTATTAATGCTTTCTGAGTAGATTTCGCCAGAGTTTCAACACCTAGCACATGACCTGATTTCGCTCCAATGTTACAAATGAAGATCACACATGGGGTATATATAGTTATCCTGATTTCGCTCCTATGACTGACTAAAGAGCGAAATTCCATGTGATCATATAAGCGAAACCCCATGTAACCCTATGAGCGAAATCCCTACAAACTATGTACACAAAAGCGAAATTACAAGAACATGATTTCGCTTATAATGACATATGTGTCATCATGAGCGAAATCAGCATCTAAGATCCTAAAATCTGTTTTTTGACTCCGTACAACCTATCTAGACCTAAGACTCAATATAAACGTAGTCAACAGACATTCAGTGCACCAACAGACTCCCCCTTGGATGTTGACGAAGTCTTCGGCTCCGAGTCTTTAGTCTTGGTCTTTTCTTTAACTCTGTCTTTTCATCGTAAAAACTCTATCTTCACAGGTTCAAGTTCACTTCCTAGCTCCATCTTCAAACTTCCCTTTGACTGTTGATCCAGACTCCCCCTTTCACAGACTCCCTCTCTTAGTATGCTAGAATCTGAGGTCTTGATCTGGTTCAAGCTTTGACAATTAGCTCCCGTGGAAATGATGAAGTCCAAAACCTGTGTCTTAAACATCAAACATTACAAAGTTCTATCTTTTCACACAAACAAACATTCAATCAGTACTAGAAATCCACTTAAGTATTCAGGTCCAAGTTAATGACCCTGATTACTCAATTAATCTACCAAGTTCAACTTAATGACCTTGGTTGATCTTTTGACAACACAGACTGATTTTGTAAAACATTTTCAAATAATCTTTGAAAATAACAAGCATCAAATTAATGAACTTGTTTTAACTTTGTAAAACACTCAAACACTGTCAAAGTAAGCTCTCCTCATTCTTCAGCTCAGAACTTTTCCTACATCTGCTTCAATCTTCGAGAATCCAATGATTAACTCTCCACTTTGGTTTGTCAAAAATAAAGCAGAAATAAAATCTTTTTGGATTTTAAAAAAATGTTCTAAACTAAGAAATGAAATACAGAAACTTAAACCACAGAAAGTAAACAAAATAAACTATTTACAAACATATTTTTGGTGAGCGTGTCAGGGAATCATATCAGCTTTTCAGGCAAATTACAAGTACCGTTAAGCTTCAATTCATACTCAGACTTCAACAATTCACCTCGATTGTCGATATAATGATCCATCTTAAATTCTCACACAAATTTCAATTCACTCAGGATACGATTTAGATGTTTTATGAACTTAGCTCATTCATGTGTCCCACCTCTTGAATATACTCCCGTATCCAGAATCCCAAGTATTCAGTCTTACAGGTGAGTATACCACAGATGATATCTGTAAGGGGTTAAATGCGAGGGCCGTGAGAGCTCAGGTCGATACTTCCGTATACGCAGAGAGATGACGGCTTCGGCTTTTCGGTGTGTCCCCTTTAGAGGATCTTTTAGTTACAACAACAGCGACTATCAATTTTATTGTTTCATCAGCTTGCTGAGGGCGATGCTATGTTTCAAGCATTTGCAGAAAGTATTATTCGGGAACTAGCTCAGAACTTCCATTCAGCAGAAGTCCCGGAATAATACCCCAGATATCACTGAGTATAAAGAACTAGTATCTCAGAATACGGGACCTTTCAAACGAGATTTCAGGGGTTACCTATATATCCAAGTAGTGTTCCCCACAAATTTCGCAAGTTTGAAATTTTAGGTTTATATCCCGAATAAATCTACTAAATGTGCGAAAACCTATCGAAGCATCATTAGTGAGACTGTTTAACTCATTTAATCTTTACAATTCTTTAGCATACTGTAATTGTCTAGCCGATGTACTATCATTTTCCCTATATACACAAGCTCTTTTTTCAGTTTTTTATTGTTTTTGGATTTTGAAATTTTATCATGTTTTTGTATTTTTGCATTTTTTACTGTTTTTGTATTTTCCGAAAATAAACTATTTACATCTACTCCCCCTAAATACCAAAACACGTAAAAAATCGACAAACCATTGCAGATTGTTTCTCATCTTCATCCGCAATAGTACTCTCATGAACGCCAATAATGCCATCCGACACCGACAGAAGCTTCATACCGTTCAGTTTTAACAAATATTTAAACCGATTTTTATCAAAAGCTTTGGTATGTAAACCAGCTTTCTGTTCGTCAGTGTGGATTTTCTCAATTCGTATCAACTTTTTCTCGAAACAATCGCGAATAAAGTGATGACGAATTTCTATGTGTTTAGTTTTAGCATGATGTACTGGATTCTTTGTTATATTTATAGCGGCCTCATTATCAACAAAAAGAGGTGTGTTAAGAAACTGCAAACCGTAGTCGCGCATCTGTTGCTGTATCCACAGGATCTGAGAGCAGCAACTGCTAGCAGATACGTACTCCGCTTCACATGTAGGTAACGCCACAGACGTTTGTTTCTTACACTGCCAGGTAACCAATCTAGGTCCAAAGAACTGGCATCCTGCAGTCGTTGATTTTGAATTGACTTTGCAGCATCCGAAATCCGAATCGGAATACCCTTCGTGCGTAAAGTCGCCTTTTCTAGGATACCACAACCCCAATGAAGGAGTTCCTTTCAGGTAGCGTAATATCCTCTTCACAATAATCATATGCGAAGCTCTAGGGTTAGATTGATATCTTGCTGCGAGGCACGTTGGGTACATGATATCAGGACGTGAAGCAGTTAGGTACATCAAAGATCCTATCATGGATCGATAAAACGTTTCATCAGCCTTGTCTCCAGTGAGATCTGGGTGAATCCCACGATTTGTTGCAGTGGGTTAGCAGCTGGAGTAGAACTTGACATCCCAAATTTCTCTAGAATATCACGAACGTACTTCGTCTGGTGAATGAAAATTCCCTCAGGTAATTGTTCAACTTGAAGACCCAGAAAGAATTTCATCTCCCCCATTGATGACATTTCGAATTTTTGCTTCATCACTGATTCAAAATCTTTGCACAGATTTTCATTTGTCGACCCAAAGATTATATCGTCCACATAAATCCGAACTATCAGAAGATGACCGTCGACCTCTTTAGTGAAGAGAGTGGCATCCACTTTTCCACGTATGAAACGGTTGGCTAGTAGGTGTTGAGACAAAGTCTCGTACCAAGCTCTCGGGGCCTGGGGAAACCATACAGCACTTTGTCCAATAAGTAGACCTTGTTTTTGTGGATTGGATCAGTAAAGCCTGGCGGCTGACCGACATAAACCTCCTCTTTAACCTTCCCATAAAGAAACGCCGATTTTACATCTAGCTGATATACCTTGAAGTTCTTCCAAGACGCAAATGCAAGGAAAATTCTGATTGCCTCTAGTCGTGCCATAGGAGCATAGACTTCTGTAAAATCAATCCCCTCCTGTTGACTAAAGCCCTGAACAACGAGTCGAGCTTTGTTCCTTACAACAACTCCTCCGTCGTCTCTCTTACACTTAAATACCCATTTCTTATTGATTTTTCTTTGACCATCCGGCAAATCCACTAACTTCCACACTCCCAACTTTTCAAACTGACTCAACTCTTCTTGCATCGCAATGACCCAAGAGTCTTCAGTAAGCGCCTCTTTGTAAGTTCGCGGTTCGATCTGCGATATGAAACAACTTAATGAAAATTCAGTTTGTAAAGGTGCTACTGTAGAATAAAAACATGTAAGGCCCTGGCAATTTGACGTCTCATGCGAACGCCTGTTTGCAATTCTCCTATGATCAACTCCTCTGGATGATATGAAAGAGTTCACGGCATTACTTCGCTTGGAACATCTACATCGCCTTCCAGATTAGTAACATTTTGATTTGCACCTTGTTCACTCATTTGGTTTATTTGACTTAAATCCTGAATCTGCTCCCCCTCAGAATCTGAATCTCCATGATCAAAGATCGGCTTGTTTTCAGCTTCTTGATTATCATTCTCAACCGACTGATTATCTTGAGCAACTTCATTCTGTTGGACATCATTGTGTTCACCAGCATTACTCGGACCTGCTTCATTGTCATTTGAAGTTTCCCGTGGTCTCCTTGAATACTCAGCTGGGAACCTTTGCTGTGACTCGTACTCACGCAAAATATCCAATTCATCAAAGAAATCTTCTTCTTCTTCTTCTCTCATATCAAACGAATCCCACAACTTGTCATAATGATAACGCCATGAATCTCCTGGATTTTGTGGCGGCATAGTATAACCTTGACATTCAACATTTGCAGCTTCAATAATCCGCTTCTCACTTGGAACAAAGACACGTCGCGAAGGACTTGAATAACCAACAAATATACCCTCAATGCACTTCGGACCAAACTTTCCATAAGGCTCTAGAACAGTACAGGGTGACCCGAATGGTTCAAGATACTTCAAATTAGGTTTACGGTTATTGATCAACTCAAAGCATGTTTTGTTGAACTTTTTGACAGTGAGAACCCTGTTGAGCGTATAGCATGCGGCGGAAACAACTTCAGCCCAAAAATTAATTGGTAACATTGAATCTGCGAGCATCATTCTGGCCGTCTCGATTAGTGTCCGGTTTTTGCGTTCTGCGACTCCATTCTGCTGCGGAGTGTACGGAGCACTAAACTCATGCAAAATACCTCTTTCATCACAAAATTCTTCCATCTTGCTGTTCTTGAATTCAGTACCATTATCACTACGAATTCTTTTGATACGCCTTTGGTACAGATTCTCAATCTTCTTGAACAACGCCATCAAACTGTCAAATGTTTCGTCTTTCATCTTCAAGAAAGAAACCCACGAAAATCTGGAATAATCATCAGTAACCACAAGACAATATTTGTCTCCAGTAATACTCTTGACATTCACTGGACCAAATAAATCCATGTGAAGTCTCTCCAGGGGTCTTGAGACTGAATTGACTTGCTTTGTAAGGTGTGACTTTTTCTTCTCCTTGCCTTTAACACAGCTAATGCACTCCCTTTCCAGATGAAACATTTGACATGAACTCCAAGAACTAAATCATTGTGCACCAAGTGATTCATTTTTCTAAGATGTATATGTCCCATCTTCCGGTGCCACAATCTCGATTCTTTTTCAGTTGCTCTGGACACGAAACAATGAGCCTGACCCGTGGTTGTAGTAGATACGCTCATATCCAACACGTACAGATCATTAACTCTCGGTGCCCTCATGATAATCCATTCCTCAGGGATAACAAATCCTGGTTTCAAGATCAAACATTCTTTATCAGTGAAGTGAGTGGTATACATCCTGTCACAGATCTGCGAGATACTCAGCAGATTGTTCTCCAGCTCAGCAATGTAGTTAACTCTTTCAAACGTCACAATCCCGTTGGATAACGTTCCTTCACCAATAATCCTTCCTCCTTGATTACCCGCAAAACCAACATAACCTCCATTGATATTCTTTACATCATACAACAATGCGGTCTTCCCTGTCATATGTCGAGACGCTCCACTATCCATAATCCAGCGTGAAACTAATCTCGGAAGATCCTGCACATATAACAACATGATTTAAACACTTCAATAAAGATGCTGATTCATGCTTCGCGATCAAGGAAGCTCCGGCAATTCAAACTGTTTAGTCAAACATTGTGTCCACCCAAGCCTCATCAGCCTTGGGTGTAACCTTTACACTTTTAACTCTCGCAATTCAAATTTTAAAGTTTTTAGCCTTCAGAGGTGGAAAATTTGCATCATAATCAATCGGAATTGAATCCTCAGAAGGTGAAATCTTTTTCTCAGTTTTAGGTTTCAAAACTTGTTGAGATAATGCAACCCGTTTGTAAAATTTGTCATTTTTAGTTACCACTTTCTTTACGGGTTCATTTTTCACTTTGATGTTATCATTTTTCACACTCTTTTTTTCAACGACCACTGGTGCTTTACCCTTCTCATCAACTTTCTTCTTTTGAATCTTCACAGTTTCAGACTGAGCCTGTGAAGCTCTCTTCTCAAAGAATTCTTCATTCGATTTTGAAAAAATTTCTTTCTCTTCATCAGCAAGTGAACTTGAACTGTTCACAAACTTTTCTTTTCAACAAACCTCTTGTTTTGAACATTTCTCTTTTGATAACTCTTACCACCCTGATAACCACCCGACCAATTGTTTCGATTCTTGTTGTTATAAAAACGTGGTGGAACAGCAGGTTTCTTATAGTATGATTTATCTTTTTCAAATTTCATTTGTCTCTTTGTTTGACCTAGACTGTTCACTTCTGACAACTCAACTTCAACCAACTTGAAAACATTTGTTAACTTTTTCATATTCACATTCTCAATTGGAAATTCTGAATCCGAATACAACTTATCAGATCCCGACATCTTGTACATGACAAGAGTAGGTTCATCATTTAAGTTGTTTTTGGATTTTTGTTTCGGAATGTATTTACCCAACAAACATCCATCATCTTCAGCTGAATCAGACATCAAAACACTTTCAGCTGTGCTCTTAACAATCTATGTCTGAACACTATCATCAGATGATGAAGAAAAAGTAACATCAATGTTCTCCCTGTGCTCTTAACAATCTCTGTCTGAACACTATCATCAGATGATGAAGAAAAAGTAACATCAATGTTCTCCGGAAGTTTAACTTCATTCTCTTCCTCGATTTCAACCAACCCAAATTGCTTTTTCGTATAATTTTCCAGAATCGGAGGTGGAACTCTATGAAAACCCACCCCAGTTCCATTAGAATAAACATCTTCGCCAGCTTTGTTTTTCCCGATGGGTTTGGGAACAATGTGTTGAAAAACAAAGCTTGCGGAGTTGTAACTGTTAAGCTTCAACTGGATTCGCTCATTTTCGATTACAGCCTCTTGAACTTTAAGTTTCAAATTAGCGATTTCATCCAGTTGTTGGTTGATTGATTCTTCTTTTACCCTAAGCACGGCTTTTAGTTGAACATTTTCTTTATAAGTTTTACTATTTCGATCATCATTATCTTTCATTGTGCTTTTAAGCTTCTCAAATTTTTCAGTAATTTGACGGTTTTCAAGAACTAACTTTTCATTTTCTTTTCTAATCCTCTCATGATCAGTTTTATCATTTTCAATTTTGTTAGTTAATTCTTTTATCCGTTCAGTTGAAGCTTTAACCATCTTGTCACGATCAAGGATTTGATTCTCAACGCTTCTGACCTTAGCTATCAGATCTTCAACCTTCTTACCGTTGAGATACGTGATCGTATTACAAAATTTGCATTCTTTGATGCAATTTTTGCAATCAACATCCCCATTAACTTTCTTACCTGATTCAGTCGTTGACGTGTTTGAACTGACCTGGCTTTTAGACTCAGAGACGGATTTAGAATCTACCTCAATCGCCTTAGCTGCCAGCACCTTGTCAGCCATCTTTCCGAGATTTTCAGCAGTCAACTCCTGAGTAGTGTCAATAATCCCAGTATCAACTTTCTTTGACTTCTCTTTCTCTTCTCTCTCCTTCTTCTCTTTCTCTTCTTTCTCTTTCTCGTCTCCAGTTCCCCACCATTTATTCTGCCAATAATCATCATCATCTTTTAACTCTTTGATTATGGCCTCTAAATCAAGAGTGTTGTGATCAATAGTAATGTTTCCATATGGGTCAAGATAACACTCCCTATCTGGATCCCATCTATTTACTCTTTTTGCCTCCGAAAAGATACCAGATATTCTGATCATTCTGTTTGTGGCCAACAACCATCTGTAATTATACTTCTGTTCTTCAGTTCTGTTGTCTTTCCACGGAACAGGTTCATTCTTTGCCATGAAAGCGTATCCAACCGCATCTTCCTCCGGTAGTAGTTCACTCCAGTCATAACCCTCATCATCATAAATCACCGCAAGAGCTCTAGATTTCTCTTTGTTCTCTTCAATCTGCTTCATTCTTGGCGGCTCTGATTTGTTTTGATGATATATCGCCTTCTTGTAGTAATCTTCCCTAAACGGGTTCTCAGACTCATCAGCATACGCGTTTCTGCACTCACGCTTGAAGTGACCTTTCTGCTTACACTTGAAGCATGTCACCTTGGACTTGTCAAACCCCAACTTGGTAGATGGTCCACCAATTGACTTTCAGCCGGTTATTTCCATGAAGCGTTGTGCTCGACGAACAGCACTGGCCATGCACCACCTTATGTCAATTAGTTCCATTTCTTCAGGATCTATTGGATCATAGTCCTCTTTTGTTAGGTTGGTGTTGCCAATCTTCCCAGCCACAAGACTTTCATACGATTCCAATACTGACGCTAGGAAAACCATCTGCTGCTTGGCCGACTCCTCGCTGAAAATTTGAGCATTCTTCATGTCTACAGCGATGTTGCAATGAAACAAGTTCTTTGCCTCAGACTGACTTGAATTTGATGACGATCCACTGTGATAACCACTATGATATCCACTACTTTGACTTTCTTTGATCGGTGTGGTGACATCTTCAGCAGAAAACGCAGTTTTGGGAGAATTGTTCTTTGGCATCATGCTCTTTGGATAATACAAATCCAAGTTCGGCTGGTACAATGAGTGATTTACTTTGTGAGTCTTCTTCAATTCCAACTCATGACTCTCGAGTTTCTCAATCAGCAAATCTACAGTCAACACTTCTGGCGCTTTGATAGTATTTTTCAGCATCATCGCATAATATTGCCAATCCATTTCTTCTGGCAATGAATCGAACAATTTATCTAGCTCATCTTCAGGATACTTAATTCCATGTCTAGCTAGTTCCAGCTTCAGGTGCCCAAACCTCTCCATCATTTTTGAAACTGATTCATTCTTTAAATACCCAAACAAATCAAATTCTTTCCTAAGAAGTTTCTTTTTGTTTTTCACGATTTCAGTACTTCCTAAACATTTCTTTTCTAACTTTTTCCAGAGATCTTTTGCACTAGAATATTCGATCAGAGAGATAATATCTTCACGAACAGATTGAAACAACAATGCCACACATTTCTGCTCAGCAACAAACGACTCTATTTCATCAGATGTTGATAAAGTTTCACCCTCTTTGCCTCCATTATCATATCCATTTTTGAGACTCTTCCAACTCGGAAACGCAAAAGCCATCAACCAATCTTCGAATTTCTTTGCCCACCGACTATACTCCTCGATAGCCATCAACTTCGGTGGTTTGTTGTAAGTTATGAAAGCACTTTCAACCTCCAAAGCATCCGATAATTTCTTCTTGGCATTTGGCGGGTTCTCATTGTTGTTGCTTGTAGATATATCATCTCCCGAATTTCCAACAAATGCGTACATGTCGCTAAACGGGTTCAAGAAAATGTCATCCATCTTGAATGTACCTGAAAAATCAGCAAACACTTAGAAGAATTTTTGAAATTTTGAAAAACAGTGATTTCGAGCGAAATCAATTATAAGCGAAATCAAGATGTACACTCGAGCGAAATCAAGAAGTACACTCGAGCGAAATCAGCTTTTGACTGATAAGCGAAATCAGCAATATGTCCTCAAGAGCGAAATCAAACAATTAAGTCCCTAAGAGCGAAATCAGAATGTATCTAAAAGCGAAATCAGACAATTTATGTCCTTATGAGCGAAATCAAGCAATTTCAAGCGAAATCCTTCGATGTCCGTAAAAGCGAAATCAGGTTTTTAGTTAATTTTTACCATTTTTAGTCCGAATTTTAACCTGATTCTTTCCAGGGTTTGTTATTTCTATGTTTTACACGTTATATTCGAAATTCAGTCCATTTCAACCGTAGGAACCAGTTCAAATCAGAAAAGTATGAGAAGAAGTGAGTAGAAGTAAGAGAATCTGGTAGAATCAAGCTGTAGTAGTATGAACTCCTCGTCCTGAGCTCTGATACCACTTGTTGGACCGTTCTATGACCCGAAAAAGTCAGTTAAGGCAGTTTATCTTCGTGTACAAATGCGGAATCAATGTAGACAAAGTAACAACAGCTTTTCCTTTCAATTTCCTTCTCTATTAAAGCTTTCTGAGTAGATTTTGACAGAGTTTCGACACCTAGCACATGACCTGATTTCGCTCCAATGGTTACAAATGAAGATCACACATGGGGTATATATAGTTGTCCTGATTCCGCTCCTATGACTGACTAAAGAGCGAAATCCCATGTGATCTTATAAGCGAAACCCCCATGTAACCCTATGAGAGAAATCCCTACAAACTATGTACACAAAAGCGAAATTACAAGAACATTATTTCGCATATAATGACATATGTGTCATCATGAGCGAAATCAACATCTAAGATCCTAAAATCTGTTTTTTGACTCCGTACAACCTATCTAGACCTAAGACTCAATATAAACGTAGTCAACAGACATTCAGTGCACCAACATAATCAACCCCAAGCACAAAAAGACTGCTTATGAAATTCTGTATAAAATCAAACCACTGATCTCATACTTTAAAGTATTTGGCTGCCCATGTTTTATTTTGAATTTAAAAGATTCCATCTCAAAATTTGCAGCCAAAGTAGACTATGGTTATCACCTTGGATACTCAACCACTGCCAAGGCCTACAAAGTGTTTAATACACAGACCAAAGCAGTGGAGGAGACTTTGAATGTAAAGTTCAATGAACTTTCATCAATGAAAATCCCAGCAAATCCTGCTGATTTGTTTGATCTTGATAAATTCACTTTTGAAAACACTGCTGTCAAGACTAACAGTGCAGGTCCATCAGAGAGTTCAACACCAGACTATGGGTATGAAATCATCATCCCTCAAAAGTCCGTCAAAATGGGAAGAGCAGCAGATGTTCAAAACAGCTGTCAAAGCTCAACCACTGGTACCTCAACAGTTGTTGACCAAAATAGCCCCTTAACCCCTGCTTCCACATCATCAAACACTGTTGATAAAAGTCCTCAAATAGTGGATCAAAGTCAACATGTGTCCACACCTTTACCTCCTATTCCACCACCTTTTTAAGCCACTGCTGGATCCTCAAAGTCACCAGCAGTGGTTAGATGATACACATCTGCAGCCTTCACCAACAAATGCCATTATACCGTACCAAGGAGATTTAATCTTCTTGAGATCTCATCCACCTGACCAAATCATTGGCAACATCAATGAAGGGGTGCTCACAAGAAGCCAAACCCAAAACAATTGTCTTTTTGTTGGTTTTCTATCTCTCCATCAGCCAGTCAAGTACCAAGAGGCACTGAAAGACAATAGCTGGGTAGAAGCCATGCAAGAGGAGCTCCAACAGTTCAAAAGACAACAAGTATGGGATCTTGTACCACTGCCAGAGAGTGTAAGTCCTATTGGCACAAAGTGGGTCTTCAAAAACAAAACTGATGAAAAGGGCATTGTTGTCAAGAATAAAGCCAGGCTCGTGGTTCAAGGTTACAGACAAGAAGAGGGCATTGACTATGATGAAACATTTACCCCTGTAGCAAGACTTGAAGCTATCAGATTATTTCTGGCCTTTGCTGTCAACCACAACATCAAGGTGTATCAAATGGATATCAAATGTGCATTCCTCTATGGTAAGATTCAAGAAGAGGTTTATGTCTGTCAACCTCCAGGCTTTGAGGATCCATTTAATCCAAATCATGTCTACAAGATGAATAAAGCTTTGTATGGCCTGAAACAAGCACCAAGGGCCTGGTATGAAACTCTTTCCACCTTTCTACTTTCCATTGGTTTCACCAGAGGCAGAATTGATAAAACACTGTTTTTAAAATGGAGAGGGAAGGACTTGATGATTGTCCAAATTTATGTGGATGACATCATTTTTGGAAGCACATGTAAAAAAATGTGTGAAGAGTTTAGGCAACTCATGACAGCTGAGTTTGAAATGAGTGCAATGGGTGAACTCCAGTGTTTTTTTGTCTCCAAGTAAAACAACTGCAAAATGGCACTTTTATCCATCAAGGCAAATATGCCAAAGAACTTTTAAAGAAATTTGATATGGATGATTGTAAGCCATGCAGTACACCCATTGCAACGAATAAACTAGTCATGTCTGATGAGAAGGATGAATTGGTTGATCAGACCTTATATAGAAGCCTGATTGGGTCTTTATTGTACCTAACTGCATCTAGACCAGACATCATGTTTGCAACATGTGTCTGTGCAAGATCCCAATCAGCCCCTAGAAAGTCAAACCTTATTGCTGTAAAAAGGATATTCAGATACCTCAAAGGTGCTCCCACACTTGGTATCTGGTATCCAGCTGATGGTAAAATTGAGCTTTCAGGTTTCTCAGATAGTGACTTTGCTGGATGTGACAAAACAAGGAAGTCCACTTCAGGAGGGTGCCAATTCCTAGGCAATTGCTTAGTGTCTTGGCAAAGCAAAAAGCAAGTAGTTGTTTCCACATCCACCACTGCTGAGGCAGAATATATAGCTGCTGCAAGCTGTACAACCCAACTGCTCTGGCTTCAAAGTCAGTTACTGGATTTTGGTATCACTGCCTTGAAGACATGATGCGTGTGTAGTGTAATATATTTTTAATGTATAATTAAGCCCTTTTTACACTTTTAGCCAAGTTTTAAATTTATAAAACACGATATTTACTAACACTAAACACACATATGGGCAAGTGCACCCATCGTGGACGTAGTATAGTGTTGGTAAGATACCGATGTCGTCCAAGGACACAAGAGCTTTTAATACCGGTTTATCCTCAACGTCTAATCAAATCAAAAAGTGAGAAAAATGTTTTTAAACTAAGAAAATAAAAACTAACTAAATGCTGAAAAATAAAATAAAAATAAAAACAGATAGACAAGATGAATCACTTGGATCCGACTCGTGTATTAGTATAACCTTTGATTATTTTCGCACTTTTGCACTTATTTAAGAGATTATCTTAGTTATTGTAGTAGGCCCCTCTTTTGAAGGCGACGTTACCCTCAACCCAGTAGTTTGAGTCAGCAAGGATACAATCCTAAAGGGTCGGAATATTGGAAGATAATGAATTAAGTTATTAATGCAAATTATGGTAGGCCCCGCTTTTGGCGGTGACGTTACCCTCGGCTAAGTAGTCTGAGTCAGCAGGGATACAGTCCTAAATAGCCGGGTTATAGTATTAATAGTAGTTAACTTATGAGGGGGTCAAAGAGTTTGGATCCCCGCCATCCAATACCTATGGGCATTGAATGAGATCCTACTAAATTTGACCCAGGTCCCAAGCAGGACCTCTAAACGCTGAACAAGGGCAAGACCCTTACCAAACCGTTCCCTTAACCCCCGACCAGGTAGCCAACATACCTCCATATAGACCGTGGAGATATGAATGGTGAAAATCTTTTATTTTATATAGACAGTAAAATAATGCCAAGACACCACGGACAAACGATAAGGAAAGATCACCTTCAACATAAGCAACTAGTTATTAAAGTCATTAATACAAAACCAAATAAAAAGTGCAAAAGATTAAAAATAAAAAGTATTATACTAAACACTTGTCTTCACCAAGTGATGTAAGAGACTTAGGCAAACATGGCCTTGATTGTCAAGAACTCTTACGATCAATCTTGGATCCCGAGACGACTCACACACTCTACGATGGACAATGGATGATGGTGGTGGATGATGGTGTTATGGTGGTGGTGGGTGGTGGATGAAGTGTGAGAGAGGTGGTATGCCAAGGGATGAGATGGAATGAAACCAAGCACCCCTATTTATAGGCTGAACAGAAGGCTGGGCACGGCCCCGTGTCCACTGGACACGCCCCCGTGCCCGTCTGACACTCTCTCTCCTCATTAATTGTAATTCTCAATTACAATTAATGCGCCTGCTGTACTTTCACCACGCCCCCGTGCTCACTGGACACGGCCCCGTGGTGGGCAATGGAAGCTTCTACAAGTTTGTCTTTTATGCTGCTTCTTGGGCACGGCCCCGTGCTGGCTGAGCACGGGGCGTGTTCAGGCTTCTGTTTTCTCTTCTTTGCTTTGGAGGATGCCGTTGAGGGTCCGGGCAGTCTACTTTTATTCCTTTTCTTGTATTTATGCTAGAATTAGTTGTCTTTTTGCTTCTTTTGTGAATTTGAGCTCATTTCATCCTGAAAATACAAAAGGAAGACAAAAACACTCTTTTTCCAACATTAGTACTTAAAAAGGGTTAGTTTTATGCCTTAATTGATGTGATTTATATGTTGCATTTTACACACATCAAATACCCCCACACTTGAACTTTTGCTTGTCCTCAAGCAAAACTCTTTAAATGTGGCTTACACTCCCAAATGGAATAGGTAGAAGAGAATGTTTTTGGTTTGTCATAGAGTGTCGGGAATCCAAAGATCTCTTTAGGTTTTATTTTTATTTATTCACAATCCTATTCGTTATGATTTATTGAGAACGTCTCGTAGGATAAATTACTTATTTGGGCATAACATGCCTTTTTTAAAATTTTATTTATATACAAGTTCACATACCTCACGGGATAAATCACTCAACACTCGGCCGAAGGTGTATTTTTAGTGAATCACTCGAGAGCGGCATGGAACTCACACATTCCATAGGCTTGCCAAGCAATCAATCCTCCTCCTTTTTAACTTTTTACCTTTGTAAATATCAAGAGGACTTTTTGGGTGAAGGGTTAGGCTTGGGTTAAAGGTGGGTGGTTGGGTTAGTGGTTACTAAAAGGGCGAAAAGCGTAAAAAGCGTCGGTTTTCGAAAAAAATTTTAGTGACTTTTTATTTTGAAGTATTTCTCCAAACAAGCTTTTGTTTGTATAGCTTTGTTTGTTTTTAACTTCATCATCATTTTTTTTTAGTCACATAAAAGAACGAGCTTGCGAAAAACCGAGCTTTGTTACTAAAATAAAAAGGTTTTTGGTGGGTAAAAAGGGTTTTAGGGTAATGAAATGAAAGGTTTAGGCTCAAAGGGGTTAACTAGGGGGATTTTGGGTAAGTGGTAAAAAAAAATTGAAAAATAATGGTGTAGAAAGAAAAATGGTTAGTCCTAATGCCTCCATCACTTACTTACTTGGGTTTAAGTTGGTAAGGACCGGGAATGAATCGTCGTGGCAAGTTCTAGAGTTGTAAGAACCAAGCGGCTATTCACACAAGAAACGAAAAATGAGCATTTAGTCTAAAGATGTAAATTTGTATGCTCAATAAAGGCTCAAAACTCACTTTTGTGGGAATGGGTTTTTTAATGTGATCAAGTATATATAATCGAATTTTAACTAGACTTGTTATGCCGTTTCGTAATTTTCTTATGTTGGTTCTTGTTATCACGACGCTTTCGGTTGTAAATTTTTTTTAAAAATATAACCTTATTAATCTTGTGATTCCCAACTTAAACTTTAGACAAGTAAAAAAAATGAAAGGATTTTTGAAAAAATTTGGGGTGTTTAGCGGTTCCAATAGAGTTTTGTGTAAGGCTTGTTGTTAGGACTTACAATGTAACACCCCCAAAATTTCACCTGCGGAAACCCCGCGAGGCGTGTTATGCATCAGAGTACGAGCCACCAATCACATTGAACCAATGATAAATATTTAAATAAGTCATGACATTAATTTACCAAAATAAGTTGTCAACATAATATTAATTCTCAAAAATTGTGTAGCGGAAGCATGTAATAAGTTGTTTAGCAATTGTTTCATAATAACGCTTAAACCAACGTATCAAATGTAATTTAATCCAAGAGCCTCGATCCATGACCACTCCAGCACTCCCAGATAGCAAGCTTCCCAATTCCAAGATACCTAACGACCTGCGAGCATGTAACACGTGTATCAGACAAAGCTGGCGAGTTCACAGTTTTAGAAAACGTTTGTTACCCGTTGTATGTAAAACAGTCCAATAACCAATGCAAGTAATATTGTTAATATCTCAATTCCGAACAATGACGGCTCCTGAAATACACGACTGCCCTTCCCACGTACTCCTATCTAGTACTGGGCCAGACTGGGTCATTAGTTCACCTCCGTCCTCTACAGGCACGGGGTGAGGGTGCCAAACCTAAGTAGCGCTACTAACTAATACCCGATGAGGGACTTACAAAAGATGATAGGTGAGAATATTAACCAATATACTCGTTTTTACCCAAAGACTCATTCCCCCCATGGGATACCCACTGACTGTCCCCAACCACTGGGACGCATGCTCGAATGTAGTGAACTCACCTTGGTTTGCTCGGTAGAATTAGTTACTTGTTTCACAACAGTGATTTACCAAGCCCTATGATAGTTACACATAACAATCAGTTTGTATACAAGCACAACACGTATCATTTCACATTCAGTCATCAGCTAGTGTACACGAATACAAGTGTTAACATTCATCACTAAGCATGGCATACCAATTAATCATGCACAAATTCCATCATTCAAAGTATGTTCATAACCCCTCAATATCTTTCGATTCACACATATCCTTCGATTCACACATATCCTTCGATTCACACATATCCTTCGATACACATATCCTTCGATTCACACATATCTTTCGGTCATACATATCTTTCGATCATAGTTATCTTTCGATCACAGTTATCTTTCGGTCACAGTTATCTTTCGGTTCACACTTATCTTTCGGTCACAGTTATCTTTCGAACAACTATTATCCTTCGGTCAAACAGTTACGTTGTTTCCCTAACTTAAGCAGAATTTGTTACAATCAACCATTAATTCGATTGGCCAATATAACCGTTTCCTTAGTTACAGTTTCGATTAACACAATATCAACAAATCAATTTGTAACATATAGATCAAACAAGGCAAATTTAAGCTATCTCATAAGAACCCTAATCCAAACCAACATGAACAACATTCTCAAAACCTTGAATAAACATATAGACTTAACAACATGAAGCTGATTACATGCATACCCGATTCCCTAGCACAGGATTATCCATCCATATCACAGCCGACTACATTTGACAACATTCTAATCATGATGCCCTAATCCAAAACATAACATGTTAGTCGATTGCCATTTAATCAGTTTTAAATTATTTTCATGGAACCTAACCCGCAAGAACATCAACACGCAATTCATATCGTTCATCACATTGACAGCCCTAATCATACTAATCCAAACATGAAATCATATAATCGTTTAATAAAGAAAACAACATAAGACACTAACCGAGGAACTGGAAGGTATGATAATGATGATCACGACAAGAGGGGGGGTCCTTGACTACTGCCGCCGCACAAGAGAGGTTTCTAGGGTTTGGAATATGATTGAATGTTTTGTGCTAGGCATCTACGTAACGTCATATAATGTTAATGGGGTTTTGGGCTGGTAACAAGTTGGGCCGAAAGTTAAGGTCTTTAGTCGAAAGATCTTGGCTCGAAAGACTTGAATTCCAGCCGAAGGATCCTAGCTCGAAGGATTTTATCTTAAGTCGAAAGATAGAGTCTTGGATCGAAGGATCTCATTACTTTCGGTCGAAGGATCACCTTATGTCTTAGGGTCGAAGGATTAGTATCAAGTGTTTAACGCGTTAATCAGTAACAAGTTTGTAACATAATCCCACTAGCACAATGATCTTTCAGGATGCCAAGAATATGTGAATTCAACAAAAGAGTCGTGGAATAGAATAATACTAACCTCGGGAATTCGGGTTGTCACATCATCCCCAACTTGAAAGAAATTTCGTCCCGAAATTTGACAAGTAAGTACGAGAAAGTGAAGTGGCAATTCAAGATTGCTGTGGATTTTCCTCAGGCGTTACATACAAAATTTCAAAGTGTTAGCTCCCCCCCCCCCCACACTTAAATTACACATTGTCCTCAATGTGTCCCAAAAATAAATTTTTAGGTTGATTGGATGTGTGGTGTGGTGTTAAAAAGCAAAGATTTATGTTACTGGCAGTCTGGACACGGCCCCGTGGTGACCGGGCACGGCCCCGTGGTCAGGTGTCAGTAACAGAAATTAAAGAAATGAGACAGAAGCCTGGACACGGGGGCGTGTCTGGTGAACACGGCCTGTGTCCAGTTACCTGAACTGGGCGTTTTTCTGCAGGTGGCTCAGCACGGGGCCGTGTTGAGCCTTCTGTGATGGAGATTTGTGTCGGGTTGCTCTGTTCTTTGTGCATGGGGCCATTTTTCTCGTTCCCTTTTTCATCCATTACCACCATGAGTGTGTTTTATTCCTGCAAATTAAAACTAAAAGATTAAACTAAACTAAGGATAGTTCCGCGGAATGCCTCCGTGGTGCGCCACGTTTATAAGGGTCCTTGGCTAGACCCAATGCGAGGTTATATGTTTTCTGAGTGGGATGCTTGGCGTCCCATGTTACACCGTCGGAGAGCAGCATCCAAGCTTGAATCAATAACCTTCATGTAGTTGACCGGGTCATCGTCCTCTATTCTTTTCCCGACTCCGAATTTTACTTCATCATCCCCATATCTCAAAGTGAGTGTTCCGTCATTCATATCTACCACCGCTTGGGCAGTGGCAAGAAAGGGTCTTCCTAGTATGAGGGGAACCTCGGTGTCTTCTTCCATATCTAGTATGACAAAGTCGGCTGGATAGACGAATCTGCTTACCTTTACCAAAACGTTTTCGATGACACCCTGTGGAAATTTGACGGAGCGATCAGCGAGTTGTATGCTCATTTTTGTGGGACTCGTGGTTCCCAAGCCGAGTCTTTTAAACATAGATGAGGGCATGAGGTTAATGCTAGCCCCAAGGTCGGCTAGAGCATTACGAACGGGGGATTCCCCTATTGAACAGAGAATCGTGAAGCTTCCGGGATCGATTTTCTTTTGGGGAAGTTTATTGAGTACGAGTGCAGAGCATTCTTCGCCTAAATTGACTAATTGCAAATTTTCAATCTTCTTTTTATGCGTAAGGAAGTCCCTCATGAATTTAGAGTATTTGGGCATTTGGGTTAGGACCTCGATAAAAGGAATATTGACATGCAATTGTTTTAACAGACTTTCGAACTTTGCGAATTGCTCATTGGTCTTTTGACGAATTAACCTACCGGGGTATGGAACTCGAGGAGCCTTGGTAGGCTCTGGTGACGGAGGGGAGTTCTTCTCCTGCAGAGGTGTGGGTACTGTTTCTTCTGTTGGTGGTGGCGCTTCTGCAGGTCCCACGGTGCGGTTTCGTAGCGTGATGAGGTGAACTTGCGCTTTTGGGTTTGTTTCGGTATTGCTAAGTAATGCGCCTTGTGGTCTCTCGGCAAAATTTTGAGCTATTTGATTTAATTGTTTTTCTATGTTTTGAATACTAGCTTGTTGATTTCTAAAATTTGATTCTAATTGTAGAAATCTTTCCGAGTTTTTCTTTTCAGTGTCGGAGATGAGGCGAGATATAGTATCTTCGAGCCTTTCTCGTCCACTTTGCTGTTGAGTGAAATTTTGTGACTCATTTCTTGGTTGTTGAAAGTTTGTTCGTTGGGTTTGTTGGTTACTACTATTGCCGGGTTCCCTCCAACCAAGGTTTGGGTGGTTTCGCCATCCTTGGTTGTAAGTTCCCGTTGGGGGACCCGACGGCCTAGGTCTATTATCAATGTAGTTTACCATTTCTTGTTGATCGTCCGTTTCTTTCATACAACTCCAATTTTCATGTGACCCACCACACCCTTCACAAGCCATAACCGAGACTGTTTTTGTCATTTCCAACTTTTTTATCTTTGAAGAAAGGGCCTCGATTTGGGCTTGTAAAGAAGTGCTTTCATCGACCTTATGGGCGCCCGGGGCAATAGATTTATTCCCCCGAGGGGTGTGCCATTGAAAATTGGTTTGAGAAATTTCCTCAATTTGATTATATATTTCGTGTGGGCGTCGATTACCTAAAAGTCCCCCGGAGCTAGAATCAAGTGTCTGCCTTGTGTGTGGCAACAATCCATTATAGAAAGTGGATACTTGTTGCCATATCGCAAGGCCATGATGCGGACACTTGCGTAATAACTCCTTGAACCTTTCCCAAGTTTCATATAAGGATTCCCCGTCCTCTTGTGAATATGTATTAATTTCAGTCATTAATTTAGCAGTTTTAGCGGGAGGGAAATTCTTATATAGAAATTTTTGGGCTAGTTCATCCCAGGTGTTTACCGATCCAGCTGGGAGGGCGTTGAGCCAAGCTTTCGCTCGGTCTTTCAGTGAGAAAGGAAACATACGGAGGCGGATGGTGTCATTTGATGCTCCGTTGATCCGAAAGGTATCACATATTTCTAAGAAATTGGTGATATGTAGATGGGGATCCTCGTCCGCAAGCCCGTGGAAGGTTGCGGAGTTTTGGAGCATTTGTATCAAATGCAGCCGAAGTTCGAAGTTATTAGCTTCAACATTCGGAGCATTGATAGCGGCGCCTAGGTTACCTATGGTAGGTCGTAGATAATCCATAAGGGTACGTTGGTCCGCCATTGGAGGTGGATCACCCGAAACCTTCTCTTGGTTTTTAGCTTTTAACCTTTTTCTGAGAAAGCGTTCGGGTTCTTCTAGTGGTTCTTTTATGTCCTTATTGGAACTGGAGCTCATACACTATGTAAGATTGGCGTCGGGTTCCAAGTCCTGCAATAAAAACAGAAAAGAATGCTGGTCAGAAGGTTCACCACGGCCCCGTGTTCAACGAACACGGCCCGTGGTCGGAGTTTCAGTTAATATTTTCCAGACCCTAGTTACTGGAAGTTGGACACGGCCCCGTGTTGCACCGACACGGCCCCGTGGTCAGCCTTCTGTAACTTGGAAAACTAAAAACTGCCAGTAACGACGCTGGGCACGGCCCGTGTCCGACCAGGCACGGCCCGTGCTGAGCTCTGCAGAAGCTGAAAAACCAAGAAAAATCCTAAAAATTAAAAAGAAAAATAAAAATATGATTAGGCCGTTGATTCCTAACTTTCTTAAAATCCTTGTGTCCCCGGCAACGGCGCCAAAAACTTGGTGCGTGTGTAGTGTAATATATTTTTAATGTATAATTAAGCCCTTTTTACACTTTTAGCCAAGTTTTAAATTTATAAAACACGATATTTACTAACACTAAACACACATATGGGCAAGTGCACCCATCGTGGACGTAGTATAGTGTTGGTAAGATACCGAGGTCGTCCAAGGACACAAGAGCTTTTAATACCGGTTTATCCTCAACGTCTACTCAAATCAAAAAGTGAGAAAAATGTTTTTAAACTAAGAAAATAAAAACTAACTAAATGCTGAAAAATAAAATAAAAATAAAAACAGATAGACAAGATGAATCACTTGGATCCGACTCGTGTATTAGTATAACCTTTGATTATTTTCGCACTTTTGCACTTGTTTAAGAGATTATCTTAGTTATTGTAGTAGGCCCCTCTTTTGAAGGCGACGTTACCCTCAACCCAGTAGTTTGAGTCAGCAAGGATACAATCCTAAAGGGTCGGAATATTGGAAGATAATGAATTAAGTTATTAATGCAAATTATGGTAGGCCCCGCTTTTGGCGGTGACGTTACCCTCGGCTAAGTAGTCTGAGTCAGCAGGGATACAGTCCTAAATAGCCGGGTTATAGTATTAATAGTAGTTAACTTATGAGGGGGTCAAAGAGTTTGGATCCCCGCCATCCAATACCTATGGGCATTGAAGGAGATCCTACTAAATTTGACCCAGGTCCCAAGCAGGACCTCTAAACGCTGAACAAGGGCAAGACCTTTACCAAACCGTTCCCTTAACCCCCGACCAGGTAGCCAACATACCTCCATATAGATCGTGGAGATATGAATGGTGAAAATCTTTTATTTTATATAGACAGTAAAATAATGCCAAGACACCACGGACAAACGATAAGGAAAGATCACCTTCAACATAAGCAACAAGTTAGTAAAGTCATTAATACAAAACCAAATAAAAATTGCAAAAGATTAAAAATAAAAAGTATTATACTAAACACGTGTCTTCACCAAGTGATGTAAGAGACTTAGGCAAACATGGCCTTGATTGTCAAGAACTCTTATGATCAATCTTGGATCCCGAGACGACTCACACACTCTACGATGGACAATGGATGATGGTGGTGGATGATGGTGTTATGGTGGTGGTGGGTGGTGGATGAAGTGTGAGAGAGGTGGTGTGCCAAGGGATGAGATGGAATGAAACCAAGCACCCCTATTTATAGGCTGAACAGAAGGCTGGGCACGGCCCCGTGTCCGCTGGACACGCCCCCGTGCCCGTCTGACACTCTCTCTCCTCATTAATTGTAATTCACAATTACAATTAATGCGCCTGCTGTACTTTCACCACGCCCCCGTGCTCACTGGACACGGCCCCGTGGTGGGTAATGGAAGCTTCTACAAGTTTGTCTTTTATGCTGCTTCTTGGGCACGGCCCCGTGCTGGCTGAGCACGGGGCGTGTTCAGGCTTCTGTTTTCTCTTCTTTGCTTTGGAGGATGCCGTTGAGGGTCCGGGCAGTCTACTTTTATTCCTTTTCTTGTATTTATGCTAGAATTAGTTGTATTTTTGCTTCTTTTGTGAATTTGAGCTCATTTCATCCTGAAAATACAAAAGGAAGACAAAAACACTCTTTTTCCAACATTCGTACTTAAAAAGGGTTAGTTTTATGCCTTAATTGATGTGATTTATATGTTGCATTTTACACACATCAAGACACCACTCATGTTGGATAGCCAGGCAGCAGAAAATATCATCAAAAATCTAGTTTCTCATTCTACCACCAAACACATCGACATCAGACATCACTTTGTGAGGGATTGTTATGAAAAAGGTTTAATTTCTCTGCATCATGTTCCAACTAAGGATCAGCTGGCAGACGTGCTAACCAAAGCATTTGACTCATCCACCTTTGAAAGCTTGATCTCTAGGATTGGCATGCTAAACATGGAATAACAGGCAAAATCTTGTTTTTCTATGAATAAATGCATTAAAATGTTTTCAGAAAATCAAAAATCCATCCTTAAAAATAGCTAAAAAATGAAGTTTTCATTAAAATCCTTAAAAGTCTGCCATAACCACTGATGAGTTCAAAAGTCTGTTCTACTTCAAAAGTCTGCCCACTGCTGAAAATCATCCCCTGCTCTCTCATTCCTTTGATAAACACTGTTGTTCAAAAGCAGTGTTGTATCCACTGATAGCAAAAATCATCCACTGCCTTCAGAACCGTTACATCCACTGCCTTCATCAGTAACTTTCATGAAAGTATTGTCCTTCAGTTCATCAGGGGATGGTACGTGGACAGTACATAGTGGTCAGTCCCCGCTGCCACATCAGCATTCACTTTTTCTCCATGAAACCCCCTTTCAAACCCCACACAGGGTTCTTACTGTCGAATTGAATTCATAAAAATTCTCTTCTCAAAGCAGTTTCCATCACTTTCCATCAAATTTCTTCACAAATTTCTTCGATTGCCTTCTTCAAAAATGACTAAATCGAAGTCCTCCGCAAAATCCACTTCATCTTCAAAAGGGGCCTCTCAAAAGGCTACACCCACAGAAATTCCACACAAACCCTCTCATAATCTTCTGGGTCTTCTCACAAAACCCGGCACCATAGATACCTTCGATTCCATCCTCGATATGATCACTGCGTCAAAGTACAAAACTTTGCTTACAGCAGATGCTCCCATTTACCTGCAAACCTAGAGAGAGTTTTGGAAACATTGTATCCTTGACAAACAAGGTGAAGATGTCAAAGCCATTAACTCTACTCTATAGGGAAAAGCTGTCGTAATAACACCACAATCCATCTTGGAGGTCTTTCAACTCAACGATCAGGAAGGTTAAAATTCTTTTCCTAAAAATGAGTTAAAAATTGACTTCATTGAAAGAGGGTATGCAGACACAATGATGAAGAGGGATACCTTACAAAAAGGTTTCTTCCCACCTGCAACAAGGTTTTTATTCCATACCCTCCTTAAGTGTGTTTCAAACAAAACCACTGCCTTTAATGAAATACCATTGAAGATTCAAAACCTGGGGTATGCTATTCTTCAAGAAGAAAATTTTAATTATTCCCAGGTAATCTTTAATGATATGGTTAAAAATGTTGAAACAAAATCATTCTTACTGTTTCCAAGATTTCTAAGCTACTATTTTGAAAAGAAATTCAGTAAGAATGATCTTTCGTTAATAAACCAAGGTGAGTTTTTTCAAATGCACAGCTTAACTGCTGAAACTTTTACAAGAATGTCAACACCTTGCAAAACACAAGCAGAGGTGCCTGAGCAAAATTTAGCAGCAAACACTGCTCCTCAGGTATCTGCTGCTGAGCCCACTACTCAAGGTGATCAAAGTGGCAAAACAAACAACTGCTTTGAAACCCACACCTACAATCACCAAAAAGCCACAGAAAAAGAAAACTCAAAAACCCCCCCAAACCCATCAAAAAGGCAACTCTGGAGGATGAGATACCAGAGAAACTGCCTGTGACAACACAAAAGTCACAACAAACCACTGCTGCTACTTCCTCACAGTAGTTGGTACAAATATCTCAAACCATAGCTGAAACTCCTCCTGTCTCTTCTCAAAAAGAACAGGTTGTACAACAAGGGACACCACTCTATGATACTCTGGAATCACTCGTTTTCATCATCCACAGCCCACTGCCCGAGGAAAATTCTCTTTCTACACCCAACCTCACATCCACAATTCCACCAAATACAAAAATTTTGTTGGATGCAATTGATTTGAACCAGGCACAACCCAGTCCTTCTCAATCACCTGTTCATGAGAATATGCCTCAACAACAGACTGGGCCTGATGCATCAATCTTTGCTAACCCACCAACATACCTGAGGAGGTTACACCCCTTGAGTTACAAGTAACTCTTGGTGGTATTCCAAGTGAAGCAGCCACTACAAGTGTTGAACCCACTCGTTTACACTTGGACAGTGGTTACATCAATAAGACTTCCTTGGAGGCAATTCCTTCTATAACACCTCTGATATCTGCTAGTGAGTTTGTTCTGACCACTGGTTCCATCAAAAGATTATCAAGTGTTGAAGGAAGAAGACCCCAGTACCAAGAAAAAAGGGGCATCAGTGGTTAATGTTTGGAATACACTCCCTACCTCAACCACTGATACAACCACTAATAGTGGGAAATCAGATAATCCTATTAAGTTGGGTGATGGTTTAACGTACCAAGAATTGACGAAACGTGTTGAAAAACTGGATACTTCGGTTGCAAAAATCAAAGAAATGCTGCAACAGTTGTTAACAGTACAAAAGGTGCAATCCCCTGCTGATACAACAGTTGTTCCACCTCAAACATCTGCTCCACAAGCATCTGTTGCAAATGAGCTCTGGAACTTCTTTCAACCTTTTCTCCAACAATAACAACAAATAGCTGCTCAGCAACATGAAACACATGTCCAAGAGTTGAGGAACACAATGGAGTCTAGGTTCAGAAACACACAAGCTGACATCAAGGCTATAAAGGCCCATCTGTTGACAACCATTGGCACTGCTCCTCCAACTGTTCTATTCATTGATCAACTGCCCCCAGATAATGCCAAAAAGGGGGAGAAAATTCAGGAGTGGAAAAAGAAGGGGATTGATGATGGTCTATATGTTGAGCCAGAAAAGGATGCTATGCTCAAAAAAATTCCCTTGCCAGATGGTAGCAAGAAGGTTGATGTTACCCAAAATGCACTTAATGAAAGAGTAATAAGTGTAAAAAGGGATAGAGCGGCAAAGGATATATCAAGGTGGAATGAGGAGAAAAGAGCTTACATGGAGCTTAATGCACAGGGTTGTTCTGGGCTAAAGGATGTTCAAAATCCTGTGCCAAAAAGAAATCCTACTAGAAAAGTAAGGGAACCCAAGTCCACACCATCCAGACTCACAAAGCATACTCCAAAACCACCATCCAAAAGCCACCAACATCAAACCTCCACCCAAACAGTTGCTGAAACTCCTGCTGTATCAACATCTGTTGGTACTTCAGTTGTTTCAACAACTGCTATCACTACAACACACACCACTTCAACACACACTACAACCACTGCCTTACCACCACCACCATCACCACTTAAAACAACATCTCCACCATCACCTCCTGTCAAAAAGCAGAAGACAGCAGATGTTACAACATCTGTTGTAATGACAACAGTGGTTGAAACACCAGTTGTTTCAACAACTGTTAGTCAATCACAAACCACTGCCACTCAAGTCACCACCACTGTTCCACCCAAAACATCATCTGCCTCTCCTAAAATAAAAAGGAGAAGGATTATCATACCAGATGATGATTCTCCATCACCACCACCAACATCTTCAAAATCTCTAGCACTTGTCACAATTCCAAATCCTATTCCTCTCTCTTCAGCTCAAATTCAAAAGCCATTACCTCCTGCAGGTGTTTTATTTCCTTTGGAACTCATAGCAGTTAGGGAAGAAATCAAATCTTTCTATTATGAGGATGACCCTGCTAAAAGGAGTTTGCCATCAGTTGAAGGATATCCCAGGCCAAACAATATTGAAGAATATTTGAAAATCAAGGCTAAGCAAGCAGAGGATATCTCAAATAAGAATAAACAAGGGAAATCTGATAGAGAATTTCAGCAAAATTATCAGTTTCTACTCACACAGGTCAGATCTTTGGAGCAATTTGCTAAAAATGTATGTCAGCAAATCTCAGAAAAGGCAGATGAGTCCTTGAGAAAAGACTACATTGATAACATCATGGCCTACAAGAAATACAAAGGAGAGAAATACATGTACAAAGACTGGACCATTTCTGAGCTGGAAAATGAAGCAGCCAGGATCTAAGAAATTATTAAAAACAAGGTCAAACACACACCTCCAGAAAAATTCAAAAAGATTGTATCTGACAAAGCTTTAGAGTTGAAGAGAATGAAAGAGGAGCTGATAGCAGCTGATTATGGGTCAAAGAATTCTGTGTCAAAGTGGGGAGAAGATAGGGTCAGGGCCACCTACAAAAAGTTGGAAGAACTTAGAAAGAAAGATCCAACAGTTCCACAAAAGCCTGACTATCCTGAAGCAGAGGTTTCAAAAAGACCATCAAAACTGCAAATCAGGAGATCCACTGCTCCAGCTGGTGCAGCCATCTTTAAAAGAAGGCCACAAAAACAGTTGGGCTCTGAAACAATCCAAGATCTAATAGCTGGTGATGACCTTGTAAAAGAGGGCATTAAGATAATGATCAAAGAAGATCTTGGATTGGAACAATCTGCAAACACTGCTTAGACAGTCATGAATAGGCCTGCATCACCAAACACCTCATCCAATAAAAATCTCCCAAGAAACCCATCAGACTCAAAGGTACTAAAGTGGAAAACTGACAAACAGACCCACGTACTGACATTGCTCAAGTCTAGTGGAGAAGTGAAGAACATATCAAGGGAACAAGCTCTTGGCCTGAGTCTTGAAGATTTGCAGGATCTCCTTGATCTTCCACTTAGCAGGGATGATGATGACACAGATGCCTTAGCCTTTGAACTTCAACTCAAAGGGCAAATAAGGGAACTGCTGATGAGGCAATAAAGATCTACAATAATGAAGAGTTTTGGCATTATCTGTTCCAGGGGGAGATTGTTGGGATTGAACCCTACCAGAGGAACAGATAATTAGAGCCAAAACTGGATCAGGTCATTGGATCCAGAATAAGCAGATGTTATGCATACAAGTCTCTCCCCTTGAAAGTGGTTTCAACATTTGCTGACCTCCTATCTACTGATCATACAAACTGCTGACCTACAACTACTGATCAAGTCAAAGACTGATGAAGAACTAAAGCCCTGCTGCCCAATCTACTGCCTTGAGTCAAGCACTGCTGATCATGACAAGTACTGCTGGGTTCACAGCAGTGGAAGGATGCAACAGTAGTTTTGTTTACTTTATGTAATGAATTGTAATAACAGTAGTTAGTATAGCAGAGGTTGTATAGATCAGAGGTTAGAGTTTGTTAGGAGGTTAGATGTCACTTTCATGGTGACGTCAGCTTAGATGCTTCAGTTGTTTGTTCGTGCCTATAAATAGAACAGTGCTCTATACTGTTCTATTAGCTCTTCACCATCATCTTCCTGCATGAACAAATTCTGTGAGCTCAGGCTGAGGGGGAGTTTGTTGCATACTTGCATATTGTAATCGTTGTTGAAAATAAATTCAATCATTCGATTCAATGTTAAACTTGTATGTTAAAAGCATTTCTCCTGTTTGATTGTGAAAAGTTTGTTCCATTTTAATTCCGCTGCACAACTTATTCATCTTCATCTTATTTCAAACGTAAAACACAATCAAAACCAAACTCAGATCCTAACAGGGGTTGGTTCAATAGGTTCATAAAACCACTTTGGTTTTGATTATACTCGACAAACCCGGTTCCATATGCGGTTGGTAGGGTGGGAACCAAAGCAACGGGTTGGCTATGACCGTTCATTTGGTTCGGGTTGCCGCTTGATCAAGGAGGAACGAAACCCGGGTTGTAGGGATACATGGTAGAGAGAGTGGTGCAAAAATCTACATTTTTATAAAATATAGAGTGAAGGGAATGATGCTAGAGAGAGTGGTATAAAAATAATAGAGATGGGAGGTTTATATAAGGTTTAAAATGTTTAAAAAATTATTTACTAATATTACCGTTCAACAGTAAAATTCACATCTCCCAACCATTTTCCAACCCTTATGGCCTTCGTGAGCAACAACATTTCGAATCCATAGCGCCCCGGGGGCGGTGTGCCAGACGCTATGGGGTGTTACGAGTGAGTTTCGCGTTGGGACACTTTCGACTACGGAATGACTTATATGTAACCCGGCCCCTCTCTCTTCATATACAAACAAGTTATATGTAACACTTGTTTCATTTCCATCGGTTTACTAGTTTATATCATATTTTTGACGTGTTTGAGGTGGGGTATGCATGCTTTTTCAAACTTCAAATCAATCTCCCATTTTCATTTTCAATGAAACTGAAGATGATGAGTGATGTATGTCAATTGAAATGATTTACCAAAGTGTGAATGGCTTTAATAAAGAAATGTTAAGTGGGGCTACCCACACAAGGCATGATTCACTAAATCACAACCACACCACTAATTCGACAGGATTCACTAAATCGCCTTAGCCGACATCATTTTTCTAATTAACTTGCAATTATTATAACTTACACTCCATTGGAGTTTTTGGACGTATTGAATTTTGAATTGACTAGTTTATAAGTTATGTATTATATATATAAAATATATTAAAATGCTAAAATTATCTCTGAGTTTTAGTCATTTTTGTTTATTCCATTCAAAATGAATTTTTTGTGCATTTGAGTCTTTTATGTTTATGTTTAATTGTTATTTTCATCGTTGAGTTTGACAATTTACTGAGACTTCATCCCTCTAAATTTGGCCATCAGGGATGAAAATGACAAGATTTCAAACTTTTTGAATAAAATGACACCTCACTCCTCAGGGATGAAAGTCGCAAAAGTGGTCAAACTTCAAGGGGACGAAAATAACATTTTACTCTATAAAATATTTACTACATGTGACTCGTGTAATTTGATGGTGACCAATATTTGTCGGTCTGTAACGCGTTTAATAAAGTTATTGTATCACTTTAGTCGTAGACTATGGTAGCAAGAAGAGAGGTTGTGGAATGTGGTCATGTTCAAATCGATGTTGAAGTATTTAGAAGTAAAAAAGACAACATTGTCAATAAAATCTAAAATTTAATTGAAGCCAAAAGAATGAACATTGTATAATCGAAATAAAGTTAGCGTAGTAATAAAATTCAAAAGGTATGTTCACACTTCAACCAACAAAGTAAACAAATAAGTTACAATCATTTTTTATCCGATACATATATACTTTTGCAGGAGAACCTTTCGGAAAATTGATATCAAACACTTTAAATTAAATATAATTTTGAAAGAAAGGAAATAAAATTACGGTTGGTTACAAATGATATAAATCAAAATAACATGAACGAGGAAGAACAAGGTGCTGCTAGCTGAAGATTCATGTACTAAATGAGTTCCTGAAAAAATATTGCGAATCTTCCCTTTGGTAACTCATATGTCTCCTAGGGTACAGCAACCGAGACCCAAACGCCTAAAATTGTACCTTAAAGGAGTAGCATGAACGAACTTTCGATTGCTGGGAATCGAAGAGTGTATTTGATATGAATTTTAGTGTATGCGGGTGCGTTTAATTAAGATAACACCTTTGTTTTACACTCAAAACCAAAATAAGAAAACAACACAATCTTTTAATTTAACTAAATGAAAAAATAAATTGTATTAAACGGCTTCAATGCAACTTGCATACTTTAATGATTTTGGTTGAAACTAAAAATCAATGTGTTTCAATAGCTGAGTAGCAACATGCAATCAAGAGCTAGCACAAAACCCTCGGTAGTAACAAACAACACAAACTCGCATGGGTAGCTTGGTGGGAAACCGAGCCGTAGTAGCTGCTCAGTAGAAACTCACACTACCAGGCAGAAAGAGCAGTTGGAACTCCAACTGACCAGCCGCAACTCGCACCATTAGTGGGAACTGAGCAGTAGCAACCTGAGTTCCTATTGCTCCCTTAAACCTATCTCTCTTCAATCGAAACATTTCTAAAGAACTCCTTTTCAATGTAACAAATACAAGAATTGTTCATAGGGGTATGCACGGTTTGGTTCGGTTTTTGGGCAAAACCAAAGCCGAAATGTCGGTTTTTGGTTTTTACACCGGTTTTTTCGGTTTTTGGAACAAAATTACGTAGAGTTAATTACATCGTTGGTCCCTGTGTTTTATTGAAAGTAACAAGGACATGTAATAATAGTTTAAAATCACGAGGTTCTAACTTTTTATTTTGTAAGAACTTGGGGTATTAACACTAACTTTTATTAACTTTTTTTTGTTAAGTTAGTGGGTAATTACTAAAATACCCTTTTATAACTATAAGGTTTATGTATTTAACTTTATTTTAATCCAGAAACCATTTATGTAATTACTAGGTTTTTACCCGGGATTGCTTCCCGGGCTCGGGAAAGTTATTTAGATTAATTACTATTTGTTATTAATACGACCACATTACATCAACCATCTCATTCGATTCAACAACATTGTCTTAAAATCACTGAATTAAATCATGAACCCATATTATAGATCAAACAAAAACACAACAGGACCACATGAATAACATCATTTCCAATTTTACTTCAATGCACTTAAATGATGGGGTGATTTGGGATTTTGTAAAAATGTTTGTTCTTGTACTTCTTAACAAAATTATATAGAATTCAAGAAAACAAAACAATGACTTAAAGAACTATAGTTTAACACCTAATGTGATCGAGCAAATAGATGTTGACCAAAAGTCAAACAGTTGTTGAACAAAAGTGAAATAGATGTTCAACCAGATCCACTGTCTTCTTATATTTTAGGACTGTTTTCCTCTTCAAAACACTGTTCAACCTAACATAAGTTTCCATGAACTGTTGACCTAAAGTCAACCAGATGTTAAAACCACTGTTTGAGTTATTCAAACGTCTATTGAATACTAAATGAGATCTTGACTAAAAGTCAATCAGATGTTTACCAAAAGTCAAATGGAGTATATTGTCTTTAGTTCACATCTCTACATTGTTTCCGTTAGACATGGACCTAACAATTTACGTGTACATATATAGTTTTAGAATCACAACTTCAAAACTAAACAAACAAGTCAAGTATCAGTTTCGAAAAGCAAACAACTACAACCCAAAAACTTGGTGCAATGTATCCTTCTGCATTTGCCTTATTCAACCCAAGAACATTCATCCGAACATAAAAAGATTTTTACCTTTCACAAAGTTAAGTGTAAATGCTTGACCTGGAACCATGTCTTTATCTCTCACAAACTTTCTCATTCCTTGCAGATAATATCTTGGTTGACCTCGAGATGAACCTATAGCAGCTTGAATATTCCAAACATCACTTGCCACGTCCACAATCTTCAAACCCATCTTACGATTCAGTCCAAGATCTTCAGCCTGTTTTTTAAAAAGGCGTTGTAACAAACAACGAACAATTCAATAAACAAAGAATTAACACATCTTTAAAATTTGACTAAAGTATTATATATTAGTAAACTCATTATCACAAACTTACAAAATGACCGTCCACACGGAAAGAAATAGGTACGATCTGATTATCTTCATTCCCAACAACCATACCACTTTCATTGACATTAAAGATGTCCTGTACAGCTTCAGTATCTGAACTCAAGACAATCTCTTCTATCACCTTTTCTTTAACAATAGCACAAACCTCCAGGGGAAGCACTAAATCATAGGTAGCACAATTGAAAACCGTGATATGAAAAGTCTGAAGATCTATCATCTCAAAGACAATGAGATGATCAGCAGTTAATAACAACTCATTCTTTATCTCCTTCCATCTGGTAATTATGTAAAGTTCATTGTTGATATCTTCCATCCCTACAGACCAGTTCTGGTTTTCAGATCCTTTAATAAGAACCGGATATGAAGGAATAGTGTTTAACATCTTGTGATGAACAAAACAACGATTAATACTCTACAATCAGAATAAAACACATTATATAGTACATTAGTAAAAATATATCAGAAAATTAAGTAAAAAAATAAAACACAACAATTAAACAACTGTATCTCCAAAAAAAATTACATGATGAATAATATTCGAAGTTACATACCACATAATCTTCGTTACCAGATGGTTTGTAGTAAAACTCTTCACAAGGAGCAAGAGCAATATCTTGATAGAAATACAATATTCTGAAACTTTGTAATGCTTCTTCTTAATGAAATATCAACCATGAATCTGAAGGTATTTTCAAACTGTCTACCAACTGACACCAACCATTATAAAAATAATATCTGCCATTGCTTAGAGGATAGATCTTGACTTTAAAAACATTTCCAGTTGTGGTCCGGATGTTTGTATTTCCAATTCGATAATTAAATTGTTGAATCCAATTTTGATACTGTTTTGGCAAAATCTAAGCATAAATAAAAGAAACGCTTTTAATGCTAAATATCATACCAAAAAATTAAAATTAAGTGTTAAACTAAGATCGGATAAAATTACTAACCAAACATTTCCTTTTACTGTTTTCAAGGTAACACGGAAATCCATAAATCATTCTCACATAAAACTGTAACAGTATCAATCATATAGAACAAAATCAATAACATTAAGAAACAAATGAATACAATCCATTAAGGTATGCAATACATCTAAATAAAAGATGATACAACTAATATATATCAAAATAACAATAGACAACATCAAAAAGGTGAGAATACATGTAATTTCTTATCCTATCGAAATATATGTATTTTTTACATTATAAAAACAACTTATTAACTTTTATAACTCAATAAGTTATAAGTTGCTCCAAAATAAGCTAACCCAAACACCCACTTAGAATCATATATGTCTATCATAACATGCATAATAACTACATAGTAATCGGATATACAAAAAAATTAGGACTATCAGAAATTGTTCCAGTATAAGCCGCAACAATTAACGCAATCATAACCAACATTGGATTGAAAAAAACAGGGAGATACATGAATACACCACCGTCGATTACAACTTTTACATTAAAATAGCAAGAACCATAATCGGCTATAGAATTCAAAACTAAAAGAATAAACATGAAAAAAATACAAAACAAAACAGATTATTTAACAATACCTTTATTACTATACAAGATGATATTGATGAAGTTCGGAAGAAATCGAAGAAGATGACAGAGTTTGTTGGAGAAAGTGTAGAAAGAAACGTGGAGAGAGAAACGAACCGAGATTTTGTGAGGATCTTTAAAAAGTTAGAAGTTTAAAAATATCCCATGTAATCGGGTCGGATCATCCCATTTAGTTTTTCGTCAACATCTGTTTGACTTTTGGTCAACAGCTGTTTGAGTTTTGGTCAACATCTCATTTAGTATTCAACAGAAATTTGAATAAGTCAATCAGTGGTTTGAAAATCTGTTTGACTTTTAGTCAACAGATGGATGGAAACCCATGTTAGATTGAACAGTGTTTTGAACAGATGTTTAAACATCTGTTTAGACTTAAACAGACGTTGGGGCTTAAACAAATGTTTGGCGTTCTATATCCGTTGTTTGGACTTAAACAGATGTTTGGATTTAAACAGATGTTTGGCCATAAACAGATGTTTGGCAATAAAGATATGTTTGGCCTTAAACAAATGTTTGAAGTTAAACAGATGTTTGCTCTTAAAGAGATATTTGGCCTGAAACCAAACATCTGCTTAAGGTCAACATCTGTTTCACTATTCGCCAACATCTGTTTGACTTTTGATCAACATCTGTTAACATATAAACCCTGTTAACATAAATTACAAATAATTAGCTAATAGACGGCACACAATTAGCATCTTAAATCATCAAGACCCTTAACAATTTGACCATATGATTTAATCGTGTGTTTTATATTAGATGGGACAACTCGAAAAGAAAATTCACTAAAAGGATAACATATTAAACGATTGAAAAAAAGGCTCAAAGAGTATTTTACTGCAAATCAGGATTAATAAACAATGCCAACAGTCAAATCAACCATGTTTCTTTCACCTTTGACTTTCAAAGTCAATTAAGTTACTTACCAAATTCACAAATACATAAAATTTATTATATAACCGCAAACATTAACACACCTAATAATCTTAACTCTGCTATAAATTGTAAAACACAAACCCAAATATCACATTTCCATTGGGAATCTTTATTGCCTCATCAATAATTCCCTGACTTTCCATTTGAATTGTAATTCAAAGTCCAAGGAATATGTATCATCCTCATCCCTGCACAGTGTAAGATCAAAGAGATCTTGCAGATCTTCAACACCCCAGGCCTAGTGCTTGTTCCCTTGATATTTTCTTCACCTCACAAGTGGATTTGATCAAAGTCAATACTTGGGTCTGTTTGTCAGATATCCACTTTAGTATTTTTTATTCCAGTGGGTTTCTTGGGAGAGGTTTTATCGATGATGAGTTTGGAGATGGTGGCCTGGTAATAACTGGCTCAGTAGTATTTGTAGTTTGTGTCAATTCAAGTTTTTCTCCTATCATCTGCTTAAGGCCTATTTTTACAACGTAATCCTCTGCTGCTTTATCTGCTTCTGTTTCTGCATCCATCTGCTTTTGTTTCTTTGTTTGGTAAAGGACGGCAGCAGGTGGAGCAGTGGATCTCCTGATTTGTAGCTTTTGTTGCTTAGCTGGAACCATTGCTTCAGGGTAAACAGGCTTTTGGGGAACATTAGGATCTTTCTTTCTTAATTCTTCCTACTTTTTGTAAGAGGCGAAAACTTTATCCTCTTTCCACCTTGCCACTTGGTTCTTTGACCCAAAATTAGCTGTTATTAACTCTTCTTTCATTCTCTTCAGCTGTAGAGTCCTATCTGGTACATTTTTCTTAAACTTTGCCCAGATAGGAGGAGTCTGCTTCACCTTGTTTTTTATCATAGGGAAATTGGCCTGTAATAATGCTACCTAGACCTTATTGGCCATTAATAATCCCACCTCAGAATATTCCCCCACTAGTCCCACCTTTCACCTATTTTTCCTACAATGATCCCCCGCTAAAAAAACTTAACGGAGTTAAGCTTTTTTCCAAATTACAAACAGATTTTTAGGGCTTTTGATCAGAACGATGATACGAGTCCATTGATGCAAAACTTACGTCGAAATGGTGCTCCAGTGACTTGATTTTGGTTAATTGGAAATTTAAACACCCGAATTGAAGCGTCGTTTTATCGTTTGGAGCACCGTTTCGAAACAAGTTTTACATCAATGGACTCGTATCGTCGTTCTAATCAAAAGCCCTAAAAAATATGTTTGTAATTTGGAAAAAAGCTTAACTCCGTTAAGTTTTTTTAACGGGGGACCATTGTAGGAAAAATAGGTGAAAGGTGGGACTGGTGGGGGAATATTATGAGGTGGGATTATTAATGGCCAATAAGGTCTAGGTGGGATTATTACAGACCAATTTCCCTTGATCATATCTTGAATTCTTGCTGTTTCACTTTCTAGCTCACTAATGGTCCATTCTTTGTACTGGTACTTTTCTCCCTTGTATGTTTTGTAAGCCATGATATTATCAAGATAATCTTTCCTCAAGGTTTCATCAGCTCTTTCTGATAAATTTTGACAGAGATCTTTTGAAAACTGCTCCAAAGTTTTGAATTGGGTTAGCAGATATTGGTAGTTTGTTTGAATCTCTTTTTCAGATTTTCCTTCTGTATTTCTTTTGGAGATATCCTCTGCTTGTTGAGCCTTTAACTTCAAGTATTGTTCAATTTTATTAGGATTTGGATATCCTTGAACAGATGGAAAGTTCCTTTTAGCAGGATCATCTTCAGAGTAGAAGGATTTGATCTCCTCTCTAACTGCTTCCAGATCTAATGGATACTGGACTCCTGCAGGAAAAATGGCAGTGTTTGAATTTGAGACTTGTGCTGAAGAGAGTGGGACAGGATTATGGTAACAAGGGACAGTGGTTGGGTGGATGTTTGCGGTGGTGAAGGGTCAACATTCAAAATTATCCTTCTCCTTTTATGTTTTGGAGAGGCCGGTGGTGTTTTGGTGGGTTGAGTGGTGGTGATTTGAGTGGTAGATGGTTGACTAACAGTTGTTGAAACAACTGGTCTTTCAACCACTGTTGCCATTACAACAGATGATGTGTCACCTGAAGTATTTTGCTTTTTGGCAGGTGGTGTTGGTGGTAATGAGGATGTTTTTGATGGTAATGTGATTTGTGGTAAGACAATGGATTGAGTGTGTGTTGAACTGGTGGCAATTGTTGGTGTAACAGATGTTGAAACCACTGAAGTACCAACAGCTGTTGATAAAACAGGTGTTTTAACATCTGCTCGTTTGGAGGTTTGATGTGTGGAGCTTTTGGGTGGTGTGGATTTGAGTTCTCTCACTTTTCTAGTGGGCTGTTTTCTTTTAGGCTCAGGATTTTCTTCATTCTTGGGCTCAGAAACACCCTGCTCATCCTTTTCCATAAAAACTCTTTTCTCCTGTTCCCACCTTGCTTTATCCTTTGCCTCCATATCCCTTTTTACCCTTGCTTTTGCATCAGCAATGGCATTTGTGGTTACATCAACCTTTTTAGTACCATCTGGCTTAGGTATGTCTGCAAGCATACTAGATTTGTCTGGTGCAATGTGCAACTGTTGCAGCATTGACTTAATATCTGCAACAGATGTGTCCAATTTGTCAACCCTCTCCATCAATTCCTTATACATTAAACCATCACCCAGGTTAATGGGATCATCTGATTTCCCACTGGCAGTGGTTGTATCAGCAGTTGACTTAGGGAAAGTTTCCCAAAAGTCATCCACAGATGCCCCTTTTTCTTGGTACTGGGGACTTCTTTCCTCAGCACTTGACATCCTTTTAATAGAACCAGTGGTTGGAACAAACACACCAGCGGATATCACAGTTGCTGGAGAGGAAATTGCCTTCAAGGGAGTCTTATTGATGAAACAACTGGCCAGGTGTAGATCAGTGGATCCAACACCTGTAGTTGTTGCTCTAATTGAACTACTGACAGGAAGTACTTGTATTTCCTGCAGTGTAACCTCCTTAGTTGTTGGTGGGTTAGCAATGATTGAGACACCAGACCCAGTCACTTATTGAGGTATATTCTCATTAACAAGTGTTTGAGAAGAACTGTTTTGTGTCTGGGCTAAATCAACTGCATCCAACAAAAGTTTTGTTTGTGGGGGAATTTGAGAAGTGAGGACAGGTGTAAAAAGCGAATTTACCCCGGGCAGTGGGCTGTGGATGATGGAATCAAGTGATTCCAGAGCTTCATAATTTGGTGTCCCTATTATTACAACCTGCTCTTTTTTAGAAGAAGCAGGATGAGTTTGAGGCTCAGGTTGAGATCTTTCTTCCAACTGCTGTGAGGAAGTAGCAGCAGTGGTTATTGGTGACTTTTGTGTTGTCATTGATAGTTGCTCTGGGATCTCATCTTCCAGAGTTACATTTGTTTTGGGTTTGGGGGGCTTTTGTGATTTTTTCTGTTTTGGTCTTTTGGTGGTTTTAGGTGGGGGTTTAACAGCAGTTGTTTTGTTGTTGTGATCACCTTGAGCAGTGGGCTCAACAGCAGGTGCCTGAGGAGCAGTGGTAGCTGCTGAAGTCTGCTCAGGAACCTCTGCTTGTGTTTTGGAAACTTTTGACATCCTTGTAAAGGTTTCAGAAGTAAGGCTCTTAATTGAAAAATGATTGCCCTGGATAAGCACATGGGCATTATCTTCTGAAAATTTCTTTTTAAAATAGTAACTTAAAAACCTTGGAAAGAGCAAAAATGCCTTTTTTTAAAAATTTGTAACAAGATAATTGAAGATTCCCTGGGAATAGTTAATATTTTCACCATGTAAGATAGCATAATCCAGATATTGAATCTTCAATGGGATTTCATTGAAAGCAGTGGTCTTGTTTGAGACACACATCAATAGGGTATGAAACAAAAACCTTATGGCAGGAGGAAAACTGCCTTTTTCTAAAGTGTCTTTTTTCATTTCCTCTTCATAACCCCTTTGAATGAAAAACGTTTGATACTCTTCTTTAGGGAAACATGTTTTACCTTCAAGATCATCGGGTTCAAAAACCTCCGAAATGGTTTGAGGTGTTATTGTGACTGGAACATCCTTTATAGAAGAATTGATGGCAAAGGGCTTTTTATCCTTAGTTTCCAAGTTAGCATTTTTCCAGAATTCTTGCTGGGTATCCATGTAGATTGGAGCATCACAAGTCAACAAAGTTTTGTACTTTGAAGACGACAGAGCATCAATGATGGAATTGAAGGTTTTGGTATGACTGGGTTTTTCAAGTAGACCCAAGTAGTTATGTGTGGATTTGTGTGGGAGAGACATCATGATTTGATTATGATTGCGAGAGGAAGAAGACGATGAAGAGGATGAGTGATTTTGAGAGAAATGGATGATAACTGCTTTGAAAAAGGAATTTAGAATTCGATTCGACAGTAAAAACACTGTTTAGGGGTTTTGATCAGGGTTTTATACGGGAAAAAGTGAATGCTGACGTGGCAGCGGTTACTAAAAGATCTTCCCGCTATGTACTGTCCACGTGCCAACCTCTGAAGATAATGCAGGACAGTTGGTAGGAAACCACTGATGGAACAATATCAGTGGTTTGCAACGGTTACAAATGAGAACAGTGACTAACTTTAAGCTAGCAGTGGATAGCCATCAGTGTGTTAAAACACTAATTTTAAACAACAAATTTTTTTATTTTTTTATTTTAACTTTAATTTTTATCACCTAAACAATATTGCAAGGAACTCTTATCTCATTGGAATGTAATGATTAGGTAAAATTGTAATTTCGTTGTAATTCTAGTTTTCATTTAATAATTTCATTCTATAATTAATTAACCACATCAACAATAAAAATGTGAGCAGTGGATGATTTTTAGAAAAACCAATGATTGTAAATATCAGTGCATGCCAACAATAAAAAGGTGAGCAGTGACTATTTTTTAACTATCAGCGTATACCCAACAGTGATTGAAACACAGACGTTTGGTCAGTCAGTGGTCAACATGACGAATGAAGAAACAAAGGTTGGCCTTCAGTAGTGGATAACATTTAACAATCACCTGTTTAGTTCTTCGTCTGTTCTTTTTTCTTTAACTGGCCACATCGAGAATTGGGTTTTAACATCGCTGGTGTCTGACCAGTGGTAGAAGCTGAAGTTTGCCATGTAAATTTTTGTAAAATTTTCTGATGTGGAACAATCTTTCACAGAAAGTGATTTGTAGGACAGTTTGTTGATATTTTGAATCAAAAGTAATTATCGATCTTTTATAGAGTTTAAAAACGAGTCTACATGGTAAATGAAGAGGTTAATTGTAATTATGATAATCTGCTTTTGTTCTTTGAACATCGAAAATTTATCCCTTGGGTTTCTTGGTATTTAATTTTAAAGTTTTCCCATAAAAGTTGGGGTTTGGAAACGTTTTTGCATTAAAAGACTGCTGCTTTGAAATATACATTAATCTGTCTATATTAAATCTGCACGTTTAGATTGATTAAGTATATAAACTCATGACCACTTCACCTGTTTTTCATCACGATCTCCTACGAAGATTCATACTTTCAGAAAAGTCGAGTAATATAGTTTATTGTTGATATGGCGTCATTCACTACTATAAAATCAGATGATTTAAACAACGTTTTGTCAAGCATATAGAGGAACATGTGTATGAAGATAGGACTACTCTTCAACAGCTGAAGAGATGTTTTGATGGATTGCAAGTTGGCCTGTTCACGAGAGAGCAGGTTTCCAGAAATCTTATGCGAATGCCTTCAACTTCAGTTCGTGAGCTTTGTGTTGTAAGCAATATAGAGTGCGGTGATAGAGACGTGGAGTTCATGGCGATGCTGAAGGACATACATCGAGAAGTTCAGCAATCGATGGAGTTGAAGCTGACATTTCTTAATTCTTACGGTTATTGTTAGATTTAAAAGTTTAGTTGTTCAGTATGTTATTTATGTAATAATTGGACTTTCAAGGTCATGAATAAATGAATAAAATTTAATCTTATGAATCTATGTTGCGCTTGTAGGAAAAAAAGAGAGAGAATGTCAATTTTAAATTACGATTTTGCATATTTTGAATTTCAAAAGTTATGGATATTGTCAGTAATTACTGATTTGATTTGAAAGCAATTGTCATCATGACATTTCTACTTTTTATTTTATCTTTAATTAAAAGAAAAACACCGTCAACTTGAAATTCCCAGTTTGCATATTTTCAATGTCCAAAGCTCAAGAAATTAAAATTAATTACTGATTTGCTATGCAACAAAATGTCATCAACAATTATTTTTATTTTATATGTTAACTTTAATTTTTATCAACAAAACAATATTGGAGGAACTCTTATGAATCTATGTTGCGCTTGTAGGAAAAAAAAGAGAGAATGTCAATTTTAAATTACGATTTTGCATTTTGAATTTCAAAAGTTATGGATATTGTCAGTAATTACTGATTTGATTTGAAAGCAATTATCATCATGACATTTCTACTTTTTATTTTATCTTTAATTAAAAGAAAAACACCGTCAACTTGAAATTCCCAGTTTGCATATTTTCAATGTCCAAAGCTCAAGAAATTAACATTAATTACTGATTTGATATGCAACAAAATGTCATCAACAGTTATTTTTATTTTTTATGTTAACTTTAATTTTTATCAACAAAACAATATTGGAGGAACTCTTATCTCATTGGAATGTAACAATTAGATTAAATGGTAATTTCATTGTAATTCTAGTTTTCATTTGATAATTTCATTCTATAATTAATTAACCACATAAACAATAAAAATGTGAGCAGTGGATGTTTTTTAGGAAAACCAATGACGGTTAATATCAGTGGATGTCAACAATAAAAATGTGAGCAGTGACTATTTTTTAACTATCAGTGGATAGCCAACAGTGATTGAAACACTGATGTTTGGACAGTCAGTGGTAAACATAAAGAATGAAGAAACAGAGGTTGTCTTTCAGTAGTGGATAACATTTAACAATCAGATGTTTGAACCAAAACAGTGGTTGTAACAGTCTTTTAAGGATTAATGAAAACTATCATTTTTAACTATTTTAAATATCTTTGACCTTAAACAGATATTTGACCTTCTATATCAGTTGTATGGAGTTAAACAGATATTTGACCTTAAACAGATGTTTGGACATAAACAGATGTTTGCGCTTAAACAAATGTTTGACCTTAAAAAGAAGTTTGCCTATAAACATCTGTTTGCAAAAAAAAACCAACTTCAAGAATACTATATCCAAACAATCATAATGAGGAGCTTATTTAACATCCAAGTGTACTACATTTTTATTTAGTAGTATAAAAATCAAACAACTGTTGTATTTATAATACAGATCAAACAAATGAGGTGATGTGATAAATACTGTTACATATAAACACCTCAGTGATATGACATCTAACAATCTAACAGAGTATAAAACACTGATGTGATAAATATTGTTACATATAAAATCTATCAATCCACTGTTATACTAAACACTGTTACATAAGAAACACTGATAACTAAATACTAAAGTTGAATCGTTTGTAAATGCTGAACCACTGCTGCTACTGAACAATCGTTTTCCTTTGGTTAATCAAACTCTAGTCTAGGTACATAAGTGCTTGTCTTTAACAGGGCTTTGTCTTCAACAGTGGATAGGCCTCATCAGTCTTTAAGTCCATCAGTCTTTATAAGGAGCATTGGTTAGTTATAACAGTCCTTAGCATGATAAGCTGTTATAACTACTCCATAACCCTTTGCCTATAAACATTTGTTTGCAAAAAAAGACCAACTTCAAGAATACTATATCCAAACAATCATAATGAGGAGCTTATTTAACATCCAAGTGTACTACATTTTTATTTAGTAGTATAAACATCAAACAACTGTTGTATTTATAATACAGATCAAACAAATGAGGTGATGTGATAAATACTGTTACATATAAACACCTCAGTGATATGACATCTAACAATCTAACAGAGTATAAAACACTGATGTGATAAATATTGTTACATATAAAATCTATCAAACCACTGTTATACTAAACACTGTTACATAAGAAACACTGATAATTAAATACTAAAGTTGAATCGTTTGTAAATGTTGAACCACTGCTGCCACTGAACAATCGTTTTCCTTTGGTTAATCAAACTCTAGTCTAGGTACATAAGTGCTTGTCTTTAACAGGGCTTTGTCTTCAACAGTGGATAGGCCTCATCAGTCTTTAAGTCCATCAGTCTTTATAAGGAGCATCGGTTAGTTATAACAGTCCTTAGCATGATAAGCTGTTATAACTACTCCATAACCCTTTGAGAGGAAGTAAATGTCGGTCTATTTAACTGAAAGGAATGATTGCAGTACATCCCTGTTGAAAAACAGAGTCGATAAATTTAAGGAAAATGAGGTTGAAAGATGATAAGCCAACAGCGGACGATTTCATTCTATAGCTTCGATAAATTCAGTGCTATTCTCAAATAATACTTCCTAGATGCTTCAAAAGAAGCAGCACTTTGGACAATTGTCGGACTTCAAACATCTATTATCTATTTTCTACTATCTATTATCTATTATCTATTACCTATTATCTATTATATATAACAAATGAAAGTTGATTGCTCCACATGGCCCAAAGTGGATCAATCAACTTTCATCTATTATATATAATAGATAATAGATATTAGATAATTAGATAATAGATAACAAATTAATAGATGTTTGAAGGCCGACAAATGTCCAAAGTGTTGCTTGTTTAGAAGCATCTAGGAAGCATTATTTGAGAATACACCTGAATTTATCGAAACTGTAGAATGATATCGTCCACTGTTGGCATATCATCATTCAACCTCATTTTCGCTAAATTTATCGACTCTGTTTTTCAACAGGAATGTACTGCAATTATTACCTTATTTAAGATACCTTCAACTGCATCTTCTGATAAATCAACATTCATTTCACTGAAAAGATATGTTCAACTGCATCTTCAATCATGAACTATTTAAAGAAATGGATGAAATCATCCAAAAATACCCAAAATAAAACTAATTCAACCATCCAACCATAACATACTTGCGGTATTAGAATGGCCATTTTTACCTTATTTCAACAGGGATGAAATCATGAAATATTAGAATAGCCATTTTTACCTTATTTCAACAGGGATGAAATCATGAATTATTAGAATAGCCATTTTTACCTTATTTCACAAATTTCATAATATTTAAATAAGTAAAACATTAAAAAAATGAAACCAAACACCTGCTATTTGTCGTCCAAATCTTTTAGTTAGTCCTCATAGTCCTACAACCTTTCAAAGTCGTTGGAGTCGGTCGATAATGTCAGCAGCTAATTCACAAACAACAGCAAACAACAATAGCAAGTCACCAAACAATCGAACTGAAAATCATATAAAGGCCCAAAAATAAAACAAACCCTGAAGAAACACTAGATAAATGGTAGGAACCGAGATATCTAGGGGGTTTGAATCCGCATAAAAAGGTTGGTTTTCACTCGATCGATTCAGGTCCAACAGACCTTATTCTCCGATAATTCTGCAAAAAAGAACACCGTTAGCCTCGCAAAGGGGAGAAGAGGGTTCTCTCCTTGACCGGACTCCGGTGTGAGAATAAGTATTGGTAATGAAGAAGAAGGTGTATTTGAGTAGTGTGAGTAACTTGTATTCATACCTGATTTTTCTCATATTTATAGCCGGGAGTTGTTTAAAGGAGGGAAAACCCGTTTGTGAAAAGAAGACAGAAGATGCTAACCCCGTAAGCGGTTATGTTTCCTTCCATTAATACTCCTTGATCCAACGTGATAGCACACGGATCGTGGTTTAGATCAAAGGCTAGGGATTGGCCACGTGTAAATTGACTCAGTGGAGATTACTCTTCATTTGCATGCATTCGTTGTGAATTTAGGGACGACTGATATAGTGACACGTGTCCAGACGGTTGTAACCGTCTTGGTGGTGCACGATTGTATTATTTCTAGAAGATTACTGCTGTAATCTGGTGTGACACCTTATCGTGTGGAAACAGGTGAATAAATCCCAAGTCTGGGCAAATAATATCCAAGTCTGGATATTAAGCGGAAGTATCTAACTCCGGATTCTTATCCTTTGTTTTGTGTAGGAAAGGCGCAAGGTTTTATGTTTCCCTTTGGGCGCAAGTGTTGACTGTTGTAGGCCTTTTAAGCCTTTCTTTTTGTGAGACCAGTGCGCGGCCGCGCAAGGTGCCAGGCTAAAAGTTAAGGTTGTGGTATGGTCCCAAGCACTTATTATGCGGTTTTTGGGACCTTACCCCTTCAAGTCCCCCCAGTCTAGTGTTGTAGTTATGCAAATAAGTGGAGCACTGGACTTGTGAGAGGGAAATGCTTTTGGCCGCGAAACATAAAGAATCTTCTACAAGAAGATTTTAGTATTGTCAGAAAAAAGAAAAAGGAGGATTTTGAAAATTATGACCTTTTCTTCTTCTTTTTTTCAATCATATCGTGACGTGCGATGATATCACAATATTTATATTTGCGAGAGTTTGTTTTTCTTACATTGGGATACGTACTGGCGCTTTGTCAGACTTCATTGACTCCTGTTCCAGTAGCGCCGTTAGGATGTGATGTTTCCTGTCATTTAATCATGATGGTTTGAATTTCTCTTTCTTCGAAGTTGAGTTCTTATATATAGGTACATTCGAGATGTCTTTTTGTTTTGTTGATTTTTGACGAAGAAGATGAAACGCTCTTATCATACTCGTCTTCTGCTGGATGTTCTTAAGGTTTATGAAGCTGCTGAAGGCCTCATGTTGCTTTCTAGGGTACCACCCTGTGTTGATGTTCCGGTAAAGGGTCTGATCAAACCTGCTTCGCCAGCAGCTGTTGATTCTATCTGCAAAGTTCCTCAACATACGGGTGTTGCTGACGATGTTAAAATTGTGCTGGATGCTGATAGTTTGATAGCTCAATTTCCGATGCTTCGGAAGAAAGAATGCCGGTTGGTGTATCAACGCCGGAAATCTCGCCGGTGTGAGCAGGTGTCCGCCGTTGATGAAGATTCCGGTGCTGGTTAGGTGTTCATCCTTAGGGCTTAGTTCTTGTTTAATGTTTTGTAAATCTGAACAATTTTTTGAAGATCATTGCCATGATCTTGCTAAGTGCTTGTGCTGAACTTTTTGATGATATGTATATGGTGATATACTACTAGTCTGTAAGATTTTACTTCTTGCATGTTTGGATTACAATATGTTGCATGTGTTCAATTGCTTTTGGATAGGTGAGGCGAATGAGAAATGGTATTGTGCTCATATGTGAACGTTTGTCTAAAAGGCATGATAGCTTGCCTGGTTTGGACTGTTCATGAGGTGTACAATGTTTACCATTTTGTTTTCGCGTAAGCCCGAAGAATTTCATGCAATTTGTAACAAACAGAAATAAGTATGAAAATAATTTTTGTATTGATAAAGCGCGAGGCTTGTAATATAGGTGTAAATAGGAAATACATTGCCTGTGAATGATTTGACCTACATGTAACACCTGCGTAGCTGCTGCGCGTTCCAGGTGCGTGGGACTAGAGTCCCGTCAATTCTTTTTAGAGTATACGCCCCTTTGCCTAGGACCTCGTTAATGACATATGGTCCTTCCCATCTTGGCGCTAATTTGCCCGGTTTTTCAGCATTTGATGCTTCATTATCACGCAAGACGAAGTCACCCGGAACGAATGTGCATAAGCGGACGCGCGCATTGTAGTGTTTTTCCAGTTTGGATTTGTACCTGGCCTCTGTGATAGCGGCATTCTCATGCCGTTCTTCGAGGAGGTCTAGTTCCAATCTTCGTTCTTGCTCATTATTCTGTTTTTCCATGGCTATCATGCGTGGTGATGGTAAGCCAATCTCAGCTGGGATGACGGCTTCAGACCCATAAACTAGACTGAACGGAGTTTCGCCTGTGCTAGTTTTTGGCATTGTTCGATGCGCCCAGAGGATGCTGGGGAGTTCGTCAACCCACCCTCTGCGTGCTGTCCCTAGTCGTGCTTTTATGCCGTCGAGGATCTGTTTGTTTATACTTTCTACTTGACCGTTCGCTTGTGGATGCGCGACGGAGGCAAAATTATGCTCGATCTTCATTTCGTAGAACCACTTTTGAAGATCTTCTGAGGCGAAGTTTGTGTCGTTGTCAGAGATAATGCGTAATGGTAATCCAAACCTGCAAATGATATGTTCCCATATAAATTTGCGAATTACCATTTCTGTGGTTGAAGCCAAGGCTTTAGCTTCCACCCATTTGGTGAAGTAATCGACCGCTACAATGATGAATTTTACTGCGCCTGGCGCGTCAGGAAATGGGCCAACAAGATCGATGCCCCATCATTGGAAAGGCCAGGCGGATGTGACAGGTACTAGCGGATTTTTTGGTCGGAGTGTCTTTGGTGCATGGCGTTGACAGGCTGCGCATCTCCTTAATAAATCAACTGCGTCCATATGCATTCCTGGCCAGTAGTATCCGGCGCTCATTATTTTTGCCACGACCATGCGCGGTCCTGCGTGTATTCCACATAAACCTTCATGGATTTCTCTGACCAGGTATTGAGCATCTGTTTTATCGACACAGCGTAATAATGGTCCCATGAATGACTTTCGGTAAAGGACGCCATCCGCCATTTCGTAATTTATCGCTTTGTGTTGGAGTTTTCGGGCTTCTGCTTTTCCTTCCAGGAGTCTCCCGTGTTGTAGGTATAAGATGATCGGAGACATCCAGGATGGGTTACCGACCACTATAACGTTTACTTGCTTAAGATGGATTGATGGGTTAGACAATACCTCTATGCGCACTTCTTTTGCTAAATGCTTGAAGCTGGTAGCGGCTAATTTGCTAAGCGCGTCTGCGTGCTTATTTTCGCTTCTGTTTATATGGTTAACCCTGAATGTCTGGAATTGGCTGATTAACACCCGTGCTTGTTCAAGGTATAATGCCATAGCTTCTCCTTTTGCATCGTAGTGACCGTTAACTTGCTCGGCTACTAGTTTTGAATCAACGTTGGCCTCAAGGTTTCTTGCCCCCATTTTAAGCGCTAGACGAAGGCCTGCTAAAATGCTTCGTATTCTGCTTCATTGTTGGTACTTTGGAAGTCTAAGCGTATGGCATATGTGAGCTCGTGATTGTCCGGACTGACCAATCGGAGGCCTGCTCCTGCTCCGTCATCATTGGAAGCACCATCTGTGTGTAAGGTCCAGACTCTGTCATCGAAAACAGGTGTAGGGTTATAGATTGCCTCGCATTCTTGTACTTTATCGAGGGGCACTTTAGTAGCGAAGTCTGCTAGAACTTGCCCTTTGCTTGCTGGTCTTGGCTTGTAAAAGATATTGTATCCTCCCAGCTCAATGGCCCATTTAGCCAATCTTCCCGCCACATCGGGTTTTGACAAGATTTGGCCTAAATGATAATTTGTGAGAACCGTGATGACGTGGCCCGAGAAATACCTGCGCAAGCATCAGGAAGCGTGCACTAATGCTAGAACCAATTTTTCTATCATTGAGTAACGAGTTTCTGGGCCGGTGAGCATTTTGCTGATATAGTAAATTGGAGTCTGAACGTTTTCTCGTTCCACCGTTTATACTGCACCTACCGCTACTTCCGCGGCTGATAGGTATAAGATTAGTGGCTCTTTTTCTTTTGGCGCAGTCAGCGTTGGTAGCTGAATTAAACATTCTTTCATTTGTTTGAATGCTGCTTCTGCTTCAGGTGTCCATTGAAAGGGGGTTTTCTTGCCGCAGTTTCGCAGCGTACTGATAAATGGATACGATTTAGCCGCATGATTAGCCAAGAATCTGTTCATGTGACATCTGTGCTTGTAATCATTGTAAACAGTTCAATTATCAATGAAATAAAGCTATTTGATCCCTATGTTTGTTTGTTTATGTTTGATGTTTTTTATGTTTTGACTTTTATTCGATTTCAAACTCTATATCGCTTTCTGGAGAATTATACGCAAACTGGTGCGAAAACGTAATCAGTTATATACAACAAATACTCCGGAACATCAATTTATGCTTAACATACCTTAAATAACCTTTACATAACTTAGAAATAAGTTTTAAAGGCTTTGGTATGGCAAAATCAAGTTAATTCGCTTACGGGGACTAAAATTGACAAACTGCGAAAGTATGCCGATTTGAACTGTAACGAACATTCCGGAACATGATCATAAGTTAAACACACCCTAAATATCCTTTACATAGCTTAGAAATAGGCTTTGAGGGGTTCGGTGTGCTAAAATAAACTTTTAGGTCATTCAGGGACTAAAAGCGTCAAAAAGTGCATAAGTTTGCATTTTCGCGCATAACTTACGTTCTGAATACTTCCGGACATCCAAAAATTTATGTAAGCATTAAAATATTATGTTTTAATGTTTGGCATGAGAAAAATCCATTCGTCGTGCAATTTGGATCGTCTTTCGCGCTTATGCGCATTCCGTCGTAATTAAGCGAACATCGCGATCGTACGACCAAACGAACCAACATCCGAGATATTTTTGAGCATGTTTTGGGTTCCCTATACTTTAACATCATTTTAGAGCCTTGAAATGAGGTTAACGGGGCTTAAACGTGCCAAAAATGGGCCGAAATGCATGTTTTCCAAGTTCAGGGACTAAACTGCAAATTCTGGAAAACTATGCCCAGGCGGCCCGCGTGAGAGTTTGTGTATTCCTTAAGCGGGCCGCGTGAGGGTCCCAGATCAGCAAAAAAATCTAATCCAGCTGTTACCAGCTGTTCCACACCCTTGAATCTGGTTTTTAAGCATTCTAGGGGCCAAATTTGATGGTTTTTAAGAGCCCATGGTATCCAAATACCATGTGCCCACTTGGACGGCCGAGATCGAAGCACGTTTTGCGATGAACGATCCTAACGGTTGTGCCATGCCTATATATACCCAACCTCAACTTCATTCAAACCCACTTGATTCTGAGATTTTCTCTAAGTTGGAGTTATAAACACTTCATACCTGAGAAATACTCGGAAATCAATCTTGCGGGGACCTTCTGTAAGTATTCTTTCGCGTTTTTCGTTCATTTTAGCGTTAAAGTCAAACTGCATTTGACTTTCTGCATTGACCAGTTTATGGTCAATGCGAAGTTCGTTTGAACTTCATAACGTGAGCGTAATCACGATGGTTATAGTCCCTAGTAACTATACCTACTGATTACCACGTTATCTAGGCTCAGTGACGAGTCGTAGTTTCGGTCAAAATGCGTTTTCTCGCGTATTTTGTAACCAAACTACTCTAGGGTATTAAAACCGTTTGTTTTAATACCAAACCTGTTTTCTAAACATTACTAAACATGTTCTAGCATGTTTAGCTCGTCGCTTTTAGATTTGTGCTTGTTTAGGGTCGTAAAGGTAAGCGATCTAATCAATCGCTTATACTTTCGAACCCGACCCATTTGGTCGATCATTAGGATCCGACCAAACACTTTAGGTGACCATATTTGTATAGGGAATAACCTTCCGAGGTTATACCTTATGGTCACAACGTTTAAGTAGTTGTATGATAAGTAGTTTCTATGCCTTAGGTAAATTACCAAAATACCCTTTTTGCGCCGAAATTCATTTTAAGCCTACGTAACATAATTTTTGACATCTAAACTAATTTAGCAACAATATTAAGCATGATAAGGCATAACTTGCTTGTCATAGGACTAGTTAAGCATTCCGAACGCGTTTTACGCGAGCGACGCGTTAAAGTAGCATGAGCTACCTAAACGGGTCGTAACGGGTCAAAAGCACTTAGGATAAGTTTCGTTTTAGTATGTAGGCTTTGTCAAACCATATTACATAAGTTCCTATACTTATTTGGTTTACGAACCCTCGTACTACCCGATCCTCCGATAGGTCCGGTTATTAATGTAGATACCTATATAGGTGTCGTTTGATTCCGTGATCTACTAGCATTGCTTGGTGGTTATCCTACGACTTCTAAGCAATCTCAAGTGAGTACATAGTACCCCTCTTTTACTGTTTTCCAAACATTTTGGGGTGAAACACATGTGCCTACTTGTTACTTTCGTGCTTTCCTATTTTCACATCATATGCTTGCTATGTTCTTTAGTACACTTATAGTACATGATTTCATTACATTGTTTTGCTATGTATGTTAACTTAGCATACTAGCACATTGATTTACATTACATTGTTTTGCTACATATGTTTACATGGCATATTAGCACATTGTTTTACATGACTTTTCTGCTTTGTATGTTTAGTTAGCATACTTAGTACATTGTTTTCACATAACTTGTTTACATTTGGTATGACATTTGGTTTGCATAAACGGTTCTTAACTACATTTATTAACATTAGCTACGCCGCTCGGTAGTAAGTAATGGTACCATAGGACTTGACAAATCCCGTTCCTGACATCCTGGGTTGATTTGGATGAAAGAAATGACTGAATCCGAAAACATTTTACTTTGATAACCTTTACTCTAAGGTTATCCTGCTGTCTCAAGGCTTGAATGTAATGCGTTAACTTACCACATAAATGTTTGTATCAATAATACAAGCTTTTACTTGACAAAACATAACTTTTTGATTTATTCAAAATACTTTGTTTTGTTCCTTTTTACTTATGGTTAAGTATTCTCATTTTGTTACTTACCATACATAACTTTTGTTTACACTTAACAATATGACTACATTTTGGGTTTTAAACATATGACAATGGTTTAGACAAGAACATTTGATGGTTGGTTTAAACATGGACTTTATACATTGGTGGTTTGTTTAATGACTTAAGTAACGATATGTGTGTAGTATGATACAAGCATGGTGGATACGCCGCTGGTACTTCCTATATATAAGTGCTTGTATTGTATTACATGTCATAGCATTATTTAAATCATTTAGTTTGGACTTATACATTTTTACACAAATAACACATTTTCACAAGACTTCGTTTTACAAAAACAACTTGTTTTATACAACTTATTTTACTTGGTTATTCTTTAACCATACATAATTCTTTTATTTATACATATCATTTGATTCCATCGCTTTTCAAATGATTTACAAAACAAAACATTTTACAAGATTCATGACTAACTTTTATTAAACACTTTTCTTAAACTTAAGTCATGAATCCTATTTTCATAAAACCTATGTTACTCACAGGCATTTTTATGCTGACGTACCTATTTTCACATGTGTTTCAGGAGCTAATGCATAGGACGATCGTGACACGCTAGGGTGGACTTGGGCCTTAGTGACATAAAACAGAGCTAGACTTAGTATTAATTATGTTATGTACTTTGTTTCTTTTTATTTTAAGACAATGTAACTTGTGGGTTCTCGTTTGAAACAATGTATTCCACCCTTGGGTGATAAATAAAATATTATTTAAATTACCTTGGTTGTGGAACAATAATTCTGTTACAACACTCCCCGACGTTTCCGCCACGATTTGATGTTTTACGTGGTCGGGGTGTGACAGTTCAAGGTTGCTAAGCGTCCGGCGAGTCTTTGCATTTCTTTTATTGTTGCGGGTGAGGGCATTTGCTGGATAGCCTGTACTTTTTCTGGGTTTACTTTAAAGCCATCTCTTGTGACTATGAAGCCCAGGAATTTTCCTTCTTCCATGCCGAAGGAGCATTTAGTTGGGTTGAGTTTTAAGTTTACGCTGCGCAGAGAGTCGAATGTACGCTGAATATTGTTGAGCATTGAGTCTTCCTCATGGCTCATGATGACGAGGTCATCCATGTATACTTCAACTGTCTTGCCGATGTCGCTGTTGAAAACTGTGTCCATTAATCGTTGATAAGTTGCGCCAGCATTGCGCAGGCCAAAGGGCATTTTAGTGTAGCAGAAGATGCCTTTATCTGTGCGGAATGCGGTTTTGTCTTCGTCTTCTTCCTTCATCTGGACCTGATGATAACCTTTGTAACAGTCGAGAAAACACTTCCATCTGAATGATGCTAGAGAGTCGACTTTTTTGTCTATCTCCGGAAGCGCATAACAATCTTTTGGGCATGCTTTATTCAGGTCTTTGAAGTCAATGCACATTCTCCATCCGCCACTATGTTTCTGTACCATTACTGGATTGGCAACCCATGTATGGTATTTTACTTCGCAAGATTCCCGCATTGAGTAGCTCTACCACTTGTTCGTCCATGGCTTTTGCTTTTTCTTTGCTAAAGTTGCGCCTCCCCTGGGCAACAGGTTCCGCTGATGGTTTAATATTCAGGCAATGTTGCGCTATGTCGCATGGAACCCCAGTCATGTCTGCTGGGCACCAAGCGAATATATCTATGTTGTTGGACAACAGTGCTTTCAGTTGTATTCGTGTTGCTGGTGAAATGGCATGTCCTAGTGAGATGGTCTGCTCTGGGTATTCTTCGTTCAGGACCCATTTCTCCGGTTCGTTTGATGCTGAAGGTTTGACTACCTTTGCTGGTGGCTCGTCGTCCACGTACATGACTTCTTTGCTTGAGTACAGAATTGCAACTTCGGTTTCCGTTGGGAACCCACATGCAGCGTGTGGGATAGATGTGATCATACTGAACTCACTTTGTGATCTCCTTCCGAGCAGAACATCATGACGTGATGTTGCCGGCATGACCATGAAATTGACTGTAACTGTTCGTGAATGTTCGCCATCCGACAAAGTCACAGGGAAAGCTATTTGCCCTAATGGGAATACAGCTTCATTGCAGAATCTGGTGAGGGGAAAATCGACCGGTTCTAGACGTGCTTTATTATCTGGGTCAAGTTGTTTAAAACACTGCTCGTATATGATGTCCATCAAGCTTCCCGGATCTATAAACATATAATCTGTCCGGTAATGACCGAAGATGCCAGTAATAATTACTGGTCACTCTTCCTGAGGGCCTCCTGGAACGACGGGAAATACGACTTGTTGTTCTCTCCAATGTTGGTCATAACTTCGTTTGTTTGTCCTTCGCGATGGACCTCCTTGAATCATGTTTATCTGTTTTGGCTTAACTTTCTGATGGCTGCTATTTCTGAATTGTATTTCAATATTACAACTAGATTGGATGTCCCCCCGACAGGGTGTTGGTGGGTCCAATACTGTAATATTGCTTTCTTCACAAGATCTGATGTTTGGGACCTCAGATCTGGCGATTTGTATAACGATTGTGTTTAAAGCAGCTTGACATCTGTTGAACCAATGTGAGGGAGATCTTCTTATGATTAGATCTGAGAAATTCTCCCTATCTGAATGACCGTTGTTTTGAGTGTTTTGGGTTGTAGAACCTTCACACTCGGATCGGGGATCTGATGAGTGGAATAATGAATCCTCTGCCATGTGCAAAACAGAGGATGAAAAGAACTAAATCGAACGAGATGAAAACTGGAAAAAACAGAGAAATCGGTGGGCGCCAATGAAGAAACACTAGATAAATGGTCGGAACCGAGATATCTAGGGGGTTCGAATCCGCATAAAAAGGTTGGTTTCCACTCGATCGATTCAGGTCCAACAGACCTTCTTCTCCGATAGTTCTGCAAAAAAGAACACCATTAGCCTCGCCAAGGGGAGAAGAGGGTTCTCTCATTGACCCGACTCCGGTGTGAGAATAAGTATTGGTAATGAAGAAGAAGGTGTATTTGAGTAGTGTGAGTAACTTGTATTCATACCTGATTTTTCTCATATTTATAGCCGGGAGTTGTTTAAAGGCGGGAAAACCCGTTAGTGAAAAGAAGACGGAAGATGCTAACCCCGTAAGCGGTTATGTTTCCTTCCGTTAATACTCCTTGTGTCACACCCCGACCACGTAAAACATCAAATCGTGGCGGAAACGTCGGGGAGTGTTGTAACAGAATTATTGTTTCACAACCATGGCATTTAAAGTTATATTTTATTTATCAATAAAAGAGGTACATTGTCTTGAAATAACTGAAACATAGAGTACATAACATGTTTTAATTAGACTAGCTTCATTTTAAAGTCACTAAGGCCCAAGTCCACCCTAGCGTATCACGATCAAGCTATGCATTAGCTCCTGAAACACATGTGAAAATAAAGTACGTTAGCATAAAAATGCCAGTGAGTAACATAGGTTTTGTGAAAATAGGATTCATGACTTAGGTTTTAGAAAAGGGTTGTTTAACAAAGTCAGTCATGATCCTTGTAACATGTTTTGTTTTATAAATTATTTGAAAAGCGATGATAAAGTAGATGATATGTGAAAAAGTAATGTAAGGTTTAAATGAATAACTAAGTAAAATGAGTTTGTATATATATATCGAACAGTGTTGTAAAACAATGTCTTGTGAAAAAAATATGTTATTTGTAAGAAAAATGAATAAGTCCAAGTTGAATGACTTAAATAAACCACCCAATGAAAGTTGCCCATGTCTAAACCATTTGCCCAATGTTATTGTGAAAACCATGTCAAAATGTATATATCAATATCAACATTGTCTATGTCAAATATCAATCATGTAATGTGTACTCAAAATGTCAATGTATGGTTAGTGAAATATGTATCAACTAAACCATAGGAAAAATGCACAAAACAGTGTATTGAAGTAAAACATGGTTTAAATCAACGCTATGTTTTGTGGAAAATGCATGCTATAATGAATACAGACATTTATGCGGTATTGTGAAAATGCATACATCCAAGCCTTGCAACTGTGGTGATAAACCTTTAAACAAATTAAAGGTCTATCTGTCTAAATGTTTTAATCGAATTCGGTCATTCCTTCCAATCCAAACATACCCAGGATTTCAGGAATGGGAGTTGTCAATTCCTATGGTACCATTACCTACTAACGAGCGGCGTGATCAATGTTAATGAATGTATATTGTCCCACTTAAACAAACCAAATGTCATACCCAAAATGTAAGCATGAAAATGTCATGTAAAACAGATGCACTAAGTATGATGAACATACATAGCGTGAAAATGTCATGTAAAATAAATGCACTAAGTATGATGAACATACATAGCGTGAAAATGTCATGTAAAACAAATGTACTAAGTATAATGAACATACATAGCGTGAAAATGTCATGTAAAACAAATGTATTAATGAACATAGCAAGTATATGATATGAAAGCATGAAAAGAATGAAAGTAACAAGTAGGCACCTGTGTTTCACCCCAAAATGTTTGGAAAACAGTAAAAGAGGGGACTATGTACTCACTTGAGATTTGCTTAGAAGTCGTAGAACAACCACCAAGCAATGCTAGAAGATCACGGAAATCAAACGGCACCTATAAAGGCATCTATATTAATAAACGGACCTATCGGAGGATCGGGTAGTACGAGGGTTCGCAAACCAAATAAGTGTGGGAACTTATGTAATATGGTTTGACAAAGCCTACATACTAAAACAAAACTTATCCTAAGTGCTTTTGACCCGTTACGACCCGCTTAGGTAGCTTATGCTACTTTAACGCGTCGTTTGCGTAAAACGCGCTTGAAACGCCTAACTAGCCCTATGACAAGCAAGATATGCCTTAACACACTTAATATTGTTGCTAAATCAGTTTAGGTGTCAAAATTTATGTTACATAAGTTTAAAATGAATTTTAGTGTAAAAAGGGCATTTTGGTAATTTACCTAAAGCATAAGAACCACTTGTCATACAACTACTCAAATGGCGTGACCATAAGGTATAACCTTGAAAGGTTATTCCCTATACACTATGGTCACCTAATGTGTTTGGTCGGATCCTAATGATCGACCAAATGGGTCGGGTTCGTAAGTATAAGCGATTGATTAGATCGCTTACCCTTACGACCCTAAACAAGCACAAAACTAAAAGCGACGAGCTAAACATGTTAGAACATGTTTAGAAAACAGGTTTTGGTATTAAAACAAACGGTTTTAATACCCTAAAGTAGTTTGGTTACAAAATGCGCAAGAAAACGCATTTTGACCGAAACTACGGCTCGTCACTAAGCCTAGATAACGTGGTAATCAGTAGGTATAGTCGCTAGGGACTATAACCAACGTGATTACGCTCACGTTATGAAGTTCAAACGAACTTCGCATTGACCATAAACTGGTCAATGCAGAAAGTCAAATTGTTTGACTTTCGGACTCGAAAAGCAATAAAAGAACGAAAGAATACTTACAACGGGTCCCCGCAAGATTGAATTCCGAGTACTCTCAGGTATGAAGTGTCAAAGCACCCCAACTTAGAGAGCAACCTCTGAATTCAAGTGTGAGGGAAATGGGCAAGACATGGAGGGGTATATATAGGATTTGGTGAACCGTTAAGATCGTTCCTCGCAAAGCGTGCTTCGATCTTGGCCATCCATGTGTACCCATAGTTTTTAAAAACCATTTGAGCCCATTATTTCAGTCCCCTGATTTGAAAATACCATTTGCAATGGGTTTAGAGGTGCAAGACAGCTGCATATAGCTGTTTTCAACAATTTTTCGTATCTGGGGACCTCACGCGGCCCGCCTAAAGTTTGGGGGAATCCTTACGCGCCCCGCCTGAGCAAACTTTGACAGATTTGTCAGTTTTGGTCCCTGCAGCTTAGAAACATGCGTTTTGGCCCATTTTTGACACGTTTAAGCCCCGTTAACCTCATTTCAAGGCTCTAAAATGAAGTTAAAGTATAGGGGACTCAAAACATGCTCAAAAATATCTCGGATGTCAGTTCGTTTGGTCGTACGATCGCGATGTTCGCTTAATTACGACGGAATGCGCATAAGCGCGAAAAACGATCCAAATTGCGCGACGAATGGATTTTTCTCATGCCAAACATTAAAACGTAATATTTTAATGCTTACCTAAATTTTTGGATGTCCGGAAGTAATCAGAACGTAAGATATGCGCGAAAGTGCAAACTTATGCACTTTTTGACACTTTTAGTCCCTGAATGAGCATAAAGTTTATTTTAGCACACCGAACCCCTAAAAGCCTATTTCTAAGCTATGTAAAGGATATTTAAGGTGTGTTTAACTTATGATCATGTTCCGGAATGTTCGTTACAGTTCAAATCGGCATACTTTCGCAGTTTGTCAATTTTAGTCCCTGTAAGCGAATTAACTGAATTTTGCCATACCAAAGCCTTCGAAACTTATTTCTAAGTTATATAAAGGTTATTTAAGGCATGTTAAGCATAAAATGATGTTCCGGAGTATTTGTTGCATATAACTAATTACGTTTTTGTACCAGTTTGCGTAAAATTCTCCAGAAAGCGATATAGAGTTTGAAATCGAATAAAGCCAAAACATGAAAAACATCAAACATGAATAAACAAACATTGGGATCAAATAACTTTATTTCATTGATAACCGAACTGTTTACAATGATTACAAGCACAAATGTCACAGTCTCCCCTACTTGTGGGAATTTCGTCCCGAAATTCGTTTAGAGGAAACTCGTGGGAATAGATGTGGATACTTCGCCTTCATTTGATCTTCACGTTCCCAAGTAAACTCAGGTCCACGTTTAGATTCCCAGCGAACTTTAACTAATGGAATGCGCTTGCGTTTAAGCCATTTGACTTCCCGATCCATAATTTCCACAGGTTTCTCAACAAAGTGTAGTGTTTTATCAATACGAATTTCGTCAAGTGGTATGTGGAGGTTCTTATCAGCTAAGCACCTTTTGAGGTTGGATACGTGGAAAGTTGGATGAACATTTCCAAGTTCAGGAGGCAATTGAAGTCTGTAGGCTACCTTACCGATTCTTTCAACGATCTGGAATGGTCCAACGTATCTAGGTGCAAGTTTTCCTTTCTTTCCAAATCTGATCACACCTTTCCAAGGTGAGACCTTAAGTAATACTCGATCACCGACTTGAAAATCCAAGGGCTTGCGTTTTAGGTCCGCGTAACTCTTTTGACGGCTTCGAGCTGCCTGTAAGTTATCACGAACTTTCTTAACCTTGTCAGTTGTCTCTAGAATGAGGTCAGGTCCAGTAATCTGAGCCTCACCTATCTCATTCCAGCAGACTGGTGAACGACATTTTCGACCATAGAGAGCCTCGAAAGGAGCCATGTTGATGCTGGAGTGATAACTGTTGTTGTAGGAGAATTCAATCAATGGAAGATGTGAATCCCAACTACCACCGAAGTCGATCACACAAGCTCTAAGCATATCCTCCAAAGTCTGGATTGTTCTTTCAGTTTGGCCATCAGTTTGTGGATGATAGGCTGTGCTCAGATTGAGTTGGGTCCCCATAGCAGATTGCATGGTTCTCCAAAATCGAGAAGAGAAGCGAGCATCCCTATCCGAAATAATGTTCAAAGGAACACCATGGCGAGATACAATTTCATCCACATAGATTTTAGCCAAATCTTCAGCAGAAAAAACCTCACGGATTGGCAAGAAATGCGCTGATTTAGTAAGACGATCAACAATTACCCAGATGGCATCATGACCTTTCTTAGTGCGCGGAAGTTTAGTAATGAGATCCATAGCAATGTTTTCCCATTTCCAAACTGGAATCTCTGGTTGCTCCAAAAGACCATAAGGATGCTGGTGTTCGGCCTTAACCTTAAGACAAGTAAGGCATTTTGAAACGTATAAGGCAATGTCTTTCTTCATACCAGGCCACCAATACTGAGTACGAAGATCCTTATACATTTTGTCTGAGCCAGGATGGATAGAATAACGAGATTTATGGGCCTCATCCATAAGCAAAGTACGAAGATCATCTTGGCTTGGGACCCACAAACGGTCCATGAAATAATACGACCCATCTTCCTTTAGAACAAGATCAGGCTTAATGTGATAGGGTAATTCCTTACCCATTAAGTCTTGTGAAACACAAACATGCTGAGCCTGAGAAATGCGGGCTTGAATATCGGATCGAGCTTGGATAGCAGTTTGATCACGAATACAATGAAGCATAGTACGTTCCTTACGACTTAATGCGTCAGCCACGACATTCGCTTTACCAGGATGGTAGCGAATTTCGCAATCATAGTCGTTTAGGAGTTCGACCCAACGTCTTTGCCTCATGTTGAGTTCCTTCTGGTTGAAGATGTGCTGGAGACTTTTGTGGTCAGTGAAAACCACGCATTTTGTACCGTACAAATAGTGTCTCCAGATTTTGAGAGCGAAAACAACTGCACCTAACTCAAGATCATGAGTGGTGTAGTTTCTCTCATGTACCTTCAATTGTCTAGATGCGTAGGCTATGACTTTGTTCCTTTGCATCAGAACACAGCCAAGACCCAATTTCGATGCATCACAGAAGACGACAAAATCATCGTTGCCCTCAGGCAGAGTTAGAATAGGTGCATCACAAAGCTTCTGCTTCAAGGTCTGAAACGCTTCTTCTTGCTTAGAACCCCATTCAAAGGGTTTGTTTTTCTGAGTTAGAGCAGTTAGAGGAACTGCAATCTTCGAGAAGTTTTTAATGAAGCGGCGGTAATAACCCGCAAGACCAAGAAAAGAACGAACCTCAGTAGGAGTAGTTGGCGTATCCCAATCCTTAATCGCACTGATCTTGGAGGGATCTACATGAATACCTTGTTCGTTGACAATATGTCCCAAAAATTGAACTTCCTTAAGCCAAAATTCGCACTTGGAGAATTTGGCAAAAAGTTGTTCTTTCTTTAGGAGTTCCAGAGTAAGACGAAGATGTTGCTCGTGATCAGCTCGCGTCTTAGAATAAATCAAGATATCATCAATGAAAACGATGATGAACTTATCTAAATAAGGCTTGCAGACCCTATTCATCAAGTCCATGAAAACAGCAGGAGCATTGGTCAAACCGAATGGCATGACTGTGAACTCATAATGCCCATATCGAGTGCGAAATGCTGTTTTGGGAATATCCTCTTCATGCACACGAAGTTGATGATACCCAGAACGAAGATCAATCTTCGAAAAGCAAGTAGCACCCTGTAACTGGTCAAAGAGATCATCAATGCGAGGTAGGGGATATCGATTCTTGATGGTAAGCTTATTCAGCTCACGATAATCGATACACATTCTAAAGGATCCATCCTTCTTCTTGACAAAAAGAACGGGAGCACCCCAAGGAGAAAAGCTAGGACGGATAAAACCTTTGTCAGAAAGCTCCTGAAGCTGCTTAGATAGCTCTTGCATCTCAGACGGTGCAAGGCGATACGGAGCTCTAGCAATAGGATTTGCACCAGGTACGAGATCGATATGGAACTCGACTTGGCGTGCTGGGGGTAGACCAGGCAATTCTTCAGGAAACAGCTCCGGATAATCCCGAACAACAGGGATATCTTGAATAGACTTACCTTGGTCTTTATCTGCCGTAACATGTGCCAAGAAGGCCACATAGTTCTTTCGCAGATACTTTCGAGCTTGAGAACAAGACATAAGCTTGAGGCTACTAACAGGTTTGTCACCACGAACCTGTAGGATCTCACCTGACGGGAGCGGCACACGAACGATCTTCTCGAAACAAACCACTTCTGCGCGATGCTTGGCTAACCAATCCATACCCACAATAATGTCGAAACTTCCAAGACGCATAGGCGTGAGGTCAATAGGAAAAAGATGGTTGCTAAGGTTTAATTGGCAGTTGCGAAGAATGGAATTAAGAACAATGGGTTCACCATTCGCAACTTCAACAGTCAAAGGTTTACCTAGTTTTGTTCTAGACACGCGAAGCAATGGTTCGAAAGATAAAGACACAAAACTTTTATCGGCCCCTGAATCAAAAAGAACAGACGCAGGTTGATTATTAACTAAGAACGTACCGTTCACCACTTCGTTGTCTGCCTGCGCCTCAACAGCATTCATATTGAAAGCTCGTCCACGAGCCTGAGCCTGAACTGGATTTGCATTAACCAGCATTGGACACTGGTTTCGATAATGAGTCAGGTCTCCACAATTAAAGCATGAGCCGGGAGGGTAGTGAGGTCGTGCAGCTTGCTGTTGAACAGGTGGTTGAGCTACCTGATTTCGAGCAAAACGACAAACTTCTGCAAGATGACCCGACTTCCCACAGTTGGTACAGAAACGACACGGGAGTTGTTGCTGATGATGACTATTGCACCTATTGCACAAAGGTGCATTCCCTTCATACCGTTTCTTCGCGGGAGGCTGCGCTGGCTGATTGGGTGCTGCCTGGTTCTGTTGGGCAGTGATTGCAAAATTTTGGGAAGCCTTTCGCTTCCTAGAGCCCCTTGATGAGCCAGAATCCTTCCCTTTCTTACCTTTCTTGCTATCCCCTTTGTCAGAATCCTGCTTCTTACCCTTGTCACCCTTCCTATGCAATTTCCCCTTTCTGACCTGCGATTCTGTTAATGTCGCAGCTAACTCAATGGCCTGACGGACAGTGGTAGGTTTACTCCCGGTAACAATGTCTTGCACAGAATCAGGTAGACCATCGATGTATCTTTCGATAGCTTTGTCAAGTGGGGTGACCATTGTTGGGCATAGCAAACTCAACTCTTCATATCTATCAGTGTACGCCCGGTGCTCACCACTAACCTGTTTCAGATTGTCAAACTCCCTTTCCAACTTTCGTAGCTCATGACGAGGACAGAACTCACTCATCATGAGAGTCCTTAGCTCAGCCCATGATTGTGCTAAAGTGACTTCAGCACCTCGATCTCTCATAACCCCGTTCCACCATGTCAACGCCCTCTTCTGAAAGACACTTGAAGCAAACTCGACCTTGCGATTATCAGGACACTGAACATGACGAAAAGTGTTCTCAATGCTCTCAAACCATTGAAGAAGCCCAGTTGCTCCTTCGGTACCACTGAACTTGAGTGGTTTAGCCGAATTGAAACTCTTGAAGTTACAAGGAGCGTTCTGATTGACGTTTGCTTGGTTAAACTGAGCAATAAGATTCGGGAACGCCGCAGCCATATGCTGTGCGATGATTTCTGCCAGTTCGGCATTGGGTAGCTGATTTTCGCGTCGAGGAGGCATGCTAAAGAAAAGAGGAAAACACGAGAGGAAACGAGTGAGATGATTAGATGAAAAGAATGAGATGAAACAAAATCAACAAAGCAAGGATGGTGGTCATTTGTCCGTATCACAAAGCAAACAAATGACGCACAGTGACTAGTCAAAGTAAATGGATCCATAAACAATGCTTAACGAAGACATGCTCGCCTATAAGTGAACACTCACCCCAAGAGTTCCCAGGTAAGAGTGACTGGTCCGATTATGTGGATTTGTACGAACACTCTAGCCTTAGACAGAAAACTCAGGGTACAGGCATTCACTCTTCCAGTTTGCACGTGTTCACATCATTTAGACCCAAACTTTGACGAGATTTTGAAAACTCGAAAGGCACAAGGCCAAAAGAATCATTAAAGCAAATGATAAATTTCCAAAATCAATTTGAAAAGTCAGAAGGGTTCAAAACAATAAAATAGATCATTTGAAAAAAATAGAGGATTGTTTTTCAGAAATCGTTTTAGAAATCTGGGTTCTTGTTTTGATGATCACCTAAGGATAGGTGAAGTGCATGTTTTAAAATCTAAACACAAGACAACTTGTGTTGGGGTCCTAGAAAGGTTATAGTCTAGGTCAAAGCATTACTAATAACCTAATTCCCTATAACCATTGGCTCTGATACCAACTCTTCTGTCACACCCCGACCACGTAAAACATCAAATCGTGGCGGAAACGTCGGGGAGTGTTGTAACAGAATTATTGTTTCACAACCATGGCATTTAAAGTTATATTTTATTTATCAATAAAAGAGGTACATTGTCTTGAAATAACTGAAACATAGAGTACATAACATGTTTTAATTAGACTAGCTTCATTTTAAAGTCACTAAGGCCCAAGTCCACCCTAGCGTATCACGATCAAGCTATGCATTAGCTCCTGAAACACATGTGAAAATAAAGTACGTTAGCATAAAAATGCCAGTGAGTAACATAGGTTTTGTGAAAATAGGATTCATGACTTAGGTTTTAGAAAAGGGTTGTTTAACAAAGTCAGTCATGATCCTTGTAACATGTTTTGTTTTATAAATTATTTGAAAAGCGATGATAAAGTAGATGATATGTGAAAAAGTAATGTAAGGTTTAAATGAATAACTAAGTAAAATGAGTTTGTATATATATATCGAACAGTGTTGTAAAACAATGTCTTGTGAAAAAAATATGTTATTTGTAAGAAAAATGAATAAGTCCAAGTTGAATGACTTAAATAAACCACCCAATGAAAGTTGCCCATGTCTAAACCATTTGCCCAATGTTATTGTGAAAACCATGTCAAAATGTATATATCAATATCAACATTGTCTATGTCAAATATCAATCATGTAATGTGTACTCAAAATGTCAATGTATGGTTAGTGAAATATGTATCAACTAAACCATAGGAAAAATGCACAAAACAGTGTATTGAAGTAAAACATGGTTTAAATCAACGCTATGTTTTGTGGAAAATGCATGCTATAATGAATACAGACATTTATGCGGTATTGTGAAAATGCATACATCCAAGCCTTGCAACTGTGGTGATAAACCTTTAAACAAATTAAAGGTCTATCTGTCTAAATGTTTTAATCGAATTCGGTCATTCCTTCCAATCCAAACATACCCAGGATTTCAGGAATGGGAGTTGTCAATTCCTATGGTACCATTACCTACTAACGAGCGGCGTGATCAATGTTAATGAATGTATATTGTCCCACTTAAACAAACCAAATGTCATACCCAAAATGTAAGCATGAAAATGTCATGTAAAACAGATGCACTAAGTATGATGAACATACATAGCGTGAAAATGTCATGTAAAATAAATGCACTAAGTATGATGAACATACATAGCGTGAAAATGTCATGTAAAACAAATGTACTAAGTATAATGAACATACATAGCGTGAAAATGTCATGTAAAACAAATGTATTAATGAACATAGCAAGTATATGATATGAAAGCATGAAAAGAATGAAAGTAACAAGTAGGCACCTGTGTTTCACCCCAAAATGTTTGGAAAACAGTAAAAGAGGGGACTATGTACTCACTTGAGATTTGCTTAGAAGTCGTAGAACAACCACCAAGCAATGCTAGAAGATCACGGAAATCAAACGGCACCTATAAAGGCATCTATATTAATAAACGGACCTATCGGAGGATCGGGTAGTACGAGGGTTCGCAAACCAAATAAGTGTGGGAACTTATGTAATATGGTTTGACAAAGCCTACATACTAAAACAAAACTTATCCTAAGTGCTTTTGACCCGTTACGACCCGCTTAGGTAGCTTATGCTACTTTAACGCGTCGTTTGCGTAAAACGCGCTTGAAACGCCTAACTAGCCCTATGACAAGCAAGATATGCCTTAACACACTTAATATTGTTGCTAAATCAGTTTAGGTGTCAAAATTTATGTTACATAAGTTTAAAATGAATTTTAGTGTAAAAAGGGCATTTTGGTAATTTACCTAAAGCATAAGAACCACTTGTCATACAACTACTCAAATGGCGTGACCATAAGGTATAACCTTGAAAGGTTATTCCCTATACACTATGGTCACCTAATGTGTTTGGTCGGATCCTAATGATCGACCAAATGGGTCGGGTTCGTAAGTATAAGCGATTGATTAGATCGCTTACCCTTACGACCCTAAACAAGCACAAAACTAAAAGCGACGAGCTAAACATGTTAGAACATGTTTAGAAAACAGGTTTTGGTATTAAAACAAACGGTTTTAATACCCTAAAGTAGTTTGGTTACAAAATGCGCAAGAAAACGCATTTTGACCGAAACTACGGCTCGTCACTAAGCCTAGATAACGTGGTAATCAGTAGGTATAGTCGCTAGGGACTATAACCAACGTGATTACGCTCACGTTATGAAGTTCAAACGAACTTCGCATTGACCATAAACTGGTCAATGCAGAAAGTCAAATTGTTTGACTTTCGGACTCGAAAAGCAATAAAAGAACGAAAGAATACTTACAACGGGTCCCCGCAAGATTGAATTCCGAGTACTCTCAGGTATGAAGTGTCAAAGCACCCCAACTTAGAGAGCAACCTCTGAATTCAAGTGTGAGGGAAATGGGCAAGACATGGAGGGGTATATATAGGATTTGGTGAACCGTTAAGATCGTTCCTCGCAAAGCGTGCTTCGATCTTGGCCATCCATGTGTACCCATAGTTTTTAAAAACCATTTGAGCCCATTATTTCAGTCCCCTGATTTGAAAATACCATTTGCAATGGGTTTAGAGGTGCAAGACAGCTGCATATAGCTGTTTTCAACAATTTTTCGTATCTGGGGACCTCACGCGGCCCGCCTAAAGTTTGGGGGAATCCTTACGCGCCCCGCCTGAGCAAACTTTGACAGATTTGTCAGTTTTGGTCCCTGCAGCTTAGAAACATGCGTTTTGGCCCATTTTTGACACGTTTAAGCCCCGTTAACCTCATTTCAAGGCTCTAAAATGAAGTTAAAGTATAGGGGACTCAAAACATGCTCAAAAATATCTCGGATGTCAGTTCGTTTGGTCGTACGATCGCGATGTTCGCTTAATTACGACGGAATGCGCATAAGCGCGAAAAACGATCCAAATTGCGCGACGAATGGATTTTTCTCATGCCAAACATTAAAACGTAATATTTTAATGCTTACCTAAATTTTTGGATGTCCGGAAGTAATCAGAACGTAAGATATGCGCGAAAGTGCAAACTTATGCACTTTTTGACACTTTTAGTCCCTGAATGAGCATAAAGTTTATTTTAGCACACCGAACCCCTAAAAGCCTATTTCTAAGCTATGTAAAGGATATTTAAGGTGTGTTTAACTTATGATCATGTTCCGGAATGTTCGTTACAGTTCAAATCGGCATACTTTCGCAGTTTGTCAATTTTAGTCCCTGTAAGCGAATTAACTGAATTTTGCCATACCAAAGCCTTCGAAACTTATTTCTAAGTTATATAAAGGTTATTTAAGGCATGTTAAGCATAAAATGATGTTCCGGAGTATTTGTTGCATATAACTGATTACGTTTTTGTACCAGTTTGCGTAAAATTCTCCAGAAAGCGATATAGAGTTTGAAATCGAATAAAGCCAAAACATGAAAAACATCAAACATGAATAAACAAACATTGGGATCAAATAACTTTATTTCATTGATAACCGAACTGTTTACAATGATTACAAGCACAAATGTCACACCTTGATCCAACGTGATAGCACACGGATCGTGGTTTAGATCAAAGGCTAGGGATTGGCCACGTGTAAAGTGACTAAGTGGAGATTACTCTTCATTTGCATGCATTCGTTGTGAATTTAGGGACGACTGATATAGTGACACGTGTCCAGACGGTTGTAACCGTCTTGGTGGTGCACGATTGTATTATTTCTAGAAGATTACTGCTGTAATCTGGTGTGACACCTTATCGTGTGGAAACAGGTGAATAAATCCCAAGTCTGGGTAAATAATATCCAAGTCTGGATATTAAGCGGAAGTATCTAACTCCGGATTCTTATCCTTTGTTTTGTGTAGGAAAGGCGCAAGGTTTTATGTTTCCCTTTGGGCGCAAGTGTTGACTGTTGTAGGCCTTTTAAGCCTTTCTTTTTGTGAGACCAGTGCGCGGCCACGCAAGGTGCCAGGCTGAAAGTTAAGGTTGTGGTATGGTCCCAAGCACTTATTATGAGGTTTTTGGGACCTTACCCCTTCAAGTCCCCCCAGTCTAGTGTTGTACTTATGCAAATAAGTGGAGCACTGGACTTGTGAGAGGGAAATGCTTTTGGGCACGAAACATAAAGAATCTTCTACAAGAAGATTTTAATATTGTCAAAAAAAAGAAAAAGGAGGATTTTGAAAATTATGACCTTTTCTTCTTCTTTTTTTTTCAATCATATCGTGACGTGTGATGATATCACAATATTTATATTTGCGAGAGTTTGTTTTTCTTACATTGGGATACGTACTGGCGCTTTGTCAGACTTCATTAATGGGGATAAGACTCCTGTTCCAGTAGCGCCGTTAGGATGTGATGTTTCCTGACATTTAATCATGATGGTTTGAATTTCTCTTTCTTCGAAGTTGAGTTCTTATATATAGGTACATTCGAGATGTCTTTTTGTTTTGTTGATTTTTGACGAAGAAGATGAAACGCTCTTATCATACTCGTCTTCTGCTGGATGTTCTTAAGTTTTATGAGGTTGTTGAAGGCCTCATGTTGCTTTCTAGGGTACCACCCCGTGTTGCTGTTCCGGTAAAGGGTCTGATCAAACCTGCTTCGCCGGCAGTTGTTGATTCTATCTGCAAAGTTCCTCAACATACGGGTGTTGCTGACGATGTTAAAATTGTGCTGGATGCTGATAGTTTGATAGCTCAATTTCCGATGCTGATATTTTCAATGTCCAAAGCTCAAGAAATTAACATTAATTACTGATTTGATATGCAACAAAATGTCATCAACAGTTATTTTTATTTTTTATGTTAACTTTAATTTTATCAACAAAACAATATTGGAGGAACTCTTAACTCATTGGAATGTAACAATTAGATTAAATGGTAATTTCATTGTAATTCTAGTTTTCATTTGATAATTTCATTCTATAATTAATTAACCACATGAACAATAAAAATGTGAGCAGTGGATGTTTTTAGGAAAACCAATGACGGTTAATATCAGTGGATGTCAACAATAAAAATGTGAGCAGTGACTATTTTTTAACTATCAGTGGATTGCCAACAGTGATTGAAACACTGATGTTTGGACAGTCAGTGGTAAACATAAAGAATGAAGAAACAGAGGTTGTCTTTCAGCAGTGGATAACATTTAACAATCAGATGTTTGAACCAAAACAGTGGTTGTACCAGTCTTTTAAGGATTAATGAAAACTATCATTTTTAACTATTTTAAATATCTTTGACCTTAAACAGATATTTGACCTTCTATATCAGTTGTTTGGAGTTAAACAGATATTTGACCTTAAACAGATGTTAGGACATAAACAGATGTTTGCGCTTAAACAAATGTTTGACCTTAAAAAGAAGTTTGCCTATAAACATTTGTTTGCAAAAAAAGACCAACTTCAAGAATACTATATCCAAACAATCTGTCGCGACCCCCGACCCACCCTGGACGGAGTCGGGAGCCGCGAGCAGTTCCCGTGGTACCCGTGGTATTTAATTTATGTGACAGCGGAAGTCTTTTATTACAGGATCTTTTCACCGTAAAAAGCTCGTTTAATATATTACACCAAGTTTAAGGGATAAATCCCATAATTTACAATAAGTTGATTTCACACAGAAATCTTTATTTTTCAAAACATATTTTATTGATTTATTCATACTGAGCCACTTCCTTGAGCTTGTAATGCTTTACTGCACTTTTCCTGGATCACACAGATCACCTGAAACATGTTTGAAAAAGGTTTTGTCAGCGGGGAAATACTGAGTGAATCATTTGGTTTTTCTAAAACGACCCGTTAGTTATAAATTACAGTATTAAGGGGAATTACAATGTTTTTATCAACCAATTATCAAGAATGGGTATTTGTCACTAGACCGGATCTGTGACTGTGGTCATACCACTATTGGGTCCCGTCGCCCCAATAGTGACGGCTCACTCACCTAGAGTAATAAAAATAGTAATGTGCACAATACCCCACAAACCAGCTGTAATTTGGTGATTACAAAGACTTAATCCCTGTAATTATAACCTTTGAAAATAACTTGGAGTTTTGTAATACTTACTCACAAACTGTGAGAAAACAGTTAAAAAGAAGAATGACTCACATTGCAGATTAACGAGCAAATAGATAAGCCTACTGATTAGCCTTGATTACACCTAGTTTAACATGATGCACACACAGGCAGGTTAGTAACTAATACAGCAGTTACGTCAATTCACGAGATTAAACCCTCACAACGATTAATCAGTGCAATACTTGATAATTCAATCGGATTCACAACGAATAAAAGAGCATAGTCCGAATTCGAACAGCACTCAAATATTCAAGTCGAAATCACGACGAATAATCAAAGTACAAGCTCAATTGAGCAGCACCCGGACTATCGTTGGATAGTTATAATCGATCGGACGTTGAATCGTAACAGCGATCGAGTTATTACCCTGATTGCGGCAGCACCTCGTGATCGTGTGTGTGTTGTGGACTGTATTGCATGTAACTCGACGTACACAGACTATTTGTGCAACATTTTAACACCTCTGTGCAAGTGCCAATGTCGGCTATTTATAGCCAGAAATTCGACTCGCTTACGGACCGTATGCCTAACCCCTTACGGTCCGTAAGGGAACCTGGTCTGCTTACGGTCCGTAAGGACCAACCTTTACGGTCCGTAAAGGGTGCAGCCTACTTCCTAGCCTAGCTGAGTTCGGTTGTAGCTTTGGTGAATCAAAAATTTCAACCAATCAGCATCTAGCAACGAATTAAATTAGATAATTATCAATTAGGGTTTGCCCCCCCCCCCCCCGAGTTTTAGGGGCCCTGATCCTGATTCTGATTGTTCCGGAAATTTCAGGGTTTACGCCAAATTACTTGGGTGTCTTAATTAGGGTTTTCTTATTGGATAATTATTATTCTAATTACGAGTTTTATTGACGGTTGTTACATCCTCCCCACCTTAAGAAAAATCTCGTCCTCGAGATTTACTGGAATAGATGAGGATATTTTCGCTTCATTTCTGATTCCAGCTCCCAAGTGTATTCTGGTCCTCTCTTTGAATTCCACTTGACTTTGACCAATACCAGTCGTTTATGCTTGAGGAATTTGACTTTTCGATCTTCAATTTCTAATGGTTTCTCTACGAATTTTAACTTTTCGCTTTACCTCTATTTCCTAAAGAGGGACTACCAGGGATTCATCTGATAAACATTTCTTGAGATTGGATACATGAAATACATCATGTAATCCAGCCAATTCTTCTGGTAGTTGTAACCGATAAGCTACTGGTCCTACTCGTTGAATCACAGGGAATGGTCCAACGTATCTCGGACTTAGCTTTCCTTTCTTACCGAATCGCACTATACCTTTCCAAGGAGAAACTTTTAAAAGTACTTTATCTCCGACTTGAAATTCTAAAGGTTTGCGACGATTATCTGCATAGCTCTTTTGACGATCTCGAGCTGTTTTCAGTCTTTCTTTGATCTGGGTTATCTTGTCAGTAGTTTCTTGTACAATTTCAGGACCTGATAATTGACTTTCTCCGATTTCTGCCCAACATACTGGAGTTCTGCATTTACGTCCATACAGTGCTTCGAATGGTGCAGCTTCGATGCTTGAATGATAACTATTGTTATAAGAGAATTCTATTAATGGCAAATGGCTATCCCAATTACCACCAAAGTCAATTACACATGCCCGGAGCATGTCTTCTAATGTTTGGATTGTCCTTTCACTCTATCCGTCTGTTTGTGGATGATAAGCAGTACTTAGATTTAGTCGAGTTCCCATTGCTTTCTGAAAACTTTTCCAAAAAATGAGAAGTAAATCGACTATCTCTATCCGATACAATGGAGAGCGGAACTCCATGTAGGGATACTACTTCGTCCACGTACAGTTGTGCTAACCTTTCCATGCTAAAGGTTTCTTTCATTGGTAGAAAATGAGCTGATTTGGTTAATCGATCGACAATTACCCAAATAGCATCATTACCTTTTCTGGTTCTGGGTAACTTAGTAACAAAATCCATTGTTATGAGTTCCCATTTCCATACAGGCATTTCTAATTGTTGGAGTAGTCCTGAAGGTTTCTGATGTTCGGCTTTAACTTGTGAACAAGTTAAACACTTGGATACGTATTCGGCTATATCCTTTTTCATTCATATCCACCAGAAATTATTCCTTAAATCTTGGTATATCTTATTATTTCCTGGGTGCATGGTATACCTAGATTTATGAGCTTCTTCTAAAATCTTATTTCTTAACTTTCCTTGCTTAGGTACCCAAATTCGTTTCTTATGGAATTTCCAAATTCCATCATTTCCTTGTTCTAGTTCTTTTAGGTAACCTTTCATTCCTTCAGCATCATCTTTGATTGCTGTTTTATGAACTTCTTTGATTTGTGCCATTAAATCTACTTGTAGATTTAACCTCAGAGCACGGACTCGTTTTTGTTTCTCATGGTACTTACGACTTAAAGCATCTACAACTACGTTCGCTTTTCCTTCGTGATATTGGATATCACAGTCGTAATCGCTTAGCATCTCCATCCATCTTCTTTGCCTCATGTTTAACTCTTTTTGCCCAAATATGTATCTTAAACTCTTATGATCTGTATAAACAGTAAACTTACTTCCATACAGATAATGTCTCCATATCTTAAGGGCAAAAATTATGGCTCCTAATTCTAGATCATGAGTCGTATAATTCTCTTCGTGCTTTTTCAATTGTCTAGAAGCATACGCAATTACCTTCTTGCGTTGCATCAACACACATCCATAGCCTAATTTTGAAGCATCACAATATACTTCAAAGTCTTCTGTTCCTTCAGGTAAAGCTAAGATTGGTGCATTCGTCAATCTATGCTTTAAAATCTTAAAAGCTTCTTCTTGTCTCGGTCCCCATTCAAACTTAGCAGCTTTACAGGTTAACTTAGTTAAAGGTATGGCTATCTTAGAAAAATCTTTGATAAATCGTCTATAGTATCCAGCTAAGCCTAGAAAACTTCTTATCTCCATTGCTGTTTGTGGAACTTTCCATTTTGTAATTGCTTCTATCTTAGCAGGATCTACATGGATACCTTCGTGATTTACCACATGTCCTAAGAATTGTACTTCTTGCAGCCAAAATTCACATTTCGAGAATTTGGCATAAAGCCTTTCTTTTCTTAACAAAGTTAAGAGAACGTGTAAGTGCTCACAATGTTCTTTTTGGCTTTTGGAGTAAATAAGTATATCGTCGATGAAAACGATTACAAATTTATCCAAGTATGGTTTACAGATGCGATTCATCATGTCCATGAATGCTGCTGGGGCATTCGTTAACCCAAAGGGCATGACTGTAAACTCATAATGACCATACCTAGTTCTGAAAGCAGTTTTAGGTATGTCTTCTTCTTGTACTTTCAGCTGATGGTATCCAGATCTTAAATCTATCTTAGAGAAATACCTAGCTCCTTGTAATTGATCAAAAAGATCATCAATCCTAGGTAATGGGTATCGATTCTTAATCGTAACCTTATTCAATTCTCTATAATCGATACACATTCTCATCGATCCATCTTTCTTTTTCACAAACAATACTGGTGCACCCCAAGGGGATGAACTAGGTTGTATGAATCCTTTGCTTAATAATTCATCTAATTGCTTTTTCAATTCTAGCATTTCGGTATGTGCTAATCTATATGGTGCTTTGGCTATTGGTGCAGTACCTGGAATTAAATGAATTCTAAATTCTACTTCTCTATCAGGTGGTAATCCAAGTAATTCTTCTGGATATTCTGAGACTATTGGAATATCCTGAAGTTCCTTATCTTTAGTGTTAATGATTATTGAAATCATATACACCATTTCCTGCTTTCTTGAATAGCTTGCCAATTTCATTACTGAAATAAATTTCAGTGGCTTTCGAGATTTATTTCCAGTAATTATGATTACCTCTCCTGAAGGGGTTTGAATTTCTACTGCATTTTTGTCACATAGGATTCGTGCATGGTTGGATATCAACCAATCCATTCCTAATACTACATCGAATCCGGCTAAATTCATTGGTAACAGATTTGCAGAAAACTTATGGCCTAATAATTCTATTTTTCCTTCTTGCCAGACTTTATCTATTTTCACATAATTTCCTTCTGCGGTTTCAACTGTGAAAATTTGCCTAAGAGTGGTTAAAGGTAACTTAAGAGCTTGACAAAATGAAGTATTAATAAAACTTTGGTTCGCACCAGAGTCAAATAATAGTTTTGCAAATACGTCATGTACTAGGAACGTACCAGCTATCACATCTGGAATGAGTTCGGCTTCTTGAGTGGTTAGCTGGAATGCCCGCGCATTTCTCTTTGTTGCTCCTTCAGCTGGTTTGACTTGGTTGGCTATAGGTTTAGCTAATTTAGGACATTCAAATTGGAAATGACCCCTTTCTCTGCAATTATAACAAATTCTTGTTTTCTTCCTGCAGTCTTCTTCCCGATGTCCTTTTGTCTTGCAAAAATTGCAAACCATGTTGCATTGTCCATAATGCTTCTTTTTGCAAGTTTTGCAGAAGGGAGATGATGAGGATTGCCCCGTTCCTCTTTTCTTGGTATTACCTAGACGAAATCCTTGGGTAATCTTTTGAGCTAATTCCTTCTTGCGATCTTCCTCTCTTGTGCGTACCAATTCATCCGTTAGGGTGTTAGCTAATTCTACAGCATCGTCAATAGTACGAGGTCTCGCAGCTTTAACGATGTTTCGGATTTCACTAATTAACCCCCAGATGTAACGGGAAATAAGTACCGGTTCTGGCGAAGCCAGTGTTGGCACCACCCTTGCGAATTCAAAGAATGTCGAAGTATAGCCCCGGCAATCTACCCCTGTCATGCGGTGACTTAGGAATTTGTTTGCCATTTGATCTTTTTCATATTCGGGACAGAATTTTCTTTCTACCAGATTCTTAAATTCTTCCCAACTCATGGCATAGGCTATCCTTCTTCCTTTTGCCTGGAGGACCGTGTTCCACCATTCTAGTGCTCCTTCTTTGAACAGATTTGATGCATACATCACTTGATCCTCTTCGGCACATTTGCTTATTGCAATTACTGCTTCGGTTTTCTCTAACCAACGCAGTGTTGCAGTTGCCCCTTCGTTACCTGCAAATTCAATAGGTTTGCAAGCAAGAAACTCTTTGTAAGTGCAACCAGGCGTTGCAGCTTTTATCCTTTTAGGGGGTGGGGCCTGTTGCGGATCATGATCGTCATGATTGCCGCCTCCATTTATGCTGTTACTGCCGTTATCTTCCGGAATACGTTTACTAGGAATTAATTGTGGTTCGGCAGGTTTCTGAACAGCAGCCACAATTTCTGGAATAGCATGGGCTATTCCTTGAGCGATAAAGTGCTCAATATCTTGTCGGGTTATATATTGATCTTCCGGTTCTTGCTCAGATTGATTTACTTCATTAATTGGTTCATTGTTAGCGTTTTCCATCTGCTAATTAGTAGAAATTTATTAGTGTCTAACTTATTACTAACAAATTTAGCACAGATAACCACATAAATTACTACAATATACAAACATAACCAAAATTGTCGATTTCTCGACTTTCATTTTGTTATTGTATATTGTATATGCCTCCGTACATACCGTATCTTACAAAGTTTTATTGCCCATTTTACAGAATTAGTTTTATTATATTAGTTATAGTACAGACAAACTTTTTCCAGCCCTTCCTATCTTTTGGTCTACTGGCAGTTTCAGTAATGACGCTCCCTCTCGTCGTACTTCCAAGAGATCTGCTCCCCTATTTCCCGGATCCTATTCCCGGTGCCTATCAGTTCTTCACCAAACTGACGTAACTCGGCTAAATTTTCATAGCTCATGGGAGGATTAGGGATAGGTTCTGGGTCAAACTGTGGGAGAAAACTATAGGGACTATTAACTATATTTTGGAATTGCCAGTCATTAGTCCACCATTCCTCCATTTGGCCTAATGGTCTGGTGTGAACTAGTGGGTCTGGAATAGCTGGTCCTAGGTTTAGTGGGAATTGAACTGTAGCCGGGTAAGAGAAGAGATTATCGTTGATAGGCTCTAGAACATCACAATTATCCAGTAGGCGATCTATTTCGTCCTGGAACGTGATTTCCTCAGACTGTTTAGAGCTTTCGCCAATTTCTATTCCTTTTTGCTTAAGATCTATTCCTAATTCCTTTTCTGGTGGTTTTGAACTTTCTCCAGTTTCTACTTCCTTTCCCTTGTTCATGCTCACAAGATTTTCTATTTTAGGAAGTCTCCTAGTGGTTGGTTTCCTACGGCGTACTTTCCTCCACCCTACGTATCTTCTTTTCTTTTTAGGTTTGGCTTTTTCCAGCGGTGGAGCTTTGAATTCCATAGGTTCTTCTATGTCAGCAATATAACCAGTAAAGTCGTGAGAGACTTCGATAGGCACTGGATATAAGTTGAGATTCTGGAATGCTTCCGACATCTCATTCATGTTGCATAGTATATATGCAAAATACAAGAATGCAATGTTAAAACTTTGGAACAAAGTTTAACAAACAAACACTGAAGTTTTATTGCATACTAATTTATACAAAGGACAACAGAAATAAACACACTAGGATTTTATTTATTTACTGGATTGTGATTTCTCTTACTAGACCCAACTTATCGGATATTTAGAGGTTGGCATTTTCTGCTACAGTAGCTAGCATATAGAGATTTGCCCATTTCTTGTCTATTTTATCTTCCCAAGGTGTACTATTACCCAACTCTTGGACTTCTGGGTTAAACCTAACTCTCTTGGTTCGGGGTTTCTTTTTCTCCTGATTTTTTTTTTTAAGTATCGAATCCCTTTTCTCTGGGGAAAGAGGATTCTCATAGTTTGCCTTGCGGACAAAGATTCCTTCTTCTAGGTTTACTAGGTTTTTAGAAGAAGATGCAATATCTAATTTGTGATAGATAGCAGACAGCTTTTGCTTACCCATACTGTAACTAACAAATAGTCAGTTAATAAAACATATAATCACAAAATAACAACTAGTAAATTTAAGTATTCTGTCAAATACTTAATTTAGTATTAGGCTTAATCAGCGGCTCGATCAGTGGCTCAATATTTATTAATTCTTAGCTCTGATACCACCTTTACTGTCACGGCTCCCCGACCCACCCTGGACGGAGTCGTGGGCCGCGAGGCAGTTCCTGTGGTACCCGTGGTATTTAATTTATGTGACAGCGGAAGTCTTTTATTACAGGATCTTTTCACCGTAAAAAGCTCGTTTAATATATTACACAAAGTTTAAGGGATAAATCCCATAATTTACAATAAGTTGATTTCACACAGAAATCTTTATTTTTCAAAACATATTTTATTGATTTATTCATACTGAGCCACTTCCTTGAGCTTGTAATGCTTTACTGCACTTTTCCTGGATCACACAGATCACCTGAAACATGTTTGAAAAAGGTTTTGTCAGCGGGGAAATACTGAGTGAATCATTCGGTTTTTCTAAAATGACCCGTTAGTTATAAATTACAGTATTAAGGGGAATTACAATGTTTTTATCAACCAATTATCAAGAATGGGTATTTGTCACTCGACCGGATCTGTGACTGTGGTCATACCACTATTGGGTCCCGTCGCCCCAATAGTGACGGCTCACTCACCTAGAGTAATAAAAATAGTAATGTGCACAATACCCCACATACCATCTGTAATTTGGTGATTACAAAGACTTAATCCCTGTAATTATAACCTTTGAAAATAACTTGGAGTTTTGTAATACTTACTCACAAATTGTGAGAAAACAGTTAAAAAGAAGAATGACTCACATTGCAGATTAACGAGCAAATAGATAAGCCTACTGATTAGCCTTGATTACACCTAGTTTAACACGATGCACACACAGGCAGGTTAGTAACTAATACAGCAGTTACGTCAATTCACGAGATTAAACCCTCACAACGATTAATCAGTGCAATACTTGATAATTCAATCGGATTCACAACGAATAACAGAGCATAGTCCGAATTCGAACAGCACTCAAATATTCAAGCCGAAATCACGACGAATAATCAAAGTACAAGCTCAATTGAGCAGCACCCGGACTATCGTTGGATAGTTATAATCGATCAGACGTTGAATCGTAATAGCGATCGAGTTATTACCCTGATTGCGGCAGCACCTCGTGATCGTGTGTGTGTTGTGGACTGTATTGCATGTAACTCGACGTACACAGACTATTTGTGCAACGTTTTAACACCTCTGTGCAAGTGCCAATGTCGGCTATTTATAGCCAGAAATTCGACTCGCTTACGGACCGTGTGCCTAACCCCTTACGGTCCGTAAGGGAACCTGGTCTGCTTACGGTCCGTAAGGACCAACCTTTACGGTCCGTAAAGGGTGCAGCCTACTTCCTAGCCTAGCTGAGTTCGGTTGTAGCTTTGGTGAATCAAAAATTTCAACCAATCAGCATCTAGCAACGAATTAAATTAGATAATTATCAATTAGGGTTTGCCCCCCCCCCCCCCCCCCCGAGTTTTAGGGGCCCTGATCCTGTTTCTGATTGTTCCGGAAATTTCAGGGTTTACGCCAAATTACTTGGGTGTCTTAATTAGGGTTTTCTTATTGGATAATTATTATTCTAATTACGAGTTTTATTGACGGTTGTTACACAATCATAATGAGGAGCTTATTTAACATCCAAGTGTACTACATTTTTATTTAGTAGTATAAAGATTAAACAACTGTTGTATTTATAATACAGATTAAACAAATGAGGTGATGTGATAAATACTGTTACATATAAACACCTCAGTGATATGACATCTAACAATCTAACAGAGTATAAAACACTGATGTGATAAATATTGTTACATATAAAATCTATCAAACCACTGTTATACTAAACACTGTTACATAAGAAACACTGATAATTAAATACTAAAGTTGAATCGTTTGTACATGCTGAACCATTGCTGCTACTGAACAGTCGTTTTCCTTTGGTTAATCAAACTCTAGTCTAGGTACATAAGTGCTTGTTTTTAACAGGGCTTTGTCTTCAACAGTGGATAAGCCTCATCAGTCTTTAAGTCCATCAGTCTTTATAAGGAGCATTGGTTAGTTATAACAGTCCTTAGCATGATAAGCTGTTATAACTACTCCATAACCCTTTGAGAGGAAGTAAATGTCGGTCTATTTAACTGAAAGGAATGATTGCAGTACATCCCTGTTGAAAAACAGAGTCGATAAATTTAGGGAAAATGAGGTTGAAAGATGATAAGCCAACAGCGGACGATTTCATTCTATAGCTTCGATAAATTCAGTGCTATTCTCAAATAATACTTCCTAGATGCTTCAAAATAAGCAGCACTTTGGACAATTGTCGGACTTCAAACATCTATTATCTATTTTCTATTATCTATTTTCTACTATCTATTATCTATTACCTATTATCTATTATATATAATAAATGAAAGTTGATTGCTCCACATGGCCCAAAGTGGATCAATCAACTTTCATCTATTATATATAATAGATATTAGATAATTAGATAATAGATAACAAATTAATAGATGTTTGAAGGCCGACAAATGTCCAAAGTGTTGCTTGTTTAGAAGCATCTAGGAAGCATTATTTAAGAATACACCTGAATTTATCGAAACTGTAGAATGATATCGTCCACTGTTGGCATATCATCTTTCAACCTCATTTTCCCTAAATTTATCGACTCTATTTTTCAACAGGAATGTACTGCAATTATTACCTTATTTAAGATACCTTCAACTGAATCTTCTGATAAATCAACATTCATTTCACTGAAAAGATATGTTCAACTGCATCTTCAATCATGAACTATTTAAAGAAATGGATGAAATCATCCAAAAATACCCAAAATAAAACTAATTCAACCATCCAACCATAACATACTTGCGGTATTAGAATGGCCATTTTTACCTTATTTCAACAGGGATGAAATCATGAACTATTAGAATAGCCATTTTTACCTTATTTCAACAGGGATGAAATCATGAATTATTAGAATAGCCATTTTTACCTTATTTCACAAATTTTATAATATTTAAATAAGTAAAAAATTAAAAAAAATGAAACCAAACACCTGCTATTTGTCGTCCAAATCTTTTAGTTAGTCCTCATAGTCCTACAACCTTTCAAAGTCGTTGGAGTCGGTCGATAATGTCAGCAGCTAATTCACAAACAACAGCAAACAACAATAGCAAGTCACCAAACAATCGAACTGAAAATCATATAAAAGCCCAAAAATAAAACAAACCCTAACCTAAAACTCAAGATGGAAAAATGAAAAAATATATTTATAACTAACCCTAAACCTCAAATCTATTACAGCATAACCAAGAGAACTGCAGGACGCAGAGCCGACAACCTCCGATCATCTCCATCATCAATTAGCAACGGAACCCTAGCCAAAGCACAACAATAAGTAAATACGCATGAAGATCGAATGAGTGAACAATGAAAACAAAGATTGACACTTATAGAACGGAAGTTATTTATAATCTAACCTTGATTCGGAGCATTAATCTGAACATCGATCGGAATAGAGCAGAGCAGAGGGAGAGAGAAAGTGGGAAGCCCTAAATCCGTAAATGAGGGAGGATATAAATAGAAGAGGGCAGTGGTACTGTTGGGCGGGAAAAAGGGAAAACGGTGCCCTCATCTACTGACACGTGGCCCAAATAACTTTCATTTATTATATATAATAGATATACTTATACAAAAACCAACTTTTGCACCACTTAATTATTTTAAATCAAATATGTACCGCCACAAATCATCTAAATTTGGAATTAATTCAGTTACTTAAGAATTAGTTTAATACTTCTGATTTACAATTTACCATTATTTGTTTTCCCTTGTTTTTGGATAAATTGTACTATGTTTTTTTATACCCTCTAATCTAAAGTATAAAACACACAAAACCATATCGTAATCCTTTGTTTTCAGATAAATTATAGGGAAAATCTCTAAAATAGCTGTTGACTAGTTAAAATGTCAAAAATAGCCATGTGAGCCCTCACAAGGAGCCATTTCAAGCAACTGAAACGGCTTAAAACCCATGATTGCCACATGTCCAGTTGGCTTGTGATCTTTCAACATGGCTTAAGCCTTTTTCGGTGTAGCAGCTTGTGATCTTTCAACATGGCTTAAGCCTTTTCAGTGTAGCGGCTTGAGATCTTTCAACACTGCTTGGCTTGGCTTGAGATCTTTCAACACGGCTTGAGATCTTTCAGTGTAGCGGCTTGGCTTGGCTTGACTTAAGATCTTTCAACACGGCTTGAGATCGTTCAACATAGTGTAAATATAAACGACTAATTAAAAATATAAACGAACAATTAAAAAATCTCAATTAAATGTCAGAACTTGAAAATCTCAATTAAAAAAATCTAAAAGTTTTAACTTGAAAATAAAAAACTATTAGGTTAGAACCTCGTGTATTACACGGGTTAAATAAATGCAATTTTTATACTAAATAATAAAAAATATAACTTTAAAACCTTGTGTATTACACGAGTTAATTAAATGTAATTTTATATATTAAGTAATAAAAAAGTTATATACTTAAGAATTTCGTGTATTGTACGAGTTGAATAAATGTAATTGTATATACCAAATAATTAAAAAAAGTTATTCCTTTAAAACTCTGTGTATTACACGGGTTAAAAAAATGTAATTTTGTATACTAAATGATAAAAATGTAATATCTTAAAAAAACTCGTGTATTGTAAAAAAGTAATATCTTTAAAAAAAATCGTGTATTGTACCCGTGTAATACACATATTCAACTCGAACAATATATGAGGTTTTTAAAGTTATATTTTTATTATTTAGTATAAAAATTACATTTATTTAACTCGTGTAATACACATGGTTCTAACCAAGCAATATTTTTATTTTCAAGTTAAATATTTTTTTATTTTCAAGTTAAATATTTATTATTTTCAAGTTAAAACTTTCAGATTTTTTTAATTGAATTTTTTCAAGTTCTCACATTTAATTGAGATTTTTTAAATTATTCGTTAATATTTGTAATTATTCGTTTATATTTAAACTATGTTGAAGGATCTCAATCCGTGTTGAAAGTTCTCAAGCCGTGTTGATAGACATTAAGCCAAGCCGCTACACTGAAAGATCTCAAGCCGTGTTAAAAGATCTCAAGCCAAGACAAGTCATATTGAAAGATCTCAAGCTGTGTTGAAAGATCACAAGCCGTGTTGATAGATATTAAGCAAGCCGCTACACTGAAAGATCTCAAGCCGTGTTAAAAGATCTCAAGCCAAGACAAGCCATATTGAAAGATCTCAAGCTGTGTTGAAAGATCACAAGCCGCTACACTGAAAAGGCTTAAGCCATGTTAAAAGATCACAAGCCAACTGGGCACGTGTCAACCATGGGTTTTAAGCCATTTCAGTTGCTTGAAACGGCTCCTTGTAAGGGCTCACATGGCTATTTTTGATATTTTGACTAGTCAACGACTATTTTAAGGATTTTCCCTAATTTATACTCTGTGTATTTATATCCTCTTATCTAAAGTACAAAACACACACAAACCATATCGTAATTTTAATTTAAAATAATTTAAACATAAGTTTGAAAAGTAAGTTTGAAAAGCAGACGAAAATAAATGTAAGAGTAAACTTCCATTTTGCTCTCTTTGGTTTAGTCGTTTTAATGGTTTTTCCTAAATCCTTTAAAAATAGCCATTTTACTCCCTGATCTATAAAGCTTATCTCTATTTCACTCCCTGGCCCTAACGCCATCCAGTTTAGCTGTTAAATCCTAATCACATGTCCCTCACATAAGGGGTATTAGTCTTTTCCCACTCAAATTTACTAATTTCCAATGTTAGAGCATTCACATTCTATCTATCAAAATATGTGAGGGGGGTTTTTATATTATAAAAGGGTATAAAAAGTGGTTGTGAGTGGAGGAGAGAAAATGTTACTGTTCATCTGTATATTTGAGGGGACACTGTTCACCCACTATAATTTTTTTAATATATATTGAAAGTGGTTATGAGTGAAGGAGAGAGAAAAATGTAATGATAATATTATTTAATTGAAAAGGAGAGAGAAAAAGTATTTGTTTTTAGTGAAAATATATTGATATAGAAGTTATTTTTTAGTGGAATGTATGTATAATTTGATGGATTGGATGTGAATGCTCTTAGTTTTCACATACATGCTCTCTCTCTCTCTCCACCATTCTCAAACCCTAATGTTTCTCTGTTATACTTCTACTCAACTATTCAGTAACAATCTCTATACAAAATGTAAAGATCACATTTCTATTCAACTATTCAGTAACAATCTTCATCACTTCATCAATCATCCATCCTGAAACCCTAATTTCCGTCGTCGTACGGCCGTACAACCAGATCCATCATGTGCAGCGGCAAAACGATAGCTCCGCCGACCGTTGGATCTGAATTGGCCACAGGAGTTAGGTACAGAGGCGTAAGGAAGCGACCGTGGGGAAAGTTCATTGCGGAAATCAGAGATCCGGTGAAAAAAAGCTAGGGTTTGGCTCGGTACGTTCGAATCGGCGGAGGAGGCGGCGCGTGCGTACGACGCCGCTTCTCGGAACCTTCGTGGAGATAAAGCGAAGACGAATTTTTTGGTCGTCGGTGTACGAAACCCTAGCGATTACGCTCAGCAAACGGAGGATGTAGTTGTTGTGTCTCAGTTTCCGACGTGTAGTAGTTTGAGTAGTATGGTGGAGGTTAGCGGTGGTGGATGATTGTGATTATTGTGATAGTTTGTCGTCTGTGGTGGTTAATGAAGGTGATGTTGGAGATATTGTTACGTTGTTTCAGAAAGTGATTCTGTCGTTTGATTTGAATGTTCCAGCAAGGGTGGATGACATGTGTGGTTTTCCGGTGGACAGTGGGTTTATTTTTATGGAGCTTTGTTTGTAATGTTAAGGGTTTTTTTTAATACTTGTTTGTTGAAAAGACTAAAACGCCCCTCATGTGAGGGGCATGTGACCAAGATTTAACAGTTGAATTGGATGGCGTTAGGGACGGGGAGGGAAATAGGGATAAGCTTTAAAGATCAGGGAGTAAAATGACTATTTTTAAAGGATTGGGGCAAAACCATTAAAACGACCAAACCACATGGAGCAAAACAGAGGTTTACTCTAAGGGCATTTTGGCTAAGCTTTTCAAAACAACTTATTGGCTTATTGACTTATCAAAAAGCCAATAAGTTGTTTCTGTGTTCGGCTAAGCCAAAAGTCCTTTTAGAAATGGCTTTTTGCAAAGAAGAAAAATGAGGTTTCAAGAAGTCACAATATTGTAACTTTTTGGTCAGCTTTTAGCTTTTCAAACTACAAATTACCAATATACCCCTTCTTTACCCCCTTATATCTAAAAGAATGCCCATTTTAGTCATTTTACATCAATAAGCTAATCCAAACACTTTTTTTAAAAACTCCTTTTTAAAAAGTCTTTTTCTCAAAAGTCTTTTTCCAAAAGTCCTTTTTAACTATAATAAGCTTAGCAAAACATGCCCTAAATGTAACTATACATTATATTTATTTTAACTCAACAAAAATGAAACATTTGTATTCTACTATTATTTATATAAATATTTTTTACTCTTATTTATATATATATATATATATATATATTTTTTACTCTAATATTAATGTCTTGTACATCTGACTTAAAGTTTGATTATGTAAAAGTTTTATAAAGTTCATAAGTTTTCAATTCTGTGTATTCATGTTTCCTCCACTAATAAACATATATATGTTTGAAAATATTAGGTTATTATAGTGGATGACTCGATAAAAGTCATGCTAATGCGAAGTTTTTTTATAATTATGAAACAAAATCAAAACAATTAAGACATATCGGAAAATATATCTTGCTGGTTTTATACTGTTGACATATTTATCTTTTAATATATTCGACATTATTTTAAGGGTAAATTACTTTTTGAGTCCCTGTGTTTTATGTGTTTTAACTAGTTGAGTCTAAAAGCAAAAAGTTTAACGATTTGAGTCCCCATAAGCATTTTCTTTAACCATTTGAGTCCAAATTTCTAACATTGTTAGAATTTTTTTGGTTAAGTATTGTTAAATGACCAAAATACCCTTACAGTTAAAAAATAAAAAAAACAAAAAAATAAATTAGTATTAGATTTCTCTATCTCTTATATATCTTTCTCCCCCTTATCTCTTTCTCTCTCTAATCTCTCTCACCTTTCTTTCTCTCTCTAGACAACCTGCATCCCACACCACCACACCAGCACGTCACCACCACAGCCATAATTTAATCAGGAAACAACCATCTCAATTACGAACCCATAATATTTTACTTGCTGTTCATTTGATACGAACCGAGACAGATCATTAGTTACCAATTAACTGCACAGAATCACGGATATGCAGAATTTGATCAGTGACTTTTAGCCGCAGAATTAGTTTATTCGCTGAAATCAGTCCGTAGAATCTGCAAAGGTGTTTAGTCGTTGCTGTTATTAGTCGTTGTTGGTATTAGTCGTTGTTGGTATTAATCGTCGGGAGTTTTTGCAGCGAATCAGTTGCTGCAAATCTGCAAATCAGTTGTTCAGTCGTAATAATCAGTTCAGTCGGTCAGTCGTTATAATCAGTTCGCACAATCTGCATATGGATCTGCATCCGCTAAAATTTCGAGTCCATTCTCTGATATAATACATCTGCAGAATTAACACAGTTCATCCGCTGCAAATTCAAATAACAGTTTTTTAAGGGGAATTTGACCCATAACAGTTTTAATTCAACAATAAAAACCATAAAATAAAATTAGGAACCGACATCCCCAATTTAATTTCACCTTAAACCATCAAACAATAACAAAAAAAAAAACACCCTAAAAATCAAATTAGGGCTCTAAAATTAAAGGGATTAAGAAATTGATATTAAAATTGAAATATACACGAACCATGAAACAGGGGACAGAGAATTGTGTCTGAATAATCAACCATTAGAGACCATAACCGAAGAAGCCAAGGAAAGCAGCCATGAAAAGCACAACCCACGTCGGAAAATACAACATAAGAACACATGACTGTTATGATGATGTGGTGATGGTGGTGGTTTTAATTAGGGTTTTGAGGATAAAATGGTAGGAATTTGGGGTTGGGTTGCATTTGTATAGAGCGAAAGATTCGGTGAGAGATGAAAGAACCCAAACCACAGTTGCGGTTGTGGGCGCTGGCCACGGCGTGGGGAAGGGGAATAAATGAATTGGGTGGGAGACCTTTAACTAGATGAAGAACAATATGGGTAGAAGAAGAATGAAGAATTTGGAAAATTTTGGACACAGCAGTAGCAGTAGAGCTGCTAGGGTTTTTTATGAAGAAGAAGAGGGAGAGATAGAGATAAACAGAGAGATGTGTATAAGAGGGAGACAAAAATCTAAATAAATTAGTTTTTTATTTTTTAATCATAGGGTTAATTTGGTCATTTAGCAAAATCTAACAGCAGAATTCTAACTATGTTAAAAATTTGGACTCAAATGGTTAAGAAAAGTGGTTATAGGGACTCAGGGCGTTAAACATTTTGATTTTGGACTCAAGTAGTTAAAACAACTAAAACACAGGGACTCAAAAAGTAATTTACCCTTATTTTAAAGTTGTTTTTGTATAAGTATATAATTACACAAATAGTTCCTGAATTAAATAAATTAAGTATATAAATGGTTCTTGTAGTTGCAAAAGGGTATTCTATGACCAAAATGATATCAACACGTGTTTTACATCGGTTGAAAAACCATAAAAACAAATATCAATAATGGTTCTGATAGTACCGGTACCGATGTTGTTAGGAACCAACATACCATCAATGTTGCTAGATGATATCAGTTTGGTTTGTCACATATCAGCACTCTCTATAGCTTAAGGTATATAAAATTTTCGAGTTAACTGTCATTTTCGTCCCTGTGGTTTGGTCACTTTGGCCATTTCAGTCCATTTTTAAAAAATGCGCCATTTTCGTCCCCCACGTTCTGGAAAGGTGCCATTTCAGTCCAAAAATCATAACCCAGTTAAGTCAGTTTGTAAATAAGGACTGATTGTGTAAATTTGTAACATAAAGGACTGATTGTGTAAATTTGAAAAATGGACTGAAATGGCAGTTAACACCACCACCACTAGCCCTGCCACCACCACCACTCCGCTGCCAGCACCACCACCACCGCCACCACAGCCACCACAGCCACCACCGCCACTCCACAGCCACCCTGCCACCACCACCACTCCGCTGCCACCACCACCACCGCCACCACAGCCACCACCGCCACCACAGCCACAACCGCCACCCTGCTCATTTCTGCAACTCGTCGGAGTTCGGAGTTCATCGGAGAAGACGACCGGAGAAGACGAAGACGTCCCCGTGCTTATCGTGTGTTTTGATATGTTGATTCTCCGTGCTTATAGTTTGTATTGATTCAATACTGTGGTGGCGGTGGTGGCGGTGGTGGTGGTGGCAGCGGAGTGGTGGTGGTGGTGGCAGGGTGGCTGTGGAGTGGCGGTGGTGGCGGTGGTGGCTGTGGTGGCTGTGGTGGCGGTGGTGGCGGCGGTGGTGGTGGCAGCGGAGTGGTGGTGGTGGCAAGGCTAGTGGTGGTGGTGTTAACTGCCATTTCAGTCCATTTTTTAAATTTACACAATCAGTCCTTTATGTTACAAATTTACACAATCAGTCCTTATTTACAAACTGACTTAACTGGGTTATGATTTTTGGACTGAAATGGCACCTTTCCAGAACGTGGGGGACGAAAATGGCGCATTTTTGAAAAATGGACTGAAATGGCCAAAGTGACCAAACCACAGGGACGAAAATGGCAGTTAACTATATTATTACCAACGTTGTTCATATGACATTGGTTCGGTTCGTCACAACAAATAAACAAAGAAATCAATTATATTTGACCTATCTGATTTGAACAAAACTTTTATTGAAGCGTAGTTAAAAGTAAACACGTCGTAACAGTATATTTGTAATTTTAAAAAACATAACACTACATTAATAGAATAACGAAAAGGTAAAATGACGTTGATTTACAAGAAAAAGGAAACTAAAAGTAAGGTGGTTTTGATAACACTTACGTTTGTACTTCGATTATTTGTATGTTAACACTCACAACTCATTTTGAACATTTTTTTGTGTCCATGTGGATAAAAAGAGACATGTTTAAATTAATATACGGTTAAAATTTACTAATATAATAAAATAAAAGTTATAATAGAAAATGAAAAAATTATAAAATATTTGTATCATAGAATAAATTTAAGAGAAAAAAACTTATAACAATAAATAAATATTCAGGTTCTATTTCTAAATTAATATATACAAATAAATATTCTATTTTTAACATAACTTCACTTTAACAAAACATATATCGAAATGTCGAGGAAATAAAATTAAACACAACTATAAGTACTTAAGTTTATGGCAATATATTAACGAATGTAAGTTATTAAAGAAATATCAAATTAACCGATTAGGGAATATGAAAGAAAAAAAAGAAAAAAAATTAATAAAAGTAAAAAATAAATGAGAAACGGATTATGATTTTAAAAACAGTCAAATATAATAATTAATAACTATAAAAATATTAAATATATAATATAAAAAGTTATATATTATTATAAAAATAAAGTTACTATTCATGTTCACTCGTCAACAATATATAGTGAATTTATCCCGCGCTTCGCGGCGAAAATTTGGTCGATATCTATTTTTTTTTGTTACGGTATCGACAATCGCTATAGTCATCGAAAGAGAAAACTTTACATCAATCGAAAACACTAAAAACAAATATTGACACCGGTACTGATGTTGTTTAGTTATATCAGTTTGGTTGGTTTGCATTCCATGTTTATTTTTACTCAACATTGAGATATAAATTTTATTGAAAACATATATTGTGTCGTTATCGTACCAAACCAAACCAAAACCAACTGAACAACATCTGTATCGGTACCAATATTTATTTTTATTGTTTCTGCTTTTGTTAAACTAACATCGTATCACTATCATACATGACTAAACCGAAAAATGTCGGTATTGATATGTATTCATTTTTATGGTCTCTTGTTTGATAACGGATATAATGCCGCTACCTTAGTAAACTTAACTGAAACAGAACGAACAACATTGGTTTCGGTACTGGTATTATTTTTATTGTCTTTTCTTTCGATAAACTGATACTGTACAGCTACGTTACCATACCGAATAAGGTCAGTACCGGTACGTGTATTCATTTTTATGATTTCAGGTATAGAAAAGTTTTAATTTCTAAAACTTTTTATGCGACAATAAATGAATATCAGTACCAATACCATGACAATCTAAACCGATCAATATTGTTTGAACAATATTGGTGCCGGTACCAGTGTTTGTTTTTATCGTTTTTGATCGATGTAAAAAATTTGTTGATTTCTATACCAGGTGCATATATCGGACCTCTACTCGGACCTCTACTGTAATGAAGTGAACCGTACTGATCTGATGTCCATGGTAACGTACTGTCACAACGTCGCAGGCAAATAAGTTAGAACATATAACGCAGGTTATTAATAATAAATCAAATTCAATAGTAAAAAAAAAACTATTAAACATTAAAAATAAATATTAAAAATTGTTATGTACTATTCATCGGCACTTTCTTTTAATTCATATGTATAATACTTAGCATTCAAGAATAAAATCAATAATTTCTACTAGCATGCTTTAAACACTTAAACAACTTAAACTTAAACGTAAAAATATATGGACCAGGCTTACTATTGTAACTTATTGGTTCGGTTTTTTTTTCGATTAGTGAAAGTGGTATCCGAAAACTGAACTAAAATTTTCGGTTATTAAAAATCCGAAAATCGAACCATCAGTTTTTGTTTCGGTTTGATTATTTCGGTTTTCTGCTCACCCCTAATAAGAGTTAAGTGGTTTTTATTGAATGAACATTGAAAGTTTGACGACTTGAAAAACCTATCTATTACCTAACAAGTTTCAATCAAGACTCATCAATTTCAAATTACCTAAAACTATACTTGGGAAGGCATCTAATGATCTAAACAAGTTTAAACTAACAGGGTTCAATAGTCTTCTTTTTTTTTAAAGGAAAATTTCATTCAAAAAACACACCACAAGCGGTCCTCAAAACAAGGACCCCCGGGCAACCAAACGACATTACATCACATCCAACGGATATTTACACCAAACATTCCAATCTAAATCTTTAAATCTAGATCTATTTCGAATCCAAAAATACGACGACGATTTTATGTTTTCCATCACTTCCATCGCTCTTCTAGACTTGTTTTGAAAAATAAGAGCATTACGTTCATTCCATAACGCCCACATTGTAGTAAAAATGATACCTCTTAGAATGTATTTCGCCTTTTTCGTGTTAGTTTGAGTTTCCGCCAATTTCAAGAGGTCGCTGACGTCGAAAGCAAAGATTGGACTCAACTGACACCAGGCACCTACTCTATTCCAAATCTCAACCGAAAAAACACAACCCGTGAACAGATGCATAGCCGTTTCCGGGTCCGAGTGACACAGACCACACGAAACATTTTGCAATGAGATTCCACGTTTTTTGAAGCTCCATTCTAGTAGGAAGCCGGTTACGACCAGCCCTCCAAACCATGATCTTGCACTTTAAAGGAACCCACCCTTTCCACTTCATGTTCGAATTGTTTTCCGTATGCGATGTTGTGGCGATCAATTTCTTAGCCGCCTTCACAGTAAATACCCTATCAGAGTCAGCCTTCTATTTCCATTCATCAACCCCACCTCTCCAATTATACTCGTGAATATCATCAAGGAGGTGAAACAGTTCGGTAATCTCCTCATAAGAAGAAGGAGGCGATCGCCAATCCCAGTCAAGCACCTTAACACCATTCACACATCGAAGCCGAGACGCAACAGTGACCCATTTCTGTCTTTCTAACCTGAAAACGTTCGGATAAATGATACGGAGAGGATCTTCGCGTAACCAAGTGTCTCCCACCAAAAGTGAATCGAGGACCCATCACCAAGCATGCCAACGAAATAACTATCAAGAGAATTCCCATTCGAGAGCTTTTTCTCCCCTATTTTCACGATTTCTTTCCAACACCCACTAGCCGAAGACGTACATGGTAACATAGACCATGCTCGACTCGAACCATGACAACCCATAACAATTTTCTTCTATAAACAATTACCTTCTTTTCTGAATCGCCACATCCATTTTAAAAGAAGCGCTTCATTCACATCTTGCAACTTTGAGACCCCTAAACCGCCTTCCTTCTTCGGAGAAGATATAACATCCCAAGCAACCCACGGAATCTTTCTTTCTTCACTAGAGCCCGCCCACAAAAAACGTCTCATAATAGACTCAATACTATCAATCACCGTCTTAGGAGCTTTATAAAGAGATAGATAGTAAATTGGTAAACTTTCAAGAACCGATTTAATTAGGATTAACCGGCCTCCAATTGATAAAGTTTTCGCTTTCCATGACACAAGACGAGCCTTTATAACTTCAACGACCAAGTTCCAATTACTAACATGAGACATGTTAGCTCCCACTTGAATTCCTAAATAAACAAAAGGAAAACCACCTCTTTTACATCCCAAAATTTCCATCATATTATCAACCTCAATGTCTTCGGTACCAACCCCAAACAAATTCGACTTATGGAGATTAATGCGAAGACCCGAACATAAATAAAAAACACGAAGAATTCGAGCCGTACTCTGAAGATTCTCGCGAGACCACTCTCCCAAAATTAAAGCGTCATCCGCATAAAATAGGTGAGAATATCCACTTCATTATCCGAGAAATTGATACCCTTAAATTAGCCAATCTCTTTAGCTTTCTTCAATAACCATGAAAGAGCATCCATGACAATTAGAAATAGAAATGGCGAGATAGGGTCACCTTGACGAAGATCCTTCTCACATTTAAAGTCGAAGGTAGATGAGCCATTAACAAGAACCGCGGCTCTAGCGGACACGAGTATCCCCTTTATCCAACCACACCAAATCGGAGGAAAACCCATTTGAGCCATAATAGATATCAAGAAGTTCCAATTGACGTTGTCGTATGCCTTCTCAAAATCTTTTTTTAAGAGAAACGCCTTCCTATTTCTTTTTTTTTTAACCATTCCACCAATTCATTAACCACGAGAGGGCCATCAAGAATAAAACGATCAGCTAAGAAAGCCGATTGAGACTCGGATATCACCTGACCCATAATCTTTTTGAGACGATTTGCAAGTATTTTGGAAATTACTTTGCTAATCATCCCAATAAGGGTTATAGGTCTATAATCTTTGAGACCTAAAGGCGTTTTTACCTTAGGAATCAAAGTAATAAAAGACGAACCGCACCCCGGATTGATAATACCTGTCCCATGGAATTCCACCAAGATACGATTAAAATCCTCCTTCAGCAAGTACCAGAATCGTTTAACAAAACGAAAATTAAAACCGTCGGGCCCTGGCGCCTTGTTTGAGCTGCATTCAAAAACCGCCTCTTTGATTTCCTGTTTATAAAACATAGCAATCAACGACATACTGTCTTGATTATTAATCTTCTTCATTCCCGAACAAACTAACTCTGGCCGAACATGAAATTCTTCTCTAAAATGGTTTCTATAAAAACACATAATTTCTCTCTTGATCAAAGTTGGTTTTGAAACCCATTCCCCGTTAACCACAAGACCCGGAATCGCATTTCTCGCTTTTCTCCCATTCACGACACTATGGAAAAAACTTGTATTTTCATCACCTAGAGAAGCCCACTTCACCCGTGATTTTTGTTTCATATCACGAGATCTATGGAGCTCGATTTCTTCAAGACTCTTCTTACATTCCGACCAAACCCATAAATCTGTCTCGTCAATGTCTTTTTATTCCGTTATTAGCTCAATATCTTCCTTTTCTTTTCGCAACCTTGATTCCTCTTCGACTTCCTTAATACAGTATTGTTTGAACCAAGTTTTTAAGCACCCACGAAGCTTCTTCAGTTTGTTAATCAAATTTATATATCAGGCGGCACCTCGTTATTCCAACCCATTAAAGCCGCTTTAATAACCTCTTCACACCCCGGTCTATCCAACCACGAATCGAACCAACGAAAAGGCTTCGGACCAAAATTTGTATCAATCACTGAAAAAATTAATGGGGAATGATCCGAAAGCTCCCTATTAAGAGCTCTAACATAAGCGTTCGGCCATTTATTAAAAACATTTTCACAAACAAACATCCTGTCAATTCTACTCAATTTACAATGACCCCTTCTATTAGACAGATAAGTATCTTTCATACCTCACAAATTATATTCTCGTAACCCTGCTTCATCAATAAACTCATTAAAGTCTCTAGCGCAAACCGGGTCAAAAATGGAGTTTTTTCTTTCATCCCGATACTGGACTGCATTAAAATCCCCAAAGATAATCCACCATCCCTGACCCGACTGAATAACCTGAGTAATTCTTGCCCAAAGGTTTCTCTTGTCAACATTATTTTGCGGGGCATAGACATTAATCATATTCAGCCGGATTAAACCATCAGATAAAATGCCTGAAACATGCAAGAAATTATTATCTTTTACAACCGCATCTTTCGAAAAAATCTTTGGATCCCACATACTTACTATGCCACCCGAGTTCCCATTAGCATTCAAGAACTCATAATCGTACCCCAAACCACCCCAATAATTCGTAACCAACCCAGGATGTAAATTACTCATCATCGACTCTTGCATACCAATAAAGGAAATCCCAAATTCGGATTTAAGCTTCTTTATCCAACCCGCTTTCCCGCTAACCCCAACCTCCCGAATATTAATTGACAGACAATTCATTTCTTACCGACTTGTAGCCCCTCCTGAATTATCGACTCGTGAATCATGACATCGCACCTTTGAAGTTTGGCTCCCAACTTTTCACCCAATGCTATGGTGGCGTGAATCTCTTCTGTTCGAAGCCGATTAGTCTCCCTTTGATTGTCTTCATCACTTGAATTAATCTCTTGCCCTTTATTTTCGACTTGTTCCTTGGTACTATCCTCTGGAGCTTTAATAACAACATGTTCAGTGGATAAGGGTTGACTATTCAGGTCAAAATTGCATTGTTCCACATCATCCGAACCATCCCCTTAAACGTCCCCCTCCTTATCAGCTTCACTATTGTTTAGGCCCAAGAGTTTATCAAGCCCAAATGGATCATCATCATTCTTGGACCTTTTAATAACTTTGAGGCTTTCTTGGCTACTAGTGTACCCAATACTGGGCCGACCCAAATCACCTTTTTTAAATTTTTTCCTTTTGTTCACATTGGGAACCGGTTGACAACTATTCTCTTCTAGAATCTGGTCAAAAGGGAAATTGACAGCAGGAATAAAATCCTCTTTATCACCTTCCATATTTCCAATCGAATCATTTAATGGTAATGAATGATTACCATTACTGTAATCATTAATGCATTCATTCGTTTCCACAATTACCGGGTCAACGTTCACGTTGACATCTTCGACTGCATCGGACATCTTCTCGGACTCTACTTCCGATGACTGATCATCATCCGGTTCATCATCTCCGGACTCGGAGTTTTCGCCATTGTGATTTAGTTTTTCTTCTGGAAAGTCCAGAATCCAATCTCCCAACTCCTCCATCACCCACACTCGGAACTTCCGGTCTTTCCACTTCAGCACCACCTCCTCTGACACTCGCTTCCCATCGCCTACCAGAACACCCACATACTCATACGAAAGGTCATGATCCGTCTCTATTCAATTTGCCTTATGCACCACCTTTCTGAAAACACCTCCTACGGTATCGATCACTTCGTTGGACAACAAATGCAAGGGAATACCTTGCACTTTCAACCAAGCCAATCTCTCGAAACCCAACGCTTGTCCCTCCCATATGCTGACCACTGAAAATTTTTCCGTTATCGACTTGGTTGCCTCCCGAACCACTACAGCCGTTTCCGCATCATTGAAGGATATCAACACATCTAATCCTCCAATATATTGAACTCTCCCTAGCCCAAGGCAGATTTCGTTCAAAGTGATCTTAATGTTCTTCAAGGCTTGTAGATCAGTCATCCTCGCAACTAAAGCTCTCCCATGCAACGAATGAAACATATTGACGTGACTATCGACAGTAATTGTCTTCCCCATCAACATATCTTTGAACGATCTTCCCCCATAGTCAGCCATCCCTTTCTTGGACTCCACATGAACCTCATCGACCTTCTTACTTGTATCAACATAAGCATTAGACTTTGACTTATCTTCCTGATGATTACTTATTTCCCCGTCTTCAAGAACGAAACGTGCAATGCTGAACCATAACTTATATTCACCCATACGCGTATTACGTAAACACTTGAGTAATTCGTCCTTGTCTTTAACGTCGAGCATGGAAATAAATCCGAACCTATTGCCTCCTTTATCTCTTTTTCTTGCAATGTACAAATCGAAAATCTGTCCGAAGGGACAAACATGACTCGCCAATCGAGTTTCAACAATGCAATTAAAAGTTTGAAAAAAAAACATACATAGCTAGAGTTGAAGTAGAATAAGATGTCCTTGGCCAAAAATTGAGATACTAGGTGCATGGCTGGTCAAATTTTGAGTGCGGTGTCACATTGTTCTTGTGTGGTAGATCTTTGTTGCCGTTATGTAAATTTTTAGGTTCCCATCGTTTCATTGTTTTAACAATTGGGAAGTTTTGGGGAGGGTAAATGGGTAATTTACAAAATTCAATCTGTTTTAAAATGGCTATACCATTAAAATGGGTAATTTACTCGACCCAGAATCGGGTACCATTAAAACAAATTCAATCCATCTTTAAATGGCTATATCTCTATAGTCGTTGGAGCCCAATTCTATCTGGTTTTTTCTTACCATTTGCCCCAATATGTTAATATGATTAGACGGTGGATATTTTGGTTTAATCACAACACTTAAATTTGCCCCAATATGTTAATATGAATAGACCGTGGATATTTTGGTTTAATCCCAACACTTAAATTTGCCCCAATATGTTAATATGAATAGACCGTGGATATTTTGGTTTAATCACAACACCTAAACATGCTATTTATTCTCGTAAATCTCAAAAACGCTTTGTGTAGTGGTAATGCCCCTACCTTTGGGCGTTTTACATCATGTGGCAGCCCAGTCAGCAATAAGACATTATGTGGAGTTTTCTAAAATGGGTGTAGTGGGGATGTGGGCATTGTGGGACATTATGTTTATAATAAAATTAAGTTAAAAAAACATCAAAAAATCTTATTGCACAAACAAATGGAAAATAAAGGTGCTTGGACAAAAGCGATGAAGCTGGCGTGGAAAAAAGCACGCCAAAAGCAGTTTGGGCAAAAAAAAATGCCCCCGGGAGCGGAGAAAGGGCGTTGTCACACCCCCAAAATCCACCATGCGGAGTACCACCGCTTGGAGGCGTGAGGTGACCAGGATCGACCCACCAATCATATTGAACAACGTATTTAAGTAAATAAAACCAACCACAATATAATTGGTGACCAAAAGCCAGTTAACCAAGTTTTAAATTAAACAGCGGAAGCATAATACGTGATACCAAAATATAAGTTCATAGTCCATAAGTTTAAAATCCAAAACGTAGATTTAATAAGTTCATAAGGATTAAGTGTTTATTACGGAACATGACAGTCCGTATCCCACAACGACTCCTTCCTCGTGCAAGCTCCAAGCATTTAACGACCTGTAAGGCATGTAACAACGAGTCAACAACAAAGTTGAGTGAGTTCACGTTTAGTTGTTTAGTTTTAAGTTGTTTCTGAAAACGTGGTTTGTCTTTCGTTGGCATAATTGCCGTGGGGGTTACCCCGTAGTTGAAAGTAAGATTAACCAGTTCATTCTTTATTACCCAAACCATTTCCATGATTAGTGGGGGCTTCCCCATGTGAACCACTAGACCGTATGATATCGACTACTACACAAGTAAGTTGTGCCCTACATCAGTGTCTATCATCACTGATGGTTTGCCATAGTCCATTAGTACACGCCCGTCTGACTGGCACGGTGTGAGGTTTGTTAAATCTAATAGCGCTATTAACTAATGACCCGCTCGCCATTGGCCTCGGCGATTAAGTCGATATAAAATGAGGGACTTATGATAGAGTTTTGTCTAGTAAGATTTAAAGTTGTTGTCCTACCCAAGGAGGACGAACGTACGTAGTTCTACCCAAGGAGAATACGCAGGAATAATATTGGCGTCCTACCCAAGGAGGATGGCCGTACATATCCTACCCAAGGAGGATATGTAGATTCAATTTTAAGTTCTTTAATCCATTCCCAAACCACCGGGAATCCCATGCCTTAGAAAGTGTGTGAACTCACCTCGATTTGCTTGGTTAGATTCTCAAATATAGCTAACAGTCGAGGTCGGTCAATCACGTCCTAATATAATTACCAGTTAATCATTTAGTGGTTTTCAAATAGAGCACAAAGTTCCTACACGTATCTATCACATAACATGCATTACTTTGACGGTTTATGCCCATGTAACCTCCCCATCTATTCCCATTCACAATTAAACATACGATATTGCACATAACACTTTTATTGACACATAACATGTTAGATCATTCACAGATAACATATTCGACATTTAGGCACGCAAATCACTACTTATGTAGTTTCAGCTTAAATATTCAAAAGCGGGCTGTTTTCGAAGATTTTAATAAAATAGTTAACTTGTTCCAAAAATTCCCAAATTTTTTACAGAAGATGCTAAATAACCGAATATTATTGTGTAAAAATCTCGGGATCTAATTCTTTGCCAATATTTTATTGAAAATCATTTTCCGGACTGCAATCAGATTTATCTTTTTCTGACTGCAGTCTACGGAATATTTCATTAAAAATTCGTTGTAAGTCGGATTGACGAAATTCCAGTGGGACAATTACTACGACATCAGTGTCCATCTACTGTACAGATTTCATAGGTTGATTCGACACAGAACTCAAGTTATGACTGAATACATATCGCTCATTTTCTGCAGCAAAAATGCAGCTCTAGCTGCTGTTACGAAATGACACTTTAAATATAGTAAACGGAGTCCAAAAATTATGATTCCGGTGCCATTAGAACCATATTTCCTAATATCACATTTTAGACTCGAAATATTAGTTCTTCGTTGAGTTTATGACCTGTTTACAGCCTGATGAAGTCGGTTGGAAATCATTACTCAGCTTGCTGTTTTGTGGTTTAAATGTTACTAAACGTATTAACAAGTGTCCTTAAACCAACAAGTTTTCATCTTTAAGTATCAATCGTAAGTAAACTTTTAATATTTATCTATTTGTTCTTGACACTTAGTGATTTTAAACATACTACACCCTTTGATCATAGCAACGAGATGAAACAGAATTAACAAGAGTGTAACAACGGACTTACTACTAGCTTATAGCTAGGGATGAAATCTTGTGAAGAAGTGATGAGAAAGTGATGGTGAAAAAGACTAGAACAAAGCCCTTCTTGAAGCTCCACAAGTAGTAACTTTCTTGATTCACCTTCTAACTTAAATGGAACTTGTATAAATGGAAGAGATGGATGATGAAGGTGGTGGGATGTGGTTTCGGTTGTGGTGGAGCCGAATGAGAGAGAGAGTAGAGTGATGAGGGTTGAGTGTGAATCTTGGTGAAATGACATTGAATCCTTGTGCCATACATATATAGATATCTTCATATATTAGGATGAGATCTACAAGCAAGGTCTATTAAATTATGAAGATATAATCTTGGCAAGATCATGAGATTATGGAGAAAATATATGGTGGGGTCCTTGGGGCTGATTTTCGGTTCTAATGGGGGGGGGGTTGGGTGTAACATTTCAAGTAAATGACAACCATAAGTTAGATCTCAAGTATAACTTTCACATATGTTATTTATTTGCTTTTTAGCGGGTGTTAGGGTGTTCGGGGATCACGACTAGCCAGGAAATAAATAAGTAATGTGTTTGGCAAAATTTAGTGTCCCGGGTAATGCCCGGTTGTTCGGTCCGATACTTTTCCGTTACAGCGCTTAATTAATTCGTAAAGCGTCCTATATATATATATTTTTGTAACGTTTTTAATTTTCAACACTCAGGAAAATATAACGGACTATTTAGTGACCTTTCTGTATACTATTAGTATATTAACAAGTACATGTAAGTATAACACAGATATCAGAAGCAGTTAAATGATTCAGCACAGTCATCAAACACTTTAATTTTCATTAATAAACTGTACGGTTACATGTAAATTTGAGGGTTGTCACATTCTCCCTTTGTTAAGAAAATTTCGTCCCGAAATTTAGCACGTGGTTACTGAGGAAGCTAGTTAAGTTGCGTTGGTTTCCTGGTTTTCCTGGGGTGTCACATCATCCCCCTGTTGATTTGGAATTTCGTCCCGAAATTCTGCAGTAGCTTCAGTCTCAGTAGTGTTTGCACTTTTCTTAAACAGCTGGGGATACTTGAGTTTCATTTGGTCTTCTCGTTCCCAGGTATACTCTGGGCCACGACGGGAATTCCAACGAACTCGGACGAGAGGTATTTTGGTGTGCTTGAGAATCTTAACGTCTTGATCCGTAATCTCTACTGGTTCCTCAACGAATCACAGCTTGTCGTCGATTGTGAGCTCTTTGAGAGGAACTATGAGGGTCTCATCTGACAGACACTTCTTCAGATTCGACACATGGAATACGTTGTGGACTCCACTGAGTTCTTCAGGTAGGTTCAGCCTGTAAGCGACTTTGCCAATTTTCTCAATGATCTCGAATGGCCCGACGTAACGCGGATTGAGTTTGCCTCGTTTGCCAAAACGAACTACACCTTTCCAAGGTGAGACTTTGAGTAGCACTCGATCCCCAACCTGGAACTCGAGTGGTTTTCTTCGCTTATCGGCATAGCTTTTCTGACGATCACGAGCTGCCGCCATTCGCTGTCGTATCTGAGCAATCTTTTCTGTTGTATCTACTACTAGTTCTGGGCCAGTGATTTGACTGTCACCAACTTCTGCCCAACAAAGAGGTGATCGGCATTTACGTCCGTACAATGCCTCAAACGGAGCGGCCTGGATGCTGGTGTGGTAGTTGTTGTTATACGAAAATTCCACTAACGGGAGATGCTTTTCCCAGCCGTTGCCGAAGTCGATCACGCATGCCCTAAGCATGTCTTCGAGAGTCTGAATGGTGCGTTCAGATTGCCCATCCGTTTGTGGATGATAAGCGGTGCTCATGTCTAATCGTGAGCCAAAAGACTTATGCATAGCTTGCCATAGTTCAGAGGTAAAACGAGCGTCACGATCAGAAATGATGGAGGTTGGCACTCCGTGCCTTGATACCACTTCTTTTAGGTAGATGTCTGCTAGAGTAGAAAACCTATCCGTTTCTTTGATAGGCAGAAAATGTGCAGACTTGGTCAGTCGATCCACGATCACCCAAATGGTATCATTTCCGCGTTGAGATCTGGGCAGGCCAGTAACGAAGTCCATGGATATTTGCTCCCATTTCCATTTTGGGATCTCTGGTTGTTGAAGTGGGCCTGATGGTTTCTGGTATTCGACCTTGACTCTAGCACAAGTCAAGCATTTACTGACGTAGGTCGCTATGCTGGCTTTCATACCAGGCCACCAGTATGTAGTTTTTAGGTCGTGGTACATCTTATCCGAACCAGGATGTACTGAATAACGAGACTTATGTGCTTCATCCATCACAAGCTCACGTAAGTCTCCATAAAGTGGAACCCAGATGCGTCCGTTAACATAGTAGGCACCGTTTTCTTTTTGTTCTAGTCGTTGCCTCGATCCTCGTAAGGACTCAGCCCTGATGTTCTCTGCTTTCAATGCTTCAACCTGAGCATCGCGAATCTGAGCGGGAAGGTTGGATTGGATGGTAAGCTGTAAAGCACGTACACGCTTAGGTATAGTATCCTTTCGGCTGAGGGCGTCGGCCACAACATTGGCTTTGCCCGGATGGTATTTGATAGCGCATTCATAATCGTTCAAGAGCTCTACCCATCGGCGTTGACGCATGTTTAACTCCTTTTGCTTGAAGATATGTTCGAGACTCCTGTGATCGGTGTAAATGGTGCACTTGGTACCGTACAGGTAATGTCTCCATATCTTAAGCGCGAAAACAACTGCTCCCAGTTCCAGATCGTGAGTAGTGTAGTTCCTTTCGTGAACTTTAAGTTGGCGTGATGCATAGGCAATGACCTTGTCACGTTGCATCAACACACAACCAAGGCCTTGGATGGAAGCGTCGCAATAAACCACAAAATCATATGTGCCTTCGGGCAATGAGAGAATAGGTGCGCTACAAACTCTATCCTTCAAGTGCTGGAATGCGGACTCCTGTGCATCACCCCAACGATAAAGTGACACCTTTCTGAGTCAGTGAAGTGAGAGGTTGCGCAATCTTTGAGAAATCTTTGATAAACCTTCTGTAATATCCTGCCAAACCCAAGAATTGGTGGATTTCTGTTGGTGTATGGGGTGCAAGCCAGTTCTTGATCGAGTCAACCTTGGATGGATCAACATGAATCCCATCCTTGTTTACCACATGGCCCAGAAAATGGACTTCGCGAAGCCAGAAGTCACATTTCAGAAACTTGGCATACACCTGCTCTTTACGAAGTAGTTCCAGAATAAGCCTCAGGTGTTGCTCGTGTTCCTCCTAACTCTTAGAATAGATCAGGATGTCGTCGATGAAGACTATGACAAATTTATCCAAGTAAGGCTTGCACACTCGGTTCATGAAGACCGCAGGTGCATTCGTCAATCCGAAAGGCATAACCAGAAACTCATAATGGCCGTAACGAGTCCTGAATGCTGTTTTGGAGACGTCTTCCTCTCGGACTCTCAGCTGATGGTAGCCTGACCTTAGGTCAATCTTAGAATAGAAGCTCGACCCTTGCAACTGGTCGAACAAGTCATCAATGCGTGGAAGAGGATAACGATTCTTCACGGTCACCTTGTTGAGTTCGCGGTAGTCAATACACATCCTGAAGGTACCGTCTTTCTTCTTTACGAAAAAGACGGGAGCTCCCCAGGGCGAAGAGCTAGGACGTATAAAACCCTTTTCCAAGAGCTCTTGTAGTTGCGTAGACAGTTCTTCGAGTTCTGATGGAGCAAGTCGATAAGGCGCACGAGCTATTGTGCTGCTCCAGGGGCTAGCTCGATTTGAAACTCGACTTGTCGATGAGGCGGAAGGCCAGGTAATTCCTCAGGAAATACCTCGGGAAAGTCACGTACAATAGGAATGTCTTCAATCTTCTTTTCTTCTGCGGATGCATCAGTAACGAGGGCTAGGATAGCGGTGTGGCCCTTTCGTAAACACTTCTGGGCTTTAAGGAAAGAGATGATGCCTACAACAGCACCACTCTTGTCGCCACGAATCACGAGCGATTCTTTACCAGAACGAGGGATACGGACGATTTTCTCCTTGCAAATAATCTCCGCTTGGTGTCGAGATAACCAATCCATTCCAATGACAATGTCGAAACTACCCAGAACGATAGAAATAAGATCGATGGAGAAGGTCTGACCAGCTAGGACGAGGTTACAACCCTTAACTATGTGTGTGGCTTCAAGACTTTTACCGTTTGCTATTTCTACCGTGTGCTTGGTGTTCAAAAGTGTTGGAGTGCGCTTAAGCATTTGGCTAACTTTTAAGGACACGTAGCTAGTATCGGCACCCGAATCAAATAAAACAGTAACAAAGAAATCATCCAGAAGAAACTTACCCATCACAACGTTGGGGTCGTTCCTTGCTTCTCCCTGACCAATCACGAACACTCGACCTTGGGCGCCATTGCCATTATTGTTACCTCTGTTGTTGCCTCCGTTGTTGTTTCCATTGTGGTTCCCGTTTCTTTGGTTGTTATTCTGATTTTGGTTCAGCTGGGGACAGTTTCTTTTAAAGTGGCCTTCGGCGCCACACAGAAAGCATCCTTTATTGCCCTGCTGATACTGCTGCTGGTGGTTCTGCGAAGATTGTTGCTGTTGTTGGCGATTCTGATTCACAGGACGTGGGCTCCTGCAATCCTTAGCTTCATGACCCAGCTTGTGACACCTCTGACAACGACCCTTGTTGCACTGGCCGCTGTGGTGCAGATTACATCGATTGCACTTAGGGTGATTTCCCTTGTACCCACCCTGACCTTGATTTCCAGATGACTGCTGACTGGGGCTCCTGTACTCATCTGTCTTTCGCTGCTGAGATTGAGCTGAAGCAGAACCCTTGCCCAGATTTCCATCCCACTTGCGCTTATTGTCGTTGGGAGCATCACAAGTAGTGGCGCTAATACGTTTGGGCAGTTTGTTCTGCTCAGCTGCCTGATCAGTGAGACGATGAGCCAACTTGACGATTTGTTGTATAGTGCCAAGGTTAGCTGAGGTTATGTGGCTTTGAATTTCTGGCACCAAGCCCTTAAGGTACAGCTCAATGCGTTTGTAGGGAGGGTCCACCATAGTAGGGCACAAGATGGCTAGCTCATTTGACCTCTTCGTGTATGCCTCAATCTCAGATCCCGTCATTTTCAGATTGTAAAATTCCACTTCTAGCTTGTGGATGTCATCCCGACTACAGTACTCCTCCTTGATCAGCTCTTTGAAACCATTCCAGGGTGTGGCATTAGCAACTGCCAGTCCTAGTAGTTGAACCTGCGCCTTCCACCAGGTTAACGCAGCTCCTTCAAGTGTTCCGGTAGCATATTTCACCCTACGGTCTTCGGGGCATTCGCACATCTCGAAAACTGACTCAATCTTTTCAAACCAGTGAAGAAGGCCCACTGCTCCTTCGGTGCCACTGAAAGTGGTAGGTCGGCCGTCCATGAACGTCTTGAACGTGCACACAGGAGGCTGAGCATGTTGACCTGTTGCGCGAGAATAAAAGACAAAGTAAAGCACGAGGGTTGGTTTGCGAAGGTAGGATCTAAACATCCTAAGGTGAGTTGATATGGCAGGTTATACCTCCTACAGGGACAGTTGCGAGTGCCTCAGCAACTCGTTCGTTGATCAAAGCCGTCAGCTGGGCTTGAGTTAGGTTCAAACGTCCACCCATGATCTTCACAACGAAATAACGTAGGTGAGAAAAGTGTCGCGAAAGTGCGTAAGAGTGGGACGATAGTAGAGAGTAAGCACACATGGTTCAAATAGTAATTATCACATTATCTAATGCACAGTGAGAACTATCTAACCAACAATATAACATAAATCATACCACTTATGGTGTCGAGTCTTGCACGTGGAGCGAAGCGTCGTTGTGGATCGTTGAGCACTGTACAGGTTATAGTCTGGTTTTATTAAAAAGCTTTTCCCTTTTTAAAACCAAATTCACTATAACCAATGGCTCTGATACCAATCTGTCACACCCCCAAAATCCACCATGCGGAGTACCACCGCTTGGAGGCGTGACGTGACCAGGATCGAGCCACCAATCATATTGAACACGTATTTAAGTAAATAAAACCAACCACAATACAATTGGTGACCAAAAGCCAGTTAACCAAGTTTTAAATTAAACAGCGGAAGCATAATACGTGATACCAAAATATAAGTTCATAGTCCATAAGTTTAAAATCCAAAACGTAGATTTAATAAGTTCATAAGGATTAAGTGTTTATTACGGAACATGACAGTCCGTATCCCACAACGACTCCTTCCTCGTGCAAGCTCCAAGCATTTAACGACCTGTAAGGATTAGTTGTTTAGTTTTAAGTTGTTTCTGAAAACGTGGTTTGTCTTTCGTTGGCGTAATTGCCGTGGGGGTTACCCCGTAGTTGAAAGTAAGATTAACCAGTTCATTCTTTATTACCCAAACCATTTCCATGATTAGTGGGGGCTTCCCCATGTGAACCACTAGACCGTATTATATCGACTACTACGAAAGTAAGTTGTGCCCTACATCAGTGTCTATCATCACTGATGGTTTGCCATAGTCCATTAGTACACGCCCGTCCGACTGGCACGGTGTGAGGTTTGTTAAACCTAATAGCGCTATTAACTAATGACCCGCTCGCCATTGGCCTCGGCGATTAAGTCGATATAAAATGAGGGACTTATGATAGAGTTTTGTCTAGTAAGATTTAAAGTTGTTGTCCTACCCAAGGAGGACGAACGTACGTAGTTCTACCCAAGGAGAATACGCAGGAATAATATTGGCGTCCTACCCAAGGAGGATGGCCGTACATATCCTACCCAAGGAGGATATGTAGATTCAATTTTAAGTTCTTTAACCCATTCCCAAACCACCAGGAATCCCATGCCTTAAAAGTGTGTGAACTCACCTCGGTTTGCTCGGTTAGATTCTCAAATATGGCTAACAGTCGAGGTCGGTCAATCACGTCCTAATATAATTACCAGTTAATCATTTAGTGGTTTTCAAATAGAGCACAAAGTTCCTACACGTATCTATCACATAACATGCATTACTTTGACGGTTTATGCCCATGTAACCTCCCCATCTATTCCCATTCACAATTAAACATACGATATTGCACATAACACTTTTATTGACACATAACATGTTAGATCATTCACAGATAACATATTCGACATTTAGGCACGCAAATCACTACTTATGTAGTTTCAGCTTAAATATTCAAAAGCGGGCTGTTTTCGGGGATTTTAATAAAATAATTAACTTATTCCAAAAATTCCCAAATTTTTTACAGAAGATGCTAAATGACCCAAATATTATTGTGTAAAAATCTCGGGATCTAATTCATCACCAATATTTTATTGAAAATCATTTTCCGGACTGCAATCAGATTTATCTTTTTCTGACTGCAGTCTACGGAATATTTCATTAAAAATTCGTTGTAAGTCGGATTGACGAAATTCCAGTGGGACAATTACTACGACATCAGTGTCCATCTACTGTACAGATTTCATAGGTTGATTCGACACAGAACTCAAGTTTTGACTGAATACATATCGCCCATTTTCTGCAGTAAAAATGCAGCTCTAGCTGCTGTTACGAAATGACACTTTAAAAATAGTAAACGGAGTCCAAAAATTATGATTCTGGTGCCAATAGAACCGTATTTCCTAATATCACATTTTAGACTCGAAATATTAGTTCTTCGTTGAGTTTATGACCTGTTTACAGCCTGATGAAGTCGGCTGGAAATCATTACTCAGCTTGCGTTTAAATGTTACTAAACGTATTAACAAGTGTCCGAACAACGGGTTTATCAAAAGTTTGACAATCAAACATCAAATATGCATTAACTAACCTTAAACCAACAAGTTTTCACCTTTAAGTATCAATCATAAGTGAACTTTTAATATTTATCTATTTGTTCTTGACACTTAGTGATTTTAAACATACTACACCCTTTGATCATAGCAACGAGATGAAACAGAATTAACAAGAGTGTAACAACGGACTTACTACTAGCTTATAGCTAAGGATGAAATCTTGTGAAGAAGTGATAAGAAAGCGATGGTGAAAAAGACTAGAACAAAGCCCTTCTTGAAGCTCCACAAGTAGTAATCTTCTTGATTCACCTTCTAACTTAAATGGAACTTGTATAAATGGAAGAGATGGATGATGAAGGTGGTGGGATGTGGTTTCGGTTGTGGTGGAGCCGAATGAGAGAGAGAGAGAGTAGAGTGATGAGGGTTGAGTGTGAATCTTGGTGAAATGACATTGAATCCTTGTGCCATACATATATAGATATCTTCATATATTAGGATGAGATCTACAAGCAAGGTCTATTAAATTATGAAGATATAATCTTGGCAAGATCATGAGATTATGGAGAAAATATATGGTGGGGTCCTTGAGGCTGATTTTTGGTTCTAATGGGGGGGGGGGGGGGGGTTGGGTGTAACATTTCAAGTAAATGACAACCATAAGTTAGATCTCAAGTATAACTTTCACATATGTTATTTATTTGCTTTTTAGCGGGTGTTAGGGTGTTCGGGGATCACGACTAGTCTGGAAATAAATAAGCAATGTGTTTGGCAAAATTTAGTGTCCTGGGTAATGTCCGGTTGTTCGGTCCGATACTGTTCCGTTACAGCGCTTAATTAATTCGTAAAGCGTCCTATATATATATTTTTGTAACGTTTTTAATTTTCAACACTCAGGAAAATATAACGGACTATTTAGTGACCTTTCTGTACACTATTAGTATATTAACAAGTACATGTAAGTATAACACAGATATGAGAAGCAGTTAAATGATTCAGCACAGTCATCAAACACTTTAATTTTCATTAATAAACTGTACGGTTACATGTAAAAGTGAGGGTTGTCCCAGGCGTTGTGGGGCGTTTTTTAGGGGAAAACGCCCAAAAAAAACCCCACTACGGATGGTCTAATGGCTTCCCAAAGTGGTACTTCTTCTATTGGTGTTAGTTCTTCGGAGTTGTGGAAATAATCCTTACAACGTGGAACCAACAAATTTGAAGGCACTTTAACTGTGTAAAATGTCAAGCGGTCTAAATAAAGCCCGATGTAGGCATATCGTTCGCTTTTTAAAGTCAAATACAAACACAAATTTGAAAAAAAAAAATATATTGAAAACATTTTGCAAGGCGTTGAAGAATGTTCCGGATCGAGGTCATGCAACAATGTCAGCTGACGTAAATATTCGGAACTTCAATGTAGAAGGCGTTTGGGATAGTATGGCAAAGTCCTGATTCAAGAGGGTTTATTATTCAACAACTTTTACAACCCGTTCTTGACTATCCAACAAAATCTTCAACAGCGTTATAATTACACAAGTCGCACTACCCTTAGACGTGATTGTCTTAAATGTGAAAAAAAGACTAAAATGAATTATTTTAGGATTTGGAAAATAAATTTAACTTGGGATGTTTTGTTGGGCTCAAAACATTTTAGCCAAATCGTACCTTTGCTCATCGGATACACCACAATACATGCGCAAATGATGAAGAGGACGATTGTGTTTGAAATGTTTGGGCTTCCACATACCGCAAATATACTATTTCAATTTTTATTTTTATTTTTTTAATAACACCTCTAATAATACCGCCACGGTTGCACAACAACGAAGACAACGATTAAACAACAAAAAAATGAAATGAATGTGGAACTTTTATGTGTTTTAAAAATGTATTGCAATTTATGTTTTTGTAACTTCCAAAAATTTACTAAAAAAAGAGAATGTTCAAAGTAAGTTTTTACATATTACTTTATATTGATATGTGACTAAAGCTAACAAGCAACAGGTCAATCATTGCCAATTCCTGCATAATTCAAGAAAGGCATTAAAGATGCATATGTTTCATATAATGTAGGAATAGTTACAGCTGGTTCAGCCAGACTCGGGTTATCAGGGGCGTAGCAAGAAATTTTTTTCTACGGGTTTGAAAATTATTCAGGATTCGATCAAAAGGATTCTACGAGTTCGATGGGAAATTTCTAAAGGTGCGATGTCAAAATACACCTATATATAACACTAAATTTCTATGTAGCTACGCCCCTGTGGGTTATATACTTCTAACCGTAAACATTTTTAGAAAAAAATTATATTTGTGTAGATTTTCTTATTGGTTTTGTAAACTGAATGCTCAAAATGCGTTGGAATGACCTATTGTCTCATTTCAAATAAAGTGCTTCTAAACACTTATATTTTTCATGTAATCTAAGTTTAGTATATCATTTTCCTCTACTTGTAACTTTTAACATAATAATATAAAGAGAAAAATGCTTGGATAGTCCCTGTGGTTTGTCCATTTTTCATCTTTATTCCTTAACTTTCTAAAATTACACCTATAGTCCTCCAAGTTTTTGAATTTTGTTCCCGGATAGTTCCTGGCGTGGATGAGGATTAGTTTTTGTTGTTAGGTGCGTGTGAAATGACAAAAATATCTTTACTGTCAAATTAATAACTAAAAATTTAAAAGAAATATATTAATATTTTACAATTTATGGTGGCGGTGGTGTGGAGTGGGGAAGATGCAGTGGGTAGGGTAGGTGACGGGTCTCACATAAATTGTAAAATATTAATTCTATTTCTTTTAACTTTTTAGTTATTAATTTGACAGTAAGGGTATTTTTGTCATTTCACACGCACATAACACAAAAAACTAACCCTCATCCACGTCAGGGACTATCCGGGAATGAAATTCAAAAACTTGGAGACTATAGGTGTAATTTTAGAAAGTTAGGGACTAAAGGTGAAAATGAGCAAACCATAGGGACTATCCAAGCATTTTTCTCTAATATAAACTAGGAGTGCCTGTCTAGAGCGGTTCAACCGAAAAACTTGAATCAGGACCGGACCAGAACTGACCTGATCATGCACTAAACATTAAGTGTTCGGTCTTGGTTATCTTGAACTATAGATTCCGACCCACAATGTAATCTTGAACCGATCCGTTAGCAATTCTGGATTGTGGCCCAGTTTGGTTTTAGATTTAATTTTATAGATAGCAGAACGATACAATAGTGTTATAGGTAAATAGACAACAAGTTGCATTGCGACCCCTTTTAGGTCTTACGTTTCAACGTAATAACTAACAAGTAACAACCCTACGGGTAAAGGCAGAAATGGAGCAATAAATTATAAAATGTCGTACACACATTTAAAATATATCTACTTCATGTAATATTATACTAAAATTAAACCAAACAAAATCAAAACAATCAATCTTCTTATTTAGAGTTCATCATGTTCATCAACATCATCAAGCCATTCAAGTGCTTCTTTTTCAGCTGACTGATTATCATAACTTAAAACTCACTTTACAAGTTACAATAATAAGTACCATTTGTAACTTATGGTCTAAGCAATCCAAATTAAGGTACCAAAAACCATCAAGATTAAACCATTACAAGATACTTCATATCATATTTGACCAAACACCTTCCCTTTGATCAACAATAATACAAGTAACAAATTCACTACACAAAAGTGTCAAGTGGGAGGCATTTAACAACAAAAAAGGGGACTTAAAGACACTTTCTAAAGCTTAACTTCAACATCAACACCGGCCGGAAGATCAAGCTGCATCAACGAGTCAATGGTTTGAGCAGTCGGGTGTAATATGTCGATGAGTCGTTGATGGGTTCTGATCTCGAAATGAAACCGTGCATCTTTGTGCACGTGAGGGGACTTGAGCACACAGTATATTCTCTTTTTGGTTGGCAGCGGAACCGGGCCCATTGTCTTCGCATTTGTTGTTCTTGCAGCATCCATTATCTGCTTGCATGAGTCTTCGATTAAAGGTACCCAGTACGACCTCAGTTTAATCCTTATTTTCTGCTTTGGTGCTATCTGAAATACAGTAAAATATAGCAGCTTTGAATTACAGTTTTGACAGTTGCACAGTTAGGAAGACATTTAGCAAGTAGGAACTGATTAAGACTCAAAACACTAATATCTTTTTTTTGAACGGCAAGGAACGACGTGCCAACCACCGTGACACCGGGCGCTGTGGCCAAGGTCGATTACCCGACCGCCGCCAGCCCCTTAGCCCTCCCAGATGCGGGAAAACCCGACCTCCACCCGCCTGAAGGCACGACAGTGGAATAATCGGTAAAACCTCGCCTCCCATCCAAGGCGAACCGGCGCCACCCGTATTCGCCCTTCACCTGGATGCCGCAGAAAATAATGGGGAGAGTGAGAGTCGAACCTGGGTCACAAGAAACATCAAGTTTTTCCCCAAAACACTAACAATTAACAATTTAGACTTAAAATACTAATATCAGCAATAAGAAGAAAGACGAATGGTAGATCGGTACTGATATTCTGACCGATATTTTGCACCAATATCTCACCAGGGAACTGATAACTAATATATCGCGATATTAACTACATAGGTCAGGAACATAGACTTCTAAAAAGGATTCGTGATTCTTCTACGAGTCGTATAACTGCACGATGCAATAATATGTGTTGGATATTACATTTCTACAACTATTAACATGAAAAACATCCTAAATACTCGAAACTTTATGATCAAAAGCATGAAACGGCATTAATTGTAGTCTGTGAAAGGAAAAATGGTGCGTGTAGGTGTATTGAAAGTGATTATAGCAACTTGAACTATCAGAATCAGATAATCACTGAACTAGAGGCTTAGAGCTAACAAAAAATATGCAATTTTCAGTTTTCTTCTTGCATGTATCCCAAAGTTTTATTGTTTTCACGGTCCAGACGGTTTTGACAGAAAATTATGGGGCGAACCACTAACTACGGTTTTGGGAAACGACAACCTAAACCGGACCTGTTGGCGGTTTAATAGTTCGATTTTCGTGGTTTGAATAGATTTTTTTTTTCAAAAACATTAGTTTCTATTGAAACTTTTAAAAAGATAAAGATGGTTCATGATTATAACTTATATAAGACGTATACACAACTACATATTCCAAAAATGGAAAAAAAAAAAATTAGTTAAAAGATAAAGGTTAAACGGCTGGTTCAACTTACACGGCCAGTTCCAACTTTCAAACCAGACAAACCGTTAAACCTCCAAACCATGAAAACCGAACCGTTTGGATTCCAAACCGCCAAACTGCTTCGGCTTGGACAGTTCGGTCAATTTCAACAGTTTTCATTTTCCAAACATCCCCTACTCCCCATTCCCATAGCATCAAACAAATTCGACCACATTCACATTTCATTTCTTGAAACATAACCCAAGCAGTCAAATTATATTATATTATATTATATATATTACAATTATCAACTTGCGTGAATAGTACTTTGACTTTTCCTTTTTTTTTTTTGTCTTTTTTATGTTTTTGTCTTTTTATATACTTTTACCTCTCAACTTTTAACATCGACACTTACAACCCCTTAACTTTCTAAAGACTTTTTAATCGAGTTTTACATGTTTTTTTATGTACGTGTCCATATAAATTCAAGTTGATTTACGTTTTTGGTTCATCTACCATGTAAATTTTTTTGGAAACCCGTCGAGTGAAATATAATTCGTTATTAGAAGGTATAAACTCGATACACTTTACGTTTCAACGTCACGGCAACGCACGGGGAAACTTACTAGTTCTACACAGGGGCGTAGCTTTCAAGGGGCCGGGGGAGCCCGACCCCCGAACTTTTCGCTCAGTAGTGTTATGTATGTACGTTTCGTATATAATTTTTTAGGTATATACGTTTTCGACCCCCGGTTTTATAAGAAAAAAAATTACTTATATAGAATTTCTAGGTCGGGTGACTTCCGACCCCCGGTAAAAATTTTCAAGCTTCGCCACTGTTCTACACTAACACAATAACCACATTCTTTTTGAAATCCCAAACGCCCTAAATTTTCTAAAATTTCAACAACCCAAACGAAGAATCACAAGTAACAAAATTACCTTTTCAGAATCAGAACTTTCAATCACAGCCGTCGATTCAGCACCTTCAATCTATCGAAACAACCTCGTATCAATTCAAACACAATCAATAACATAACTCAACACAACATTATCCAAAAACATACCTCAAGGGCTTGTTCCAAAGCTTCAGTAGCAGCAAAACATCTGGTGGAAGAACACCGAGAAGATTGAAACTGAAGCTGAATTCTTGAGGGTGATGAGACATTTGGGAGAAATGGGACAGTAGAAAACTTGGGTGTGGGAGAAATTGAGGAAGAGTTGCATAATGGGAATATGGGTGTTGCTAGAGATGATGAAATCGACATTTTTGGTGTGATTTTATGGTTAATATGCAGCTTTTGTACGAACGAGGGTTATCCACTAAAGAAGTGTTCTGGTCCTGGAAGAGGGAGATAAGAAAAGATGAAACCGGGTTTGGTATATGGGTCTATGGTGAATGGTGATGGTTCTTTATGTAACCCGATTCATAACTCACTAAGATATAGAAAATGCCCGCGTGATGTGACGGGAGCAAGAGGTGTGAACGGTTGGGTTTGGTTCAGTTTTTGGATAACCGTAATCGAAAGTTCGGTTTTAGTAACGCTTCGGTTCGGTTTTTCTATTTTTTTTTAACAAATTACGTAAGATTAAAAAATAAAAAGTATAATTCAAAGTTTAATAATCTTTTTTAGATGTTTACATTTAAGTTAATATATTTAGATGTTTACGTAACCTTCTAACTATTTTAATGCTTCTTCAAAGTTTGTATTAAGACGTTTCTTTTGTAATACTTTTAAAATCATTTGATTTTTATGTTAAATTTTGTTATTTCTTGTAGACAATAGATAAATTATTTCAATGATAATAAATATGTTAATGTTCTTATTATAAATACATAACAATCAAGAATAAAATAAATAATTCTTAGTAGCATGATTAAACACTTACACAACTTAAACTTAAACATAAAAATATATAGACTGAACCTACTTTTATAACTTATTGGTTCGGTTCGGTTATTGAAAACGGTTATCTGAAAACCGAACCGAATTTTTCGGTTATTTAAAATCCGAAAACTAAACTGTCGATTTTGTTTCGGTTCGGTTTTCTCGGTTTGGATTTTTCAGTTACTGTTCGGTTATTTCGGTTTTCTGCTCACCCCTAGCGGAAGCGACACATCGCATTGCGACACTCGTTTTTTTGGTAGTTTTCTTATTCATATAATATTTATTGTAGCATCATGTGATAATTATACATCAAAAGCGAAGTAATTGGGTAATCCATTTCATTGTGTTGTGCATGGTTCACTCGGTTCGGTTATTATCCTCAATCAAAGCCGAAACCAAAGTCACTGATTAGTCTATTTTATTAAATCATTTCGGTTTATTCAGTTAGATTGACTGTTTTTTATTTAGTTCATTTAATTTCAGTTAGTAGCAAAAAACAAAGTTGTGCTAAAACTTTTGCCTAGAATTATATGAAACTGAGGTATAATTCGTGAAATGAAAATATAAATATATGAAATGGAGATATAAAATATGAAATATATGAAGTGGACGTATAAAAAGTATAAATATATGAAAATAGGAATGATTCGGCTCGGTTCAGCTAATTTTGGTTAAATGAGAGTATTAAAAAATGATAACTGGTTTTTGGTTAATTCGGTTTTCAATTTTCAGTTAATTCAGTTTTTGGTTGATTTCGATTTCCTTTCTATTTGTTTTTGGTTTGGTTTGGGTTAGCGATTTAGTTATTGCTCACCGATAACCGGTTTTGTTAATAACCGATAGCTGCGCGCGCGATGCGGCGGGAAACACAGACATTGTCACGGTGTGCATTGTTCGGTTAGTTAGATTATTATCTTCAACTAAAATCGAGGTCATCGATTAGTCAATTTTATTAACCAATCTGTTTTCAGTTAATCGGTTTGGTTTATTCAGTTAGATTAACGGTTTTTTGTTTGATTCATTTAATTTCGGTTAATAGCCAAAACCAAACTTGGGCTAAAACTTTTGATTAGAAATACATGAAATTTAGGTATAGATACATGAAATGGATATAGGTATATGAAATGGAGGTATAAATACATAAAATGAGGTATAAATATGAAATACATGAATTAAAAGTATAAAAGCTAGAAATATATAAAAATATGAATGGTTAAGTTCAGTTAATTTTGGTTAAATGAGGGTACAAAAAAATCGATAACCGATTGTGATTAATTTAGGTTTCGGTTAATCATTTTTCATTTAATTCGGTTTTTTACTGATTTCGGTACGATTTCGGTTAACGATTAAGTTATTACTTACCTTCAGACACTACTAATCAGGTAGCATATCAACTTTTTAATTAAAAAAACTATAGCAATACTATACTCAAATTAAAGAGAATAAAATACTCGTTTACATGGTGTAATTTAAAAAATATATATATATATATATATATTAACGTACCAAAAAGTTATGAACCTTTAAAAGTTGTATGGGGTTAGTTTTTTATAAGAGGATAAAGTGTAACTACTAACTAATTATCTATAATTTTGTTAAAGGTGAGAGATTAAAGTGTAATCTAGATGAGAGGATTAAAATGATGGTATTTAATCACTTGACATTCTGTAGCTATTAAACATTCGAGGATAAAGACTAAATATGTTGGGCTTTAATCACGTGTACACTAAGGCATCATCGTACGAATTGGTCTTGGATGACTAGACATGTCCCATTCGCAAGAACTGGCCATTCGTACTAATGGGTACATACATTATAGTCTTGTCTTTCTATCATACAATCCTATACAATCAACTACGACTCGATACATCGACAATTATGAACATGATTTTTAGTAAGCAATAGACATAATGCATTCACAAAGTCCATTCGTACGAACCAGGTTCCCTTCGTGCGGACGTATTTTCCTTTGCATGAAAGGACCCATTCGCACGAACTACTGCTGATTTGAATTCTTTAATTTAAAGTTTATACATAATTCTGCGTGTTGAAACCATCCAGGATTCACCATCCTCAATATGGATGAACATGTATTTTGGTAAAAGTGTGAACGATGGGAGCTCTGGCTTCCAAACTAGTTCCACTACCTCACTTGTGTACCTTGTAAATGAACCCCCAAGCAGTTTCCTAAAATCAAAGTAAGTTAACCTCGCCTCGCCTCCAACACTTACCATGTTGGGAGTGACATGCCCGGGTTGTCCTTATTTGGCTGTTTGGATAGCTTATTAGTTAGTTTTATTATTCTTATTCATGACCAACTAGGTTTATCGACTATGTTGATAAACTTTGAGCTTTGGTGAATGTCACGGCCCCCGGCCCGGTTTTACCCGTTTCAAGAGCCGCGAGACAGAAACCCGTGGTATTTATTATTTGATTTGACAGCGGAAGTTTTAACAAGATCTTTAAACTTGAAAATGCCCAATTATTTTATTTCATAATTTGGGATGAACCCCGTAATTTACAATAGAGGAATTTTACGAGGAAATTCCCTGTTTTACAAAACATGTTTATTTATTTAACTGAGCCACCAATTCAAGCTTGATTAGTGCTCCGTAGCACTTTTCCTTGATTCACAGGAGGTCGCCTGAAACATGTTTTAAAAATATTTTTGTCAGCGGGGAAATACTGGTGAGTCACTCAAGTTGCACAAAATGACACATTGTTATAATATACAGTATTAAGGGTGATTATATTGTTTCTATCTACCAATTACCCCAAATCGGTATTTGTCACTCGACAGTATCTGTGACTATGGTCAGATCACCCATTGGCTAAGCTGTTGTCCAATGGTGACGGGTATCAAGTAATGTATACAAAACCCCACATACCGACAGTAATTGAAGATTACAAAGACTTAATCCCTGTAATTATAACTTTGAAAACAAGTAGAGTTTTAGGAAAACAATTTGATAAAAAGAGAATAACTCAAACTGTAGATTTAAACGGGCAGAGTTCAGCCTACTGATTAGCCTTGTAACCTAATTTAAATAACAATGCACACGAAACTAGGTCAGTAACTTAATACAACTTTTACGACAGCTCACGAGATCGAAACCCTCACGATGAATGACAAAGTATAGCCCAATTAAGGGTAGCACTTAAACATCCATCGGACTGGTCTCCATCGATCGGGCATTAAATCGTAGCAGTGATCAAGTTATTACCCTGTTGTCGCGGCAGCGTTTCGTGTTGACTGTGTTTTTGAAGTAAACAGACGATATCTCAACGTAGAAAATGAGTTTTTACGTCGAACCAACGCCAAACTTCAAGTGCCACACCCCTCTATTTATACTGAAAAATTGGCTCCCTCGCGTGGCGCGAGAGCCTATCGCGTGGCGTGAGGGCACCCCCTCTAGCATAGGGTTGCCTCGTGTCTAACTAGCTTGGGTGAGTCGACGGTTTGTTAAAATTCGATTTCTACAGCGAATTGTTTAGATAATACTAATTAGGGAATAACCCCCCCCCCCCCCCCCCCCGAGTTTTAGGGGCCCTGATCCTGGTTCCAACTGTTCTGAAAATTTTAGGGGTCATGCAATATTACCTGGGGGTCTCAATTAGGGTTTCCTATTGGGCAAATTAAAATAAGAAATAGGTCTTTTTAATGAGAGTTGTTACATCCTCCCCACCTTATAAAAATCTCGTCCTCAAGATTTACTGGAATAAGTAGGGATATTTTCGCTTCATCTCTGATTCCAGTTCCCAAGTGTATTCAGTTCCTCTCTTTGAATCCCACTTGACTTTGACCAGCACTAGTCGTTTGTGCTTGAGAAATTTGACCTTTCTGTCTTCTATCTGCTGTGGTTTCTCAACAAATTTTAATTTTTCATTTACCTCTACATCTTGAAGAGGTACTACCAGGGATTCGTCAGATAGACATTTCTTGAGATTGGATACATGAAATACGTCATGTACCCCGGCTAGCTCTTCTGGTAGTTGTAAACGATAGGCAATTGGTCCTATTCGTTGGATTATTGGGAATGGTCCTACGTACCTTGGACTTAGCTTTCCCTTCTTACCGAACCGGACTACTCATTTCCAAGGAGAAACTTTCAAAGGTACCTTATCTCCGACTTGAAATTCCAGTGGCTTACGTCGATTGTCTGCATAACTCTTCTAGCGATCTCGAGCCGTTTTCAATCTTTCCTTGATTTGAGTGATCTTGTCAGTGGTTTCTTGTACGATTTCAGGACCTGATAATTGGCTTTCTCCTATTTCTGCCCAACAAACTGGAGTTCTGCACTTTCGTCCATACAGTGCTTCAAATGGGGCAGCTTCAATGCTTGAATGGTAACTATTGTTATAGGAGAATTCAATTAAGGGTAGGTGATCATCCCAGTTTCCACCAAAATCTATTACGCATGCCCTGAGCATGTCTTCCAGGGTTTGGATCGTCCTTTCACTTTGTCCGTCTGTTTGGGATGGTAAGCTGTACTTAAATTTAACAGCGTCCCCATGGCTTCTTGGAAACTTGTCCAGAAATGCGAAGTGAAACGACTATCTCTATCCGATACAATAGAGAGTGGAACTCCATGTAAGGATACTACTTCGTCTACGTATAACTTGGCTTGGCTAATCTTTCCATGCTAAAAGTTTCCTTCATGGGTAGGAAATGAGCTGATTTGGTTAATCGATCCACAATTACCCAAATCGCATCATTACCTTTTCTGGTTTTGGGCAACTTAGTAACAAAATCCATGGTTATTAGTTCCCACTTCTAAACAAGCATTTCCAATTGTTGGAGTAACCCTGAAGGTTTCTGGTGCTCTGCCTTAACTTGTGAACAAGTTAGACACTTGGATACATATCTAGCTATGTCCTTTTTCATTCCTATTCAACAGAAATTATTTCTTAAATCTTGGTACATCTTATTATTTCCAGGATGCATGGTATACCTAGATTTATGGGCTTCTTCTAAAATCTTATTTCTTAACTCTCCTTGCTTAGGTACCCAAATCCTTCTTGTTGGGATTGAACCCTATCAGAGGAACATATAATTAAAGCCAAAACTGGATCAGAGCAGTGGATTCTGAATAAGCAGATGTTGATATACAAATCTCTCCCCTTGAAAGTGATTACAACTACTGATGACCTCCTATCTGCTGATCTTGCTAAACTGCTGACCTATAACTGCTGCTCAACTAAAGATCTGATGGAAGACTAAAGTCCTGCTGATTCAATCTACTGCCTTGAGTCAAGCACTGCTGATCCGGACAAGTGCTGCTGGGTTCACAGCAGTAGAAGGTTGCAGCAGCTGTTCTAAAGTCTGTCTTGTAATAGAATGTATTAGCAATAGTTAACACAAGCAGTGTCTGTATAGATCAGATGTTAGAGTTTGTTAGGAGGTTAGATGTCACTTTCATGGTGACGTCAGCAAAGATGCTCAGTAGTTTGCAAGTGCCTATAAATAGTTCAGTACTTGGTACTGTTCTATTAGCTCTTTGCATCATTCGTCTTCTTTGCACGAACAAACTACTGAGCTCTGGCTGAGGGAGAGTTTGCAATCATTCATCAATCATTGTAATCGTGTTTGAAATAAATCCAATCTTTCGGTTCATTGTGTAAAGATGTTTGATAAAAGTATTACTCTCGTTTGATTGTATGCAAAGTTTGTTTTCATCTTAATTTCCGATGCACACTCATCCATCTTCATCTTATTTACAAACACAAAATACAATCAAAAACAAACTCAGATCCAACAATTGGTATTAGAGCTTGGACAGTCAAATTTGATTTAACAATCATTTTGACGTAAATAGTTCAGCTCAAAACAGTTGATACTGATCGTTTGTTCGTCGTTGAAAAACAGAGTAAGGATTAATCACCATTAAAGTTGATTTCTCAGTACCTGTAAAACAACAAGAATGACGTCACAATCTCAGGACGATAAAAACAACATTGGTTCTCTTTTTAAACCACCTATGCTAAAAAGAAATGAGTACAACATCTGGCAGAGGAGGATGGGTCACATCCTCGCTCAACAAAGCACAGGTTGTTGGAAGTCTGTCATCTTTGGTCCTCATGTTCCTACAGTGCCAAGCGCTGAAGATGCTAAAAAACAAGTTCCAAAACCTGTTGAAAATTATACTGAAACGGATTATCAAAAATTTGAACTAGATGCTAAAGCGTTTAGTATCATAGCATCAGCGCTGCCCAACGAAATATATGCTGGATTGTTACATTGTGACAATGCCAAAGAGTTGTGGGACGCGCTTAAGGAACAGTTTGGAGGTACCGAAGAAGTCATAGAAAACAATAGGGAAATCCTGAACCAACAGTATGAAACATTTTGTCATGTTAAAGGTGAATCACTGACACAACAATATGAGCGTTTCAGTTGTCTCATCAGTGAATTGAGGCTTGTTAAAACCACTTTTACAAACTCAACTCAAAACAGCAGGTTCCTCAGGTTACTGCCAGAAAAATGGGACACAATAGCTTTTGTCACCCGAAACTCACCTGAGTTCAAGGATCTGACCTTGACCCAACTCCATGGTCGACTCCTGACCTACGAAAGGGAGTTGAACCAGAAAAGGAAGTTACAAGAGTCAGGGAAAACCGTTGATGATTATTCATTCGGTAACACTGCTCTTCTGGGTCAAGAAGAATCTGGTGGTAGTGGTAAGGATCAGGGTTATGATCACTTCATTGACATAACTGCTGGTGCAAATTTTAACAACCCTGATCCTCACTCTACAGGTTATGCATTCACTGCAAATGAAAACCAGATGTCAGACAATTTAAGCTTTGAACTCAATGATCTACAGCATTTCGACCCCACTGATCTAGAGGAAATGGACATCCTGCACCAACTGGCCTTGCTAAGTGTTAGAACTAGCAAGTTTTATAAAAGAACAGGGCGAAAATTCCCAGGGTTGCATGGGAATCTAAGGGTTGGGTTGGATAAATCGAAAATCAAGTGTTATAAGTGTAACAGGTTAGGACATTTTGCTAGAGAGTGTAGGAGTCAAACAACTGGTCCCATAATCACTCACCCTAGTTCAAATCCTAGACCTCAAAATCAAAACACTGTGCACTATGCCCAATATGCCCCAGCAGCACATGTGAACACTGCTCACTATGCTGTTGCTCCTGTGCCAGTGCATTATGTCCAAACAGCTGCTCCACAGATCCAATATGTTCAAACCCCTGCTCCCCAGGCACAAGTGCAACCTACACCACAAACCACTGCTCCAGTAGCAAAACAACCAGATCAACAAAGTTTCTTTACTCAAGAATTTGTTGACTGGAGCAGTATGCCTGAAGACCTCAGTGATGAAAATTTTGCACTTTATGCTTCTAATGTTCCTTCTCATGATGAATTTTGTTTGATGGCATTAGAGTCAATACAGGAGGGGGTTGAATCTGAAGAGGAACAGCTGGCCTCTGAAACAGTGGATGAGGTGATTGAAGAAGTGGTTACTGCTGTGGCAAATGAAGTACTGTTGGAAGAAAGTTCAGGCACCCTGATTGAACCATTGACAGATCCATGGTCCGAAGAAGAAAAGACAAGTGAGATAGAAGAGAGAGCTGAAGATGAGGAAAATCCTAAATGTGATTGTGCAATGATGGCTGCTGCAAAGGTATCACCTCAAGTTCTTGAAAAACTGTGTTCTGACAATTGCATTATTGCTTTTGCTAACATCAAAGAGGTGAATGAAAACCTTCGTGATAAAATCTTATCTGATGAAGTCATATTTGAAAGGTCTCTAAAAGAACTTAAAAACAAATTGGCTGAAAAAGAGAAAGAGATTTGCAGCATGAAAGAAGAGCAAAGCATAACCAAAACCCAACTTCAAACCTTGGTAGAAAAATACCAAGGTTGCAAAAAGGAGTTAGAATCCACCCAGATCACATGTGAGAGATGGGTGGAATCATGCAAAGGGTATGAAGTTATGCTTGAGAAACAGATAAAAAGCAATGTGAAATTTGGGGTTGGTTATAGAAAACGTGATGATGAAAACACTGCTTTTGAAAAATCTGTTTCAACCACTGATGTAACTGCTGAGTTCATCCCCACAAACAAGAATGGCCAAGAAGTGAAAATCACTGACAAACTTGGTAACAAAATCACTCTTGACAGACCTATGGGCCCCTCTGTTTTTGAGGAGATTGAAAATCATCAATTTAAACCAAAATGGTCTGATGAGTGTGATATTCTTGAAAATTTCAAGCCAATGGACTTTACATCAACTGATGTTGTTAAAGCTCCAAAAGCTAAAGTCATTCCTCTTAAGGATATCCCAGCAGTGGTCAAAACCTCTGCTGCAAAGGAATCTGAAAAGAGGAAGAAGAAAGAAAAAAATGATAACTTGTTTTGTGAATTCTGTGAGAAGAGGAAGCATCTAACAAAAGATTGCTTCCACTTAAAAGCTTATGATTTAACTAAACCAAGTGTCGCTACTTCAGCTGAAAGTTGCAGTGTTTGTGGTAAAACAAACCATAAAACTCAGGCATGTGTGTATCTCAAAAACTTTAATGAGAAGAAGAATGAGTACATGGCTAAAACATCCTTGAGTTCATCAGCATCATCACCATCTGTCAAATTCACAAAGAAACAACCACTGTTTGTGCCAGTTCAAACAGCTGTCACAAAACAGCTGAACCAAACATCTGTCAAAAGAGATGTTCAGGTTACTGATGCACCTCCTGCCAATCAGTTTAGAAAAGGCAAGGAAAAACAGTCTTACCAAAGGATTCCACACGTTTATGAGGTCTACAAAAAGCCCTCTAAACCCAGAGTGAATAGGCATCCTTTTGGGTATCAGCAGGTGATTGGGCAAGACCCTCAACAGTGGTTAGCAAGAAACAGTACTAAAACTGTCCAAACCCCTGACTTAACCACTGCTCATCACACTGCATCCATACCAGACACTGCTGAATCCCCATCCAAAGCCCTGTTGGCTTTGGAGCCCTTAATGAACTAATCCTTTTACTTCATGTGCAGGGAGCTTCTGCATGCTTTGATAGTCTTTGGTATGTAGATAGTGGAGGCTCCAGGCACATGACAGGATGTAAAGCCCTCCTTAAAGACTTTAAAATTCATGGAGGGGGTGATATATCCTTTGGAAATAATAGTAAAGGGAAAGTTCTGGGGTCTGGAACAGTGCAATCTGGTAATGTAAAATTTGAAAATGTCAATCTAATAGACAATCTGAAATTCAACCTTCTGAGTGTATCTCAAATGAGTGACAAAGGGTTTGGGTCATTCTTCACAAAAGACTGTTGTAGGATTGTTGGACCAGAAATGGTCAAAAAGATTGAAGCAATAATAAAAAATGGTCAAACTAAACTTGTTTCTCAAAGAAGTGGCAATGTTTATGTTGTTGACATGTCTAAAGAGTGTCCCAAAGCTGATGCCTGTCTGTTCTCAGCTGCCTCTAACAAAGAGACAGAACTTTGGCACAGAAGACTGGGGCACACAAATCTTAAGACAATAACAGAAATTTCAAAAAATGGTTTGGTAAGAGGCCTACCACAAAAATTGTTTTCATGTTCTGAACATTGCATTTCCTGTTTAAAAGAAAATAGCATAAAAGTTCTTACAAGTCCATTGAAGAGTCCAAAACAACCCAGTGTTTGCAAATGCTACACATGGATTTGTTTGGCCCAGTTCAAGTCATGAGCATCAAAAAGAAAAGATATTGTTTGGTTATAGTTGATGACTTTTCTAGGTTTACATGGACTTTCTTTTTGCACTCTAAAGATGAAACTGCAGGCATTTTGCAAGACTTTGTGACACAGGTTGAAAAGCAATTTGATCGTCCAGTAAAAAGCTTTAGGAGTGACAATGGCATAGAATTTAAATAAGGAGTTGGATGTCTTCTGTGTGAAGAAAGGGATTGTAAGGCAGTACAGCATCCCTAGAACACCAGAGCAAAATGGGGTTGTTGAAAGAAAGAACAGAACTTTGATTGAGGCTGCCAGAACTATGCTTGCAGATTCAGGTTTGCCATTAACTATCTGGGCAGAGGCAGTAAACACTGCTTGCTATGTCCGGAACAGAGTTTTAATAAACCCCAGGCACAAAAAGACTGCCTATAAAATTCTGTATAAAATCAAACCACTGATCTCATACTTCAAGGTGTTTGGCTGCCCATGCTTTATTTTGAACTTAAAAGATTCCATTTCAAAATTTGCAGCCAAAATTGATTGTGGTTTTTTTCTGGGATACTCAACCACTGCCAAGGCCTACAAAGTGTTCAATGCACGGACCAAGGTAGTGGAGGAGACTTTGGATGTAAAGTTCAATGAACTTTCATCAATGAAAATCCCAGCAAATCCTGCTGATCTGTTTGATCTTGAAAAATTCACTTTTGAAAATACTGCTATCAAGACTAACAGTGTAGGTCCATCAGAGGATACATCAGCAGACTATGGGTATGAAATCATCATCCCTCAAAGGTCTGCCACAAAGGGAAAAGCACCAGTTGTTCAAAACAGCTGCCAAAGCTCAACCACTGCTACCTCAACAGTTGTTGACCAAAGTAGCCCATCTACCACTGCTTCCACATCCTCAAACACTGCTGACAATAGTCCTCAAACAGTGGATAAAAGTCAGCAGTGGTCCACTTCATTACCACCCATTCCACCACCTTTTGAAACCACTGCTGAGTCATCAAAGTCACCAGCAGTGGTTAGCTCAGATGATACACATTTGCAGCCTTCACCAACAAATGCCATCATACCATACCAAGGAGACTTAATCTTCTTGAGATCTCATCCACCTGATCAAATCATTGGCAACATCAATGAAGGGGTGCTCACAAGAAGCCAAACCCAAAACATTTGTCTTTTTGCTGGCTTTCTATCACTCCATCAGCCAGTCAAGTACCAAGAGGCACTAAAAGACAACAGCTGGGTAGAAGCCATGCAAGAGGAGCTCCAACAGTTTAAAAGACAACAAGTATAGGAGCTTGTACCACTGCCAAAAGAGGTTAGTCCCATTGGCACAAAGTGGGTCTTCAAGAACAAAACAGATGAAAGGGGCATTGTTGTCAAGAACAAAGCCAGGCTTGTGGTTCAAGGTTACAAACAGGAAGAGGGGGTTGATTATGATGAAACATTCGCCCCTGTTGCAAGATTGGAAGCTATTAAACTGTTCCTGGCCTTTGCTGTCAACCACAACATGAAGGTGTTTCAGATGGATATCAAAAGTGCTTTCCTCTATGGTACATTGCAAGAAGAGGTGTATGTATGTCAACCTCCAGGCTTTGAGGATCCATTTTATCCTGATCATGTCTACAGGCTAAACAAAGCCTTGTATGGCCTGAAACAAGCACCAAGGGCCTGGTATGAAACTCTTTCCAACTTTCTACTCTCAAATGGTTTCAAAAGAGGTACCATTGATAAAACACTGTTTCTTAAATGGAGAGGGAAAGATTTAATGATTGTCCAAATTTATGTGGATGACATTATTTTTGGAAGCACATGTACCAAAATGTGTGAAGAGTCTAGAGAACTCATGACAGCTGAGTTTGAAATGAGTGCAATGGGTGAGCTGCAATGCTTTCTTGGTCTCCAAGTACAACAATTGCAAAATGGAACCTTCATTCATCAAAGCAAATATGCTAAAGAACTTTTAACCAAATTTGATATGAATGATTGTAAACCATGCAACACACCCATGGCCACAAATAAGCTGGTCATGTCTGATGAAAAGAATGAGCTAATTGACCAAACACTTTATAGAAGCATGATTGGATCTTTATTGTACCTAACTGCATCTAGACCAGACATCATGTTTGCAACATGTGTCTGTGCAAGAAGTCAATCAGCTCCCAGAAAATCAAATCTCATTGCTGTAAAAAGGATTCTCAGATACATAAAATGTGCTCCCACACTTGGTATCTGGTATCCAGCTAATGGGAATATCAAGCTTTCAGGTTTTTCAGACAGTGACTTTGCTGGATGTCATACCACAAGGAAGTCCACTTCAGAAGGGTGCCAGTTTCTAGGTGATTGCTTAGTTTCTTGGCAAAGCAAAAAGCAAGCAGCAGTTTCAACATCCACTGCTGAGGCTGAATACATTGCTGCTGCAAGCTGTACAGCCCAACTCCTGTGGCTTCAAAATCAGTTACTGGATTTTGGTATCACTGCCTTAAAGACACCACTCATGTTGGATAGCCAGGCAGCAAAAAATATCATCAAAAATCCAGTTTCCCATTCTACCACAAAACACATCGACATCAGACATCACTTTGTGAGGGATTACTATGAAAAAGGTTTGATTTCTCTGCATCATGTCCCAACTAAAGACCAGCTGGCAGATGTGCTCACAAAAGCACTTGATACAACCACTTTTGAAAGCTTGGTCTCTAGGATTGGGATGCTAAACATGGAATAATAAGCAACATCTTGTTTCTCCATGAATAAAAGCAACAAAATGTTTTCAGAAAATCAAAAATCCATCCTTAAAAATAGCTAAAAATGAAAATTTCATTAAAATCCTTAAAAGTCTGCCATAACCACTAATTGTTCAAAAGTCTGCTCTACTTCAAAAAGCCTGCCCACTGCTGAAAGGCAACCTCTGTTCTCTCATTTCTTGATAACCTCTGTTGTTCAAAAGCAGTGTCTTATCCACTGATATGCTATCCACTGATAGTGAAAATCAAAAGTACTGATAGTGAAAATCATCCACTGCCCCCTTTCCACTGCTTTCATCAGTTGCTTTCATCAAAAGTACTGTCCTCCATTTTCACCAGTGGTTGTCACGTGGGCAGTACATAGCAGTCAGACCTTTTGTAACGGCTGCCACGTCAGCATTCATTCTCTTTCCTATAAAATTCCCCACTCACCACCAAAACAGGGTTTTACTGTCGAATTGAATTCTTAAAAATTCTCTTCTCAAAGGAGTTTTTTTCTTCTCATCTCTCACAAATTCCTTCGATCGTTCGTTTCAAAAATGACAAAATCGAAGTCATCTGCAAAACCCACATCAAAATCATCGAAAACAGCCTCTCAAAAGGCAACTTCCACTGAAATTCCATACAAATCATCTCACAATCTCCTGGGTCTTCTAACAAAACCAGGAACCACCGATGTTTTCGATTCCATCATCAACATCATGGCAAAATCAAAGTACAAAACTTTGTTCACCGCCGATGCACCAATCTATTTGGCAACCCAAAGGGAGTTTTGGAAAAATGCAACCCTTGAAAAACATAGAGACATTGCAACCGCCATTCACTCTTCTATAAAGGGTAAAACTGTCCAAATCACGCCATAATCCATCTCCGAAGTCTTTCAACTCGATGACCAGGCAGGTAAAACTTCCTTTACTAGAAACGAGTTGCACATTGACTTCATTGAAAGAGGGTATGAAGCCACAATGATGACGAAACTAACCTTAGAAAAAGGTTATTTTCCTCCTGCACCCAGATTCCTATTTCATACCCTCCTACTATGTGTTTCAAACAAAACCACTTCTTTTAATGAGATCCCTATAAAGATTCAAAATCTGGGATATGCAATTCTTCAAGAAGAAAATTATAACTATTCTCGGGAAATCTTTAAAGATTTGGTTAAAAATGTTGAAACCAAATCATTCTTACTATTTCCAAGGTTTTTAAGTTACTATTTTGAAAAGAAATTCAGTAAGAATGATTTAGCTTTAATAAACCAAGGTGAAATAACTGTAATAAACTGCCTAACATCTGAAACTTTTTCACGAATGTTAGCACCTTGCAAAACACAAGCAGAGGTGCCTGAGCAGAATTTAGCAGCTACCACTGCTCCTCAGGTATCTGCTGCTGAGCCTACTGCTCTAGGTGATCAAAGCAGCAGACCAACTGTTTTGGAACCCACACCTACAAAACCCAAAAAGCTTTCCAAAAAGAAAAATCAAAAACCCCCCAAACCAATCAAAACGGCAACTCTGGAGGATGAGATACCAGAGTTAATGCCTGTGACAACACAAATGTCACAAGAAACCACTGCTGCTTCTTCCTCACAGCAGTTGTTACAAATATCTAAACCCATAACCATAACTCCTCCTGTTTCTTCACAAAAAGAACAGGTTGTACACAAAGGGCCACCACATTATGATGCTCTGGATACACTCGTTTCCATCATCCACAGCTCAATGCCCAGAGCAAGTCTGCCTTCTACACCAACCATCACATCCACTATTCCACCAAAAACACAACTACTGTTGGATGCAATTGATTTGAACCAGACATTACTCAGTCCTTCTCAATCACCTGTCAATGAGAATATGCCTCAACAAATGACTGAGCCTGCTGTATCATTCATTGCTAACTCACCAACACAACCTGAGGAGGTTACACCCATTGAGTTACAAGTAACTCTTTGTGGTAATCCAAGTGAAGCAGCCACTACAACTGTTGAACCCACTGGTTTACAGTTGGACAGTGATTACATCAATAAGACTTCCTTGGAGGCAATTCCTTTTATAGCACCTCTGCCAACCACCAGTGGATTTATTTATCCTACTGGCAACATCAAAAGGTTGTCAAGTGTTGAAGGAAGAAGACCCCAGTACCAAGAAAAAGGGGCATCAGTGGTTAATGTTTGGAGTAAACTCCCTACTTCAACCACTGATAAAACCACTGTTAGTGGGAAATCAGATGATCCCATTAAATTGGGTGATGATTTAAAGTACCAGAAATTGACAGCTCGTGTTGAAAAACTTGATAACTCTGTTGCAGAGCTCAAAGATATGCTACAACAGTTGTTACAGGTACAAAAGGTACAATCCACTGCTATTCCACCTCAAGCACCTGCTCTCCAACAGGCACCTGCTACAAATGAGCTCTGGAATCTATTTCAACCTTTTCTCCATCATCAAGCACAAATAGCAGATCAACAACATGAAAAACATGTTCAAGAGCTGAGAAATGCTATGGAGTCTAGGTTCAAAGACACTCAGGCTGATCTAAAGGCTCTCAAAACTCAGATCCTGCACAACTCTGGAACTGCTCCTCCACCAGTGTTCTTCATTGATCAACTCCCCGAAGATAATGCCAAAAAGGGGGAGAAAATTCAGGAGTGGAGAAGGAAAGGAATAACAGATGGTCTCTACCTTGCACCAGAAAATTCAAATATGACCAAACAGATTCCTTTGCCAGATGGGAGTAAGAAAATTGATGTGACCACAAATGCACTTGTAGAAGCACTTGCATGTGTGAAAAGGGATAGAGAGGCCAAAAAGAAAGCCAGGGTGGATTATCCGGATCAGGGTACTTCAGGGTCAAGAGATGATGAAAATCTTATTGATGAAAAGAAGAAGCCTACAAGAAGAGTAAGGCTACCCAAATCCATTCCAGTCAGACGTTCAAAGTCTGCTAAAAAACCACCACCTAAAACAGCTGTTGTGACTCCTGTTGTGTCAGTTGTTGTTGGTACTTCAGTAGTTTCAACATCTGCTCCCACTTCAACACACACCACCTCAACACACACTACATCCACTGCTTTACCACCATCACCACCAAAATCAAAATCACCTCCTGTCAAAAGGCAGAAGACAGCAGTTGTTATAACTTCTGCTGTAAAGACAACAGTGGTTGGAACACCAGTTGTTTCAACAGCTGTTAGTCTATCACCCACCACTGCCACTACAACCACCTTTCCATGCAAAACATCATCAGTCCCTCCTTAAATAAAGAGGAGAAGGCTAATTCCTAAAGATGATGTCACTGCACCATCCCAAACATCTTCAAAACCTTTAGCTCTTGTCAATATACCAAAACCAGTTCCACTTTCTTCAGTTCCAATGCACAAACCCTTACCTCCTGCAGGTGTTCAATTTCCTCTTGAACTAGAAGCTGTTAGAGAAGAAATAAAATCTTTCTATACTGAGGATGACCCTGCCAAAAGGAGTTTGCCTTCAATCAAAGGATATCCCTGGCCCAAAAATATTGATGAATATTTGAAGATAAAGGCCAAGCAAGCAGAGGATATCTCGAAAAGAAACACACAAGGGAAATCTGACAAAGAAGTATCAAGATACTACCAATATCTGCTCACACAAGTCAGTTCCTTAGAACGTTTTGCAAAGAATGTCAGTCAACAAATTTCAGAAAGAGCAGCTGAAACTTTGAAGAAAGACTACATTGAAAGCATTATGTTTCACAAAAGATACAAAGGAGAGAGACACATGTACAAAGAGTGGACTGTTCCTGAGCTTGAAGTTGAAGCTGCAAGAATTCAAGACATGATAAAAAGGAAAGTCACTCACACTCCTCCTGATTGGGCAAAGTTCAGAAAGAATGTACCTGATAAGCAAATGGAACTGAAGAGAATGAAAGAAGAACTGGTTGTTGCTGATTTTGGTACAAAAAGACAAATTGCTAGATGGAAAGAAGATGTGGTCAGGTCAACCTAAAAAAGGTTGGAGGAATTAAGAAAGAAAGATCCAAAAATTCCTCAAAAACCTGACTATCTTGAAGCAGAGGTTTCAAAAAGGCCAACAAAGCTGCACACCAGGAAAGCCACTGCTCCTACTGGTACTGCCTTTTACAAAAGAAGGAAACAAAGCCAGTTAGGAGCTGAAACAGTTCAAGAACTTCTTACTGGAAATGCTGTTGTAAAAGAAGGTTTGTTAAGAACGTTAAAAGAAGAACTTGAACAGGAAAACTCTGCTACCACTGCTCAGCCAGTGATGAACAGGCCAGCCTCACCAAATACTTCTGCAAATAAGCATCTCCCAAGAAACCCACCAGGCTCAAAAATACAAAAGTGGGAAACTGACAAACAGACATGCGTATTGACTTTGCTCAGGTCTGGTGGAGAAGTGGAGAAAATATCAAGGGAACAAGCTCTTGGCCTGAGTCTTGAAGATTTGCAGGATCTCCTTGATCTTCCACTTAGCATGGATGATGAAGATACAGATGCCCTTGACTTTGAATTACAATTTAAAGGTCAGATAAGGGAGCTGTTAATGAGGCAATAAAATGTCCACAAATAATGAAGGGTTTTGGCATTATCTGTTCCAGGGGAGATTGTTGGGATTGAACCCTATCAGAGGAACAAATAATTAAAGCCAAAACTGGATCAGAGCAGTGGATTCTGAATAAGCAGATGTTGATATACAAATCTCTCCCCTTGAAAGTGATTACAACTACTGATGACCTCCTATCTGCTGATCTTGCTAAACTGTTGACCCATAACTGCTGCTCAACTAAAGATCTGATGGAAGACTAAAGTCCTGCTGATTCAATCTACTGCCTTGAGTCAAGCACTGCTGATCCGGACAAGTGCTGCTGGGTTCACAGCAGTAGAAGGTTGCAGGAGCTGTTCTAAAGTCTGTCTTGTAATAGAATGTATTAGCAGTAGTTAACACAAGCAGTGTCTGTATAGATCAGAGGTTAGATTTTGTTAGGAGGTAAGATGTCACTTTCATGGTGACGTCAGCAAAGATGCTCAGTAGTTTGCAAGTGCCTATAAATAGTTCAGTACTTGGTACTGTTCTATTAGCTCTTTGCATCATTTGTCTTCTTTGCACGAACAAACTACTGAGCTCTGGCTGAGGGGGAGTTTGCAATCATTCATCAATCATTGTAATCGTGTTTGAAATAAATTCAATCTTTCTGTTCATTGTGTAAAGATGTTTGATAAAAGTATTACTCTCGTTTGATTGTATGCAAAGTTTGTTTTCATCTTAATTTCCGCTGCACACTCATCCATCTTCATCTTATTTACAAACACAAAATACAATAAAAAACAAACTCAGATCCAACACTTCTTTTATGGAATCTCCAAATTCCGTCAGCCCCTTGCTCTAATTCCTTTATTCTTCCTTTCATTCCTTCAGCATCATCCTTGATTGTTGCTTCATGAATATTCTTCAATTGTTCCATTAAATCTAATTGTAGATTTAATCTAAGTGCTCGAACTCGCTTTTGTTTTTCATGATACTTACGACTTAGAGCATCTGCGACTACATTTGCTTTTCCTTCGTGATATTGAATATCACAGTCGTAATCACTTAGAATTTCCATCCATCTTTTTTGCCTCATGTTTAATTCTTTTTGCCCAAATATGTACCTTAAACTTTTATGATCTGTATAAACGGTAAACTTACTTCCATACAGATAGTGTCTCCAAATCTTAAGGGCAAAATTTATCGCTCCTAATTCTAAGTCATGAGTCGTATAATTTTCTTCGTGCTTTTTCAATTGCCTTGAGGCATACACAATTACCTTTTTGCGTTGCATTAACACACATCCTAATCCTAGCTTAGAAGCATCACGGTAAACTTCAAAATCTTCTATTCCTTCTGGCAGGGCTAGAATTGGGGCGTTTGTTAACTTTTGCTTCAAAATCCTAAAGGCCTCCTCCTGCCTAGGTCCCCATTCAAACTTTACTGATTTACAGGTTAGCTTAGTTAACGCCACAACTATCTTAGAAAAATCCTCAATAAAGCGCCTAAGTACCCAGCTAATCCTAGAAAACTTCTAACTTCCGTAGCTGATTGCGGGACCTTCTATTTGGTGATCGCTTCTATTTTGGAGGGATCTACGTGAATACCTTCGTGATTCACCATGTGTCCTAAAAATTGCACCTCCTGTAGCCAAAATTCACACCTCGAGAATTTGGCGTAAAGCTCCTCCTTTCTTAACAAAGTTAAGAGTGCATGTAAATGTTCACAATGCTCATCCTGGCTTTTGGAATAAATAAGTATGTCATCAATGAAGACAATTACAAATTTATCCAAATACGGTTTACAGATCCTATTCATCATATCCATAAATGCTGCATGAGCATTTGTTAATCCAAAGGGCATAACTGTAAACTCGTAGTGACCATACATAGTTCTGAAAGTGGTTTTAGGTATGTCTTCTTCTTGTACCTTTAATTGATGGTATCCGGAGCGTAAATCTATCTTAGAGAAATATCTAGCTCCATGAAGCTGATCGAAAAGATCATCAATCCTAGGTAATGGATATCGATTCTTAATTGTAACCTTATTCAATTCCCTATAATCAATACACATTCGCATTGAACCATCTTTCTTTTTCACAAACAATATTGGTGCTGCCCACGGAGATGAACTAGGTTGTATGAATCCCTTACCTAGCAATTCATCTAATTGCTTTTTCAGTTCTAACATTTCGGTGGGTGCTAACCGATAAGGTGCCTTGGCTATCGGTGTAGTTCCCGGAATTAGATGAATTCTAAATTCCACTTCCCTATCCGGAGGTAATCCTGGTAGCTCTTCCGGAAATACATCCGGGTATTCTGATACTACTGGAATTTCTTTAAGCTCCTTATCCTTAGTGCTAAGGATTATCGAAATCATATACACTATTCCTTGCTTTCGTTTATAACTAGCAACTTTCATTACAGAAATGAACTTCGTAGACTTACGTGGCTTATCTCCTGCAACCACGATTATTTCTCCTGATGGCGCATGAATTTCTATAGAATTCTTATCACAAAGGATTCGAGCATGGTTGGCTACTAACCAATCCATTCCTAATACAACAACGAATCCAGCTAAACTCATAGGTAACAGGTTTGCAGAAAATTTATGACCTGGAAGTTCTATCTTCCTTTCTTGCAAAACTTGATCTATGTTAACAGAGTTACCGTCTGCTGTTTCTACTGTATATAAATCTTCCTAAGTTTGGTTAAAGGTAGCTTAAGAGCATGGTAGAACGAAGTATTTATAAAACTTTGGGTTGCACCAGAGTCGAATAATACTTTCGCATAAACGTTGTGAACTAGGAACGTACCCGCTATCACATCAGGAATCAGATCTGCTTCCTGTGTAGTCAACTGAAAGGCTCTGGCATTCTTTTTGGTAGTTCCTTAGGCCGGTTTGGCTTTATTGTCAGCTGGTTTGACCAATTTAGGGCATTCTGGTCTGAAATGCCCAGCTTCACCACAGTTATAGCAGACCTTTGTTTTCTTCCTGCATTCCTCCTCTCGGTGCCCTATAGCTTTGCAGAAATTGTAGACCTCGTTACATTTTCCGAAATGTTTCTTTTTGCAATTTCTGCAAAATGGCGGGGTGGAAGATTGCCCATTTCCCTTTCTTTTAAAGTTGCTGTTATTACCCACACGAAATCCTTGGGTAATCTTTTAGGCTAACTCCTTTTTCCTATTTTCTTCTCGCATACGCACCAGTTCGTCAGTCAAGGTGTTGGCTAATTCCACCGCATCATCGATTGTGCGGGGTCTCGCAGCTTTGACAATATCTCGGATCTCGCTAATTAAACCCCAAATGTAGCGAGAAATAAGTACCGGTTCTGGCGAAGCCAGAGTAGGCACAATTCAAGCATATTCGAAAAACTTCGAAGTGTACCCTCGACAATCAACATCCACCATTCGGTGGCTCAAGAATTTATTCGCCAATTGTTCTTTTTCATGTTCTGGGCATAATTTTCTTTCCACCAGATGTTTAAATTCTTCCCAACTCATGGCATAAGCCAGGTCGCTTCCCTTGGCTTGCAGTACTGTATTCCATCATTCTAATGCTTCTTCCTTGAAAAGGTGAGAAGCATACATAACTTTGTCTTCCTCCGCGCATTTACTTATTTTAATTACTGCTTCAGTTTTCTCTACCCAACGTAGTGCGGCTGTCGCCCCTTCATTGCCTGCAAATTCAGCTGGTTTACAGGCAAGAAATTCCTTGTAAGTGCAACCAGGTGTTGCAGCTTCCATTTTCTTGAGTATTGGGGCCTGAATTAAGTTGTCGTTATTGCCTCCTCCGTTAACACTATTACTGAAATTATCGTCGCGCGTGCGTTTACTGGGGTGAGCTTGTGAAGGCTCAACAGGACTTTTAACAGCAACGACGATTGTCGGGATAGCATTGGCTATTCCCTTAGCGACGATGTTTTCTATATCTTGCCGATTTAGAAAGTGATCTTCGTTATTGTGTTCCGATTGATTAACTCTATTAACTGGTTAATTAACAGCATGTTCCATCTGAATATCTATCAATTATTAATTATCACAGGCTAATATTTAGCACAACCATTCAAGTATAACTGTATAAACAGAAAAATGGCAAACATTGCGACTTTTATATACATATATATATATATATGTGTATATATATATATATATATATATATACATGTCTATTACAAATTACAACCGAAATTCAAAATATACTAAGGGTAGTGCATTCATAATTTATTTTAGTCTATCTAGGAATATTATGTTTAGCATGCTTTTATATAACGTTTATTCTATCTTCTCTTACTAAGTTGTTTATCTAATGGGTAAAATTCCTTTAAATTTTCTGGCTCATAGATGATATGGGTGCTAGTACTGGGTCAGGGTGTTGAGATATAAGATTATATATAACTTTTCTGGTTGAAATCTAATTTCATTGGTTGGTCTAGGTTTGGCAGTTTAACTTAATTAAAAGTTAACATTTACTGCTGTAGTGGCTAACATATAGAGATTTGTAGGGTCGTTCTCTGACCTAATTGGGTCAATCAGAAAAGATTTTCCTGATTTGAGCGGCGGTAACAAACAAATCAGGTTCAATTCAGCAAGTATTCACCTTTAAACTGTTGATTCTATTGATACTGATGACGTTTACAGCCTTGACAACACTTTGGCAGCACTTCGTGGCTCACCAGAAGAAAACACACACACTAACACTTCTGATTTCGCTTCAAAGGACAGGCTATATATAGCTGTCTTGATTTCGCTTTTACATACATGAACCTATGAGCGAAATCAGTTCCAAAACCCTATAAGCGAAATCAACAATGTACACAAGAGCGAAATCAAGGATAAGGGTTTCGCTCCAATGACCACATGTCATATGAGCGAAATCATCTTTACATGAATTCTTGATTTTTGTGCCCTGAACTAACCTATTCTACTCTAGACTCGATACAAGACGAAGTCGACAGATGCATGCACCAATAGACTCCCCCTCAGATGTTGACGAGTCGCACGTGTCGAGTCTTTGACAATGTTATGACTTTGCATCTTCGGTCTTGATCAGTCTTTGAGCTTCTCTTTGAAATGTTTGACGCTGTAAACATCCTCAATCTCTATCTCTTCTCTTTCTCTTTTATCACCATCAAACTTCTTCCTTTAGATGTTGACATCTTTTAAACTCATCATCATCAACATGCACTCCCCCTCAAATGTTGACTCATCCTGCATAAAACTTCTACCACAAACATAAGTTTTTACGATAAACATTTAAGCATATAGACACCATTTGTAACTATCGTAAACAAGTATATCAATTTGATTCTGATGAACCACTTGCAACTATATCTTTTTTCTTATCAGAACAACACACTCTCCCAAACCATCTGTTCATCATGTTTAGCACTTGGAATTTTGAAAATCAGCTTTTCAATATCAATCATCGAAAATCTTTTTGATTTTTTCAAACTTTATGCTAAAACACACCGAAAATCTTTTTGGAATTTTGTGAATTAACTAAACTGAAATGCAGTAAGAAATAGATAAATTGCCATTTTAGTCCCTGAGTTTTGTCCAAATTTGCCATTTTAGTCCAAATAGTTTTTTTTTTGCCTCTGGGTCCCTGACTTTTACCTTTTGTTGCCATTTTGATCACATACACTAACTCCATCCAAAAACTCCATCTTTAACCAGGGGTATTTTGGGGATTTTCATTTTAAATGTTTTCAATTGCAATTTTGATCCAATTCCAAAAAATCAAAAAAAATCCAAAAAATCAAAAAAATTCCAAAAAATTCTAAAAAATAATAAAAATTCTAAAAAATTCTAAAAAAATACAAAAAAATCCGTTATGGCGCAAACCGTTTCGAACCCGAACTGTTTCGAGCTGAACCGTTTCGACGCGAACCGTTTCGACCCGTACCGTTTCGACCCGAACCGTTTCGAGCTGAGCCGTTTCGATGCGAACCGTTTCAACCCGTACCGTTTCGACCGGAACCGTTTCGAGCTGAACCGTTTCGAGCCGAACTGTTTCGAGCCGAACCGTTTCGAGCTGAACCGTTTCAAGCTGAACCGTTTCGAGCCGAACCGTTTCGAGCCGAACCGTTTCGACCCGTACCGTTTCGAGCCGAACCGTTTCGAGCTGAACCGTTTCGACGCGAACCGTGCCTCGAAACGCTTTCTTTTTGTAAAACTTGTTTGAACATTCACCAGTTTCAAAAGTAGAATTTTTAAATAGTTTAGTTCTATCAACTGGTGGTTCAAACTCAACCCCTTTCTCTTTGAGTTTACGAGATACTCCCTGTTTTGATTGTATTGCCTTAGAACAATCTCTAGCAATATGTCCAACAGTGTTGCATTGAAAACAGGTTCTCGTATCTTTCTTCTGCTTAGCCATCTTCTTCATTTCATCTTGCTTCTTTGCAAGGAACTCATTGTTTGATTGCCTCCAGAAATCTTTCTTTTCTTCTTCGTCTGCTGACGTACCTGAAGCAAATGTCATTTTGGATTTAAAATCACGAACATATTTCTCATTTTTCTGTTTTTCTGTTGGAGTAAAACCAAGACCTTTCTTTTTGAAATTACCGTTATGGTTAGATTTCTTTTGAAAACTTGAACCAGAACTGTAACTTTTTTTCTTGTTTAATCTTTGTTGAACTCTTGAGGTGTAATTTTTAGGTTTTTCATTAAGATGTAAATCTTTATTTCAGAAATATTAATTTCTGTTAGTTTGAAAACCTTTTTAATTAATTCAGTTTTAACACCTCTTATTGGAAATTCCTCATTAGAATATAATTTGTCAGAATCATTCAAAGTGTAAGCAACTTTAAACGGTTCATCATCCAAATTAGATTTTGATAACAGGAATTTTCTATCATAAACTATTTTGTCCTGTTTTTCTGTTTGACTCGGAGTGCTTGACTCAGACTTTGACTCTATCCTAGACTCCGACTTTGACTCCTCTGTGTCATCGTTATCTAACACATGATCCACCACTATCTTCATCAGTTGAGATTGTTGATCAGTGTCAGACGATGTATAAACGACATCAATGTTTTTTGGCAAATTCACAGACGACTCTGACTCCCACTGCAAATTTGTTGCCTTTTTGACTCTTTCATCATTTGGATTTCTAGCCAAATATCCATTTTCCAGAGGGGGTGGACACTTGTTGTAACTGACACCTTGTTTCTTACCAGATGTCATCTCTACAGTGCCTTTCTTCTTTTTAGTCTTTTTCACTGGAGTCTTTTCTTCAATCTTTTCTTCTGAGATTTTCTTTTCTTCCGTTACATCCTTGTCCTCTAATGCCTTTAAGCTTTCAGCTGCCGGATAAATCCTGTCAATAACATAAGATGAACATGAGTAACTATTCAACAAACGATTAACTCTTTCAGTTTCAATTCTCTGAAGTTCCAAGTTTTTGTTCAAGAGCAGCACACTTCTCAATATAATTGTTCACCACTTTTTGCTTAACCATGAACGCTCCCTGAAGTGTTTTCATTGTTGTAGCCTGCTCTTCACTTGTTTCATTGTACATATTCATTGCCTTGTTCAACACATCATATGATTCTTTCAATCTGTTCATGTTGTGGATCAATGAACTGTTCTGTTTCTTTACAGCTTCACAGTTTTCACAAGTTATTGGACTCTTTTTCGCAATTGCTTCTTCATTAATCTCAAACTTTGGAACTTCTTTCACTTTTCTTCTAACCACCGATATTGTTTCATCGTCACTACTAACCGGTGTCTTTACCTTTTTCTTTTTCTTCTTTGCCTTCTCATCCTCACTATCGCTTTCTTCCATCATCTTTAGGTGTTTTGCCATTTGTTTAGCATAATACTCAGTATCATCATCATCATTTTCTTCTTCAATTCTTGCAACAAAAGCTTTGTGAGCTGTATGTGCTGTAGCTTGATCAGGAATATAATCATCCCAAGTGAAATTCTCCCAACTAAAACCCTCAGGTAACTTTTCATCATCTTGATCGATCAAACAAGCTTTTCCATCAGCTGAGACATATTTATCCCAGTTAAATGGCTTCTTTTCATCCTGATTAACCACACAAGCTCTCTTTCCAGAATCTTCAATTATGTGTCTTCCATGTGCAGTTTGTGCTTGATGTTGATGCTGTTGAGATGGTTGTTGAGCAACTTGATGATAGATGGCTTTTCGGTAGTAATCATTGTTATTGTTGAAAGGATTCTGAGCTCCACTTGCTTCACGATTAGTACACTCCCTCTTAAAATGACCTTTCTCCCTGCAACGAAAACAAGTGACTTTAGATTTGTCAAAACCTAAAGTAGAAACATTAGCCTCACGAAGATCATCTCTCCCCGTGATCTGCTTGAATTTCTCAGCTCTCCTTAACGCGCTTGCCAAACACCATTTTATGTCCATCAGTTCCATCTCTTCAACATCTATCTGATCGTAATATTCCTTTGTTAGCATTGGATTCCCGATACGACCTGCAACAAAACAACTATAAGATTCTAAAACCATTCCTAATAAAGACATGTGGTTTTTAGCAACTTCCTCAGAATAATCTTGATCATTTTCAAGATTGAAAACAATATTGGATCAAAAGACGGAAATGATGTGAAACTTGATTTGCTGTTTGATCCTGATGATGAACTTCCAGAAGAATTCTTGGCGTTGTAAGCAGTTTCTATTTTTGGAGATAAATTTGTAGATTTCTCATTCACCCCTGCTTTGTAGTACAACCCAATATTCTTTTCACCATCAAAATCTGTCATTCGAACAATCTTTCTTTGTTCCATTTCCTGAGCTTCCAACTTCTCAATGAATTTGCTCAAGGTTAACGTGCTAAAACCCTTTTTGTTCCTGAGCATCATCAGATATGTTCCCCAAGTTTCATGTGGTAACGCATTTGCAAGTTTTTCAATCAACTCTTCATTGTCTTTGTTGATGCTTAATCTCTTCATGTTTACCAACAAGTTGCAATATCTTTCAATAATTTGCTTTGTACTCTCGTTCTTCAATCCTCTAAACAAATCAAACTCCTTTTTCAGAAGTGACTTCTTATTCTTCACCATCTCCTGACTACCAACAAACTTTGAACGCAATGCTTTCCAAATTGAATATGAACTCCCGTTGTGTTGCAGCAAAACCATAATATCTTCCTTCACAGCTTGTTGTAGCAAACTTAACATCAATTTCTCATTTTTATATTTCTTCTTGTCATCTGCACTCATATCTTTGATCGCAACTTCCTCTTCATCATCATTTAACGGTCTCACATATTTCGTTTCAACACACTCCCATGCATCTAGGTAGTTAGCTTGTACCCAATTCTCAAAACGACCTTCCCAACTCTTATATTCTTCAATGTTCAAAAGTTTGGGCGGTTTTTGCATTATTCCCGTTTCGTTTTCGAGCATTGTGTTCTGTGCAATAGTAATCGGGGTAACCGGAGTAGCGAATGCGTTGTAAAATTCCTCGTCCATTTTCAGATTTTTAAAGAGTTTTCACAACTTTCCTTTTGAGCGAAATCAACACAATAAGTGAGATGACTGTTTGGAGCGAAATCACCAAATGTCACAGAAGCGAAATCCCAAATGTCACAAAAGCGAAATCCCAATTGTCACAATAAGCAAAATCCCAAGTGTCACAAAAAGCGAAATCAAGTGTGAACTACAAGCGAAATCAGCAATGACTTAAGAACGAAATTAACACATGACGTCATCATTTCTCGAGATTGTTTCAGGCGAAATCACTATTTTGACAAGTTTTACTTTGAATTAACTGTTGAAACTTTCACGGATTTGATAGACACTAATTCCGAGCAAGATGTATAAAAATCAGACCAATTCGATCATTTTTCCTCGGTCAAATTGCAAAAATCAGTGAAGAAAGAGTAGAAAATCAGAAATTTTCGCTGAATTGGCAAGAGCTCTTCCTCCTTAGCTCTGATACCACTTGTAGGATCGTTCTCTGACCTAATTGAGTCAATCAGAAAAGCTTTTCCTGATTTGAGCGGCGGAAACAAACAAATCAGGTTCAATTCAGCAAGTATTCACCTTTAAACTGTTGATTCTATTGATACTGATGACGTTTACAGCCCTGACAACACTTCGGCAGCACTTCGTGGCTCACCGGAAGAAAACACACACACTAACACTTCTGATTTCGCTTCAAAGGACAGGCTATATATAGCTGTCTTGATTTCGCTTTTACATACATGAACCTATGAGCGAAATCAGTTCCAAAACCCTATAAGCGAAATCAACAATGTACATAAGAGCGAAATCAAGGATAAGGGTTTCGCTCCAATGACCACATGTCAAATGAGCGAAATCATCTTTACATGAATTCTCAGTTCCAAAACCCTATAAGCGAAATCAACAATGTACATAAGAGCGAAATCAAGGATAAGGGTTTCGCTCCAATGACCACATGTCATATGAGCGAAATCATCTTTACATGAATTCTTGATTTTTGTGCCCTGAACTAACCTATTCTACTCTAGACTCGATACAAGACGAAGTCGACAGATGCATGCACCAACAAGATTTGCCCATTGTTCATCTAATTCATTTTCCCATGGTAGGTTATTGCCTATTTCCTGAGTTTCCTTATTAATCATCCATCCTTTTGGTTGTGACTTCTTTATTTTCTCTTGAATTTTTCTAATAATCCAACTTCTTTTCTTAGCGGTAAATGGTTTCTCAGACTGTGCCTTATGAATAAATATTCCTTCCTCAGTATCTGCTGAGTATCTTGAGGAATTTGATTGAAATGAGGTTCCCTTATCTTTTGGTGAACTATCTAATTGACGATAGATGTCCGAAATTCTTTGCGTACCCATACTGTAAACTAACAAATAGTTAAATAACACAAAAACACATAATTACATAAGGTATTTCCTAACACGGAGTGTCACACCCCCAAATTCCACCCGCGGAGTATCATCGCTTGGGAGCGTGACTGACCAGGATCAAGCCACCAATCATATAGAACAACGTAAATAGTAAAAGTAAATGTAATTTAACCAAACCAATCCATATGAAAGGTGTTCAAAACATAAGTATAAATTCAACGTTTAGCGGAAGCATATGAGTAAAAGCCCAACATAAGTAAAGTATGAAATGTCAAATGTTTAATAAAAGCATTCACGATCCTTGTCCACAACGACCGCGCCTCCCAGTGCAAGCTCCATGTATACCTAACGACCTGCAAGGCATGTAACAGAGGGTCAACAACTAGTTGAGCGAGTTCACAGTAAGTAAGTTCGTAATAGTAAGTTTGTTTCGTAACGTGTGGCTCTACTAGGCCGATAGTATGTTCTATTAGTGGGGGCTTCCCATAGTTGCATATACACTAGACTATTTGTAACCATAAGTGTTCTTCTTAACCCGAGAACAGTAGTACGTACAAGGTTTACTTAGTTTTTACGTAAGTGTCCTTCTCAACCCGAGGACAGTGGTACGCGGGGGTTTACGTAGGTTTTACGTAAGTGCCTGTCACAGCCCGAGGCAGTAGTGAGTATAAGTTTACGTAGGTTTTACGTAAGTGTCCTTCGCAACCTGAGGACAGTGATGAGTACAAGTATACATAGGTTTTACGTATGTATCCCTCGCATCCGGGGACGATGGTAGATAATCTAGTAACAGTGTAACTACAATCCCATTCCTTCAATCCCATTCCCAACCCCGGGAATTCCATGACTTGGTAAGAGTGTGAACTCACCTTTGTTTGCTCGGTTTGTTATTGCTTCTAGTGTTAATTAATGGTTAGGTCCGTTACACACGACCTAGGGTACATTGCACATAAACTCGATGTAAGTGTTTACGTTCAATTAGGGTTTACAATTCCTTGATGTCTAAACAACTGTGTTCCGTGTGATAATTGTGTACAGAATGACATGACACAGATTGTTCATACATACGGTATCATCCAGTAACATACAGTAACATACAGTAATATACAGTAACATAAAGTAGCATGCAAAGTGTTCCTCATACAGGGTTTTGAACTTGGCATTATAAGTAAACTCAGACCTTTCAAGCATTAACAGAACTCGGATCATGTATCACTACTAAAATTCGGACTATATGGCACAATAAAAACTCGGACCAAGTAGTCATCCACAAAATTCGGACCAATCATCTACACAAAAGTCGGACCAAAACATCCCCTTAATAAAAGTCGGACCAATCATCAAAGCATAAAATTCGGACTAGGCATCTCCTTGATAAAAGTCGGACTAGGCATCTCCCAAAAATTCGGACCATTCACCCCTTTACAAAACTCAGACTAACATTACCCCCTTAAAACTCGGACCAACATCAACTCATAAAATTCGGACCTTGCATACCCTTATAAAAGTCGGACTACATATTACACAATAAAATTCGGACTATATATGCAATCAAAAGTCAGACTATATATGCAATCAAAAATCGGACCATGTTCATTTATATAATTCGGACCATATAGTATTTAATCAAAACTCAGACTATGTGCTTTCCATAAAACTCTGACACTTAACTCCGAGTTAACAACATGCGTGAATTCAAAACCAATTTACAGAATTTCAATGGAACAGTTACATTTACAATCAAAAACCCTAATTTTTCATACATTCGCAATGCAGTAATCTAATCAACAATCACATCTCTATCATATCAGGCATCTTAGTGTCAGGCAAGTGATTACACAACTAATCATAAACCATTTCACAATAATCAGAATTGCTCAATAAAAACAGAACCATTATTTGGAGAACTAGGGTTTGCAAGAATCAAATAACCAATGATTGACAACAAATAATCATTAAACATTTATTGATTCTAGATGAAGAGAGATCAAAAGTGATGATTGAGAGCTTGTGCCACCAAGAATGATGAAGAAGATGATTGTAGGAGATGATTGTAGAGAAAGGTTGAAAATACGTATAATGATTTGTGAGAGGTTAGGGTTAAGGATTATTAAGGTTTCACTAACTACTCTACTCACCCCTAAGTATCATCTTTTACATAAAACACACACACCACATATAATTTACAGTTAAGGCACAAAGTTCTCATGTAAGTCAAATAATGCATAAAATAATGTATAGTTCCATGCAATGCTAAAGATTGTGAGACCAACTTAATTGTGTTAAGTTAAAACATTAACCTGAAGTTACGAGTTGTCACACGGAGTTTTAGAATTTAAGTGTCAGCAGAACACTTCTTTGGCTTAAAGCAGTGGCTCTGATACCACCTTTTTATGTCACGGACCCCGGCCCGGTTTTCCCGTTTCAGGAGCCGCGGGACAGAAACCCGTGGTATTTATTATTTGATTTGACAGCGGAAGTTTTAACAGGATCTTTAAAATTGAAAATACCCAATTATTTTATTTCATAATTTGGGATGAACCCCGTAATTTACAATAGAGGAATTTTACGAGGAAATTCCCTGTTTTATAAAACATGTTTATTTATTTAACTGAGCCACCACTTCAAGCTTGATTAGTGCTCCGTAGCACTTTTCCTTGATTCACAGGAGGTCGCCTGAAACATGTTTTAAAAATATTTTTGTCAGCGGGGAAATACTAGCAAGTCACTCAAGTTGCACAAAATGACACATTGTTATAATATACAGTATTAGAAATGATTACATTGTTCTATCTACCAATTACCCCAAATCGGTATTTGTCACTCGACAGTATCTGTGACTATGGTCAGATCACCCATTGGCTAACCTGTTGTCCAATGGTGACGGGTATCAAGTAATGTATACAAAACCACACATACCGGCAGTAATTGAAGATTACAAAGACTTAATCCTTGTAATTATAACTTTGAAAACAAGTAGAGTTTTAGGAAAACAATTTGATAAAAAGAGAATGACTCACATTGCAGATTTAAACGGGCAGAGTTCAGCCTACTGATTAGCCTTGTAACCTAATTTAAATAATAATGCACACGAAACTAGGTCAGTAACTTAATACAACTTTTACGACAACTCACGAGATCAAAACCCTCACGATGAATGACAAAGTATAGCCCAATTAATGGCAGCACTTAAACATCCATCAGACTGGTCTCCATCGATCGGACATTAAATTGTAGCAGTGATCGAGTTATTACCATGTTGTCGCGGCAGCGTTTCGTGTTGTGTGTGTTTTTGAAGTAAACAGACGATATCTCAACATAGAAAATGAGTTTTTACGTCGAACCAACGCCAAACTTCAAGTGCCACACCCTTCTATTTATACTGAAAATTTGGCTCCCTCGCGTGGCGCGAGAGCCTGTTGCGTGGCGCGAGGGCACCCCCTCTAGCATAGGGTTGCCTCGTGTCTAACTAGCTTGGGTGAGTTGACGGTTTGTTAAAATTCGATTTCTACAGCGAACTGTTTAGATAATACTAATTAGGGAATACCCCCCCCCCCTGAGTTTTAGTGGCCCTGATCCTGGTTCCAACTGTTCTGAAAATTTTAGGGGTCATGCAATATTACTTGGGGGTCTCAATTAGGGTTTCCTATGGGCAAATTAAAATAAGAAAAATGTCTTTTTAATGAGAGTTGTTACAGTGAATCATAAATGAGGTGTTTGTACCTCCATACTTGACTTCCATGAAATATGTGACGATACTTGAGTAATAATACTACTGTATAATATATAATATAAAATATATAAATCCTAGCCGAAATCAGAACGTTAACCAGTTTATGGTTAAGTGTCACGAAAGAACAGGCCACATTCGCACGGACAGGCCCACTCGCACGAACTGGAATTTCCCCATTCGCATGAACTGGCTCCCTTCCGCACGAACAGACCCTTTCGCACGAAAAGTGTAACGCTCAGCGTCCCTAAACTTTAGGCTTTTGTCAGATTTAGCCCCTGACCTTTATCTATTGGCAAGGCTAGTCCCTGTACTATATAAGATGTGATACTTTGATAACTTGGAATGTCTAACATCTATATGCTTGAAATGCCAAAATCTATATGTTCGGAATGTCTAAATCTATGTCTTGAATGCCTAATTCTATGTGTTTGGAATGCCTAAATCTATGTTTGGAATGCCTAAATCTGTATGACTGGAATGCCTATATCTACACTTGGAATGTCTAAGTCTATATATATGCTGGGAATGTCTAATTCTAGATACTTATTTGGTGCTTGACTCTCGAGACTCGTGAAACTTGATTCTTGGTTGAACGAGAGACGGGAGTCTTGTCACTGGCGGAATCTATTAATCTCGGAAAACTTTGGTGTTTATGATGTATTCTAGTTATTCTATTTACCAAATAATACGCAACGCTTAATTCAACTCACAAAACGAATCAAGACAGGAACGCGGAAAGGATTGGATTGACCAAGTGGCAATCCAATCGGATGACAACCCGATCGGATGGCCACTCGATCAAGTTGCCACCCGGTCCGTGCACACTGTCCTTACTCACCCACTTCACACTATAAATAGGAGCTGTCACATCAGTCCTTCACTGATGTGACAGCCCTGCTCGACTCAGACGCACGAACACCACTTTTCCCCATTCTCTTGGCGATTCCGGTACGTTTCAGGCTAGATCCTTGTACTTTCTTGATCTACACTTCATTCTCTACGAGATTCACCTTTGAAATCACGCTTTTCACCGTGAAATCTCTCGGATATGAGGTCTTATGGATGATGTCATCATGGTGGCTTGTACAAACTGCTATGTGACATCATTCCTGGTAAGATCTAGCTCGGATCTAAGGAATTTCAGGTGTTTTGCACCAATCTAAGCTAGATTAGGATTTTCACAATAAAACTTGAGTTTTCTTCATCGTTCACTCAATCTTTTACTTTAAACGACGGAATCCGGGTATAAACAGACTTTAGACTTGATGAGTAGCCTAGAGTAGGTTTTGGAAACGGATTATTGCCAAAGAAGACGACCATGGAACGGATTCCGTCATAAACCGTTACAAACAGACGACTGACCGGACAAGGGTGATTCCCACCCGACCGATACGGCTGTAAGATGATGAGTTTACTATTGTCGCAATACGTATTGTGCTGTCTGGGAACTTAGAAATTTTACAAAGTGATAAGATGGAACAAGGACCACTCGATCGAGCGGCAACCCGATCGGATAGCCATCCGATCGGACAGCCACCCGATCAGGTGACACTTGTCTCATAATTTTTCAAACACTTAGAAACTTTTCAGAAACTTTAAACTTTGGAAACCCCGATCGAGTGACAACCCGATCGGATAACCATCCGATCGAACAACCACTCGATCAAGGTAACCAAGGCACTTAGATAGCAGCTTGAAACTTGGCACTCGGACAGAGTGGCAACCCGATCGAATAGTGTTAGGAAACTTTATTGTATTTGTTGTTAAAAATAGTTTAAGTTACTTAGAATTAATTCCGTCAACACGAACCGACCGACGAACCGTACCAGAAGCACTAAATATGAAGAACGAGAAAGAAAAATATCAAGCTTCTAATTCTTTGATGAAAGATCACGACAAGGTTTCAAGACTTCAAAATGTCAGCGGGACATTATGGAGTATACAAGATATATAGTCAAAGAATTGTGTTAATAAGATAATATATCTTATTAACACATTAAATATTTTCTATGAAAAAAAAAAATCTTCAAAAGAAAAGATTCATATGGGAAAATCAAGAAAGAAACATTCTGGTAAAAAGGAATATTTTCCTTTTCTAGAGAAAATTAATCTTTTCCTTTAGAAAAGAAATCACCAGAAAAGGAAAAGGAATCTTTTCCTTTTGATAAAACATTTCATCATAAAATAATAAATAAATATCTCAAATGAGAAGACTACATCAGCAAAGAAAGAAGCAAGTTGGTGACAAAAAGAAGATAAGCCATTGATGGGCACACATACCAACTTCCAATCAACCAATCACATTTGAGATAGGATATGAAAATTCTCTATATATACATAATTCCTACGTAGGAATTATGTGTGTCTTGTAAAGTTATATTTCCAAATAGAGTTTTTCTTGTGAGTTTACCCCCTGGTTTAGCCTAGGGGTGACATTTAGATTCGAGTTTATTCTCGGATCGACCCCTTCTTCTTTGATTAATAAGAATTAATTATTGAAGATACATCACTCTCACTCTCACTGTCTCTATTTTTATTCTTTGAATGTTTATATACTTCACAAACACCCGTCTCAACGAAAGAAGAAGTTGCATCGTTCTAACAGGGCCGCAAAAGGGGACCAACAAGTGGTATCAGAGCTGATTGGATAAATTATTTCAAAGATCCCTTGCTCCTGTAAGAGAGACGTATATTCATGATCTGTTAAAGGTAAAAAGAATTTTTTTTTTGCAGATAAAAAAAAAAGCATGTAGTAGAGCTATTATTTTTTTTCTGTTATTTTCATTACTATTGCTTTAATTACTACTATTATTATTATCTCTATTAGTATTTTTTTTTATAATAAGAGGTGTAGAAAAAGGATATTAAAACACAAAAAAAGGAGTGAAACAAAGATAAATGAACTTTAGTTTATCAGAAAGAAAAATTTTGACATCTAAAAAGAGAGTTTCTGATAAAAGAAAGTGTGTTCGTATCTTATTTAATGAAATAACTCCAAATTCTGGTTAGTTAATCTTCAAAAAAAAGGAATGATAATGATAAAAAAGAGATTAAAAAAAAAGAAAACTGTGTGAAACTTTAGAAAACATACTCATAATTATTATCTTTTAAAAAGTTTTCACAAAATATTCCTTGAAGAAAAGAACATGTATTTTGACTTACACCAGAAAAATATGTGTATGTAATATCTCTTTTCCTTACTTATTCCCTCTCATCTCCAAAAAAAAAAAAAAACAACTTTTTTTTTGAATTTTCTGATGCGTTGGTCAGATTTTCTGATGATTTCTGATGCGTTCGTCAGATTTTCTGTTAAAAAAAAAATCAGATTTTCTAATTATTTTATCAGAAATGTCATTAGATTGATCAGATTCCATCAGAAATTCTGTTAAAAAAAACTTTTTTTTTTCAGATTTTCTGATTATTTCATCAGAAATTCATCAGAATCTATCATATTCCATTAGAAAATCTGTAAAAAAAAAAAACGATTTTTTTCGGTTTTATCAGAAATTTCATCAGATTCATCAGATTTTCTGATCCGAAAAAAAAATCTCGACGGTTTAAGATCATTTTTTATAGCTTGCATTATTCGTTATTTTTTGAAGCCTCATCAATCGACAGCCTAAACACTTATCCTATATTGGATAGAAGATACGTATATCCTAGTTGTTGGGGATACAAGATATAATGCTTACATTTAGGTGGAATTATAAATCGAGGTGAAGAATTATAACAACAAAAGAAATATAATCAGATGATCATCCATAAAAAGTCGGACGTTTGCCAAATAAACTTTCAAGCCAATGAAGATACAGTCAACGAATATCACTAAAAAGATGCCTACATGATAACGTGCCAAGAAGAAAAGAAAGATACATCTTCAGCAAGTTTATTTGTTATTTCTAAGTATAAATGCATTGATTGTATTTTTAACAACAAATAGGGGGTGACTGTTAGGAAACTTTATTGTATTTCTTGTTAAAAATAGTTTAAGTTACTTAGAATTAATTCCGTCAATACGAACCGACCGACGAACCATACCAGAAGCACTAAATATGAAGACCGAGAAAGAAAAATATCAAGCTTCTAATTCTTTGATGAAAGATCACGACAAGGTTTCAAGACTTCAAAATGTCAGCGGGACATTATGGAGTATACAAGATATATAGTCAAAGAATTGTGTTAATAAGATAATATATCTTATTAACACATTAAATATTTTCTATGAAAAAAAAAGCTTCAAAAGAAAAGATTCATATGGGAAAAAGCAAGAAAGAAACATTCTGGTAAAAAGGAATCTTTTCCTTTTGTAGAGAAAATGAATCTTTTCCTTTAGAAAAGAAATCACCAGAAAAGGAAAACGAATCTTTTCCTTTTGATAAAGCATTTCATCAGAAAATAATAAATAAATATATCAAATGTGAAGACTACATCAGCAAAGAAAGAAGCAAGTTGGTGACAAAAAGAAGATAAGCCATTGATGGGCACACGTACCAACTTCCAATCAACCAATCACATTTGAGATATAATATGAAAATTCTCTATATATACATAATTCCTACGAAGGAATTATGTGTGTCTTGTAAAGTTATATTTCTAAATAGAGTTTTTCTTGTGAGTTTACCCCCTGGTTTGGCCCAGGGGGTGACATTTAGATTCGAGTTTATTCTCGGATCGACCCCTTCTTCTTTGATTAATAAGAATTAATTATTGAAGATACATCACTCTCACTGTCTCTATTTTTATTCTTTGAATGTTTATATACTTCACAAACACCCGTCTCAACGAGAGAAGAAAGTTGCATCGTTCTAACAGGGCCGCCAAAGGGGACCAACAAGTGGTATCAGAGCAGACTGGATAAATTATTTTCAAGATCCCTTGCTCCTGTAAGAGAGACGTATATTCATGATCTGTTAAAGGTAAAAAGAAATCTTTTTTTTTTTGTAGATAAAAAAAAAGACGTGTAGTAGAGCTATTATTTTTTTTCTGTTATTTTCATTACTATTGTTTTTATTACTATTATTATTATTATTATCTCTATTAGTATTTTTTTTATAAAAAGAGGTGTAGAAAAAGAATATTAAAACACAAAAAAAAAGGAGTTAAACAAAGATAAATGAACTTTAGTTTATCAGAAAGAAAAATTTTGACAACTAAAAAGAGAGTTTCTGATAAAAGAAAGTGTGTTCTTATCTTATTTAATGAAATAATTCCAAATTCTGGTTAGTTAATCTTCAAAAAAAAGGAATGATAATGATAAAAAAGAGATTAAAAAAAAAAAAAAGAAAACTGTGTGAAACTTTAGAAAACATACTCATAATTATTATCTTTTAAAAAGTTTTCACAAAATATTCCTTGAAGAAAAGAACATGTATTTAGACTTACACCAGAATAATATGTGTAAGTAACATCTCTTTTCCTTACTTATTCCCTCTCATCTCAAAAAAAAAAAAAAATTAGAATTTTCTAATGCGTTGGTCAGATTTTCTGATGATTTCTGATGCGTTCGTCAGATTTTCTGTTAAAAAAAAACTTTTTTTTTTCAGATTTGCTGATTATTTTATTAGAAATGTCATCAGATTGATCAGATTCCATCAGAAATTCTGTTTAAATTTTTTTTTCAGATTTTCTGATTATTTCATCAGAAATTCATCAGAATCTATCAGATTCCATCAGAAATTCTGTCAAAAAAAAAAAAAAAAAAAACGATTTTTTTCGGTTTTATCAGAAATTTCATCAGATTCATCAGATTTTCTGATCCGAAAAAAAAATCTCGACGGTTTAAGATCATTTTTTATTGCTTGCATTATTCGTTATTTTTTGAAGCCTCATCAATCGACAGCCTAAACACTTATCCTATATTGGATAGAAGATACTTATATCCTAGTTGTTGGGATACAAGATATGGGGGAGGTTCATTTGAGAAGAATATTCTTAAAAGAAGAAGAAATGAATTAATCTAGGCCCTATATTTTTTTGATTAATGGTTATGAATCAATATATCATTTTTGTCCACTTTTAATTAATGTTTTAATTACTAAGGGTAGTATAGACATTTTGATGTAGAATATTAATAAATATTTAAAAAGTTACACAAATCTTATTAATGCAACCATAAATTCCTCTTTCACCATCATTAATGTATTGGCTCCTACACAAATTTTATTAGAAGTGACAAAATTATTTAAAAATTTTGTGTCCTACACATATTTTATTATGACCCGCAAAATTATTTAAAAGTGTTTGAGTCCTACACATTCTGTATCCTACACCAAAATATTGTTTTAATGGTGTAGGAAACGTTGAAAATGTAAAATCATATGCATGATTGTTTTTATTGTGTAAGATGCACAACTATTTTATAAGATAGGCTCATTAAATGATTAGAGTTCATTAATTTGAATAACAAAAACAAATAATAGAATCATTAAATGATTTGTTCAAATTACCTTTGTATCCTTTATTCTTTTTATTCTTAATTTTTAGTTCTTCTCATTTGAACTCTCCACTACAAGATATAATGCTTACATTTAGGTGAAATTATAAATCAAGGTGAAGAATTATAACAACAAAAGAAATATAATCAGATGATCATCCATAAAAAGTCGGACGTTTGCCAAATAAACTCTCAAGCCAATGAAGATACAATCAACGGATATCATTAAAAAGATGCCTACATGATAACGTGCCGAGAAAAAAGAAAGATACATCTTCAGCAAGTTTATTTGTTATTTCTAAGTATAAATGCATTGATTGTATTTTTAACAAAAAATAGGGGGTGACTGTTAGGAAACTTTATTGTCTTTGTTGTTAAAAATAGTTTAAGTTACTTAGAATTAATTCCATCAACACGTACCGACCGACGAACCGTACCAGAAGCACTAAATATGAAGACCGAGAAAGAAAAATATCAAGCTTCTAATTCTTTGATGAAAGATCACGACAAGGTTTCAAGACTTCAAAATGTCAGCGGGACATTATGGAGTATACAAGATATATAGTCAAAGAATTGTGTTAATAAGATAATATATCTTATTAACACATTAAATATTTTCTATGAAAAAAAAGCTTCAAAATAAAATATTCATATAGGAAAAAGCAAGAAAGAAACTTTCTGGTAAAAAGGAATCTTTTCCTTTTGTAGAGAAAATGAATCTTTTCCTTTAGAAAAGAAATCACCAGAAAAGGAAAACGAATCTTTTCCTTTTGATAAAGCATTTCATCAGAAAATAATAAATAAATATCTCAAATGTGAAGACTACATCAGCAAAGAAAGAAGCAAGTTGGTGACAAAAAGAAGATAAGCCATTGATGGGTACACATACCAACTTCCAATCAACCAATCACATTTGAGATAGGATATGAAAATTCTATATATATACATAATTCCTACGAAGGAATTATATGTGTCTTGTAAAGTTATATTTCCAAATAGAGTTTTTCTTGTGAGTTTACCCCCTGGTTTGGCCCAGGGGGTGACATTTAGATTCGAGTTTATTCTTGGATCGACTCCTTCTTCTTTGATTAATAAGAATTAATTATTGAAGATACATCACTCTCACTGTCTCTATTTTTATTCTTTGAATGTTTATATACTTCACAAACACCCGTCTCAACGAGAGAAGAAAGTTGCATCGTTCTAACAGGGCCGCCAAAGAGGACCAACAAGTGGTATCATAGCAGATTATAAATTATTTCAAAGGTCCCTTGCTCCTGTAAGAGAGACGTATATTCATGATCTGTTAAAGGTAAAAAGAAATCTTTTTTTTTTTTTTGCAGATCCAAAAAAAAAGCATGTAGTAGAGCTATTATTTTTTTTCTGTTATTTTCATTACTATTGCTTTTATTATTATTATTATTATTTTTATTTTTATTATTATTATTATTATTATTATTATTATTATCATCTCTATTAGTATTTTTTTTTATAAAAAGAGGTGTAGAAAAAGGATAATAAAACATAAAAAAAAGGTGTTAAACAAAGATAAATGAACTTTAGTTTATCAGAAAGAAAAATTTTAACATCTAAAAAGAGAGTTTCTGATAAAAGAAAGTGTGTTCGTATCTTATTTAATGAAATAACTTCAAATTCTGGTTAGTTAATCTTCAAAAAAAAGGAATGATAATGATAAAAAAGAGATTAAAAAAAAAAAGAAAACTGTGTGAAACTTTAGAAAACATACTCATAATTATTATCTTTTAAAAAGTTTTCACAAAATATTCCTTGAAGAAAAGAACTTGTATTTAGACTTACACCAGAAAAATATGTGTAAGTAATATCTCTTTTCCTTACTTATTCCCTCTCATCTCAAAAAAAAAAAACAAATTTTTTTTCGAATTTTCTGATGCGTTGGTCAGATTTTCTGATGATTTCTGATGTGTTCGTCAGATTTTCTGTTAAAAAAAATTCAGATTTTCTGATTATTTTATCAGAAATGTCATCAGATTGATCAGATTCCATCAGAAATTCTATTAAAAAAAAACTTTTTTTTCAGATTTTCTGATTATTTCATCAGAATCTATCAGATTCCATCAGAAATTCTGTCAAAAAAAAAAAAAAACGATTTTTTTTCGGTTTTATCAGAAATTTCATCAGATTTTCTGATCCGAAAAAAAAAATCTCGACGGTTTAAGATCATTTTTTATGGCTTGCATTATTCGTTATTTTTTGAAGCCTCATCAATCGACAGCCTAAACACTTATCCTATATTGGATAGAAGATACTTATATCCTAGTTGTTGGGGATACATGTTGGTGCACTACATCTGTTGATTCCGTCTAGGTATCTAGGATCAGGTCTTGCATTGTATTTTATAGCAAAGGGCACGTTTTACGAGAAAACAGGAGTCTGTATAGGTTTTACGAGCATGGATCGCTCATAGGGTCTTGAGATGTCTGGACCGCTTATTTGTCACGTATGGGTTGCTTATGTGTACACATCTGGACCGCTCATATAGACAAGTGTCACATGAGCGGTACCAGCAGTCTATATATAGTGGATGTCTGAGCGATCCTCAAAAAAAAGAAAGTCCTTGTATTCCACGCCGAAGCTTTGCCGGTGTGAAGATCGAGCTGTAAATCATTTCAAATCAGTAAAACAAGCAGTTAGGAGGAAGAACAAGCTATATCTACTTGCATTTCTTATTATTCCGCATCTGTAACGCAAGAGTTAACCTCTGAACGACTCGTTTGGGTCAGCAATCGATCCTACAAGTGGTATCAGAGCATAGGAAGAGGTTTTCTGCAGATTATAGCCGGATTTCATTGTTTCTTCTCACTTCTACACCTTCTTTTCTCATTTCTGAGAGATTTCACGGTTGAAATTCGTTCAAAAACTCACATACTGTGCGCAATAGTACTTAGACAAACCCTTGAAAGTTTCAGGTTGAAATACAGCTTAAAAACAGATCAAATCATGTTCGTAATGTGGACCGCTCGTAGTGACGTCACTGTGAATCGCTTTTAGGTCATTTTCTAAACCGCTCATACATACAAATTTTAATTGGTTCGCTCGAATTTTACCTCTGGACCGCTCCAAAATTAATTTCTGGATCGCTCGTAGTACATTCTTGGACCGCCCGTAAGACAGAATCTGGACCGCTCCAAATCTATTTCTGGACCGCTCGAAAATTAATTTCTGGATCGCTTATATGTTCATTCAGAATCGCTTATTTGGATTTCACTTATCTGTTTAGTGGTGAATCGCTTTTCTGTCAGTTGTCTTGAAAATCGTGCTAAGTCAATATGAATTCCGAGTTTTACAACGCCTTTGCAACATCGACTACTCCAGCTGCAATTGCTCAAGCAATGAGCTTAGAAAATGAGACGGGAACGACTCAAAAGCCCCCTAGATTGATGAGCATTGAGGAGTACTATGGGTGGAAAGATCGGTTTGAAAACTGGGTTCAAGCAAACCATCTCAGATCATGGGAGTGTATATTGAAGAAGTATACTTTGCCTAGAACAGAGTTGCAAGTTATTAAAGAAATATCCGAGTTTACTGAGCAAGAACGAGCAATGTATAGAGCCGAGAAAATGATGATCAGTTTGTTGCAGCAGGCTATTAAAGAAGATATATTCATCTTGTTACAGCACGATAAAACTGCTAAGTCGATTTGGGATGCATTAAAAGTTAAGTTTGAGGAAGCGAAAACATGATTAAAAGCAAGAAAGCTTTATTAAAAAAAGAGTTCGATCTGTTTAGTAGTTTGCCAGGAGAGGATACTAAGAAATTGATTGAAAGATATTGTCACCTGGTGCGATCGTTATCGATGTTAGGAGTTGAAAAAGGTCGAGAGGAATGGGTGGATAAGTTGGCGGATGCGTTACCTCAGAAAGAGTGGGGAACGTATTTGATGATCTTAAAGAATACTGGTGTGTATGATGGGCTGACAATTTCACAGTTTATTGAGAAAATTGAGAGTCAGGATCTTGAGCAGCAAAAGATTGCTAGAATGAACAGTCCGAGTGGTCAACAGGACGTGAAGATGTATTACAGGGGTAGTATTCCAGCTACTGAATCTGAAAGAAGTCCGAAAATTCAAACCGCTTTCAGTGCTGGTGATTCATCTGAGAAAGCTGATCAGGGCTCGAACAAGAGTAGCAGCGGGTTTTCATCGTTTCCAAGTGTGAATCCAAAAGAGACTAACACAGGTTTTCAATCTCAAAGTACAAAAACTGGAAACGGATATGTGATTCAATGCAACATAGCTCTCAACCTACCAGAAGGTCAAAGCTTTTCTGAAGACACTGCGAAAGATCATATGGCACTTCTGGGTTCAGTTCTGTTATCCTATGAAGGTCTAGTGGCTGGTCGGATCGGAAATCCTATGCTCACTAAAGAGGATTACGATCAAATAGACGCTGAGGAAATGGAACTTATGGATATCAAATGGTGTCTTGCAAGTGTTCTTCGTCGGGCTGAGAAATTCAAAACCACTACCGGGAGAAATGACTTTTTAGATGCTCATGTTTCAACTTTAGGTTTTGATAAATCTAAAGTTACTTGTTTTCGATGCAGGGAAAAAGGCCATTTCAAGCGGGAGTGCCAAGGAAGAGAAGCTAGCGGAGCACAGAATCCATTTGGGAAAGATGATTATTATCGCAAAGCTATCTATCAGCAAGTTGGACAATCCCAAGAACCTCAGACTGCTCATGGGAGAAAGATTGAAGATCCTAAGAGAGCATGTTTGGTAGATTTCAGCTGGAGTGATTACATATCATCTGAAGCAACAGAAGCATGCATTATCGATCAAGATGATGAGAAACTACCTGAAGGTTTCAGTTGGGATATGTTTGTGGATAAGAAGGGAGAGTTCAAAGCTCTCATTGCCAAAATTGTTCGAGAACCAAATTTGTTTGCTACTTGGATGAGATCTATCGGAGAGAATGTGAAAAGTGAAGATGAAAAGTCTGTGTCATCTGATGAAAGTTCAGACAGTACTGATAAACTTTCAGAACACTCTGGAGATGTTTCAGATAGCTCAGATGATAGCATACAGAGTTTAGATGAACTTGAGCAAAATGAAAATGTTCAAGAAAAGGAAGTTGTTTTTTGACAAAACACCGTCTGATTCTGATATATCAGATGGTGATTCTGATAAATCTGTACACTATGATAAATCACCTGATAACAGCAGCAGTGATGATGAGAAAGAGAACCACATAAATATTGCAAAATCTCATTTGTCTCCTGAAAATTTTCATTTTTATTTTGCAGAAAGAATGAAGAAACTGAAGGAAAAACAAGCTGCAAAAGAACAACAATCTGAATCTGAAGGTGATGTTCAGAATGTTGAAAGTATTGATGAGAAGGTTATCAAGGTAGAGAAAGAAGTAGAAAAGGTGATTGAAGTAGAGAAAGTGATTGAAGTTGTAAAAACAATCGAATTTGAAAAAATTGTTGAAGTCGTCAAGCCATGTGAGAAGTGTTTGGAAGCCTGTAAAGAATGTGCAGCAAAAGATGACATCATAGCTGAGTACGAGAAAAAGAAAGAGCAGTTATTGTTCAATCTCAATTATGTGAAGGAATCGTACGACGTGTTGAACAAAACAGTAACTGGTCTCCAAACAACAAACTCAGAAAGAGAACAGGCGCTGACAATGATGAATGCAACTTTAATGTCGAAGCAAAAAGCTATAAATTTTTACATTGAAGAGAGTGCCAAATGGAAGCAAGAGTTGGAAACTAAAAAGATTGAAAATGAGAGAATTAGGAGGTTATTGTTGAGTTATTCTACCTCTGATTATCTTATTGATCGTGTTTATCCAACTGTTGCAGGTATGGAAGCTTTTCAAGACGAGAAGCCGAAAGAAAAGAAAGACTGTGGTAAGAAAACAACTGTTAGCTATAACAAGTGTCCGCCTCCAATTTGGGATGGGTATTCACCTAGGAAACCAAATGAGGAGCAACTTGCAAAAGCAGTCAATATAAAGCTTAAAACCGACACAACTGATGTCTTACCAGAAAACACTGATGTGACATTTACCTCATCCGATACTGATCATGAGTCTGAATTAATCAAAAAGGTGGTCGATCAGGTGTTGGATACTGATGAGGAGACAGAGTCGAAATCTGAGTCTGAAAAGCCAAAGTTGTCAGTCAACAGTCAAAATTCGTTGGTTAAACGGTCTTATAGTAAAGAATTTTTGTTATCAAAGGCAGATTTGAATGATGAAACATTCGAAGTTGTGTATACTTTGAATGGTTCTGACAAATTATATTACAACAAAGAGTTTCCGATAATGAGTAACAAAACGGAATTAATCAACAAAACTTTTAAACTAATAGAGGTTAATATTCCTGAATTTAAAGTTTTGAAAAGTTTTGATAAACCTAAAAAATATACTTCTAGAGTTCAACAACGTCTAAACAAGAAAAAAGGTTACAATTCTGGTTCTGGTTTTTCAAAGAAACTTAACCAAAATCGTAGCTACAAAAAGAAAGGTTTAGGTTTTGTTCCACCAGAAAATCATAAAAATGAGAAAAATTCTAAATCAAATACTGAATTTGTATCAGGTGGAAGCTCAGTGAATGGAACTGGAGTATTTCATCCGAGAAATGCTCAAACCTGTTTTAAATGCAATAAAACCAGTCACATTGCATCGGATTGTCAGAAAGATATCAAAGCAAAACAGGGAGCTTCTCAGAAGTTGAAAGAAAAAGTTATTGAAAAATCTAAAATTTTTGAAAATTCGAAAAATGAGGTTGGGGAATGTTCAAAGAAACATTTTTACCAAAGGAAAGGAAAAGACAACCAAGTGTGGGTTGCAAAAAAGGTAGAAGAAAAAGTCGGCGATGAATCTGGTTCCACAAAGCCAGAAGAGCCACAAGTTGTGGAGAAAATTTCAGTAAATGATGATGTTCTTCCATCACTGATGTTTGAGGAAGTTAAAAAGAAAATTGGTAAAACTGAAATTTCAAATCAATTTTATGATGATGAAAAAGAATTTGATGTCGAGAAAACATTCAACGGAAATGTTAAGAAAATATTTGGGAAAATGTTGAGTGGGAGAGCTAAAGGAGTAAAAGATTTTTACACAACTAAAAAGGCGACATACAACCCTACAGCTGAAGAATTGAAAGCCCTCAAGTTTGAGAAGACTTGGAGGGAAGTTTGTTTCCCATAATAGTTGAAGGACTATGCCGGAGATCCCAAGTTTATATCGTGGATCAGGAATCGGCATCTTTCTAGTATTTGAAAAGTTTATTTGTAAAATTTTGAAATGTTTGGATGTTTGCAGGTTGAAGGACTACGCCGGAGCTTCCAGGTTGATAAGTGCGAAGCAGGAATCGGCATTTTGATTGGTAAAATGGTGATGTAGATGTAACATTCCTACAAGTGGTAGTTTTTGGGTACCTACAGGTGGTAATCTTGATCCCACAAGTGGTATTTGTGGTTAAATTTTGAGATGTTTGTATACTTTGAAGAGGTTACATTTACAAGTGGTACAGAAGGTTATTAAATGCAAATGGTAAATCAGGGACATTAAATTGTACTTGATTTACTATCTATGGCAAAAGATAGACAAGATGATGAACCACATCCTCGTTCTTAAAATTGATAAACCTACAAGTGGTTGTTATCAACACAAATTCATTTTCCGGAAAAGTCATTTCGATTAAAACAAACTTAAGTGTTTTGAAATCTAAATGAGAAAATGGTCTGTGATAGGGGGAGTTCAGATTGTTTATGCCTAGTGAATGGTGATTTGATGTGATTCAGTGTCAGTTGTCAAGTTTCTGTACAGTTCCTTTTTATGTTTCTAGTGGGTCAAGAGTCTAGAAGTTTTCAAATTTTTTTAAAAATGTGTTTGCATTTTAGGGGGAGTATGGGAAATTTCAGAAAATCCAAAAACATTTGAAAATTTGAAAAAGCCAAAAACATGATAAAATTCAAAAATGAGTTTTGTTGCGAAAAAGAGGAAATGATAGTACATCAGTGGACTATCACGGCACGCTAAAGAATTGAAAAGTTTAAAAAGTGTTAAACAATCTTACTGCGGATGTGTCAGTAGATTTTCGCACATTTAGTAAATTGAAACGAGATATAAACCTAATTCAAACTTGCTTGATTCGTGGGTAACTATTCTTGAATATATGGGTAACCCCCGAAATCTTGTTTGAAAGGTCCCATATTCTGAGATACTAGGTCTTTATACTCAGTGATATCTGGGGTATTATCCCGGGACTTCTGTTGTATGGAAATACTGACCTAGTCCCCGGATAATATTTTTTGCTAAAGCTTTAGCTTCGCCCTCAGCATGCTGATGAAACAATAAAATTGATAGTCGCTGCTGTTGAAATGCAAAAAGATCCTCTAAAGGGGACCCACCAAAAGTCGAGCCGTCATCTCTTTGCTGAACGGAAGTTCTGACCTGAGCTCTCACGGTTTCGCATCTAACCCCTTTACAGATATCAGCTGTGGTATACTCACCTGTAAGACTGAATATTTGGGATCTGGATACGGGAGTATATTTAAGTGGAGTGATACACAATTAAGTTTAAGTCTTTAAAACATTAATATCGTATCTCGAATCGATTGAAATTTGTGTTGAGAATTTAAGAGGACAAACATACTGACAATCTAGGTAAATTGTTTAAAGCTTAAAATGAAATCAAGCTTAACGGTGTTGGTGATTTGTCTCATAAACTGATATGATCCTCTTGCATGAACTCACAAAAATATTGTTTGTAAATATTACATTTCTATATGTTTGTATTTTCTAGTGATGTCAGATAATTTCTCTCAAAAATCCAAAAGTATTTTAGTGTGTTTTAGTTTAAATTTTGAAAAAAAAAAATCAAAAAGATTTTCGACATCTGACGTTGGAAAACTGATTTTCAAAATTCCAAATGCTGAACATGATGAGCAGAATTTGAGGGGGAGTGTTTGTGTAAATCTAATTGTTTTCATTAATTCTAATCTTCTTCAAGTGGTTCATCATAAATTGTTTTGAGGAGAGTTATGTGTTAGTATATAGTGATTTGAAATGTTATTGAAAGGAATTTATTTCTAGGTTGAGATTGTGCAGGTAGCCAAGTTTCGATCCTGGAAATCAATTCTGAAGATTTCTGTTAGAGTCGGATTGATAGATTCTGAAAGCTTGTGAAGATCAGATTATGATCATGTCAACTGTTGATGCTGATGAACTTAAGGAATCAAGAGATCTGATCAAGAGAATTAGAGAGTTTTATAGCCAGGCATTGATCCTGAAGATGTTACTGAAGAACAAAAGAATGCCAGTAAATCGAGAGGGGGAGTCTGAAAATAGAGAGAAAAGGAAAGCCCAGAGACTGATCAAGATTAAAGATGTGAAGACGATGCTCGATAGTCGACTTCATCAACATCTGAGGGGGAGTCTATTGGTGCACTACATCTGTTGATTCCGTCTAGGTGTCTAGGATCAGGTCTTGCATTGTATTGTATAGCAAAGGGCACGTTTTACGAGAAAACATGAGTCTGTATAGGTTTTACGAGCATGGATCGCTCATAGGGTCTTGAGATGTCTGGACCGCTTATTTGTCACGTATGGGTCGCTTATGTGTACACATCTGGACCGCTCATATAGACAAGTGTCACATGAGCGGTACCAGCAGTCTATATATAGTGGATGTGTGAGCGATCCTCAAAAAAAGAAAGTCCTTGTATTCCACGCCGAAGCTTTGCCGGTGTGAAGATCGAGCTGTAAATCATTTCAAATCAGTAAAACAAGCAGTTAGGAGGAAGAACAAGCAATATCTACTTGCATTTCTTATTATTCCGCATCTGTAACGCAAGAGTTAACCTCTGAACGACTCGTTTGGGTCAGCAATCGATCCTACAATACAAGATATAATGCTTACATTTAGGTGGAATTATAAATCGAGGTGAAGAATTATAACAACAAAAGAAATATAATCAGATGATCATCCATAAAAAGTCGGACGTTTGCCAAATAAACTTTCAAGCCAACGAAGATACAGTCAACGAATATCACTAAAAAGATGCCTACATGATAACGTGCGAAGAAGAAAAGAAAGATACATCTTCAACAAGTTTATTTGTTATTTCTAAGTATAAATGCATTGATTGTATTTTAACAACAAATAGGGGGTGACTGTTAGGAAACTTTATTGTATTTGTTGTTAAAAATAGTTTAAGGTACTTAGAATTAATTATTGAAGATACATCACTCTCATTGTCTCTACTTTTATTCTTTGAATGTTTATATACTTCACAAACACCCGTCTCAACGAGAGAAGAAAGTTGCATCGTTCTAACAGGGCCGCCAAAGGGGACCAACAGATAGCCATCCGATCGGACAACCATCCGTCCATCTCACACTTTAGTCACTCGCTCGAGTGGCAATCCGATCCGATAGCCATCCGATCGGATGGCCATCCGATTCAGTGGACTGATCTGACACTTTGTGTAATATTTTTTTTTCTGCTCGACTCTTATCTGTTGCAATCTAATCAGGCTAACTCTAAAAGAGCTCCCTTTGATCCAATAACAGTCTATACTGTTAAGCAATCATTGTGAGTATACTTGATCCCTTTTTTCTTTAGCCTTTGGGATGTAACATGTATTCTATAAACTACGAAACTTGAGACTTTGCAAACTAAACTCTATCCTACGTGTATGTGAAACTTGTGCATTCTAGTATTCTATTTTGTGCAATGTGACGTTTAATCCAGGGTGTGTAGTTCCGCCTTAACAATAATAGCACTATAGGAGGTGCACCTCTCCCATTATTCTCAGGGGGTATTGTTAGGAGGATTCTAGTTTACCTTGACTCTTGGGTAAACACTAAAGCATCGGGATACTTGGACTATCACTGCGTGGACTGCAATACTAGCACGACTGAAACTATTTTTACTACTTACATTGTGGATATGAGTTGTTTAATCTACTATGCTATTATTCAAACTTGTATACTCGCCGGTACATTTTGTACTGACCTTATTTTAATACATGTTGCAGGCTAATAGGGTGCTGATGACATGGAATCAAGCTAGGATGAAGCTTAGAACCTCACCTAGTTAATTTAAGCTGTGAGCAATGTTTTATATTCAGTGTTCTGTTTGGTACTTGTGATTTAACTTTTTGGTGTTGATGTTTTGATAGACAAATTTTGCATAAAATCTATTAATCTATATTGAAACAATAGTGTTATGGAATCTCATGAGCAATCTGAACGCTTAGTGCTCGCACCCCGATGTTTCTGCCATCGGTTGGGGTTTGACAGATTGGTATCAGAGCCATAACTATAGGGAATTAGGATAAGTAAGAATACTTGCCATAGTCTATAGTTCTAGGAACTTTGACTCTTATTTGTTGTTTAAGACTTATGCAATCTACCGTATCTGCTTCCTAGGAACACATATTCCTGCTAAGCTTACAAGCCTTTCCTAAGGCTAACATGATATACACTTGATACTTTGAAAACACTATTCACCAGTGTTTGTGACTTTGCACGAGATTGCCCTCAAAGCAGGAGTGACATCCAAACCTTGGCGGAAATTCTCCATATTATTCTAGTGGGTCTTGTCTGCGGATAAGTACCAACGCTATTAGGGTACGATGTTGTCAAGATAGAGGTGGAACTCAGACCTTGACAACTAGTCCCACTCCTTAATGATTTTATGTCTCGCCAAAGTCTCGCAACTTCCGATCAATTGGGAACATGAAATGACCAAAAGGACGAATACCGTAGGCCTAACATCGATGACGTATTTGTCTAAGTAAGTCGAGATACGTTACCTCAATTCGAAAGGGGTTCGAATCACTTTGGTTAGTCACCGTTCCTCTAACCGGAACAATCCTATGTTTTATAAGCCTATCTTTTGTGATTATCTCAATTTTATGAATGTGGTTTTGAACTCGATTCTTTGTTTATTTTAAGAATGCTTTTGCACGAATCACACTTATGTCCGCAATCTAAAACATTAACTCTAATCTCATGATCGAACTAAATTTATGAAGCTCTATTCAATGTGTAATCTATGTAGAAATCTTGAAATACTATATGAAATCTATCTGTGTTATTATGGGTGTGGAACACCAAATGGCATGGAAATACGAGACAGAAGTGGCATGTCTGAAGCATGGTGGATACGCCGCTGGTACTTCCTATATATAAGTGCTTCCGGCATGTTACCAACTTTCGTACCAAGTGCCATGTGAGACTTAGTGTTTGTGGATTGATATGGGGAATGTTGAAATCTAATCTATGAAAAGCCTATGTAATCTATGAAATCTATGGGAAGTCTATGAAATCCATGGGAACTCCAAAACTACTCGTGAAGCCTATGGGAATTCTATGTATGAACTAATGTGCACTCTAGCGTAATCTATGATTAATCTATGTTAATCTATTGAGTTAAACTATGTAAATCTATTTGAAATCTATTTGGGCAATCTATGTGATGATAATGATGAATAACTTGTTACGTTTGGAATATTGCGACACGTAACATGACATCGAGTACGAGGCAGAGGCGATATGCCCGAAGCATGGTGGATACGCTGCTGGTACTTCCTATATATAAGCGCTTCTGGCATGTTGACCAAACTTCGTACAACGTGCCATGTGAAGGTCGTGAGTTTGCTGTGTGAAATCTATATTCTTTAATCTATCTATCGGGTGTGAATTTTATTTTGTGAGACTTTGTAATCTGGACTTATACGATCCTCTTGATTGGATCTGTAGATGTCGTCTCGTAAGCTATCCGACACTCTCAAGAAATCCAGATAAAAGTCTCAGAAGAAGATGATGTCCATCATAGCCAACCAGATCGCTCGAGTCGTGCCAAAGATCGTCTCTGAGATCCAAGGATCAAACACTCCTCCATCCTCTGTGGACTCAAAGGCCGATAAACAAAAGCCTACCAAGTTCAACTACAAAGCATTTCATCTCTTGCAATCATAAGCCTTTCACGGGCAGTGATGGGGTGACTGCCATGCTCGAGTGGTTCGACAGCATTGAGGTTACCTTCATTAACAGCGAGTGCCCAGATCATTTAAAGACTATGAGTGCGACTGGAATGTTTCAAGGCAGAGCATTGGAGTGGTGGTCGAATGAGAGAAACATACGTTCAAACGAAGAAGCCTCTGCTCTTCCATGGGCTGAGGTGCGAGAACTGATGATGCTTGAGTTCTGCCCTCCTCACGAACAGTTGAAGCTCGAAGAAGAGTTCTGGCACTTAAAGAAGATTGGTGATGATAATCTGGCTTACACTACCCGCTTTAAGCAACTCAGTTTGATCATTCCTCACTTGGTTTCTACTCCTAAGCGAATGATAACTAAGTACATCAATGGTCTACCTTCTGCTATACGTGATTCTATTAAAGCAGCTCAATTGGAAACTATTGAGGAAGTCTACCGCCTTGCAGCTAGTCTCAACAACAACCGTGTGCGTGATAAGCAGTTTGCTACTCCTGCTCCCTCCAAGTCTGCAAATCAAGTCACCCAGCAGCCAAGTGGCAGCAAGAACAAGAAAAGGAAGTCTCAGGGTTCTGGATGCAATGCTATTGTGCCAGCTGCAAACCCTGCTGTTAAACCTGCTCCTGCTCCTGCTACTGCTGCTGCTAACCCTGTTGTTCCAAAAGCTAAGAAACAGTACACTAGGTCTTACCCCAAGTGTGCAACTTGCAGTTTCCATCATCCAGCTACTTTTGCATGTCGTTTGTGTACTAACTGTAACCGCTATGGTCACACTACTCCCTACTCTCGCCAAGCTAACCCATCACAGCCAGCTCAGCAAGCCCAGCTCAGGCAACTCAAGCAGCTCTTCCAGCTCCTCCGCAGAAACCAGCTCCAGTCAACGTTGTTCATGCAAGCTTTCAGTGTGGTGATACTACCCACCTTCATAATCGTTGCCCCCAGCTGAACCAAGAACAACAAGCAGCCGCTCGTGGACGAGCATTCAATCTCAATGCTAATCAGGCTCGCAACAACAATGATGTGGTGAATGGTATGTTCCTTATTAATAATCTTTATGCTTCGATTCTATTTGATACTGGTGCTGATAAAAGCTTTGTGTCCGTAGAATTTGAGTCTTTGATAAACTATACACGCTCCAAGTTACTTGAGTCGTTCTCTGTTGAGGTCGCCAATGGTAAGTCGATTCTTGTTAATTCTATCGTTCGTGATTGTTCCCTGACTCTTAACGATCACGTATTCTCTATTGATCTCATACCCATGCGTTTGGGTAGCTTTCATGTCATTATCAGTATGGATTGGTTGCGTAAGAACCATGCCGAGATTGTTTGTCACGAGAAACTCGTTCGTCTTCCTCTTTCGTCTGGTGATACTTTGAATGTCTATGGAGACCGACCTTCAAAATGACTGAGGCTGATGTCATGCACACATGCGAGCAGATGCTTACGTAAACAGAACTTTGCCTTCCTAGCCCACGTGGTGGAACAAAAGGACAAGGGGAAGAACATAAGCGATGTTCCAGTGGTTTGTGATTTCGCCAATGTCTTTCCTGAGGATCTTCCTGGTCTTCCTCCTCCTCGATCCGTCGAATTTCGTATTGAATTAGTACCTGGTGCGACTCCTGTCGCCAAGGCTCCCTATCGTCTTGCACCTTCAGAGATGCAAGAATTATCCAGCCAACTACAGGAATTGCTCGATAAAGGTTTTATTCGTCCAAGTGCCTCCCCGTGGGGTGCTCCTGTTTTATTCGTAAAGAAGAAGGATGGTTCCTTCCGTATGTGTATCGACTACCGTGAACTTAATAAGCTTACCATAAAGAATCGTTATCCGCTTCCTCGTATTGATGACCTATTTGACCAACTACAAGGCGCGTCCTGTTTCTCTAAGATCGATTTTCGATCTGGATATCATCAGTTGCGTGTCCTTGAAGATGATATTCCAAAAACCGCGTTTCGTACTCGATATGGGCACTACAAGTTCGTAGTCATGCCTTTTGGTTTGACCAACGCACCCGCTGTGTTCATGGACCTTATGAATCGTGTGTGTAAACCCTATTTGGATCGTTTTGTGATAGTCTTTATTGATGATATCCTTATTTATTCTAAGTCTAAAGCCGATCATGCTCATCATTTACGTCTTATGCTTGAACTCTTACGTGGTGAACGTATGTATTCTAAATTTTCTATGTATGAGTTTTGGATCGATGAAGTGCAATTTCTTGGTCATGTCATTAGTAAGCAAGGTATTCATGTTGACCCGTCTAAAATTGAAGCTGTGAAGAATTGGAGTACACCTAAATCTGCATCTGATATCCGTTCTTTTCTAGTAGTGGCAAGGAGAATGTAGTGGCCGACGCCCTTAGTCGTAGAACTCATTTTAAGGCTATTCATATCTCTAGTGATCTGCATGCTTGTATTCATGAAGCCCAGTATTCGTCAGCTAATGAAGGAAGTCTATCTGTTGAAGTTCATGGCGCTAACGTTTATCCGATCGAAACTAAATCTGATGGTCTTCAGTACTATCTCAATCGCATCTGGGTGCCAAATCATGATAATCTCCGTGAGCTCATTATGAGTGAGGCTCACAAATCTCGATACTCTATCCATCCAGGTGCCGATAAGATGTACTAGGATCTGCGTACGACTTACTGGTGGCCTGGCATGAAGAAGGACATTGCTATATATGTGTCTAAGTGCCTTACTTGCTCGAAGGTAAAGGCTGAACACCAGCGTCCTTCTGGACTTTTGGAGCAACCTAAGATCCCAGTTTGGAAATTGGATAGCATCGCTATGGACTTTATTACTAAACTACCCCGTACGCCTTTTGGTCACGACAGTATCTGGGTGATTGTCGATTGTTTGACCAAATCGGCCCACTTTCTTCCTATTCGAGAAGATTATAAAGTGGAGAAACTTGCTCGAATCTATACCGATGAGATTATATGTCATCATAGCATACCTCTTGATATAATCTTTGACCGTGATGGTCGATTTACTTCGCGTCTTTGGCAAACGTTTCAGTCCGCTATGGGTTCGCACTTGAATCTTAGCACGGCCTTTCATCCTCAGACGGATGGACAGACCGAGCGTACTATTCAAACCCTAGAGGATATGCCCCGTTCTTGTGTCATCGACTTTGGTGGTAACTGGGATGTACATTTACCATTGATTAAGTTCTCGTACAACAACAGCTATCATTCCAGTATTCAGATGGCTCTTTTCAAAGCTTTGTATGGCCGCAAGTGCCGATCTCCTCTCTGCTAGCATGATGTTGGTGACAAGCAGTTTACTGGCCCTGAAATCATTCAAGAGACAATGGACAAGATTTTTCAAATCCGTGATAACTTGATCAAGGCTAGAAGCAGACAAAAGAGCTATGCTGATGTTAAGCGTAAGCCTCTGGTATTTGATGTTGGTGACCGAGTTCTCCTCAAGGTATCTCCCTGGAAGGGGGTAGTTCGCTTTGGTAAGAAGGGAAAGCTTGCTCCTCGCTATGTGGGTCCTCTCACGATACTCGAAAGGATTGGCAAGGTAGCATACCGACTCGACCTGCCACAGGAACTAAACAACGTACATCCAGTTTCCACGTATCTAATCTACGTAAATGCTTAGCTGACGAGGGACTACAGGTTCCTCTTGAGGACTTACAAATAAATGAAGTTGTTCAATTTGTGGAGAAACCGGTCGAAATCATGGATCAAACTGTCAAGCGTCTGAGGCGCAGCAAGATTCCCATTGTCAAGGTTCGATGGGAAGGAAAGCGTGGCGCCGAATTCACTTGGGAATTTAAAACCGATATGAAGGCCAAGTATCCGCAGCTCTTCGAGCAGTCTTCTTCTAAGATTTTGGGGACGAAATCTCCTAAAGGAGGGGAGACTGTAACGCCCAGCGTCCCTAAACTTTAGGCTTTTGTCAAATTTAGCCCCTGACCTTTATCTATTGGCAAGGCTAGTCCCTGTACTATATAAGATGTGATACTTCGATAACTTGGAATGTCTAAAATCTATATGCTTGAAATGCCTAAATCTATATGTTCGGAATATCTAAATCTATGTCTTGAATGCCTAATTTTATGTGTTTGGAATGCCTAAATCTGTATGACTAGAATGCCTATATCTACACTTGGAATGTCTAAGTCTATATATATGCTGGGAATGTCTAATTCTAGATATTTATTTGGTACTTGACTCTCAAGACTCGTGAAACTTGATTCTTGGTTGAACGAGAGACTGGAGTCTTGTCACTAGCAGAATCTATTAATCTCGGAAAACTTTGGTGTTTATGATGTATTCTAGTTATTCTATTTACCAAATAATACGCAACACTTAATTCAACTCACAAAACGAATCAAGACAGGAACGCGGAAAGGATTGGATTGACCAAGTGGCAATCCGATCGGATGACCACCCGATCGGATGGCCACTCGATCGAGTTGCCACCCGGTCCGTGCACACTATCCCTACTCACCCACTTCATACTATAAATAGGAGCTGTCACATCAGTCCTTCACTGATGTGATAGCCCTACTCGACTCAGACGCACGAACACCACTTTTCCTCATTCTCTTGGCGATTCCGGTACGTTTCAGGCTAGATCCTTATACTTTCTTGATCTACACTTCATTCTCTACGAGATTCACCTTTGAAATCACACTTTTCACCGTGAAATCTCTCGGATCTGTGGTCTTATGGATGATGTCATCGTGGTGTCTTGTACAAACTGCTATGTGACGTCATTCTTGGTAAGATCTAGCTCGGATCTATGGAATTTCAGGTGTTTTGCACAATCTAAGCTAGATTAGGATTTTTACAATAAAACTTGATTTTTCTTCATCGTTCACTCAATCTTTTACTTTAGACGATGGAATCCGGGTATTGATGTGCACAAAATGCAACATATAAATTACATCAATTGTGGCTTAAAACTAACCCTTTTTTAGTGCTAATGTTGGAAAAAGTGTGCTTTTGTCTTCCTTTTGTATTTTCAGGATTAAATGAGCTCAAAATAACAAAAGAAGCAAAAAGACAGAAAAATCTAGCATAAATACAAGAAAAGGAACAAAAGTGATATGCCCGACCCCCGACAACATCCTCCCAAGCAAAACAAAGAAGACAGAAGACTGAACACGCCCCGTGCCCAAGAAACAGCAGAAAAGACAAACATATAGAAGCTTCTACTGCCCACCACGGGGCCATGCCCAGCGGACACGGGGGCGTGGTCAAGTTGCTGCAGGCGCATTTGTTATAATTGCGAATTACAATTAATGAAGAGAGAGAGTGTCAGATGGACACGGGCCCGTGCTCAGCGGGCACGGGGCCGTGCCCGAGCTTCTGTTCAGCCTATAAATAGGAGGGTTTGGAGCTCTTGCAACTCATCCCTTGGCACACCACCTCTCTCACACTTCACCCACCACCCACCACCATCACAACACCATCATCCACCACCATCATCCATTGTCCATCATAGAGTGTGTGAGTCGTCTCGGGATCCAAGATTGATCGTAAGAGTTCTTGACAATCAAAGGCCATGTTTGCCTAAGTCTCTTACATTACTTGGTGAAGACAAGTGTTTGTGTAATACTTTTTATTTTTAATCTTTTGCACTTTTTAATTGGTTTTGTATTAATGACTTTAATTACTAGTTTCTTAGTTTGAAGGTGATTCTTCCTTATCGTTTGTCCGTGGTGTCTTGGCATTATTTTACTGTCTATATAAAATAAAAGATTTTCACCATTCATATCTCCACGGTCTATATCGAGGTATGTTGGCTACCTGGTCAGGGGTTAAGGGAACGGTTTGGTAAGAGTCTTGCCATTGTTCAGTGTATAGATCCTGCAAAGGACCTGGGTCAAATTTAGTAGGACCTCCTTCAATACCCAAAGGTATTGGATGGCGGGGGTCCAAACTCTTTGATCCCCTCATAAGTTAAACTACTATTAAAACTTTAACCCAGCTACTTAGGACTGTATCCCTGCTGACTCAGACTACTTAGCTGAGGGTAACGTCGCCTTCAAAAGAGGGGCCTACCACATTATGCATTAATAACTTAATTAATTATCTTTCAATAATCCGACCCTTTAGGATTGTATCCTTGCTGACTCAAACTACTGGGTTGAGGGTAACGTCGCCTTCAAAAGAGGGGCCTACTACAATAACTAAGATAATCTCTTAAACAAGTGCAAAAGTGCGAAAATAATCAAAGGTTACACTACACATGAGTCGGATCCCAGTGATTCATCTTGTCTATCTGTTTTATTTTTATTTTATTTTTTAGCATTTTAGTTAGTTTTATTTTCTTAGTTTAAAATCTTTTTCTAACATTTTGATTTGATTAGACGTTGAGGATAAACCGGTACTAAAAGCTCTTGTGTCCTTGGACGACCTCGGTATCTTACCAACACTATACTACGTCCACGATGGGTGCACTTGCCCATATGTGTGTTTAGTGTTAGTAAATATCGTGTTTTATAAATTTAAAACTTGGCTAAAAGTGTAAAAAGGGCTTAAAATATATACCTAAAAATATAACACACTTCACGTACATCAAGTTTTTGGCGCCGTTGCCGGGGACACAAGGATTTTAAGAAAGCTTAAAATCGACGACCTAATCAGTTTTTCAAAACCTTTTTAAACCGCACGCACATTTTTCTGCATTTTAGTTTTGTTTGCATTTACAGTAGCCTGAACACGGGGCCGCGCTGCATATTTTTTCATTAAACGCCCAGATACAGAGTCTGAACACGGGGTCGTGCTCACTGAACACGCCCCCGTGCTCAACGAGACCAGTAGCTTTTATTAAAACGCCCAGATACAGATCCTGAACACGGGGCCGTGTCCACTGAACACGGGGCCGTGTCCAGCTTCTATTTCCTTTATTTTCTGTTTTCTGGTCTCGAGACTCGGTTGTGGTCTGTTGAGTGATCCCCATGGATCGATACTCAGGGGCTACAACTATACCTATGAGGAGGATGATTATATGAGAGACTATTGCACTAATTGTGGAAACCCGCACTCGGTACAATATTGTAACTTATTTTAGCCATCCAATTCATACAACTATTATGAGGAGCCCAGGTACGAGTCATCGTCTTCATACACATCCTATGAAGACCAAAGGTATGAACCTTCCCCCTCATACTCACATTTTGATGAACCAAGGTAAGTGCCTTCATACTCATACTTTGAGGAGTCAAGATATGAACCACCACCTTCATACACATATTATGAGGAACCATGGCGTGAACAACCCACCTCATATGAGTACTATGAAGAACAAAATTACGACCCTTATCCATCATATACTTACAATGAAGGGCAATGGTGTGAACCATCTACTTCATATGAGTACTATGAGGAGCCAAGGATCGAACAACCGGATTCGAGCTTTAATGATCCCAATCCTTTCTCTATCACCGAAGTGACCGATAAGATATTAGAACACATTAAAACTATCGAACGTTGCATAAAAGAATCTCGCGCAAGGGAAGAGGAGTCCCGCGCAAGAGAAGAATTAAATAAAGAAACGATAGTTGAAGAGTTAAAAATGGAAGAACAAATAAGTGAAAAACCGACACATGATCTAAACAACGAAAAAGGTGAGGTCGATAACGTTAAAATTCAAGAAGAGTCTAATTTTGAAGAAATTAATCTCTTGTCACCTTCTTTCGAAAATCACTGTTTAGTACCAACTCATGCTAAGTTTTTAAAAGAGCTAAACACTAACACTAAAATTGAAGAAATGGTAAGTGTTAAGTTAACTAATGATCAAACTTCGCTAATAAAAGAAGACCCTTTTGAAATAAACATTACACTGGTTCCATGTTTTTTTCAAAATTCATTTATTAGTAATGTCACCATTGATAAAGATCTTTGTGTTAACATAATGCCTAATTACATTTTCGAAAAATTAAGTATTAGTGATTTTGCTCCACTTCAAATACCCTGTTAGTGCATCACGTCTATTGACTTCGTCTTGTATCATGTAATAGGATAGGTTAGAATAACCAGTGCACGAGGTTTGAGAATCAAAGATTAGAAGTTAAGGTGTTGATTTCGCTCATAAGGACCAAGGTCACTTGGAGCGAAATCAGAATCTTCTGATTTCGCTCATAAGGCACTTGGTCATTAAGAGCGAAATCAGACTAGTATAAATAGTGCACATGTTCATTTCATTTGGCACGGATTCAGGATTGTGTAACGAAGTGCTGCCAAATTGTTCTCGGGTTGTAATCAGTGTTAAATCAATACAAGAGGCATTGTAATTAGTTTGAGCGTCTGTTTCATTGATTCCGCCTTTGATTCGGATAAAAGACTCTTCTGATCGACTCATTCGGGTTCAACAACGATCCTACAAGTGGTATTAGAGCACAGGAGGAAGAGTTTAGCTCAATTGCATCAGATTTCTGTCTTCTACACCTTCTTTCTTCAACAGAACAAAATTTACCGGTCAAAACCTGTTCAATTTTTCACAGATTGTGTATAAGTGACTATTAACTAATCCCTGAAAGTTTGAGACTAAAATTCGACCTAAAAATGACCAAAATTGACATCCGAGTTAATTTCGCTCATATGAACAAGCATGATTTCGCTCCAAGATATCAGTTGATTTCCCTCCAGTTGACTAGATATGTGTGATTTCGCTCCAATGTCAGTCTGATTTCGCTCCTGAGACACAAAGATAGTGATTTCGCTCGAATGAACATTGGGGTTTCGCTCGAAAATTCCATGTGATTTCGCTCCAGTTTGTCAAAACTGCTATTTCGCTCAAAACATCAACCTGATTTCGCTCCAGAGTTCAAACAGATTTCGCTCGAAAGACTTAAAGTCTAATTTCGCTCATAGTGTTATTGTTTGATTTCGCTCAAAGTGGATGTTTAGCTTATAATCTGATTTCGCCCGAGTGTCATATTTCACTCGAAAGTGAACTTTTTCGTGTCAAATCATTTCACAACAATCGAGTGTCGGTTTATTTCAGAATATTGGATATTGTTTTAGCTGATTGAATTTGTTTGTTTGTTCTCAGGTGATTGAAGATGTCAAGAAACGGTGAAGAATTTTACAACACATTCTATAACGCATTCACTTCCGAATCGACAGATAGAAGATCCGAGATGAGAGAATATTCGAAGGAAATCTCAGAGAATTTGAAATTCGAGAACATGTATGGAAGCCAACAGAAACCACCGAAGCTTATGAAAGTTGAAGATTTAACTGGTGGAAAAACAGATTTGAGGGTTAGGTAAAAGCTTTCGCTCCAGAAAGTTGGTTAAAACTGAAAAGTGAATATAAAGCACCAGTGAAAGAAGGAGGAGAGTTAATAGATGAAAAGGATTTTACAGAAAAAGATATAAAAAATGTTGTGGCTTAATATAAAATGATAACATTGATCAAACAGTCAGTAAGAGAAGATATTATTTCATTACTCGAACAAGAAAAAACTTCAAAGAGTTTGTGGGAAGCATTAGAGAGAAAATGTATAGGAAGTAATGAAATTGTAAAAAACAAAAAGAAATTGTTGCGTAAAGAGTTTGATTTATTCAGTTGCATGAAAAATGAATCTGTTTGTAAAATGATCGAGAGATTTGGACATCTAAAAATGGAGCTGGCCAGACACAAAATCAAATATACTGAAGAGGAGATGGTGGATAAATTGTTTGATTCATTGCCAAATGATCAAGATTGGCAATACTTCGCTCTAATGTTGAAAAACACAATCAAGCCTGAAGAGTTAACAGTGGACTTGCTGATTGAAAGGCTTGAAAGCCATGAGTTGGAGATTAAGAGATCTAAAGTCAACAGTCCAGCTCATCAGCAGAATGTGGAGCTTTACTACCGAGGAAATGTACCACAAGCTGGGTCTCCAAGAACAGCGTTTTCTGCAGAAAGCTCAAATTCTGTGAACAATGAAAGTCTTCACAGTGGTTTTCACAGTGGATCTTCTTCAAACACTTCAAGTCAATCTGCTTCCAAGAATTTGTTTCAGTGTAATATCGCAGTGGATTTGAAGAATGGGCAGAATTTCAGTGAAGAGTCAGCGAAACAACAGATGGTTTTCTTGGCATCTGTACTTGAATCGTATGAAAGCCTCGTTGCAGGGAAGATCGGCAACACCAACTTGACGAAAGAAGATTATGATCAATTAGACCCCGAGGAGATGGAACTAATGGATATAAGATGGTGCATGGCTAGTGCTGTTCGTCGAGCACAGCGGTTCATGGAGATCACGGGGAGAGAGTCAATTGGTGGACCATCGACCAAACTGGGATTTGACAAATCTAAGGTGACATGCTTCAAATGCAAACAAAAAGGTCATTTTAAGCGCGAGTGCAGAAATGCGTATGCTGATGACGATTCTGAAAACCCGTTCAAAGAAGATTATTACAAGAAAGCGGTTTACCATCAGAACAAATCAGAACCGCCAAGATTGAAGCAATCAGAAGAAAGATCAAGGGCTCTTGCAGTTATATATGACGATGAAGGTTACGACTGGAGTCAAGTTTGCCCTGAAGAAGATGCAGTTGGATATGCATTTGTTGCAAGTGATGATCATGATACTTGGTGGAGAAGAGACAGTGCGAGATGGGAGATTAGCAAGTTGAATGAACCATTTCAGGAAGCACAAAGAGCCAAGAGATGGAATGAAGAATTGGAGTGTTACATAGATCCACAGGGTAATCCAGTAGTTGATCCGTCAAAAGTGGATTTTGATGCTGTAACCAATTTGTTTCCAAGTGAGGGCACTTTTAACACAAGAAGGCTTTCTGATAAAAGTTACTTTCCGGATTTGATGAACAAGTTAAAAGAAGTTTTTGAAGTAAGTCTACCGAAGGTGGTAGAAATGAAGAAGAGAAAAGAAGAAGAATTGAAGAAGATGATTGAAGAAGTAAAGACTGTTGCGAAGATTACTGCTGAAGAGGAATAGAAAGCTGAAGAAAAACAGAAGATAGAAGAAGAACAGAAAGAAGGAAAAGAGGAGAACAAAGAGGAAGAGCAGAAAACTAAGACAGAAGAACCGGTGCTGAAAAAGACTGAGGTAAATGAATATTCTAATTTGTCGAATGTTGAAATTGTTGATAAAAATGAGAACACGTGCAGGAATTGCATAGAAATGTGCAAAGCCTGTACTGAAAAAGATGACATTATAAAAACAAAAGAAATTGAATCAAACAAACTTGAAAATGTTTTCAAAACAAAATGTAAAGAAATGATTGAAACAGAAGAAATTTTGAAAATAAAAGTCGAAAAGCTAACACAAAAATGTCATGGTCTTGAAGAAGAAAATAAGATTTTGAAAGAAAAATGTGCAGCAAAATGTGTCGATTGCGTTGAAAAAGAAACTAAGTTTTTTGATTTACAAAAGTAGTATGATTCTTTAAAATGGTCAAGTCAGAGAGTACAAGAGGCATATGATACATTGAAGAGACAAGTCAAAAGTTTTGTGAGACATCTGTGCTTGTAATCATTGTAAACAATTCAGTTATCAATGAAATAAAGTTATTTGATCCCAATGTTTATTTGTTGATGTTTGATGTTTTTCGTGCTTTGACTTTTATTCGATTTCAAACTCTATATCACTTTCTGGAGAGTTATACACAAACTGGTGCGTAAACGTAATCAGTTTAACACAACAAATACTCCGGAACATCAATTTACGCTTAACATACCTTAAATAACCTTTACATAACTTAGAAATAAGTTTTGAAGGCTTTGGTATGGCAAAATCAAGTTTATTCGCTTACAGGGACTAAAATTCTGCGAAAGTATGCCAATCTGAACTATAATGAACATTCCGGAGCATGCCCATAAGTTAAACACACCCTAAATATCCTTTACATAGCTTAGAAATAGGCTTTGATGGGTTCGGTGTGCTAAAACAAACTTTATGCTCATTCAGGGACTAAAAGCGTCAAAAAGTGCATAAGTTTGCATTTTCGCGCATAACTTACGTTCTGAATACCTCCGGACATCCAAAAATTTATTTAATCATTAAAATATGATGTTTTAGTGATTGGCTTGTCAAAAATCCATTCGTCGCGCAATTTGGACCGTTTTTGCATCCGTTACGACTTCCATCGTAATTAACCGAACAACGCAATCGTACGGCCAAACGAACCGACATCCGGCATATTTTTGAGCATATTTCAAGTCCCCTATACTTTAACATCATTTTAGAGCCTTAAAATGGGGTTAACGGGGCTTAAATGTGCCAAAATGCATCAAAAATCAAGTTTGGGAACACAGGGGCCTGTTCTGCCAATTAATGAAAGTTTCTGCCAGCAAGCCAGGTCCTTATGGACCGTATGGACTTGCTTACGGTCCGTAAGCATGTCCCAGTTCAGCAGAATTGTGCAAACAGCTGTTTACAGCTGTTTAACACCCAAAAACCACTTGCAACTGGTTTTTAACAATCCTATGGGCTCCCATGGGTTTATAATTCAGTGGGCATGAGGTGTAGGGCCGAGATTAAACGCTTGGGGAACAAGAAACGATCTTAACGGTTCCATGTTTCCTATAAATACCCACCTTGTCTTGCTCATTTCCTCACATTTGATCTGAGTTTTTCTCTAAGTGGTTGTGTTTTACACTTCCTACCTGAGATTTACTTGGAATCAAACCTTGCGGGGACCTTCTGTAAGTATTCTTTCGCGTTTTTCGTTCGTTTTAGCGTTAAAGTCAAACTGTGTTTGACTTTCTGCATTGACCAGTTTATGGTCAACGCGAAGTTCGTTTAAACTTCATAACGTGAGCGTAATCACGATGGTTATAGTCCCTAGTGACATACCTATTGATTACCACGTTATCTAGGCTTAGTGACGAGTCGTAGTTTCGCCCAAAATGCGTTTTCTCGCGTATTTTGTAACCAAACTACTCTAGGGTATTAAAACCGTTTGTTTTAAATACCAAACCTGTTTTCTAACTTTACTAAACATGTTCTAGCATGTTTAGCTCGTCGCTTTTAGATTTGTGCTTATTTAGGGTCGTAAAGGTAAGCGATCTAATCAATCGCTTATGCTTACGAACCCGACCCATTTGGTCGATCATTAGGATCCGACCAAACATTTTAGGTGACCATAGTTGTGTAGGGAATAACCTTCCGAGGTTATACCTTATGGTCACGACGTTTAAGTAGTTGTATGATAATTAGTTCTTATGCCTTAGGTAAATTACCGAAATACCCTTTTTGCGCCAAAATTCATTTTAAACCTATGTAACATAATTTTTGGTATCTAAACTGATATAACAACAATATTAAGCATGTTAAGGCATATCTTACCTATCATAGGACTAGTTAGGCTTTCCGAATGCGTTTTACGCGAACGACACGTTAAAGTAGCATAAGCTAACTAAGCGGGTCGTAACGGGTCAAAAGCACTTAGGATAGGTTTCGTTTTAGTATATAGGCTTTGTTAAACCATATTACATAAGTTCCCATACTTATTTGGTTTACGAACCCTCGTACTACCCGATCCTCCGATAGGTCCGTTTATTAATGTAGATACCTATATAGGTGCCGTTTGATTCCGTGATCTTCTAGCATTGCTTGGTGGTTATCCCACGACTTCTAAGCAATCTCAAGTGAGTACATAGACCCCTCTTTTACTGTTTTCCAAACATTTTGGGGTGAAACACATGTGCCTACTTGTTACTTTCGTGCTTTCTTGTTTTCACATCATATGCTTGCTATGTTCTTAGTACGCTTATAGTACATGTTTTCATTACATTGTTTTGCTATGTATGTTGACTGAGCATGCTAGCACATTGATTTACATTACATTGCTTTGCTACATATGTTTACTTGGCATATTAGCACATTGATTTACACGACTTTTCGGCTTTGTATGTTAACTTAGCATACTTAGTACATTGTTTTCATATAACATGTTTACATTTGGTATGACATTTGGTTTGCATAAACGGGACTTATATACATTCATTAACATTAGCTACGCTGCTCGGTAGTAAGTAATGGTACCATAGGACTTGACAAATCCCGTTTCTGACATCCTGGGTTGGTTTGGATGAAAGGAATGACTGAATCCGAAAACATTTCTTTTGATAACCTTTACTTATGGTTATCCGTCTGTCTCAAGGCTTGAATGTATGCGTTAACTTACCACATAAATGTTTGTATCATTTAAAACATGCTTTTACTTTGCAAAACATAAGTTTTTGATATACTCAAAATACTTTGTTTTGTAAATTTTTACATTTGGTTTAAGTGAATACATATTTACTTAACATACATGACATTTGTTACATATACATGACTACATTTTGGGACCTTTTTAAACATATGACAATGGTTTAGACAAGGACATTTGATGGTTGGTTTAAACATGGACCTTATATATTGGTGGTTTGTTTAATGACTTAAGTAACGATATGTGTGTAGTATCATACAAGCATGGTGGATACGCCGCTGGTACTTCCTATATATAAGTGCTTGTATCGTATTAAATGTCAGAGCGTTGTTTAAATCATTTAGTTTGGACTTATACATTTTTACACAAATAACACATTTTCACAAGACTTCGTTTTACAAAAAAAAAAACAACTTGCTTTATACAACTTATTTTTACTTGGTTATTCTTTTAACCATACGTTATTCTTCTATTTATACATATCATTTGATTTTATCGCTTTTCAAATGATTTACAAAACAAAACATTTTACAAGGTTCATGACTAACTTTTAATAAACACTTTTCTTAAACCTAAGTCATGAATCCTATTTTCACAAAACCTATGTTACTCACAGGCATTTTTATGCTGACGTACCTATTTTCACATGTGTTTCAGGAGCTAATGCGTAGGACGATCGTGACACGCTAGGGTGGACTCGGGCCTTAGTGACATAAAACAGAGCTAGACTTAGTTTAATTACGTTATGTACTCTTTATTTCAGTAGTTTTAAGACAATGTAACATGTTGGTTCTTGTTTTGAACGATGTATTCCACCCTTGGGTGATGAATAAAATATTGTTTTAATTACCATGGTTGTGGAACAATAATTCTGTTACAACACTCCCTTACGTTTCCGCCACGATTTGATGTTTTACGTGGTCGGGGTGTGACAGAAGAGCTAGTATCAGAGCCAATGGTTATAGGGAATTAGGTTATTAGTAATGCTTTGACCTAGACTATAACCTTTCTAGGACCCCAACACAAGTTGTCTTGTGTTTAGATCTTAAAACGTGCACTTCACCTATCCTTAGGTGATCACTAAAACAAGAACCCAGTTTTCTAAAACGATTTTTTTTAAAAACAATCCTCTGTTTTCAAATGATTTATTATATGATTTTGAACCCTTCCAGTTTGATTTTTTGGCCTTGTGCCTTCCAAGTTTTCAAAATCTCGTCAAAGTTTTGGGTTCTAAATAGTGTGAACACGTGCAAACTGGAAGAGTGAATGCTTGTACCCTGGGTTTTCTGTCTAAGGCTAGAGTGTTCGTACAAATCCACATAATCGGACCAGTCACTCTTACCTGGGAACTCCTGGGGTGAGTGTTCACTTATAGGCGAGCATGTCTTCGCTAAGCATTGTTTATGGACCCATTTACTTTGATTAGTCACTGTGTGTCATTTGTTTGCTTTGTGATACGGACGAATGACCACCATCCTTGCTTTGTTGATTTTGTTTGGTCTCGTTCTTTTCATCTAATCATCTCACTCGTTTCCTCTCATGTTTTCCTCTTTTTAGCATGCCTCCTCGACGCGAAAATCAGCTACCTAATGCCGAACTGGCAGAAATCATCGCGCAGCAAATGGCTGCTGCGTTCCCGAATCTTATTGCTCAGTTGAACCAAGCCAACATCAATCAGAACGCTCCTTGTAACTTCAAGAGCTTCAATTCGGCTAAACCACTCAAGTTCAGTGGTACTGAGGGGGCAACTGGGCTCCTTCAATGGTTTGAGAGCATTGAGAATACTTTTCGTCATGTTCAATGTCCTGATAATCGCAAAGTCGAGTTTGCTTCTAGTGTGTTTCAAAAGAGGGCGTTGACATGGTGGAACGGGGTTATGAGAGATCGTGGTGCTGAAGTTGCTTTCGCACAAACATGGGCTGAGTTAAGGACTCTCATGATGAGTGAGTTTTGTCCTCGTCATGAACTACGAGCGCTGGAAAGAGAGTTTGACGATCTAAAGCAGTTTAGTGGCGAGCACCGGGCATATACTGATAGGTACGAAGAGTTGAGTTTGTTATGCCCAACGATGGTTACCCCACTTGATAAGGCTATTGAAAGATACATCGATGGTCTACCTGACTCTGTGCAAGACATAGTTACTGGTAGTAAACCTACCACTGTTCGTCAGGCAATTGAACTATCTGCATCGTTGACTGAGTCGCAGATTCGAAAGGGTAAGTTGCATAGAAAGGGTGACAAGAAAGGTAAGAAGCAGGAGTCTGACAAGAAGGATAGCAAGAAAGGTAAACACAAGAAGGGGAGCGATGCGGGTTCTTCGAAGGGGTCTAGGAAGCAGAAGGCTTCCCAAAATTTTGCCGTTACTACACAGACGAATCAGCCTGCACCACAACCTGCCAAGAGGCCTTATCTTGGCAACGCATCATTGTGCAACAGGTGTAACGGCCATCACCAGCCACATCTTCAGTGCCGTCAATGCACTAACTACGGAAGACCTGGTCATCATGCTGCCACCTGCCGCATACCTGCTAATTTGAATCAGGCAGCTCAGAACCCGGCTCACCAAGTTGCTCAGCCTCTTGCTCAGCAACAAGGTCAAGCAGCACGACCTCACTTCCCACCAGGTTCTTGTTACAACTGTGGGGATCTGACCCACTACCGTAATCAGTGTCCAAGATTGGTGAATGCGAACCCGGTTCAAGCTCAGGCTCGTGGACGAGCTTTTAACATGAATGCTGTTGAGGCGCAAGCAGACAACGAAGTGGTGAACGGTACGTTCTTTGTTAATAATCAACCTGCGTCTGTTCTTTTTGATTCAGGGGCCGATAAGAGTTTTGTGTCGTTATCTTTTGAGCCCTTGCTTCGCGTGTCTAGAACGAAACTAGGTAAGCCTCTGACAGTTGAAGTTGCGAGTGGTAAACCCGTTGTTCTTGATTCTGTTCTTCGCAACTGCCTATTGAACCTTAACGACCATCTTTTTCCTATTGACCTCACGCCTATGCAACTTGGAAGCTTCGACATTATTGTGGGTATGGATTGGTTAGCCAAGAATCACGCAGAGGTAGTTTGTTTTGAGAAAATCGTTCGTGTGCCGCTTTCGTCTGGTGAGATACTACAGGTTCGTGGTGAAAAACCTGCTAGTAGCCTCAAGCTTATGTCTTGTTTTCAAGCTCGGAAATATCTGCGAAAGAACTATGTGGACTTCTTGGCACATGTTACAGTAGATAAAGGCCAAGGTAAGTCTATGCAAGATATTCCTGTTGTTCGGGATTATCCAGAGTTGTTTCCTGAAGAGTTGCCTGGTCTACCTCCAGCACGCCAAGTCGAGTTCCGTATTGATCTTGTACCTGGTGCAAATCCTATTGCCAGGGCTCCATATCGTCTTGCACCGTCCGAGATGCAAGAACTGTCTAAGCAGCTTCAAGAGCTTTCTGACAAAGGTTTCATTCGTCCTAGCTTTTCACCTTGGGGTGCTCCCGTTCTTTTTGTCAAGAAGAAGGATGGATCCTTCAGAATGTGCATCGATTATCGTGAGCCGAATAAGCTTACCATCAAGAATCGATATCCCCTACCTTGCATTGATGATCTCTTTGACCAGTTACAGGGTGCTACTTGCTTCTCGAAGATCGATCTTCGTTCTGGGTATCATCAACTTCGTGTGCATGAAGAGGATATTCCCAAGACAGCATTCCGCACTCGATATGGGCATTATGAGTTCACAGCATGCCATTCAGTTTGACCAATGCTCCTGCTGTTTTCATGGACTTGATGAATAGGGTCTGCAAGCCTTATTTAGATAAGTTCATCATCGTTTTTATCGATGATATCTTGATTTACTCTAAGACGCGAGCTGATCATGAGCACGATCTTCGTCTTACTCTGGAACTCCTAAAGAAAGAGCAACTTTTTGCCAAGTTCTCCAAGTGTGAATTTTGGCTTAAGGAAGTTCAATTTTTGGGACATATTGTCAACGAACAAGGTATTCATGTAGATCCCTCCAAGATCAATGCGATTAAGGATTGGGATACGCCTACTACTCCTACTGAGGTTCGTTCTTTTCTTGGTCTTGCGGGTTATTACCGCCGCTTCATCGAGAACTTCTCAAAGATTGCAGTTCCTCTAACTGCTCTAACTCAGAAAAACAAACCCTTTGAATGGGGTTTTAAGCAAGAGGAAGCATTTCAGACCTTGAAGCAGAAGCTTTGTAATGCACCTATTCTGACCATGCCTGAGGGCAATGATGATTTCATCGTTTACTATGATGCATCGAAATTGGGTCTTGACTGTGTTCTGATGCAAAGGAACAAAGTCATAGCCTACGCGTCTAGACAATTGAAGGTACATGAGAGAAACTACACCACTCATGATCTTGAGTTAGGTGCAGTTGTCTTCGCTCTCAAAATCTGGAGACATTATTTGTACGGCACAAAATTCGTGGTTTTCACTGACCACAAAAGTCTTCAGCACATCTTCAATCAGAAAGAACTCAACATGAGGCAAAGACGTTGGGTCGAACTCCTAAACGACTATGATTGGGAAATTCACTACCATCCTGGTAAAGCGAATGTTGTGGCTGATGCATTGAGTCGTAAGGAACGTACTAAGCTTCATTGTGTTTGTGTTCAATCTGATGTTCAAACTTGATCTGATATCCAAGCACGCATTACTCAGGCTCAACATGCTTGTGTATCACAAGACTTGATGAGTAAGGATTTACCCTATCACATTAAGCCTGATCTTGTGCTGAAGGAAGATGGATCGTATTATTTCATGGACCGTTTGTGGGTCCCAAGCCAAGATGATCTTCGCACTTTGCTTATGGATGAGGCCCATAAGTCTCGTTATTCTATTCATCCTGGCTCAGATAAAATGTATAAGGATCTTCGTACTCAATATTGGTGGCCTGGTATGAAGAAAGACATTGCCTTGTACGTTTCAAAATGCCTTACTTGTCTCAAGGTTAAGGCTGAACACCAGCATCCTTATGGACTTCTGGAGCAACCAGAGATTCCAGTTTGGAAATGGGAAAGCATTGCTATGGATCTCATTACCAAACTTCCGCGCACAAAGAAAGGTCATTATGCCATTTGGGTAGTTGTTGATCGTCTTACTAAGTCAGCGCATTTCTTGCCAATCCGTGAGGATTTTTCTGCTGAAAGACTAGCCAAAATCTACGTGGATGAAATTGTATCTCGACATGGTGTTCCTTTGAACATTATTTCTGATAGAGATGCTCGCTTCTCTTCTCGATTTTGGAGAACCATGCAATCTGCTATGGGGACCCAACTCAATCTGAGCACCGTTTATCATCCACAAACAGATGGCCAAACTGAAAGAACAATCCAGACTTTGGAGGATATGCTTAGAGCTTGTGTGATCGATTTTGGTGGTAGTTGGGATTCACATCTTCCACTGATTGAATTCTCCTACAACAACAGTTATCACTCCAGCATCAACATGGCTCCTTTCAAGGCTCTCTATGGTCGAAAATGTCGTTCACCAGTCTGCTGGAATGAAATAGGTGAGGCTCAGCTTACTGGACCTGACCTCATTCTAAAGACGACTGACAAGGTTAAGAAAGTTCGTGATAACTTACAGACAGCTCGAAGCCGTCAAAAGAGTTACGCGGACCGACGACGCAAGCCCTTGGAATTCCAGGTCGGTGATCGTGTATTACTTAAGGTCTCACCTTGGAAAGGAGTGATCAGATTTGGAAAGACAGGAAAACTTGCACCTAGATACGTTGGACCATTCAAGATCGTCGAAAGAATCGGTAAGGTAGCCTACAGACTTGCATTACCTCTCGAACTTGGAAATGTTCATCCAACTTTCCACGTATCCAATCTCAAAAAGTGTCTAGCTGATGAGAACCTCCACATACCGCTTGACGAAATCCCTGTTGATAAAACACTTCATTTTGTTGAGAAACCTGTGGAAATTATGGATCGTGAAGTCAAATGGCTTAAACGCAAGCGCATTCCATTGGTTAAAGTCCACTGGGAATCTAAACGTGGACCTAAGTTTACTTGGGAACGTGAAGATCAAATGAAGGCGAAATATCCACATCTTTTCCCACAAGTTTCCTCTAAACAAATTTCGGGACGAAATTTCCGCAAGTAGGGGAGACTGTGACATCTGTGCTTGTAATCATTGTAAACAATTCAGTTATCAATAAAATAAAGTTATTTGATCCCAATGTTTGTTTGTTGATGTTTGATGTTTTTCATGTTTTGACTTTTATTCGATTTCAAACTCTATATCGCTTTCTAGAGAGTTATACGTGAACTGGTGCGTAAACGCAATCAGTTTAACACAACAAATACTCCGGAACATCAATTTACGCTTAACATACCTTAAATAACCTTTACATAACTTAGAAATAAGTTTTGAAGGCTTTGGTATGGCAAAATCAAGTTTATTCGCTTACAGGGACTAAAATTGACAAACTGCGAAAGTATGCCAATCTGAACTATAATGAACATTCCGGAGCATGCCCATAAGTTAAACACACCCTAAATATCCTTTACATAGCTTAGAAATAGGCTTTGATGGGTTCGGTGTGCTAAAACAAACTTTATGCTCATTCAGGGACTAAAAGCGTCAAAAAGTGCATAAGTTTGCATTTTCGCGCATAACTTACTTTCTGAATACCTCCGGACATCCAAAAATTTATTTAACCATTAAAATATTATGTTTTAGTGATTGGCTAGTCAAAAATCCATTCGTCGCGCAATTTGGACCGTTTTTGCATCCGTTACGACTTCCATCGTAATTAACCGAACAACGCAATTGTACGGCCAAACGAACCGACATCCGGCATATTTTTGAGCATATTTCAAGTCCCCTATACTTTAACTTCATTTTAGAGCCTTAAAATGGGGTTAACGGGGCTTAAACGTGCCAAAATGCATCAAAAATCAAGTTTGGGAACACAGGGGCCTGTTCTGCCAATTAATGAAAGTTTCTGCCAGCAAGCCAGGTCCTTATGGACCGTATGGACTTGCTTACGGTCCGTAAGCATGTCCCAGTTCAGCAGAATTGTGCAAACAGCTGTTTACAGCTGTTTAACACCCAAAAACCACTTGCAACTGGTTTTTAACATTCCTATGGGCTCCCATGGGTTTATAATTCAGTGGGCATGAGGTGTAGGGCCGAGATTAAACGCTTGGGGAACAAGAAACGATCTTAACGGTTCCATGTTTCCTATAAATACCCACCTTGTCTTGCTCATTTCCTCACATTTGATCTGAGTTTTTCTCTAAGTGGTTGTGTTTTACACTTCCTACCTGAGATTTACTTGGAATCAAACCTTGCGGGGACCTTCTGTAAGTATTCTTTCGCGTTTTTCGTTCGTTTTAGCGTTAAAGTCAAACTGTGTTTGACTTTCTGTATTGACCAGTTTATGGTCAACGCGAAGTTCGTTTAAACTTCATAACGTGAGCGTAATCACGATGGTTATAGTCCCTAGTGACATACCTACTGATTACCACGTTATCTAGGCTTAGTGACGAGTCGTAGTTTCGGCCAAAATGCGTTTTCTCACGTATTTTGTAACCAAACTACTCTAGGGTATTAAAACCGTTTGTTTTAAATACCAAACCTGTTTTCTAACTTTACTAAACATGTTCTAGCATGTTTAGCTCGTCGCTTTTAGATTTGTGCTTGTTTAGGGTCGTAAAGGTAAGCGATCTAATCAATCGCTTATGCTTACGAACCCGACCCATTTGGTCAATCATTAGGATCCGACCAAACATTTTAGGTGACCATAGTTGTGTAGGGAATAACCTTCCGAGGTTATACCTTATGGTCACGACGTTTAAGTAGTTGTATGATAAGTAGTTCTTATGCCTTAGGTAAATTACCGAAATACCCTTTTTGCGCCAAAATTCATTTTAAACCTATGTAACATAATTTTTGGTATCTAAACTGATTGAACAACAATATTAAGCATGTTAAGGCATATCTTACCTATCATAGGACTAGTTAGGCTTTCCGAATGCGTTTTACGCGAACGACACGTTAAAGTAGCATAAGCTACCTAAGCGGGTCGTAACGGGTCAAAAGCACTTAGGATAGGTTTCGTTTTAGAATATAGGCTTTGTTAAACCATATTACATAAGTTCCCATACTTATTTGGTTTACGAACCCTCGTACTACCCGATCCTCCGATAGGTCCGTTTATTAATGTAGATACCTATATAGGTGTCGTTTGATTCCGTGATCTTCTAGCATTGCTTGGTGGTTATCCTACGACTTCTAAGCAATCTCAAGTGAGTACATAGACCCCTCTTTTACTGTTTTCCAAACATTTTGGGGTGAAACACATGTGCCTACTTGTTACTTTCGTGCTTTCTTGTTTTCACATCATATGCTTACTTTGTTCTTAGTACGCTTATAGTACATGTTTTCATTACATTGTTTTGCTATGTATGTTGACTGAGCATGCTAGCACATTGATTTACATTACATTGCTTTGCTACATATGTTTACTTGGCATATTAGCACATTGATTTTCACGACTTTTCGGCTTTGTATGTTAACTTAGCATACTTAGTACATTGTTTTCATATAACATGTTTACATTTGGTATGACATTTGGTTTGCATAAACGGGACTTATATACATTCATTAACATTAGCTACGCCGCTCGGTAGTAAGTAATGGTACCATAGGACTTGACAAATCCCGTTTCTGACATCCTGGGTTGGTTTGGATGAAAGGAATGACTGAATCCGAAAACATTTCTTTTGCCTATCAACGATAATCCCTTCTCTTACCCGGCTATAGTTCAATTCCCACTAAACCTAGGACCAGCTATTCCAGACCCACTAGTTCACACCAGACCATTAGGCCAAATGGAGGAATGGTGGACCAATGACTGGCAATTCCAAAATATAGTTAATAGTCCCTATAGTTTTCTCCCACAGTTTGACCCAGAACCTATCCCTAATCCTCCCATGAGTAATGAAAACCTAGCTGAACTTCGTCAGTTTGGTGAAGAACTAATAGGTACAGGTAATAGGATCAGGGAAACGGGGGAGCAACTATCTTGGAAGTACGACGAGAGGGAGCGTCGTTACTGAAACTGCCAGTGGATCAAACCTTTACTTAAGGTTATCCGTCTGTCTCAAGGCTTGAATGTATGCGTTAACTTACCACATAAATGTTTGTATCATTTAAAACATGCTTTTACTTTGCAAAACATAACTTTTTGATATACTCAAAGTACTTTGTTTTGTACATTTTTACATTTGGTTTAAGTGAATACATATTTACTTAACATACATGACATTTGTTACATCTACATGACTACATTTTGGGACCTTTTTAAACATATAACAATGGTTTAGACAAGGACATTTGATGGTTGGTTTAAACATGGACCTTATACATTGGTGGTTTGTTTAATGACTTAAGTAACGATATGTGTGTAGTATGATACAAGCATGGTGGATACGCCGCTGGTACTTCCTATATATAAGTGCTTGTATTGTATTACATGTTATAGCGTTGTTTAAATCATTTAGTTTGGACTTATACATTTTTACACAAATAACACATTTTCACAAGACTTCGTTTTGCAAAAAAAACAACTTGCTTTATACAACTTATTTTTACTTGGTTATTCTTTTAACCATACGTTATTCTTCTATTTATACATATCATTTGATTTTATCGCTTTTCAAATGATTTACAAAACAAAACATTTTACAAGGTTCATGACTAACTTTTATTAAACACTTTTCTTAAACCTAAGTCATGAATCCTATTTTCACAAAACCTATGTTACTCACAGGCATTTTTATGCTGACGTACCTATTTTCACATGTGTTTCAGGAGCTAATGCATAGGATGATCGTGACACGCTAGGGTGGACTCGGGCCTTAGTGACATAAAACAGAGCTAGACTTAGTTTAATTACGTTATGTACTCTTTATTTCAGTAGTTTTAAGACAATGTAACATGTTGGTTCTTGTTTTGAACGATGTATTCCACCCTTGGGTGATGAATAAAATATTGTTTTAATTACCATGGTTGTGGAACAATAATTCTGTTACAACACTCCCTGACGTTTCCGCCACGATTTGATGTTTTACGTGGTCGGGGTGTGACATTTTGATCAAAGACTGTCTGAAACTTTGACAACCAAAGAAATGTATGAGAGCCAGTTTAGAGAAAAGCAAATTGAATTAAACAAGTATGTTGATGAAGTTGCTAATCTCAAACAAGTTTTGGCTGAAAAAGAAAAGGTTGTTACCAAACTTCAAAGTTATCATAACTCTTCGTACATTCTCGAACGCATTTTCAACATCACACCAGATGACAAAGATATTGACAATTGCAAAAAGGGTATTGGTTCAGAATTTCATCAGGTACCACCACCATTGAGAAACAATTATACTTTTTATGGTGAGGAAAAGGTGGTAAAAGGTCTGAACATAGTTGACCAATTACCTGAAAGTATCGATGTGACTTACACCAAATCTGATGATGCTGATGATTCAGAGGTGGTAAGTAAGGTTGTTGATAGTGTTTTGAAAGATGAGTCTACAAAAGGTAAATCTGAATCACAGAATGAAGATGAAGGTAATTTTCATGATGGTTACTTGAAAAACACAAAATCTGAGAAAGTTGTGAATAATGATTCAAAGGGATTGGTTTATTCCATGATTGGATCGGACAAACTATTCTTAGATATTGTATTCCCGATTCAGAATGTGATTTCAGAGAAAATTGACAAAGTTTTCAAGATGGTTGAGATCGAAAAGTCAGAAATTTCAAAATTTGCTGGTAAAGGTCGTAAAAACTTTTATAACAAACCTGTTTTTAAGAAGAAAAATATGAAGGCTGGTTTGGGTTATAAAAAGAAACAAAACTGGAAGAAAAATGAAACACAGAATGTTCAGGCAAAAACAAGTTTTGTTCAAGGAAAAAGTTTAGCAGAAGAGGAAAAACTCAAAATTGGACAACAGTCTAATGAGGAGTTTGATGCTATGAAAAAGAAACAACAACAGGCCAAGGATGTTTAAAAGAAAGTGTGTTTTAAATGTGATCAAATTGGACATGTTACACGAAAGTGTTCAAATCCAAAGCCTGATGATGTTGAAAAACAGAAATCTGAGGATGTGGAACCGAGGTCAACCAGATTTGATTCGAAACAAACTTGGAGGTACAATACAAACAAGTTTGCTTCAAATTAAAATTGGAAATCAAACCCGAACAGGTTCGATTCAAGACAGACCTGGAATTCTCACATACCCAGATTCAGAACAACACAGAGTTGGAAAACATCAGTTGATATGACAAAACCTCAACAGTTTTGGAAACCAAATGTTGTTAAGAAACAAAGTGTTCAAAAAGTGACAAATTTTTATAAAAGAGGTACCCCGAAAGGTCAAATGTGGAGTGCTAAGAAACAAGTGACGTCGGTAAAAGATGAGAAAGTTGAAGTCAAAGCTGAAAAAGTTTTAAGTGACAAAGAATTTCCAAAATTGAATGAAATTACTGTGTTGAAATGCCTAAGGTCCAACAGACCTGGGCTAAATTGTTCAAATAATTGATAAAGTGTGTGTGTGCATGTGCAGGTGCTCAACGAAGCTGAAGATTGTGAGAATGGTAGTTGGAGCAGCCTGGCACAGGAAGAGGTTGTAGGACCCTGGTTTGGTTGAACAAGGAGTTTAGTTTGATTGTTTTCTGTACATAAATAAACAATATTTTCAAAACCCTAAAAACTTGAAAAATTTGAAAAACAAAAAATATGGTTGTTTTTAATTTTTGTTTTGAATATATGTTGATTGAATACGCCGAAACCCTCGCGGCTGAACAAACATGATTACTTTCACCAGATTGAAAAACGGTTTTAAAACTGTAAAAGATCAATGGGTTGTAAATCATGGGGGTAATTAGTATTTTATGTTATATTTTCTGTAATTCAGTACACGAGAAGCAGAAAATGGATGGCGAGACAAAGCTATCAGTATCAGGTTGTCAAATTTTTAATGGTTTTGCATTTTAGGGGGAGAAAAATTGTCAGAAAATACAAAAACATTAGAAAATTTGAAAAATACAAAAACATGATAAAATTCAAAAATTGAGTTTTGCGTAAAAAGTGGAAATGATAGTACATCAGTAGACAGTTATAGTATCCTAAAGAATTGTAATGATTAAATAGCGTTAAACAGTCTCACTGATGATATGTCGATAGGTTTTTATACATTTAGTAAACTTTTTCGGGATATAAACCTAAATTCAAACACTTGCTTATTTTGTGGGGAACACTACTTGGATATATAGGTAACCCCTGAAATCTCGTTTGAAAGGTCCCTTATTCTGAGATACTAGGTCTTTATACTCAGTGATATCTGGGGTATTATTCCGGGACTTCTGCTGAATGGAAGTTCTGACCTAGTCCCCGAATAATACTTTCCGAATCGCCCTCATCAAGCTGATGAAACAACAAAATTGATAGTCGCTGCTGTTGTAACTAAAAGATCCTCTAAAGGGGACACACCGAAAAGTCGAAGCCGTCATCTCTCTGCGTATACGGAAGTATCGACCTGAGCTCTCACGGCCCTTGCATTTAACCCCTTACAGATATCATCTGTGGTATACTCACCTGTAAGACTGAATATTGGGATTCTGGATACGGGAGTATATTCAAGAGGTGAGACACATGAATGAGTTTAAGTTCTTAAAACATCTAATTCGTATCCTGAATCAGTTGAAATTTGTATGAAAATTTAAGTGGACCAGTATATCGACAATCTAAGTGAATTTTTTAATTCTTAATGTGTAATTAAGCTCAACGGTACTCGTGACTTGTCAAAAACTGATATGATCCTCTGACGTATACTCAAACAAAAATATTGTATGTAAATATGTTTGTCCATATTTCTTTACTTCTTTATATTTTCAGAAAATTCAAAAAGATTTTGATTTTTGCTTTGTTTTCGACAACCGATATCTGAGATGTTGAGTTTCAAAATCTTAGTAAGCTAATTATGTTTCTGAAAATAAAACAAGTTCATTAATTTGAAACTTGAATTAAAAACAAAATCAAAAACAGTTTGTGATATCTCTAAGGTCATTTGTTTGGACTTGGATGATTAATTGTGGGGGATTTGGTTGCTTATATTGTTATAGAGCTAGTTTCCGATATGATTCGATGAAACTGCCAAATTCATGAAAAGTGTTTTTGAAAAGTTTGAATTGTCAGATTATGATTTCTGGAAAATTGAAGTTTAAAATGTTGTTACTTATAGATTGTATGAGTGATTGCAGGAAATGTCCAGACTACGATCCCGAGAGCAGAGTCTAAGGGGGAGTCTGAAGATAAGCTTGAAGTTAGGAGAAGCTTGTAGCTGGAAAGCTAGGTGTCGATCCCTAAAAGCACGAAAGCTTGAGGAAAGGGGGAGCCTGCTGATGATAAAGCTGTTGATGATAGAGCCAGTGATGATATCCTGGTATAACATTCAAAAGTGTGAAGCTGATCAAGAGAGTGATGGATGCTTACAATGTTACAATCTGAATGAGAAGGAAAAATGATCAAGACAGAAGAGGTGTCATGATAAGATTAGTCACTGAAGACTTCGTCAATATCCGAGGGGGAGTCTGTTAGTGCATCACGTCTATTGACTTCGTCTTGTATCATCTAATAGGATAGGTTAGAATAACCAGTGCACGAGGTTCGAGAATCAAAGATTAGAAGTTAAGGTGTTGATTTCGCTCATAAGGACCAAGGTCACTTGGAGCGAAATCAGAAGATTCTGATTTCGCTCATAAGGCACTTGGTCATTAAGAGCGAAATCAGACTAGTATAAATAGTGCACATGTTCATTTCATTTGGCACGGATTCAGGATTGTGTAACGAAGTGCTGCCAAATTGTTCTCAGGTTGTAATCAGTGTTAAATCAATACAAGAGGCATTATAATTAGTTTGAACGTCCGTTTCATTGATTCCGCCTTTGATTCGGATAAAAGACTCTTCTGATCGACTCATTCGGGTTCAACAACGATCCTACATACCCATTTTTCTATCCAATCGGAAAATAATAAAATCAATCGGTGTAGTTGAGGACATCTTGGTTCAAACAAATCAAATGGTTGTTCCAACCGACTTTGTCATCCTCGATGACGCTCCTCTAATGTTGGGAAGACCTTTTGTAAAAACTCATGAAGCTTTGAAAAACTAGAAGTTTAATAATCTACCTCTTCAATTAGGGGCATTCAAAAGGAGTATAGATCTTGAGCGTTCAATGAAATATCCTTTTGGCAATAATGACCCCCTAATTGAAGATGAAGATGAGCCACCCGATATAAGTGAAAAGATTGACCACTTTGTTGAAGAAGAGGTCGCCATAGAACAAACCTTTAAAGTTCTTGACCTAGATGAGCCCCAAAATAAGGAGTCTCCTAAAGACCCACCCCTTGAGCTCAAAGAACTCCCTAAAGGTTTGGAATATGCTTTTTTGGAAAAAGATGGTAAATCACCTGTAATTATTTCGTCTAAATTAAATAGTGTAGAAAAAGAAAAGTTAATTAGACTTTTGAAAAAACATAAAAATGCAATCGCTTGGAAGCTTGTAGATATTAAAGGAATAAGTCCTTCCATGTGCACGCACAAAATTTTAATGAATGATGACTACAAAACGGTAATTCAACCACAAAGGAGAGTAAATCCAAATGTCCAAGAAGTGGTTAAAAATGAGGTCATCAAACTACTTGACGCCAGACTTATTTATCCTATCTCCGATAGTCCATGGGTAAGTCACGTCCAAGTAGTCCCAAAGAAAGGAGGTATGACGGTAATAACTAATGAAAAGAATGAATTAATACCAACGAGAACTGTCATAGGATAGAGAGTTTGCATAGACTATAGACGATTAAATGAAGCAACGAGGAAAGACCACTTTCCTTTGCCCTTCATTGATCAAATGTTAGAACGACTATCCGGTCATAAATTTTACTGTTTCTTGGATGGTTTTTCAGGTTACTTTCAAATTCCAATAGCACCTGAAGACCAAGAAAAGACAACTTTCACATGCCCCTACGGAACTTTTGCTTATCGACGCATGCCATTTGGTCTATGTAATGCACCTGCAACATTCCAACGTTGCATGGTAGCCATTTTCCATGATATGATAGAAAAGTCAATGGAAGTCTTCATGGACGACTTTTCTATCTTTGGAGATTCATACAACCAATGCCTCGATAACCTCGAACAAATGCTATCCCGATGTGAGGAAACTAACCTCGCCCTTAACTGGGAAAAATGCCATTTCATGGTAACAGTGGGAATAGTACTCGGTCACAAGATCTCGAGCGAAGGAATGGAAGTTGATCGAGCAAAAATTGACACAATTTCTCGATTACCTCCCCCCTCCTCCGTTAGAGCAATCAGAAGTTTCTTAGGGCATGCCGGATTTTATAGACGGTTTATCAAAGACTTTTCAAAAATTTCAAGACCTCTAACAAAATTACTTGAAAAAGATGCGCCTTTCATCTTTGACAAGGATTGCAACCAAGTATTTCTAACCCTAAAGGAAATGCTAGTCAATGCACCTATCATGATAGCGCCCGATTGGAAATTACCTTTCGAAATCATGTGTGATGCAAGTGACTTTGCCGTTGGAGCAGTCTTGGGACAAAGAAAAGAAAAACATTTCCACCAAATTTATTATGCTAGTAAAACACTTAATGATGCACAAGAAAATTACACAACCACTGAAAAATAATTACTAGCCGTGGTATTTGCTTTTGATAAATTTCGTTCTTACCTTGTTCTTTCTAAAACTGTAGTATATACAGATCATTCAGCCATCTGATACCTCTTCAAGAAACAAGACGCAAAACCCCGTTTGATCAGGTGGATTCTACTCCTCCAAGAATTTGATATTGAAATCAAAGACAAAAGAGGAGCAGAAAACACAACAGCAGATCATCTTTCACGCCTAGAAGACCCAGCTTTGGAGGCAACCAGGGACGAGCAAATCAACGAAAAATTCCCAATAGAGTCCCTAGAAATGGTGGAATGTAGACAAGAACCATGGTATGCCGACTACGCTAACTACTTAGCTAGCGGTATAGTCACCAAAGGATGGCCACATCACCAAAGAAAGAAATTCTTTGCTGATGTAAGGCATTACTTTTGGGAAGACCCTTATCTTTTCAAAATGTGTGCCGACCAACTCATCCGAAGGTGCGTACATGGCAACGAAGCACAAAGAATTCTCCGCCATTGTCATGAAGGTCCATATGGAGGACATCATGGTGCCGCTAGTACCGCACGAAAGGTATTTGATTCAGGATTTTATTGGCCGACCATTTACAAAGATGCACAAAACCTTGTCAAGACATGTGATGCTTGCCAAAGATCAGGTAATATTTCTTCCAAAAACGAAATGCCACAAAATGGCATTCTCATTTGTGAAATTTTTGATGTGTGGGGACTTGATTTCATGGGACCTTTCCCACCGTCAAAAGGAAACAAACATATACTTGTGGCAGTCGATTACTTGTCTAAATGGGCCGAGGCCGAGGCACTTCCAACAAATGATGGAAGAGTAGTGGTAAGATTTCTGAAAAAATATTCTCTCATTTTGGAACACCTAAAGCATTAATAACTGATAGAGGTACCCATTTTTGCAATCATCAACTCGAAAAAATCTTAACAAGATATGGGGTCTATCACCGGGTCTCAACAGCATATCACCCTCAAACAAACGGACAAGCCGAAGTGACTAATAGAGGTTTAAAACGAATACTTGAAAAAACCGTAGGTTTAAATAAAAAGGAATGGGCTGATAAATTAGATGATGCTTTATAGGCTTTTCGAACTGCTTATAAAACCACTATAGGCACAACCCTATATAAGCTCGTTTATGGAAAAAGTTGTCATTTGCCAGTAGAAATAGCTCACAAAGCCTACTGGGCAACAAAAAATGTGAACTTAGATTTAGAAATTGCAGGTAAAAATCGATTTTGTCAAATAAATGAATTAGACGAACTAAGGAATTATGCATACTCTAACTCGGAAATTTATAAGGAAAGAATGAAAAATTTACACGATAAATACATTAAACCTAATGAATTTCGAGTGGGAGATCTAGTTCTATTGTTTAATTCACGACTTCGATTATTTCCGGGTAAACTAAAATCTAGGTGGTCAGGACCTTTTTCCATCACCCATATTTTTCCTCATGGTGCAGTAGAAATTAAATCTCAGAATGGAATTCCATTCAAAGTCAATGGCCAACGGCTGAAGCTCTATCAAGGATCCACTGAGGAAGAAGAGGAAGAGATCTCGCTTCAAACGGTCGACGAATATAAGGCATCAACATCATACCTGGTATGTTACGAACAAGTGGGTAAACATCGAAATTGGTAAGTGTAACACCCCGTGTTTTCGAATGTCAAAGTCAAAGTCCAAGTCAACTTTGACTTTCTTTGACTGTGAATAGTCTACTTTCAGTTTTATTTGTATTATGTGGAGTAAGTGTTGTAATCAGAAAGAATCGAAGCAATCGAATGTTTTAACGCGAATCGATTTACGACTGTGAATGGTAGGAAGTAACAATGCGATAAAGTTAACTAATCTATAATCAAACCGATCTAATCACCATCGAACTCGAATCTCGAATTATGCGAACTTTGGTTGTTGTATACGTGTGTGTGTGTGTGCCTTATGTGTTACCTGTGCGTGTTTATTTTATGTTTGGTGTGTTACTCAATCGAATCAATCGAAACTCGAATCAAAACTCGAAACTCAAATCGAATACAATCGAAATCGAACTACGACGAATGGTAACGTTAGGATAAGGTGAATTATAGGTGATTGGATGTTAGATATAGTAGTTGGGACTGAAAGTAATTTGAATAGGAAACTCTATCGTACTCGATCGAAACCGAAATATCAAAAATCGTCGCCCCGAACCCTCGAACCAGGATGTTGATCGATCAGGCTATCCGCCGATCGAACAGCCCAGCCAATCGAACAGGCTGTTCGATCGACCAGGCTGTCCGATCAGGGAAGCCTGGCCAATCGGCCAGCCCTTTCCTCTTCTGGAGCCTATAAATAGGGCTGTCATTGTCACTCTTTACCACTTTTGGAAAGTTCTGACTGACCAGCTCGTGCTCCTCCTCTTTCCTCTGATTTCTTCCGATTTTGGTAAGTTTCCAACCTAAATCTTGTACTTTCTTAATCAAAACATGCTCCTACACCTTTCTATCTTTCAATTTTTGGTTTCTAACCATGAAATCACCAAGATCTGAGCATTCTTGGATGATGTCATCATGGTGTTCTTCAAGAACATCATGTTTTGGCTTCAATCCACCATGAATAGCTCGGATCTAACCGATTTCCACATAAACAAGCTAAGATCTACCAAAGATCTAGACATTTACATGATGTGAAGGGTTGAAAGAAGGAACTCCAACGTTCTTTTAACTCTTTTACGCTCAATGCCTTCAAACCGGTAGAAACGGAACTTGAGCCAACTCACTAATCATTCTAATGGTTGTGAGGTTCAAGATTCGGATTCTAACTAAGAGGTTCACCGACTTCGGGTTAAACATAAACCGCAGTTCCGAACCGTTCACCGGCCGGACTTGGGTGATTCCTGTCCGAGCAGGAGGAACAAGTAAGAACGAAGGTTCCCTGGTTAGGCTCGTTGTCAAACTACCTCAATATAACGCCAAATAATCAGAACAGCCAAGTGTTAGACGAACAGGCCGACCAGGTCAGGATGCTGGCCGAACGGTTAGGCTGTTCGAACGAACAGCCCAACCGATCGGACATACCAGCCGATCGACCAGGCCAGCCGATCGGCTAGCATATGGCCCCACACCTTAACAATTTCATGAAGTATGGTATTGAACGAGGTATTGTTCGATCGAACAGCCGTTTGTCAACATTACTCCTCGGAGCATGAGATACTATGCTTTAACACTTAATCAATTTTCAATTCGTTCGACGCATTGGAGTGCCACCCGATCGAACATGCTATCAGAACGAATAGGCTGTTCGATCGAATATGCTGCTCGATCGAGTGACACCCTGCTGAGGACTACTACTAAAGTTCCTAACCGATCGGTTAAGCCGACCGATCGAACAGATCGTTCGATCGATCGACCTGAAAGGTAAGTACACTTCAGTGTTCTCAAATGCTACAACAAAAACTTCAAAAGTTCAAACCATCATACACAAACACATCCTACTCAAAGGAAGAAACAATCCACTTGAACAGTCCAACCGATCATGCCTACCGGCCGATCGAGCAGGCTGTCCGAACGAATTGTCCAGCCGAACGGACAACCCACTCGATCGAACCTGTCGTTCGATCGACCAGGCTGTTCGACCCACTTACACTTGTTTTCATTCTACGTGTATTCATCATTATGCTATCGAACTGTTCAGGCTAACCCTACTCTCAAGTGCTCCCTTCAATCCATCAATCAATCGCAGTGAGTATACTCGATCCCTTTTTGCTTTTAGCACTTTTGGGTGTTACATACATTACTTATCAAAATCACTATCGAACACACTACTCAATTATTTGAACGCTAACCGATTTGCATGTATTACGTGACTAAACGAATGCTTGTTTACACGTGGAATGCTGTCTACCTGCCTTAACGATGTAGTACTATAGTTTGGACTCAGCACCCGTTCACGCGGGGGTTGTTAAGGACAATTACTTGCATGGATTACGGTGGTAATCATGTATTGCGAACTGTCTCGGACAGTCAACCCGCAGTCACTGGTATCGATAGGTCCATGTCGATAATTAACATGCTTCGTTTTCCTCTGTGTACGTGTTGGTTATGCGTAAACTATTTTGAACTCTATATGCTATTATTAAACTTGTATGCTCACCTTTACATTATATGTATTGACTTTATTTTAACGTATGTGACAGTCAATTAGGATGCTTACCTGCTAGGAATGCGAGCTAGGAATAAGCATCTAGAGCATAGTTGTCTGTAGATCTTGCAGATCGAGTCTCTAGAAGCGTTGAACAATATTTATTTTATTTAAAATCTGAGTTGTCGGAACAGAATATTTGACTAGATGCTTGTCTATAATAACTTTTTTTATTGTTTGGGATACGGTATGGGACGTATCATTTAAACTGAATAGTAATGAAGGTTGTTATGGAAACTTCTGGACAATCTGTTTCTCTCAGTGCCACGCCACGATGATTCCGCCATCGGTTGGGGTGTGACAGATTGGTATCAGAGCCATAACTATAGGGAATTAGGCTAGACACGACCTAGTCCCGGCCGTTGTCTTAGAGACCTAGACTATAGTTAGGAACCAACAGACCAAGCTTATATGCCTCATTATTCTTGCCTTGCACTACACTGCTATCGCTTAATCATCTGACACCGAACGAGTGATTTGGTCGAGATTAGGTGTGAAAGTGTAACAATTCTCATTAAAATCCATAATTAGGATGATAATTAGTCAATAAGAAAACCCTAATTGAGACACCCAAGTAATTCTGCACTAACCCTAAAATTTTCAGAATAATCGGAATCAGGATCATGGCCCCTAAAACTCAGGGGGGGCAAACCCTAGTTGATATTTATCTATTTTATCTGTTGTCACAATTGAATTTCGAAATTCAAGTGAGTCATGCAAGCTAGTCCCGAACCCAGCTAGTCTAGGTAATTAGACTGCACCCTTTACGGACCGTAAAGGGAAAAGCCATACGGTCCGTAAGCCTGTCCAAAAATCACTATAAATAGCAGACATTGGCACTTGCCTTCTGTTGTTAATACGACGCACAAATTCTCTGTAGACGTTAAGATATAGCAAGAACAGTCACAAAACACACACCTTAGTATCAAATTGCTGCCGCAAAACAGGGTAATCACTCGATCGCTATTACGATTCATTTTCCGACTGATCAATATATCCAATGAATATTTAAGTGCCGCCCACACCAGGGTGATACTTTGTCGTTCGTCGTTAAATCGATGGATGTTTAAGTATCGCACTTTGTCGTTCGTTGTGAGAATTTGATCTCGTGAGTTATCGTAACTGCTGTATTGATCACTAACCCGGTTTTGTGTGCATTATTATTAAATTAGGTTAACAAGGCTAAATCGTATTCCGCCTGTGTTAAATCTGCAATGTGCGTCATTCTCTTTTTATCCACTGTTTTACAATACTCCAAATTATTTTCAGAATTATAAATTACAGTGATTAAGTTTATGTAATCACCAAATTACAGCCAGTATGTGGGGTATTGTGCACATTACTGCTGTTTTTATCAATTTAGGTGGGCGAACCTAAAAATTAGTGATACGTCATTCATTGGGGCAGCCAATGGTGATATGACCACTGTCACAGATCCGGTCGAGTGACAAATACTGTGGGTAGTTGGTTGATATCAGAAACATATGTAAAAGATCTTAATACTGTAAATTATAACAAATGTGTCATTTTAGTAAAATGAATGATTCACTCAGTATTTCCCCGCTGACAAAATCTTTTTCAAACATGTTTCAGATGATCTATTGTAATTCCGGAAAAGTGCTGGAAAGCAGTGCAGGCTTAAAGTAGTGGCTCATTATAAAATAAATATGTTTTGTAAAAATAAGGATTTCTCAGTAAAACCTTATTATTGTAAATTATCGGGGTTTTATCCCGAATTGTGAAATAAAATAATCGGGAAAAGTTTTTAGCTTTAAAACGATCCTGACGATAATAAACTTTCACTGCTAAATAAAATCACATAATTAAATATCACGGGATTTCTGTCCCGCGGCTCCTGAAACGGGTCAAACCGGGTCGGGGGCCGTGACAGAAATGAGGTGGTATCAGAGCCACTGAGTTAAGCTAATTAAGTATTTAGAGATACTTAATTTTTCCTGATTACTATTATATGATTATGTGTTTTATTTAAACTGATTATTTGTTACTTACAGTATGGGTAAGAAAAAGCTGCAAGATATCTATCTTAAATTAGATAGGTCAGTCTATGAAGAGAGAAGTTCATCTTCAAAACTCCCTACAATTCCTGAAGAAGGAATATTTGTGCGAAAAGCACAATATGAGAAACCGCTTTCTCCTAGAAAAAGGAGTATGATTATTAAGAAAAGTAAAGAGCAAATCCGAGAAAAGAGGATTAAAAAGGAAACCCAGGAGTTAATTAATAAATCACCTTGGGAAGACAAGCTAGATGAGAAATGGGCAAATTTGTATATGCTAGCTACAGTAGCAGAACATGCAAATCTTTAAAAAACCCTAAGTCTAGTAATAGCACTTCCCAGTAAATAAATAAATAAATCCGAGTGTGTTCTTTCCTGTATTTTGTACAAATAGTGTGCAATAAAACTTCGATATTTATTTGTTAAACTTTGTTCCAAAGTTTTAACTTAGTATTTTGTGCATTTTGCATATATGCTACACAGCATGAATGAGATATCTGAAGCTTTTCAGAACCTCGATCTTTACCCGGTGAATGTAGAAGTATCCCAAGATTTCACTGGATACTTTGCTGATGTGGAACAACCTGTAGAATTCAAGGCTCCACCTTTGCCAAAGCCAAAACGAAAGAAAAGAAAGAATTATGTATGGGGTAGTCGTATCCGTAGGAAAAAGCCAGTTTCGAAGCTTCCTAAAATAAACAACCCTTTAGAAAAAGGAAAAGAAATTGTAATTAAGGAGAGTTCTAAACAGCAAAAGATGGAAACTGAAGTCAAGAAAGATTCTAGGCAAATGGAAAAACAGTTTGAGGAATATTCTAAAGATATAGAAATGGAAGTAGGACAAGGTTCTAGACCAACTCAGATAGAAATTGGAGAGAGCTCCAACCAAAACCAAAACCAGGGAATAACTTTTCAAGATGAAATAGATTTTCTATTGGCAAACTGTGAGACTATTCAACCTGTCAATACGAATGTTTTTACCTATCCTAGTGAAAATCCACTTCCTATGAACTTTGAACCAGCAATTCCAGAACCAATAGTCCACTCTCAACCTAATTTCAAAATATTGTCAACAACCCTTATTCCTTTTTTCCACAATTCGATCCAGAACCCCTACCTAATCCACCAATGAGTAACGAAAATATGGCGGAACTTCGTCATTTTGGTGAAGAATTGATGGATGCAGGAAATAGAATCAGGGAGATCGGGGGACAAATTGCCTGGAAATATGATGAAAGGGAAATGCGTTTTTAGAACGACAAGTGGCGAGAGATAGGAGGGTAGTAAAACTATAGTTGTGTAAATAGTGAAATCAGTCTGTAACATAACTCCGAATAAAACTTTGTAAAATATCTGTGTGTAGTGATGCATACTATAACGGATATAAAATGAAATCGAGAAATCGATAGTTTTGACTATACGTGTATTGTAAATTGTGTAATTGTTTGTGTATAATTGCTATTTATCAGATACTAATAAAAAAATTATATATATATTATCAGATGGCAAATATTGGTAATGAACCGGTAAATGAGGTTAATCAGTCGGAGCAACATCCAGGGGATCAATATATGACTAGACAAGATATTGAAAATATTGTTGCTCAAGGGATAGCCAATGCTATTCCAGCATTTGTTGCTGCTGTAAAAAGTCCAATCGAACCGCAACATATCGTTCCTAGTAAACGTACTTCTGAAGATAACTTCAGTAATAGTATAAACGGGGGCAATAATCATGTTAATCATGATAATGAATCTCAGCACACGCCGCTCCCTAAGAAACAGAAAGCTGCAACACCTGGTTGCACTTTCAAAGAATTCCTTGCTTGTAAACCCACTGAATTTGCAGGCAATGAAGGGGCAACTGCATCACTGCGTTGGTTAGAGAAAACCGAAGCAGTAATTGCAATCAGTAAGTGTGCCAATGATGATCAGGTCATGTACGCATCAAATCTGTTTAAAGAAGGAGCAATGGAATGGTGGAACACTGTGTTACAAGCTAAAGGAAGAAATAGGGCTTATGCGATGAATTGGGAAGAATTTAAGAGTCTTGTCGAAAGAAAATTCTGTCCCGGATACGAAAAGGAACAAATGGCAAATAAGTTCCTAACTCATTGGATGTTAGGTGTGGATTGTCGTGGTTATACTTCGACATTCTTCGAATATGCTAGAGTGGTACCTAACCTGGCTTCGCCAGAACCGGTACTCATTTCTCGCTATATTTGGGGATTAATTAGCGAAATTCGCAATATCGTTAAAGCTGCGAGACCTCGCACTATTGACGATACAGTAGAATTAGCTAACACCCTAACTGATGAACTGATACGCACAAGAGATGAAGATAGGAAGAAGGAATTAGCTCAGAAAATTAACCAAGGATTTAAGGTGGGTAATAATAGTAATTTCAGAAAAAAAGAGGAACAGGGCAATCCTCAACTCTGCCATTCTGCAAAATTTGCAAAAAGAATCATTTTGGAAGATGTAATAAACTTTGCAATTTTTGCAAAACGATAGGACATCGTGAAGAAAACTGCAGGAAGAAATCCATAATTTGTTACAATTGTGGAGAAGCCGGACAATTCAAAACAGAATGTCCTAAGTTAGTCAAACCCGTAGATAACAAACCCAAAGCGACCGTAGGAGCTATTAAGAAGAATGCCAGAGCATTCCAGCTAACCACTCAAGAAGCATAGCTCATCCCGGATGTGATAGCCGGTACATTTTTAGTTAACAACGTTTATGCAAAAGTATTATTTGACTCTGGTGCAAACCAAAGTTTTATAAATACTTCATTCTGCCAAGCTCTTAAGTTACCATTAACTACCATTAGGCAGATTTTTACAGTCGAAACCGCAGATGGGAATTCAGTAAAAATCAATCAGGTTTTGCAAAAAGTAGGAATAGAACTTTCAGGTCATAAATTTGCTACAAACCTATTACCTATGAAATTAGCTGAATTTGATGTGGTATTAGGAATGGATTGGTTAATAGCCAACCATGCTCAAATCATTTGTGATAAAAACTCCATAGAAATTCAATCACCTACTAGAGCAATAATCATGATTACAGGAGATAAACCTCGAAAGCCACTGAAGTTCATATCAGTAATGAAAGTTGCTAATTATGAACGAAAACAAGGAATAGTATATATGATTTCAGTAATCATTAGTACTCTAGGTAAGGAACTTAAGGAAATTCCTGTAGTCTCAGAATACCCAGATATATTCCCGGAAGATTTACCTGGGTTACCACCAGATAGGGAAGTAGAATTTAGGATTCATCTAATTCCAGGAACTACACCGATAGCCAAGGCACCCTATCGATTAGCTCCTACCGAAATGCTAGAATTGAAGAAGCAATTAGATGAATTACTAAGCAAAGGATTTATACAACCTACTTCATCCCCTTGGGGTGCACCAATGTTGTTTGTGAAAAAGAAAGATGGATCGATGAGAATGTGTATCGATTATAGTGAGTTGAATAAGGTTACAATTAAGAATCGATACCCATTACCTAGGATTGATGATCTTTTTGATCAATTACAAGGCGCCAAGTACTTTTCTAAGATAGATTTGCGCTCCGGATATCATCAATTAAAGGTTCAAGAAGAAGACATACCTAAAACTGCTTTTAGAACTAGGTATGGACACTATGAGTTTACAGTCATGCCCTTCGGATTAACAAATGCTCCAGCGGCATTCATGGACATGATGAACAGAATCTGTAAACCATATTTGGATAAATTTGTAATTGTTTTCATAGACGACATACTTATTTATTCAAAAAGTCAGGACGAACATTGTCAGCACTTGCATGCACTCTTAACTTTGTTAAGAAAAGAAAAGTTGTACGCTAAATTCTCGAAGTGTGAATTTTGGCTACAAGAAGTGCAATTTTTAGGACACATGTTGAATTATGAAGGTATTCACGTAGATCCTGCTAAGATAGAAGATTTTGAAGTATATTGTGATGCTTCAAAATTAGGATATGGATGTGTGTTGATGCAACGCAAGAAGGTAATTGCGTATGCTTCCAGACAATTGAAAAAGCACGAAGAAAACTATACAACTCATGACTTGGAATTAGGAGCTATAGTTTTTGCCCTTAAGATATGGAGACATTATCTGTATGGAAGTAAGTTTACTGTTTATACAGATCATAAAAGTTTAAGGTATATATTTGGGCAAAAAGAGTTAAATATGAGGCAAAGGAGATGGATGGAAATCCTGAGTGATTACGACTGTGATATTCAATATCACGAAGGAAAGGCAAACGTAGTCGCAGATGCTTTAAGTCGTAAGTACCATGAAAAGCAAAGACGAGTCCGTGCTCTTAGAATAAATCTACAAGTAGATTTAATGGAACAATTGAAGGAAATTCAGGAAACGGCAATCAAGGACGATGCCGAAGGAATGAAAGGTTACCTAAAAGAATTAGAACAAGGAAATGATGGAATTTGGAAATTCCACAAAAGCAGAATTTGGGTACCTAAACAGGGAAATTTAAGATCAAAGATTTTAGAGGAAGCTCATAAATCTAGGTATACTGTACATCCAGGAAACAATAAGATGTACCAAGATTTAAGAAAGAATTTCTGGTGGATAGGAATGAAAAGGGATATAGCCGAATATGTATCTAAGTGTCTAACTTGTTCACAAGTTAAAACCGAACATCAGAAACCTTCAGGTCTACTACAACAGTTAGAAATGCCTGTATGGAAATGGGAACTCATAACAATGGACTTTGTTACTAAGTTACCCAAAACCAGAAAAGGTAACGATGCGATTTGGGTAATTGTGGACCAATTAACCAAATCTGCTCATTTTCTACCTATGAAGGAAACCTTTAGCATGGAAAGGTTAGCCAAGTTATATGTGGATGAAATAGTATCCTTACATGGAGTCCCACTCTTCATTGTATCGGATAGAGATAGTCGTTTCACTTCCCGTTTTTGGACAAGTTTCCAAGAAGCAATGGGAACCCGACTCAATCTAAGTACTGCATATCATCCACAAACAGATGGACAAAGTGAAAGGACGATCCAAACTCTAGAAGACATGCTCCGAGCATGTGTAATTGACTTTAGTGGTAATTGGGATAACCATTTACCATTAATTGAATTCTCCTATAATAATAGTTATCACTCAAGCATCGAAGCCGCTCCATTCGAAGCACTGTATGGACGCAAATGCAGAACTCCCGTATGTTGGGCAGAAATAGGAGAAAGTCAGTTATCAGGTCCAGAGATTGTACAAGAAACCACAGACAAGATAACTCGAATTAAGGAAAGATTGAAAACAGCCAGAGATCGCCAGAAAAGTTATGCAGACAATCGCCGCAAGCCACTAGAATTCCAGATAGGAGACAAAGTACTTTTAAAAGTTTCTCCTTGGAAAGGAGTAGTACGATTCGGTAAGAAAGGAAAACTGAGTCCAAGATATGTTGGACCATTCCCAGTAATCCAACGAATAGGACAAGTAGCTTATCGCTTACAACTACTAGAAGAACTAGCTGGAGTACATGATGTATTTCATGTATCCAATCTCAAGAAATGTCTATCAGACGAATCTCTGGTAGTACCTCTTCAAGACGTAGAGGTAAATGAAAAGCTGAAATTCATAGAAAAACCTTTACAAATAGAAGATCGAAAAGTCAAGTTTCTCAAGCACAAGCGACTAGTACTGGTGAAAGTCAAGTGGAATTCAAAAAGGGGACCAGAGTATACTTGGGAACTGGAGTCGGAAATGAAGCGGAAATACCCTCATCTATTTTAGTAAATCTCGAGGACGAGATTTTCTTAACGTGGGGAGGATGTAACAATTCTCATTAAAATCCATAATTAGGATGATAATTAGTCAATAAGAAAACCCTAATTGAGACACCCAAGTAATTCTGCACTAACCCTAAAATTTTCAGAATAATCGGAATCAGGATCAGGGCCCCTAAAACTCAGGGGGGGCAAACCCTAGTTGATATTTATCTATTTTATCTGTTGTCACAATTTGAATTTCGAAATTCAAGTGAGTCATGCAAGCTAGTCCCGAACCCAGCTAGTCTAGGTAATTAGACTGCACCCTTTACGGACCGTAAAGGGAAAAGCCATACGGTCCGTAAGCCTGTCCAAAAATCACTATAAATAGCAGACATTGGCACTTGCCTTCTGTTGTTAATACGACGCACAAATTCTCTGTAGACGTTAAGATATAGCAAGAACAGTCACAAAACACACACATTAGTATCAAATTGCTGCCGCAAAACAGGGTAATCACTCGATCGCTATTATGATTCATTTTCCGACTGATTAATATATCCAATGAATATTTAAGTGCCGCCCACACCAGGGTGATACTTTGTCGTTCGTCATTAAATCGATGGATGTTTAAGTATCGCACTTTGTCGTTCGTTGTGAGAATTTGATCTCGTGAGTTATCGTAACTGCTGTATTGATCACTAACCCGGTTTTGTGTGCATTATTATTAAATTAGGTTAACAAGGCTAAATCGTATTCCGCCTGTGTTAAATCTGCAATGTGAGTCATTCTCTTTTTATCCACTGTTTTACAATACTCCAAATTATTTTCAGAATTATAAATTACAGTGATTAAGTTTATGTAATCACCAAATTACAGCCAATATGTGGGGTATTGTGCACATTACTACTGTTTTTATCACTTTAGGTGGGCGAACCTAAAAATTAGTGATACGTCATTCATTGGGGCAGCCAATGGTGATATGACCACTGTCACAGATCCGGTCGAGTGACAAATACTGTGGGTAGTTGGTTGATATCAGAAACATATGTAAAAGATCTTAATACTGTAAATTACAACAAATGTGTCGTTTTAGTAAAATGAATGATTCACTCAGTATTTCCCCGCTGACAAAATCTTTTTCAAACATGTTTCAGGTGATCTATTGTAATTCAGGAAAAGTGCTGGAAAGCAGTGCAGGCTTAAAGTAGTGGCTCATTATAAAATAAATATGTTTTGTAAAAATAAGGATTTCTCAGTAAAACCTTATTATTGTAAATTATCGGGGTTTTATCCCGAATTGTGAAAAAAATAATCGGGAAAAGTTTTTAGCTTTAAAACGATCCTGGCGATAATAAACTTCCGCTGCTAAATAAAATCACATAATTAAATATCATGGGATTTCTGTCCCGCGGCTCCTGAAACGGGTCAAACCGGGTCGGGGGCCATGACAGAAAACCTCAAAAACCTCGGCTAAATTATTCGTTTCGGCTGCCATTTATTCACAAATGGGAGGAGGTTATTCATCGGGAATAGGTGTGGAAACCGAAACTCTCGACAGAATTATCTGCTCAATCTCCTCAAATTTTACTAAAACAAGGAAGAAATTGCTAAGCCAGGGGTGAAACCCGAACCTTGGCAACTTATTCCAACTTTTACTCATCTCACCAAAGCCTCGACGGACTCCAACGACCTGAACTCACGAGTATGACCTAGGGAATACGTGTTGAATGCCCAAGAATCGAGGCAGAAACGTGATCCCGAAAGTCGGAAAGTGACGACAAGTCTATCGTGAATAGTCGAATCGCTTTGGGTAGTCAATGTCTAGTAGCCGCAGACAGTCCATTTCCTCGATTTTATGTGTTTCGATTCTGAGCCCGCAACTGCCGACTCTGATGATTCGTCGATTTTTATGTGTTTTATGTGTATTTGCCTGTTTATGTGTTTAATTTTGATGTTCGCTCGATTTTTGCTATCACTTCGATCGACACACACGACTCGTATTACTATTCTACCTCAAAACGCTAGCAAGTCATTGCAATTCTAGACGATACCATAATGCGATATACGCTATACTATACTCGACATGCTATACAATTATACGAAACTACTCGATGTGCTATATACGAACGACACGCGAGCTTTGAATAATAGGTTTCTGTATTCTAACTGCTTCTGTGTTTATGTGTCTCTGTGCTCTATGTGCCTATGTGCTTCTACGATTACGTGAATCTGTGGTTGTGTGCCTATGTGTATATGTGATGTGTGATTCGACATGTTTCTAAGCTTTAGTAAGTAGTAGACGTGTGAGGTGAGTTTCGATTTGTTGTGTCTGAGACATACGACAATGACTGTTGCAGACCATGTCATCATCTGGACACCGAACCCCATTCACTCGCCAAGAGAAGAGAGACAGGCGTCTCGCTACTATCATCGCCAAGAGTGTGGCAAAAGCGGTGAGCGATCTCTTTGAAAACGCCAGCAAGTCATTTGAGGAGTCGCGAATCGATGCTCCTAAGGATGCCAACAAGACCGGTTTCAGCTTCAAACAGTTTAAAGCATGCGGACCCAAGGAATTCACCGGAGAAGATGGCCCTACCTCCATGTTTCAATGGTTCGATTCAGTTGAAGTCACTCTGCGCAAAAGCGGTTGTCCTGGAATCTCCGCACCCTCAATGCTACAGGCGTCTTCCAGTCCCGAGCCCTAGACTGGTGGACGGCCGAACAAAACAAGCGTGGAAATGATGCAGCTTATGAGCTGACTTGGGAGGAGTTAAAGGAAATTATGATGGACGAATTTTGCCCTCCCCATGAACGCCAAAAGATGGAGGACGAGTTTTGGAACATCAAGCAGAAGGATGGAGACAACGCTGCTTTAACTGCACGCTTTAAACAGCTCAGCATCATCTGTCCCGATCAGGTCAAGACGTCAGACATGGCCATCAAGAAGTATATTCGAGCTCTACCCGACTGTGTTGCCGATTTCGTTCATGCTGCCAAGCCATCATCGATTGAAGAGACCTACCTGCTTGCCGCTGAGATTAATGACAAGCGGGTAAAGTCTGGGTTCTGGGATAAGCATACTAAGTCTCTGCACCAAGCCACCACCACGTCAACCGTCGACACCACCACTGCTCAACCCTCTAAGACGTCAAGAAGAAAGTAGAAGCACAACAACAACAGCTCCAGCAACAAGAACTGTGCTGTGACAACGACTGCTGCCCCTCTACAGGCCGTACCGGCTCAGCAGCAGTCTCACCATCGACAAGCTCTAGTGATCAATGCGCCGCCAGCCAAGCGCGCTTACACAGGTCCCCACCTGCTCTGCCCGACATGCTCGTACCATCATCCGGTGGGAATCGCCTGTCGTTTCTGCGCCCACTGCAATCTTTACGGGCATTTCTCTGCGAACTGCCGCTATGGTCCCCGTCAAGCCCCAGTTCAAGCCGCCGCTCATCAAGCTCTACTTCCAGCCCCTCAAGGCCAACCAGCATCTCAAGCACCCGCGGTCAATGCTCGAGTCTGCTTTGCATGTGGTGATCCTAACCACTTTGCGAACATGTGCCCGAACCGGGTTGTGAAACAAGAACCTCAGCAGTAGCAGCAACAGCAGCAACCTCAGCAGCAACAGCAAGCAGCCCGTGCCAGAACCTTTAACATCAATGCTCGTCAAGCCCAGGCTGACAACAACGTGGTTAATGGTACGTTCCTTGTGAATGCTATTTATGCATCGTGTTTGTTTGATACTGGAGCCGATAACTGCTTTGTGTCGTTTGAATTCGAGAAGCTCCTTAGTCGTAAGAGTTCTTATCTTCCCACGTCATTCGAAGTCGAAGTTGCTACTGGAAGAACCGTCGCAGTTAACTCTGTTCTTCGTGATTGTACCCTCGAGCTCAACAATCACATCTTCCCAATCGACCTTATTCCGATGCAACTCGGAAGTTTTGATGTCATAGTAGGCATGGACTTTCTTCGCGAAAACTGTAACACCCCAACCCGGAAGGGCTGACGTGTCACAATAACGATAACATAAACAAAAGTCATAATTCCATTTATTTATTTGATAAGGATACAACCACAAGACCATTAAAATTAAGATTAATATACAAGCGGAGACATTCATCTTAATTAACTAACATCTTCAGATTTATTCCTAGGCTTTATTCTTCTCTCTTTTCCCCTCCCAAAATAATCTGTGGACCTGTATATACAAAAAGTTTACGGAATGAGCCCAATGCTCAGTACGGAATTTTAGGCTCAAATAACAAATAATGCTTCATATGAAATCTTATCCGGATGGAACTTTAGGCGAAAATGATACGATGCAAGAACAAAATTTCATAATCATATCTTACGGATGTACCCATGAGCAAACTTAAAACGTGACAATACACAGGTAGCTACTCCTGCATAATTTATCACATGAGATGGCGAATTGGCATACCCGTTATCCACCTCCTTATACTTATACTTAAATCCTAGGATCGATCCATACGCCTCCTAATAGCCTTATGTACCACACTTGTACTTAAGAGAAGCCGTGAACTGATCTCTCCGTCATGGATGGAGCACATGATGTTGATGCCACAACAACATGCTCGTGGGACACTCCACGAGAAGCGATACTCAGGGTATCAGAGTACAAATGGTCTTATTCACATAACTTATAAAACTTATTTTCATAACAAAACGGAACATATATTGGAACATGCGATAATGAGTATAACGACATAATACTATCGCATGACATGAAAGCTAAATCAAATGATTAGGATAGGAATTTAACGGACTGTCAAATGAATCGATAATCAAAGACGTGAGGAGTTTTTAACAGATATAGTAACTTAGTGGTTTATAACAACTTGAATATGAAGCAATAAAGAGTGGGGTAAGGATCCGTACCTTAATAACTCCAAAGTGAAGCTACCTTGTGCTAATGTTTTAGATTTATACGGGTAGAGTTTAGACTACTGATTAATCTTTTAACCTAATTTAAATAACATGCACACAAACTAGGTTAGTAACTTAATACAGCATTTACGTCAATTCACGAGATTAAACCTTCACAACAATTAACCAGTGCAATACTTCAACTCATTTATCGAATTATCGACAAACGACAAAGTATAATACTTAATAATTCGATCGGATTCACAACGAATAACAGAGCATAGTCCGAATTCGAACAGTACTCAAATATTCAAGTCGAAATCACGATGAAAAATAAAGTATAAGCTCAATTTTGAGTAGCACTCGGACAATCGTCGGATAGTTATAATCGATCGGATGTTGAATCGTAATAGCGATCGAGTTATTACCCTGATTGCGGCAGCGTTTCGAGGTCTGTGTGTGTTAATTGTGGTAAACAGAGCATAACTCCGTGTATAATTCGACTTTTAACGTCGATTTTGTGCCAGAATTCAAGTCCCAACCTCTACTATTTATACCCTAAATTTGACCCTGTCGCGTAGCGCGAGGGGTACCCCCATGGGCGTCGCGCTACGCGAGGGGTAACCTATGTTTATAGGGTAGCTACGTGTGTAACTAGGCTTGCTGTGTTGACAGTTTCTTAAATTTCGAATTTGACAGATAGTTATGAGGATAATCGTAACTAGGGTTTTGCCCCCCCCCTGAGTTTTAGGGGCCCTGATCCTGATTCTGATGATTCTGAAAATTTTAGGGTTAGTGCAGAATTACTTGGGTGTCTTAATTAGGGTTTTCTTAGTGGTTAATGATTTTAAATTTAGGGGCATTACAACTATTACCCCCTTAAAAGAAATTTCGTCCTCGAAATTTTTGCAAATAAGCATATAACCTATCGCATAAGTACCAGAAATGAAAATTTTATAGCAGAGTTACTAACTTATATAACTAGAACCTCCTAACCACACATGTGTATCTGAAATTTATAACTAAGGTCATGACTATACTTGTCAATTATCCTATATATGTGCCCTAATGGTCCTTCTTAAAATATTCTTTCTGTATGAAAAGTTAATAGAGACTTACAGGTACTTAGAGTGACTATTAGTACTGACATTTCCTACATAGATATACTTAGTCATAGCTAAAATATCTTCTCATAAGGTAAAGCATAAATGACCGTAAACAGAAACAAATGAACATATATCAAATAGCAAGATTTACCGTTACTCGACTAAAATTCTATTGCGAGAATAGATTAGGGTATAGAGAACGAATTGATTCTTCAGATTCCCATGTTGCTTCGTGTTCAGAGTGATTTTTCCAAAGGACTTTAACAAACGGAATTACTTTCCTACGCAAAACCCTTTCTTGTTGATCTAAGATGGCTTCTGGTTCCTCTTCGTAGGACAAATCTTCGTGAATCGTAAGTAACGGATAACTAATGACGTGGAGTGGATGATTGGCCGATTTCTTGCTTAAATTGGCCTTCTCTATTTCTCTTCTTATTATCCCCAGTTCGAGATAGGAATTCTTTCCTTTCGAATTCAAAAGTTTTGATTGCATCAGCAACTTCGGTGAGATCCTTAAATTTCATGTACATGATCGATTTCCGAATTCGATCACTAACTGCCCACTTGCATTTTTCTGCCTGGACTTCTGCTGATCCTGCAACATCTCCTACAATACTAGCCAACCTTGAAAATCGAGTAATGAACTCAGAGGCTAGTTCATCACTCCCCTCCTTTGACTTGCTTATATCCTTCCCACCAAGTTTGTGCGTCATCTTCCAATTTGTAGGTAGCTAGTCTAACTTTGTATTGCTCTGGAACTCCAAGAACTCCGAAGATCTTTTCAACATGAGCTATCCAGTTTCTTGCTTCGACTGGATTAGTAGCGTGACTAAAGGATTTCGGTTTTTGTTTTTGGAATTTACTAATCCATATGTCTATACTATAAGTAATATTGTTAGTGGTATTCTCACGAGTTTCACCACCAGAGATTGGATTAGTGTTAGTGCGTTCTGGATGAAGAGTTTGTTGAATAACGGCCTCAGCTGTTTGAGCAACCAGGTTTGGAAGCAACCCAGTAACAGCCTGGTTGATAGCATTAATTATGTTTGGATCAACTGGAGTCTCATTCGAAGAAGTGTTGTTACGTTCATGGTTAGTACGAGTATTCCTACGTGGCGGACGACGAGGAGGCATCTATAAGAATAGACATAGGAGTTAAATCAAATAAGAGATCAAGTTGAATCCTATCATAGATATCTACCCATTCCTCACAGGTCTTAATTACTATCTTCAAGTTTTCTACAGGAAAGAGCCTTTGCTCTGATACCATAGCTGTAACACCCCAACCCGGAAGGGCTGACGTGTCACAATAACGGTAACATAAACAAAAGTCATAATTCCATTTATTTATTTGATAAGGATACAACCACACGACCATTAAAATTAAGATTAATATACAAGCGGAGACATTCATCTTAATTAACTAACATCTTCAGATTTATTCCTAGGCTTTATTCTTCTCTCTTTTCCCCTCCCAAAATAATCTGTGGACCTGTATATACAAAAAGTTTACGGAATGAGCCGAATGCTCAGTACGGAATTTTAGGCTCAAATAACAAATAATGCTTCATATGAAATCTTATCCGGATGGAACTTTAGGCGAAAATGATACGATGCAAGAACAAAATTTCATAATCATATCTTACGGATGTACCCATGAGCAAACTTAAAACGTGACAATACACAGGTAGCTACTCCTGCATAATTTATCACATGAGATGGCGAATTGGCATACCCGTTATCCACCTCCTTATACTTATACTTAAATCCTAGGATCGATCCATACACCTCCTAATAGCCTTATGTACCACACTTGTACTTAAGAGACGCCGTGAACTGATCTCTCCGTCACGGATGGAGCACATGATGTTGATGCCACAACAACATGCTCGTGGGACACTCCACGAGAAGCGATACTCAGGGTATCAGAGTACAAATGGTCTTATTCACATAACTTATAAAACTTATTTTCATAACAAAACGGAACATATATTGGAACATGCGATAATGAGTATAACGACATAATACTATCGCATGACATGAAAGCTAAATCAAATGATTAGGATAGGAATTTAACGGACTGTCAAATGAATCGATAATCAAAGACGTGAGGAGTTTTTAACAGATATAGTAACTTAGTGGTTTATAACAACTTGAATATGAAGCAATAAAGAGTGGGGTAAGGATTCGTACCTTAATAACTCCAAAGTGAAGCTACCTTGTGCTAATGTTTTAGATTTATACGGGCAGAGTTTAGACTACTGATTAATCTTTTAACCTAATTTAAATAACATGCACACAAACTAGGTTAGTAACTTAATACAGCATTTACGTCAATTCACGAGATTAAACCTTCACAACAATTAACAAGTGCAATACTTCAACTCATTTATCGAATTATCGACAAACGACAAAGTATAATACTTAATAATTCGATCGGATTCACAACGAATAACAGAGCATAGTCCGAATTCGAACAGTACTCAAATATTCAAGTCGAAATCACGATGAACAATAAAGTATAAGCTCAATTTTGAGCAGCACTCGGACAATCGTCGGATAGTTATAATCGATCGGATGTTGAATCGTAATAGCGATCGAGTTATTACCCTGATTGCGGCAACGTTTCGAGGTCTGTGTGTGTTAATTGTGGTAAACAAAGCATAACTCCGTGTATAATTCGACTTTTAACGTCGATTTTGTGCCAGAATTCAAGTCCCAACCTCTACTATTTATACCCGAAATTTGACCCTATCGCGTAGCGCGAGGGATACCCCCATGGGCGTCGCGCTACGCGAGGGGTAACCTATATTTATAGGGTAGCTACGTGTGTAACTAGGCTTGCTGTGTTGACAGTTTCTTAAATTTCGAATTTGACAGATAGTTATGAGGATAATCGTAACTAGGGTTTTGCCCCCCCCCCCAGAGTTTTAGGGGCCCTGATCCTGATTCTGATGATTCTGAAAATTTTAGGGTTAGTGGAGAATTACTTGGGTGTCTTAATTAGGGTTTTCTTAGTGGTTAATGATTTTAAATTTAGGGGCATTACAAAAACCATGCTGAAGTTGTGTGCTTCGAAAAGATGATTCGATTCTCGCTCACGAATGGTGATTTATTGTGTGTGTACGGTGAAACAGCGTCGAAAGGTCTCAAACTCATGTCATGCGTCCAAGCTAGCAAGTATCTCCGCAAGGAATACAGCGCTTTCTTGGCCAACATTGTAGTAGCAGAAAAGGAAAAGAAAAAGAAGGTTGAAGTCAAAGACGTTCCAGTGGTTCATGAATTTCCTCAGGTGTTCCCTGATGATCTTCCTGGACTACCACCAAGTCGTGATATCGACTTTCGTATCGACCTTATTCCTGGAGCTAACCCTGTTTCTAAAGCCCCTTACCGACTCGCGCCATCCGAAATGAGGGAACTCTCACACCAACTCCGGGAGTTACTTGAAAAAGGGTTTATTCGCCCGAGCACCTCTCCTTGGGGCGCACCAGTCCTTTTCGTCAAAAAGAAGGATGGGTCGTTCAGGATGTGCATCGACTATCGGGAATTGAATAAGCTGACCATCAAGAACCGTTACCCTTTGCCTCGAATCGACGATTTATTTGATCAGCTGCAAGGTGCCAAGTGTTTCTCGAAGATCGATCTACGTTTAGGCGACCATCAGTTGCGCATACAAGAAGAAGATGTACCCAAAACAGCCTTTCGCACCCGATACGACCACTATGAGTTCGTTGTTATGCCTTTTGGTCTAACCAACGCACCTGCGGTTTTTATGGATCTGATGAATCGCGTGTGTAAGCCTTATCTTGACCGTTTCGTCAGTGTGTTCATCGACGATGTCCTGATTTATTCCAAAGTCGAAGGCCGAACATGCGCAACATCTATGTTTGGTCCTCGAGTTACTCCAGGGAAACCAACTCTATGCCAAATTCTCCAAGTGCGAATTCTGGTTGGAGGAGGTTCAGTTTCTGGGTCACATCGTGAATAGTCAGGGTATTCATGTCGATCCCGCGAAGATTGAAGCAGTTAAAAGCTGGATTACGCCAAAGAACCCGTCTGAAGTCCGATCATTTCTTCGATTAGCGGGTTATTACCGACGATTTATCGAAGGATTCTCTAAGATCGCTGTGCCGCTTACCACTCTTACCCATAAAGACAGATCTTTTGTTGGGGGAACTGAACAAGAGTCTGCATTTCAAACCCTTAAGCGCAAGCTCTGCAATGCTCCCGTTCTCACGTTGCCGGACGGAAACGATGATTTCATTGTCTACTGTGATGCTTCTAACCTTGGTCTTGGCTGTGTCCTCATGCAACGAGACAAGGTTATAGCTTACGTATCTCGTCAGCTCAAAATCCATGAGAAGAACTATACAACCCACGATCTCGAGCTAGGCACAGTTGTTTTTGCATTAAAGATTTGGCGACACTACCTATATGGTACCAAGTATACAATCTTCACCAATCACAGGAGTTTACAACACATCTTTAATCAGACAGAGCTTAACATGCGTCAACGCCGATGGGTAGAACTTCTTAACGATTACGACTGTGAGATTCATTATCACCCGGGCAAGGCAAGTGTTGTAGCCGACGCACTCAGCAGACGGAGCTATTTACTCAGTATTCGTAATACCCAAGCCCAGCACAATCTCGAAGCTCTCATCCGCGAAGCCCAACATGCTTGCTTTAACGAACGCACTTTGAAGAAGGAGAGAATCTATCACGATGGAGCTCAGCTTGTAAGCAAGGCAGATGGGATTTTCTATTATCTGGACCGAATCTGGATCCCTAAGCGGACCGATTTGCGAAAGATTATAATGAACGAAGCCCACAAGTCCCAATACTCTATTCATCCCGGTACCGATAAAATGTACCATGACCTTCGTTACAAGTACTGGTGGCCGGGTATGAAACGAGATATCGCTCTCTATGTTGGAGGTTGCATGACTTGTGCAAGAGTCAAGGCTGAACATCAACGACCTTCCGGCTTACTCGAACAACCACTAATTCCCATATGGAAGTGGGAGAGTATAACTATGGATTTCATAACCAAACTTCCACCCACGCCTTCAGGTCACGACAGCATTTGGGTTATTGTAGATCGTCTGACCAAATCATCCCACTTTCTGCCAATACAGGAAGACTACAAGGTAGAACGGCTAGCCCGAATCTACACCGACGAGATCATTCGTAATCATGGTACGCCTCGTGACATCATTTCAGACCGACGCTCGATTTACTTCGCGACTGTGGGAAACATTTCAAGCGGTCCTTGGTACGTCGCTTAATCTGAGTACTGCATTCCATCCTCAAACTGACGGACAGACTGAAAGGACGATCCGTACTCTTGAAGACATGCTCCGCGCGTGTGCTATAGATTTCGGTGGTAGTTGGAACAAACATCTGCCGCTAGTCGAATTCTCGTACAACAACAGCTATCATGCCAGCATACAAATGGCACCATTCGAGGCCCTGTATGGAAGAAGATGTCGTTCGCCTATTGTGTGGCACGAGATCGGTCATTCGCAATTAACCGGTCCCGAGTTACTACAAGAAACGACTAACAAAATCCTCCAGATTCGCGACAATTTGGCAAAGGCCAGGGATAGACAGAAAAGTTACGTCGATAGAAGAAGCAAGCCCCTTGAATTTGATGTTGGCGACTACGTACTCCTAAAGGTATCACCTTGGAAGGGAGTAGTCAGATTCGGCAAGAAAGCGAAACTAGCGCCTCGATACGTTGGACCTTTTAAGATTCTGGAAAGGATCGGAAAAGTCGCCTACAAACTCGAACTACCGGAGGAACTTAGTAATGTCCACCCGACTTTCCATGTGTCAAACCTCCGAAAATGCCTAGCTGATCATGATCTGATTGTACCCCTCGACGATCTTCAGGTCAACGAAACGCTACACTTCGTGGAAAAGCCTGTCGAAATCATGGATCGCCAAACTAAGCAACTCAGACGCTCACGCATCCCTATCGTGAAAGTCTGATGGAAGGCAAACGAGGCGCGAAGTTCACTTGGGAACTCGAAAGCGACATGAAGGCCAAGCATCCGCAGTTGTTCAAATAAAGATCTAAAGCGTCAAATTGATAATTCACGGCGCTGTGCTATCACACCCCCAAAATCCACCATGCGGAGTACCACCGCTTGGAGGCGTGACGTGACCAGGATCGAGCCACCAATTATATTGAACAACGTGATTTAGTAAATAAAACCAACCATAATATAATTGGTGACCAAAGCAAGTTAACTAAGTTCAAATTAAACAGCGGAAGCATATTCGTAAGTTCAAAACATAAGTCCATAGTTCATCAGTTTAAAATCCAAAACGTAGATTTATTAGTTCATAAGGATTAAGTGTTTATTACCGAACATGACAGTCCGTATCCCACAACAACCTCCTCCTCGTGCAAGCTCCATAAGCATCTAGCGACCTGTAAGGCATGTAACAACGAGTCAACAACAAAGTTGAGTGAGTTCACGGTTGGTTGATTTGTTTTAAGTTGTTTCTGAAAACGTGGTTTGTCTTTCGTTGGCGTAATTGTCGTGGGGGTTACCCCGTAGTTGAAAGTATGTTTAACCAGTTCATTCCTTATTACCCAAACCATATTCATGATTAGTGGGAGCTTCCCCATGTGAACCACTAGACTGTACCATATCGACCACTAACGCAGATAAGTTGTGCCCTACATCAGTGTCTATCATCACTAACGGTTTGCCATAGTCCATTAGTACACGCCCATCCGACTGGCACGGTGTGAGGTTTGTTAAACCTAATAGTGCTATTAACTAATGACCCGCTCGCCATTGGCCTCGGCGATTAAGTCGATATAAAAATGAGGGACTTATGATAGAGTTTTGTCTAGTAAGTTTTAAGGTTGTTGTCCTACCCAAGGAGGACGAACGTACGTAGTTCTACCCAAGGAGAATATGCAGGAGTAATATTGGCATCCTACCCAAGGAGGATGGTCGTACATATCCTACCCAAGGAGGATATGTAGATTCAGTTTTAAATTCTTTAACCCATTCCCAAACCACCGGGAATCCCATGCCTTAGAAAGTGTGTGAGCTCACATCGGTTTGCTCGGTTAGATTCTCAAAGATAGCTAACAGTCAAGGTCGGTCAATCACGTCCTAATATGATTACCACTAAATTTATTAGTGACTTCAAATAAGCATAAAATTCCTACACGCATCTAACACATAACATGCATCACTTTAGCGGTTTATGCCCATGTAACCTCCCATCTATTCCCATTCATAAGCAAGCATACGACATTGCACATAGCACTTTTATTGACATATAACATGTTAGATTATTCTCAGATAGCCTACCCGACATTTAGACACGCAAAATCACTACTTATGTCGTTTCAGCTTTTATATTCAAAACTATGCTGTTTTCGGGGATTTTAATAAAATAGTTAACTTGTTTCAAAAATTCTCAAATTTTTACAGAAGGTCCTATATGTTCCAAAATTTATTATGTAAAAATATCGGGGTCCAGTTCGTTAGCAATGTTTTACAGAAAATCATTTTACCGACTGCAATCAGATTTGTCACTTTCTGATTGCAGTTTACAGAATAATTCACTAAAAATTATTTGTAAGTCCGATTGACGAAATTCCAGTTGGAGGGTCATCGTGACAACAGTGACCAACTACTGTAAAAATTTCATGAGTCGATTTTACGCAGGTTTCAAGTTATGACCTTGAATATGATGCACTTTTTCTGCAGTAAAAATGCAGCTTGAGCTTCTGTCCAAAAACAGTCCCTTAAAAATAGTAAACAATCTCGAAAAATTACTATTCCAGTGCCATTTGTTTGGTTATTCAAAAATACACATTTTAGGCTTCAGAAAATCAGTTTTTCGATTTAAAACGGTCCATTTACAGTCTGTTGAAGTTGGCTGGAAATACAACTCAACTTGCTGTTTACATTGCAGAAGTTACTAAAAACGCATCATCAAAGACCCTAACCATGGTTTATCGATGATTTAATGTTCAAACCTCAATCATGCTTTAACCAACCCTAAACCAACCAGATTTCAACTTCATACAAACTTTTTATATAGGGTTTCTATGCAGAATTTCATGTTCATCTTTTTAGTGTTCATTTTCTTGTGTTACTTGATTATCATCCTCCTACTAAGTATCATAACAAAGAACAAGATGAAACTATGGTGTGAAGGGACTTACTACTAGCACAAGGCTAGGGTGAAAATCTTAGGGCAAGGATGATGAAGAAATGATAGTGCTAGAGACTTGAACAAAGCTTCCTTGAGGGTCCTTCAACTTGTAACTACTATGGATGATCTTCAAGGCTTGGAAAGGAAACTTGTATGAAGAAGATGAAGGTAGTTTGGTGATGGTGATGGGGGGGTAAAATGAAAAATTTTGGTAACTAATGGATATTTAATTAGAAGGTTAAGGGTATTATCAAGAATAGTGGGTGTATGCCATGTTTCTATAGTGTATGGGAATTTTTGTGACCGTAATTATTTAAGAATAATAAAATAATATTTCTGACAAAATTTTGGTGTCCCGGGTAATGTCCGGTTGTTCGGTCGGATACTGTTTCGTTAATTTGTTTAATTGTTCCGTAAGATGTCTTACAGGTATATATTTGTAACATAATTAATTCTTAACACTTAGGAAAATATTCAGGACTATTTAGTCAAGTTTTCTGCATACTACTAGTATGCTAACACGCACATGTAAGTATGACACAGTAACAGGAAACAGTTAAGTAATTCAACACAGTCACTACGCACTTAATTATCATTAAATAATCGTACGGATACATGCAAATACGAGGGTTGTCACATTCTCCCCCTGTTAAGAAAATTTCGTCCCGAAATTTAGCACGTGGTTACTGAGGAAGCTAGTTAAGTTGCGTTGGTTTCCTGGTTTTCCTGGGGTGTCACATCATCCCCCCGTTGATTTGGAATTTCGTCCCGAAATTCCGCAGTAGCTTCGGCCTCAGTAGTGGTTGCATTTTTCTTAAACAGCTGGGGATACTTGAGTTTCATTTGGTCTTCTTGTTCCCAGGTATACTCTGGGCCACGACGGGAATTCCAACGAACTCGGACGAGAGGTATTCTGGTGTGCTTGAGAATCTTAACGTCTTGATCCGTAATCTCTACTGGTTCCTCGACGAATCGCAGCTTGTCGTCGATTGTGAGCTCTTTGAGAGGAACTATGAGGGTCTCATCTGACAGACATTTTTTCAGATTCGACACATGGAATACGTTGTGAACTCCACTGAGTTCTTCAGGTAGGTTCAGCCTGTAAGCGACTTTGCCAATTTTCTCAATGATCTTGAATGGTCCGACGTAACACGGATTGAGTTTGTCTCGTTTGCCAAAACGAACTACACCTTTCCAAGGTGAGACTTTGAGTAGCACTCGATCCCCAACCTGGAACTCGAGTGGCTTTCTTTGCTTATCGGCATAGCTTTTCTGACGGTCGCGAGCTGCCGCCATTCGTTGTCGTATCTGAGCAATTTTCTCGGTTGTATCTACTACGAGTTCTGGGCCAGTGATTTGGCTGTCACCAACTTCTGCCCAACAGAGAGGTGAACGGCATTTCCGTCCATACAATGCCTCAAATGGAGCGGCTTGGATGCTGGTGTGGTAACTGTTGTTATATGAGAACTCCACTAGCGGGAGGTGCTTCTCCCAGCCATTACCAAAGTCGATCACACATGCCCGAAGCATGTCTTCAAGGGTTTAAAATCCACCATGCGGAGTACCACCGCTTGGTGGATTTTGGGGGTGTGACACGTGCAGCCTCGGGCCTAATTTCGGGACGAAATTCCCTAAACAAGGGGAGGCTGTAACACCCCGTGTTTTCGAATGTCAAAGTCAAAGTCCAAGTCAACTTTGACTTTCTTTGAATGTGAATAGTCTATTTTCAGATTTATTTGTATTATGTGGAGTAAGTGTTGTAATCAGAAAGAATCGAAGTAATCGAATGTTTTAACGCGAATCGATTTACGACTGTGAATGGTAGGAAGTAACAATGCGATAAAGTTAACTAATCCATAATCAAACCGATCTAATCACCATTGAACTCGAATCTCGAATTATGCGAACTTTGGTTGTTGTATATGTGTGTGTGCCTTATGTGTTACCTGTGCGTGTTTATTTTATGTTTGGTGTGTTACTCAATCGAATCAATCGAAACTCGAATCAAAACTCGAAACTCAAATCGAATACAATCGAAATCGAACTACGACGAATGGTAACGTTAGGATAAGGTGAATTATAGGTGATTGGATGTTAGATATAGTAGTTGGGACTGAAAGTAATTTGAATAGGAAACTCTATCGTACTCGATCGAAACCGAAATATCAAAAATCGTCGCCCCGAACCCTCGAACCAGGCTGTTGATCGATAAGGTTATCCGCCAATCGAGCAGGCTGTCCGATCGAGGAAGCCTGGCCGATCGGCCAGCCCTTTCCTCTTCTGGAGCCTATAAATAGGGCTGTCATTGTCACTCTTTACCACTTTTGGAAAGTTCTGACCGACCAGCTCGTGCTCCTCCTCTTTCCTCTGATTTCTTCCGATTTCGGTAAGTTTCCAACCTAAATCTTGTACTTTCTTAATCAAAACATGCTCCTACACCTTTCTATCTTTCAATATTTGGTTTCTAACCATGAAATCACCAAGATCTAAGCATTCTTGGATGATGTCATCATGGTTTTCTTCAAGAACATCATGTTTTGGCTTCAATCCACCATGAATAGCTCGGATCTAACCGATTTCCACATAAACAAACTAAGATCTACCAAAGATCTAGACATTTACATGATGTGAAGGGTTGAAAGAAGGAACTCCAACGTTCTTTTAACTCTTTTACGCTCAATGCCTTCAAACCGGTAGAAACGGAACTTGAGCCAACTCACTAATCATTCTAATGGTTGTGAGGTTCAAGATTCGGATTCTAACTAAGAGGTTCACCGACTTCGGGTTAAACGTAAACCGCAGTTCCGAACCGTTCACCGGCCGGACTTGGGTGATTCCTGTCCGAGCAGGAGGAACAAGTAAGAACGAAGGTTCCCTGGTTAAGCTCGTTGTCAAACTACCTCAATATAACGCCAAATAATCAAAACAGCCAAGTGTTAGACGAACAGGCCGACCAGGTCAGGATGCAGGCCGAATGGTTAGGCTGTTCGAACGAACAGCCCAACCGATCAGACATGCCAGCCGATCGACCAGGCCAGCCGATCGGCTAGCATATGGCCCCACACCTTAACAATTTCATGAAGTATGGTATTGAATGAGGTATTGTTCGATCGAACAGCCGTTTGTCAACATTACTCCTCGGATCATGAGATACTATGCTTTAACACTTAATCGATTTTCAATTCGTTCGACGCATTGGAGTGCCACCCGATCGAACATGCTATCAGAACGAACAGGCTGTTCGATCGAATATGCTGCTCGATCGAGTGACACCCTGCTGAGGACTACTACTAAAGTTCCTAACCGATCGGTTAAGCCGACCGATCGAACAGACCGTTCGATCGATCGACCTGAAAAGTAAGTACACTTCAGTGTTCTCAAATGCTACACCAAAAACTTCAAAAGTTCAAACCATCATACATAAACACATCCTACTCAAAGGAAGAAACAATCCACTCGAACAGTCCAACCGATCGTGCCTACCGGCCGATCGAGCAGGCTGTCCGAACGAATTGTCCAGCCGAACGAACAACCCACTCGATCGAACCTGCCGTTCGATCGACCTAGCTGTTCGACCCACTTACACTTCTTTTCATTCTACGTGTATTCATCATTATGCTATTGAACTGTTCAGCTAACCCTACTCTCAAGCGCTCCCTTCAATCCATCAGTCAATCGCAGTGAGTATACTCGATCCCTTTTTGCTTTTAGCACTTTTGGGTGTTACATACATTACTTATCAAAATCACTATCGAACACACTACTCAATTATTTGAACGCTAACCGATTTGCATGTATTACGTGACTAAATGAATGCTTGTTGATTGTGTTTACACGTGGAATGTTGTCTACCTGCCTTAACGACGTAGTACTATAGTTTGGACTCAGCACCCGTTCACGCGGGGGTTGTTAAGGACAATTACTTGCATGGATTACTGTGGTAATCATGTATTGCGAACTGTCTCGGACAGTCAACCCGCAGTCACTGCTATCGATAGGTCCATGTCGATAATTAACATGCTTCGTTTTCCTCTATGTACGTGCTGGTTATGCGTAAACTATTTCGAACTCTATATGCTATTATTAAACTTGTATGCTCACTTTTACATTATATGTATTGACTTTATTTTAACGTATGTGACAGGCAATTAGGATGCTTACCTGCTAGGAAGGCGAGCTAGGAATAAGCGTCTAGAGCATAGTTGTCTGTGATCTTGCAGATCGAGTCTCTAGAAGCGTTGAACAATATTTATTTTATTTAAAATCTGAATTGTCGGAACAGAACATTTGACTAGATGCTTGTCTGGAATTACTTGTTTTATTGTTTGGGATACGGTATGGGACGTATCATTTAAACTGAATAGTAATGAAGGTTGTTATGGAAACTTCTGGACAATCTGTTTTGCTCAGTGCCACGCCCCGATGATTCCGCCATCGGTTGGGGTGTGACAGTAAGTCTTCTAACTAAGTTTTTGGGAAAAACTGGGCACTCACACGAGCACTAAAAAAAATCAAAAAAACTTTGCTCAGCACGGGGCCGTGTCCGCGCAACTGTCGGGATAAAACCCTCTTTGCACAACAGTTACACCATTCCACACGCCCCGTTTCCCCGAAAAACGCTCTGGTCCGGGCGATTTTCCGCAGATTTTCGACGTCTCCTCTCGTTCTAACAACATCAAGGTATGATTCTATCATCATTAGTAGTTAGATTAGTTACTTGCATGTAGTTAAAACATCAAAAATTTGGGGGAAAATCTAGGGTTCTTGAAGTTCATCCGGACCAAAACTCAAATTTTTGCAATAATCTGTTAGCATTAGTTTAGATTAGTGTAATGGGGAGTAAACACACTTGTATTATTGATAGATTTGCCCGATTTCTCACAAAAACCCCAAACCCTTGTTTTTTAACCGAAAAAGATAAAATTGGAAGGGTAAACGGTTTGTTTTGGGAAAAACGGCACTTGGGGTTTCATTTTCGGGGGAAACCGCACCTACTTGGCCAAAAATTTTCAGATTTTCGGGACCGGGTCGAAAAATGAAGTTTTTGAGTAACAGACGCCTGGACATGGGGTCGTGCCCGCTGAGGACGGGGCCATGTCCAGCTCACTGTTTGTATTTTCTTCTGAAAATCTCATTGTTTCGTGCTAACTTTTGGTGTATTCTTTCAGATGTCGCAGAAGTTCACAAGATTCAACGCAAATGAGCTCGATGATAGGGCTAGATATGACATACTTCAAACAAGGCCCGAAGAATACCCAAGGCAAGCATGCACGGACCTCTTAGCCATGGTGAACCAACTTGACCGGTTCAACAACCTCGTTACCAGACCACTAAGGGTTGCCCTAACCACTCGACTTTGATCGGTACACGTGTGCACTTTGGAGTTCTACAGTACCTTCACCTTCACTTCAAGGTGTGACCCGTTCGACAATGAGAGGGTTGCATTTCGATGCGGTGGGACTAGGTACTCGATCTCTATGGCGCATTTCGGGGCAATAGTGGGGCTGTATTCAGAAGAGGATTCGGGAAGTGAAGAAAACACTGGGGGAATGTGAGAGTTGGATGAAAATGAACACCAAGCCGCATGGGCTCAGATTGGTGATGGGTTCTGCAATCCGAGCAGCACTAAGAGTACTAAGCTGAGGGATCCGCTTTATCGCTACGTTCATAGGCTCCTCACTTACTCTCTTAGTCAAAGACATGACAGCAGCGGCGTTGTTGGGTTAAGAGATTTGGTAGTCCTCCACTGCATTCACACCCGAAGACCCCTCGATGTTCCATTCCTCCTACTCCGGAACATGCATCTGAACCGGCTTGCTCATGCACCAACCACTATCTTCTATGGGGGATGGGTGTACTGCCTCTTCAAGCACTTCACGCGCATACCTAGGTCTTTCGAAAAGAGCCCATGGTCAGGACGGGTTGATGTGCACATTTGTCGCGCCATGAACCTAATCTATGAGGCGGAAGACGGATCGGTGAGCTTTCAGAGGATGCAAGGCCATGCATGGAACCCGCAAGAGGCGCTAGTCCTTCATGCTCCACCTCCCCAATACCAGTACCAACCCCACGGTGATCCGGGGCAGTCCTCCTCACAAGGAGGTGGTTTTCCTAACTTTCAGAGTTTACACGATCTTTTGCATGAAAACCTCATGTGCACCAGGAACACCTACAACCTCGCCAACAACACATACCACCAGGTCAGAGCCATTGAAAGAAACATCACCGATATCCAAGATGACATCGGAAGCATCCGGGAGTATATGGCAGGGCATGGGGGAGGAGGTGATGACAGTGATGAAGACATGGACTAGGCGGGTGGAGCAGGAGTAGGAACGGCTGGTTGGTGATCCCACAGGTTAAATTCCCTTTCTATCGAACAATACCAGCCGTTCCCACAGGTTAAATTCCCTTTCTATCAAACAATTTCCGGCCTGCGTGCCGAAGTGTTGAACAATTTACTTTTCCTAACCCCTATTTTTATTTTCTGCTTTTGTTTTTATCTTTAACTTGATGGTTTGGATGTTTAATTTGGTAATTTAGGACGTTTGGTATTGTTTGGTGTGGTATTTACTGATAAAATAGGTACAAACGAGGCTTAGAGTGCTAAACACTAGTACTACTAAAGCCAGGACATGAAAACCGGAGAAAGAAACCTGTTTTTCAGCCCTGCAGACTGCCCACACAGAGTCGTGTCCGACCGACACGCCCCCGTGTCCACCTCCCAGACCTGCTGTTTGTTTAAATTCTGCAGATTTTTGCCGGACACGGGGTCGTGCCCAGCCAACACGCCCCCGTGTCCATCTTCTGTAAGTTTTCGTTACTGGCAGTTGAACACGGGGTCGTGTCCAACCGACACGGGGCCGTGTCCAGGATGCCAGTAACATAAAATTTTGCTTTTAACACCATTTTACACATCCAATCAACCTAAAAACTTATTTTTGTGACACATTGAGGACAATGTGTAATTTAAGTGTGGGGGGATGCTAAAACCTAGAATTTTGCAAGTCCTAATAACAAGCCTTACACAAAACTCTTCTGTAAATTTTCGTTACTGGCAGTTGAACGTTGGGAATTCAAGTTCTAAAAAGGTTATATTTTTACAAGTTTACAACCGATAGCGTCGTGATAAAAAGAACCAACATAAGAAAATTACGAAAAGGCATGACAAACTTAGTTAAAATTTGATTATATATACTTGATCACATAAAAAAAACCCTTTCCCACAAAAAGTGAGTTTTGAGCCTTTAACGAGCATACAAATATATATCTTTACACTAAATGCTCATTTTTCATTTCTTGTGTGAATAGCCGCTTGGTTCGTACGACTCTAGAACTTACCACAACAATACATTCCCGGTCCTTACCAACTTAAACCCGAGTAAGTAAATGATGGAGGCGTTAGGACTAGCCCTTTTTCTTTCTACACCATTATTTTTCATTTTTTTTACCACCTACCCAAAATCCCTCTAGTTAACCCCTTTGAGCCTAAACCTTTTCATTTTTCTTAACCCAAAAACCATCACCCTTTTTACCCACCTAAACCTTTTCTTATTTTTAACCCTTTATTTTAGTAACAATGTTTGGTTTTCTAATGACTCTATCATTAAAGTATATATATATATATATATATATATATATATATATATATATATATATTGATAAAACCAAACAAACAAACAAGTTCATCAAGAATAACTTTTTTTGAAACAAGTGGTTCATCAAAATAAAATAAAAATGTGAAAAAAATAAATAAATAAAAAGTCTTTCAAAAACCGACGTTTGTTACGCCTTTCGCCCTTTTTACTAACCACTAACCCAACCACCCACCTTTAGCCCAAGCCTAACCCTTCACCCAAAAAGTCCTCTTGATATTTACAAAGGTATATAGTTAAAAAGGAGGAGGATTGATTGTTTGGCAAGCTTATGGTAGGAGTAAGTTCCATGCCGCTCTCGAGTGATTCACTAAAAATACACCTTCGGCCGAGTGTTGAGTGATTCCCCCGTGAGGTATGTGAACTTGTATATAAATGGAATTTTAAAGAGGTATGTTATACCCTAATAAATAATTTATCTTATGAAACGTTTTTAATAAATCATGACGAATAGGATTGTAAATAAATAAAAATAAAACCTAAACAATCTTGGAAAATCCTGACACTCTATGACAAGCCCAAAAACCTTCTCTTCTACCCATTGCATTTAGGAGTGAATAAAGCCACATTATAAAGAGTTTTGCTTGAGGACAAGCAAAGATTCAAGTGTGGGGGTATTTGATGTGCACAAAATGCAACATATAAATTACATCAATTGTGGCTTAAAACTAACCATTTTTTAGTACTAATGTTGGAAAAAGTGTGCTTTTGTCTTCCTTTTGTATTTTCAGGATTAAATGAGCTCAAAATAACAAAAGAAGCAAAAAGACAGAAGACTGAACACGCCCCGTGCTCAGCGAGCACGGGGCCGTGCCCAAGAAACAGCAGAAAAGACAAACCTATAAAAGCTTCTACTGCCCACCACGGGGCCGTGCCCAGCGGACACGGGGGCGTGGTCAAGTTGCTGCAGGCGCATTTATTGTAATTGCGAATTCCAATTAATGAAGAGAGAGAGTGTCAGATGGATACGGGGCCGTGCCCAGCGGCCACGGGGCCGTGCCCGAGCTTCTGTTCAGCCTATAAATAGGAGTGTTTGGAGCTCTTGCAACTCATCCCTTGGCACACCACCTCTCTCACACTTCACCCACCACCCACCACCATCACAACACCATCATCCACCACCATCATCCATTGTCCATCATAGAGTGTGTGAGTCGTCTCGGGATCCAAGATTGATCGTAAGAGTTCTTGACAATCAAAGGCCATGTTTGCCTAAGTCTCTTACATCACTTGGTGAAGACAAGTGTTTAGTGTAATACTTTTTATTTTTAATCTTTTGCACTTTTTAATTGGTTTTGTATTAATGACTTTAATTACTAGTTTCTTATGTTGAAGGTGATTCTTCCTTATCGTTTGTCCGTGGTGTCTTGGCATTATTTTACTGTCTATATAAAATAAAAGATTTTCACCATTCATATCTCCACGGTCTATATGGAGGTATGTTGGCTACCTGGTCGGGGGTTAAGGGAACGGTTTGGTAAGAGTCTTGCCATTGTTCAGTGTATAGATCCTGCAAAGGACCTGGGTTAAATTTAGTAGGACCTCCTTCAATACCCAAAGGTATTGGATGGCGGGGGTCCAAACTCTTTGATCTCCTCATAAGTTAAACTACTATTAAAACTTTAACCCAGCTACTTTGGACTGTATCCCTGTTGACTCAGACTACTTAGCTGAGGGTAACGTCGCCTTCAAAAGAGGGGCCACCACATTATGCATTAATAACTTAATTAATTATCTTTCAATAATCCGACCGTTTAGGATTGTATCCTTGCTGACTCAAACTACTGGGTTGAGGGTAACGTCGCCTTCAAAAGAGGGGCCTACTACAATAACTAAGATAATCTCTTAAACAAGTGCAAAAGTGCGAAAATAATCAAAGGTTACACTACACATGAGTCGGATCCAAGTGATTCATCTTGTCTATCTGTTTTATTTTTATTTTATTTTTCAGCATTTTAGTTAGTTTTATTTTCTTAGTTTAAAATCTTTTTCTAACATTTTGATTTGATTAGACGTTGAGGATAAACCGGTACTAAAAGCTCTTGTGTCATTGGACGACCTCGGTATCTTACCAACACTATACTACGTCCACGATGGGTGCACTTGCCCATATGTGTGTTTAGTGTTAGTAAATATCGTGTTTTATAAATTTTAAACTTGGCTAAAAGTGTAAAAAGGGCTTAAAATATATACCTAAAAATATAACACACTTCACGCACATCAGGTATAAACAGACTTTAGACTTAATGAGTAGCCTAGAGTAGGTTTAGAAACGGATTATTGCCGAAGAAGACGACCATGGAATGGATTCCGACATAAACCGTTACAAACAGACGACTGACCGGCAGGGGTGATTCCCACCCGACCAGAACGGCTGTAAGATGATGAGTTTACTATTGTCGCAATACGTATTGTGCCGTCCGGGAACTTAGAAATTTTACAAAGAGATAAGATGGAACAAGGACCACTCGATCGAGCGGAAACCCGATCGAATAGCCATCCGATCGGACAGCCACCCGATCGGGTGACACTTGTCTCATAATTTTTCAAACACTTAGAAACTTTTCAGAAACTTTAAACTTTGGAAACCCCGATCGAGTGACAACTCGATCGGATAACCATCCGATCGAACAGCCACCCGATCAAGGTAACCAAGGCACTTAGATAGCAACTTGAAACTTGGCACTCGGATTGAGTGGCAACCCGATCGGATAGCCATCCGATCGGACAGCCATCCGTCCGTCTCACACTTTAGTCACTCGCTCGAGTGGCAATCTGATCGGATAGCCATCCAATCGGACGGCCATCCGATTAAGTGGACTGATCCGACACTTTGTGTAATCTCGTTATTCTGCTCGACTCTTATCTGTTGCAATCTAATCAGGCTAGCTCTAAAAGAGCTCCCTTTGATCCAATAACAGTCTATACTGTTAAGCAATCACTGTGAGTATACTTGATCCCTTTTTCTTTAAACTTTGGGATGTAACATGTATTCTATACACTATGAAACTTGAGACTTTGCAAACTAAACTCTATCCTACGTGTATGTGAAACTTGTGCATTCTAGTATTCTATTTTGTGCTATGTGACGTTTAATCCAGGGTGTGTAGTTCCGCCTTAACAATAGTAGCTGTCACGGCTCCCCGACCCACCCTGGACGGAGTCGGGGCCCGCGAGGCAGTTCCCGTGGTATTTAATTTATGCGGCAGCGGAAGTCTTTTTACAACAGGATCTTTTCACCGTAAAATGCTCGTTTAATATATTACACCAAGTTTAAGGGATAAATCCCATAATTTACAATAAGTTGATTTCACACAGAAATCTTTATTTTTCAAAACACGTTTTATTGGTTTATTTACACTGAGCCACTTCTCTGAGCTTGATAGTGCTTTACTGCACTTTTCCTGGATCACACAGATCACCTGAAACATGTTTGAAAAAGGTTTTGTCAGCGGGGAAATACTGAGTGAATCATTATGTTTTCTAAAACGACCCGTTAGTTATAATTTACAGTATTAAGAGCGATTACAATGTTTCTATCAACCAATTATCAAGAATGGGTATTTGTCACTCGATTCATTTCTGTGACTGTGGTCATACCACTATTGGGTCCCGTTGCCCTAATAGTGACGGTGTACTCACACAGAGTAATAATAACTCACATAGAGTAATATTCACTCACATAGAGTGATAATAACAGTAATGTGCACAATACCCCACATACCAGCTGTAATTTGGTGATTACAAAGACTTAATCCCTGTAATTATAACCTTGAAAATAATTTGGAGTATTGTAAAACTTACTCACAAACGGTGAGAAAACAATTTAAAAAGGAGAATGACTCACATTGCAGATTAACGAGCAATAGATATAAGCCTACTGATTAGCCTTGATTACACCTAGTTTTAACACAATGCACACACACAGGTTAGTAACTAATACAGCAATTACGTCAATTCACGAGATTAAACCTTCACAACGATTAATCAGTGCAATACTCGATAATTCAATCGGATTCACAACGAATAACAGAGCATAGTCCGAATTCGAACAGCACTCTAATATTCAAGTCGAAATCACGACGAATAATCAAAGTACAAGCTCAATTGAGCAGCACCTAGACTATCGTTGGATAGTTATAATCGATCGGACGTTGAATCGTAATAGCGATCGAGTTATTACCCTGATTGCGGCAGCGTTTCGATAATTGTGTGTGTGTGTTGGACTGTTTCTGTGATAACTTGATCTACGTAACTCGGATTTACGTTGTTCCAAAGACAGAATTCAAGTCCCAACCCCCTCTATCTATACCCGAAATTTGACACCGTCGCGTAGCGCGAGGGGTACCCCCTATAGGCGTCGCGCTACGCGAGTGGTAACCTATGTTCATAGGGTAGCTACGTGTGTAACTAGACTTGCTGTGTTGACAGTTTTATCAAATTCGATTTTGATTGAAAGTTATGAAGATAATCGTTGGCTAGGGTTTATCCCCCCTGAGTTTTAGGGGCCCTGATCCTGATTCCGATTGTTCTGGAAATTTTAGGGTTAGTGCAGAATTACTTGGGTTTCTTAATTAAGGTTTCCTTAATAGCTAATTACCATCCTAATTATGGATTTTAGTGACAGTTGTTACATCCTCCCCACCTTAAGAAAAATCTCGTCCTCGAGATTTACTGGAATAGATGAGGGTACTTTCGCTTCATTTCCGATTCCAGTTCCCAAGTGTATTCTGGTCCTCTTCTTGAATTCCATTTGACTTTTACTAGCACTAGTCGTTTGTGCTTGAGAAACTTGACTTTTCTATCTTCGATCTGTAGTGGTTTCTCTATAAACTTCAACTTTTCGTTCACCTCTACATCTTGAAGAGGTACTACCAGGGATTCATCTGCTAAACATTTCTTGAGATTGGATACATGAAATACATCATGTACTCCAGCCAATTCTTCTGGTAGTTGTAAACGATAAGCAACTGGTCCGATTCGTTGAATCACTGGGAATGGTCCAACGTACCTTGGACTTAGCTTTCCTTTCTTTCCGAATCGTACTACTCCTTTCCAAGGAGAAACTTTTAAAAGTACTTTATCTCCTACTTGAAATTCTAAAGGCTTACGACGATTGTCTGCATAGCTTTTCTGGCGATCTCGAGCTGTTTTTAATCTTTCCTTGATTTGAGTTATCTTATCAGTAGTTTCTTGTACTATTTCAGGACCTGATAATTGACTTTCTCCGATTTCTGCCCAACATACTGGGGTTCTGCACTTGCGTCCGTATAGTGCTTCAAATGGTGCAGCTTCGATGCTTGAATGATAACTATTGTTATAGGAGAATTCAATTAATGGCAAATGGCTATCCCAATTACCACCAAAGTCAATTACACATGCTCGGAGCATGTCCTCTAGAGTTTGTATTGTCCTTTCACTCTGTCCGTCTGTTTGTGGATGATATGCAGTACTTAGATTTAGTCGAGTTCCCATTGCTTTCTGAAAACTTGTCCAGAAATGAGATGTAAAACGACTATCTATCCGATACAATGGAGAGCGGGACTCCATGTAGGGATACTACCTCGTCCATGTACAGTTGAGCTAATCTTTCCATGCTAAAGGTTTCTTTCATTGGTAAGAAATGAGCTGACTTGGTTAATCGGTCTACGATTACCCAAATCGTATCATTACCTCTTTTGGTTTTGGGTAACTTTGTAACAAAGTCCATTGTTATAAGTTCCCATTTCCATACAGGCATTTCTAACTGTTGTAGTAGTCCTGAAGGTTTCTGGTGTTCAGCCTTAACTTGTGAACAAGTTAAGCACTTGGATACGTATTCGGCTATATCCTTTTTCATTCCTATCCACCAGAAATTGTTCCTTAAATCTTGGTACATCTTATTGTTTCCTGGGTGCATAGTATACCTAGATTTATGAGCTTCTTCTAAAATCTTATTTCTTAACTCTCCTTGCTTAGGTACCCAAATTCGTCTTTTATGGAATTTCCAAATTCCATCATTTCCTTGTTCTGGTTCTTTTAAGTAACCTTTCATTCCTTCAGCATCATCTTGGATTGCTGTTTTCTGAACTTCTTTGATTTGTGCCATTAAATCTACTTGTAGATTTAACCTCAGAGCACGGACTCGTTTCTGTTTCTTATGGTACTTACGACTTAAGGCATCTGCAACTACATTTGCCTTTCCTTCGTGATATTGGATATCACAGTCGTAATCGCTTAGCATCTCCATCCATCTTCTTTGCCTCATGTTTAATTCTTTTTGCCCAAATATATATCTTAGACTCTTATGATCTGTATAAACAGTAAACTTACTTCCATACAGATAATGTCTCCATATCTTAAGGGCAAAAATTATGGCTCCTAATTCTAGATCATGAGTCGTATAATTTTCTTCGTGCTTTTTCAATTGTCTAGAAGCATACGCAATTACCTTCTTGCGTTGCATTAACACACATCCGTATCCTAATTTTGAAGCATCACAATATACTTCAAAGTCTTCTGTTCCTTCGGGTAAAGCTAAGATTGGTGTATTCGTCAACCTATGCTTTAAAATCTTAAAGGCTTCTTCTTGTCTAGGTCCCCATTCAAACTTAGCAGCTTTACAGGTTAACTTAGTTAATGGTATGGCTATCTTGGAAAAATCTTTGATAAATCGTCTATAGTATCCAGCTAAGCCTAGAAAACTTCTTATCTCCATAGCTGTTTGTGGAACTTTCCACTTCGTAATTGCGTCTATCTTAGCAGGATCTACATGGATACCTTCGTGATTTACCACATGACCTAAGAATTGTACTTCTTGCAGCCAAAATTCACATTTTGAGAATTTGGCATAAAGCCTTTCGTTTCTTAACAAAGTTAAGAGAACATGTAAATGCTCACAATGTTCTTTTTGGCTTTTGGAGTAAATAAGTATATCGTCGATGAAAACGATTACAAATTTATCCAAGTATGGTTTACAGATTCGATTCATCATGTCCATGAATGCTGCTGGGGCATTCGTTAATCCAAAGGGCATGACTGTAAACTCATAATGACCATACCTAGTTCTGAAAGCAGTTTTAGGTATGTCTTCTTCTTGTACCTTCAACTGATGATATCCAGATCTTAAATCTATCTTGGAGAAATACCTAGCTCCTTGCAGTTGATCAAAAAGATCATCAATCCTAGGTAGTGGGTATCGATTCTTAATCGTAACCTTATTCAATTCTCTATAATCAATACACATTCTCATCGATCCATCTTTCTTTTTCACAAACAGTATTGGTGCACCCCAAGGGGATGAACTAGGTTGTATGAATCCTTTGCTTAATAATTCATCTAATTGTTTTTCAATTCTAGCATTTCGGTAGGTGCTAATCTATATGGTGCTTTAGCTATTGGTGCAGTACCTGGAATTAAATGAATTCTAAACTCTACTTCTCTATCAGGTGGTAATCCAGGTAATTCTTCTGGAAAAACGTCTGGGTATTCTGACACTACCGGGATGTCCTGAAGTTCCTTATCCTTAGTGTTAATGATTACTGAAATCATATACACCATTTCCTGTTTTCTTGAATAACTAGCCAATTTCATTACTGAGATAAATTTCAATGGCTTTCGAGGTTTATCTCCAGTAATTAAAATTACTTCTCCTGTAGGGGTTTGAATTTCTACAGCATTTTTGTCACATAGGATTCGTGCATGGTTGGCTATTAACCAATCCATTCCTAACACTACATCGAATCCAGCTAAATTCATTGGTAACAAATTTGCAGAAAACTTTTGGCCTAATAGTTCTACTTTTCCTCCTTGCCAGATTTTATCTATGTTCACAGAATTTCCTTCTGCGGTTTCTACTGTGAAGTTTTGCCTAAGAGTGGTTAATGGTAACTTAAGATCTTGGTAAAATAAAGTATTTATAAAACTTTGGTTCGCACCAGAGTCAAATAATACTTTTGCAAATACGTTGTGAACTAAGAACGTACCAGCTATCACATCTGGAATGAGTTCGGCCTCTTGAGTGGTTAGCTGGAATGCTCGCGCATTTCTTTTGGTTGTTCCTTCAGCTGGTTTGGCTTGGTTAACTACAGGTTTAGCTAGCTTAGGACATTCAGATTGAAAATGACCTCTTTCTCTGCAATTATAACAAACTTTTGTTTTCTTCCTGCAGTCTTCTTCCCTATGTCCTTTCATTTTGCAAAAATTGCAAACCATGTTGCATTGTCCATAATGCTTCTTTTTGCAAATTTTGCAGAAAGGAGATGAGGAGGATTGCCCAGTTCCTTTTTTCTTGACATTACCCATACGAAATCCTTGGGTAATCTTTTGAGCTAATTCCTTCTTGCGATCTTCCTCTCTTGTGCGTACCAATTCATCTGTTAGGGTATTAGCTAATTCTACAGCATCGTCAATAGTACGAGGTCTCGCAGCTTTAACGATGTTTCGGATTTCACTAATTAAACCCCAGATGTAACGAGAAATAAGTACCGGTTCTGGCGAAGCCAGTGATGGTACTACCCTTGCGTATTCAAAGAATGTCGAAGTATATCCCCGACAATCTACTCCTAGCATACGATGACTTAGGAACTTGTTTGCCATTTGTTCCTTCTCGTATTCGGGACAGAATTTTCTTTCTACCAAACTCTTAAATTCTTCCCAACCTATGGCGTAGGCTATCCTTCTTCCTTTTGCCTGGAGGACCGTGTTCCACCATTCGAGTGCCCCTTCTTTGAACAGATTTAATGCATACATCACTTGATCCTCTGTGGCACATTTGCTTATTGCAATTACTGCCTCGGTTTTCTCTAACCAACGCAGTGTTGCAGTTGCCCCTTCATTACCTGCAAATTCTGCGGGTTTGCAGGCAAGAAATTCTTTGTAAGTGCAACCAGGCGTTGCAGCTTTCATTCTTTTAGGGAGTGGGGCCTGCTGCGGATCATGATCGTCATGATTGCCGCCTCTATTTATGCTGTTGCTGCCGTTATCTTCTGGAATACGTTTACTAGGAATTAATTGTGGTTCGGCAGGTTTCTGAACACCAGCTACAATTTCTGGAATAGCATGAGCTATCCCTTGGGCGATAAAGTGCTCGATATCTTGTCGAGTTATATATTGATCTTCCTGTTCTTGCTCAGATTGATTTACTTCATTAATTGGTTCATTATTAGCGTTTTCCATCTGCTAATTGGTAAAATTATTAGTGTCTAACTTATCAATGATAAAATTCACATAGATAAACACATAGATTATCACAACATACAAGCATAACCCAAAATTGTCGATTTCTCGACTTTTACTTTGTTATGGTAAATTGTATATGCATCCATACACACCGTATTTTACAGAGTTTTATTGCCCATTTTACAGAATTTTAAGTTACTATCATACAGTACGGCTTTCTGTGGTTTAACTGACGGTTCTAGTAACGATGCTCCCTCTCATCGTACTTCCAAGTTAGATGCTCTCCCATTTCCCTGATCCTATTACCTGTACCTATCAGTTCTTCACCGAACTGACGAAGTTCAGCTAGGTTTTCATTACTCATGGGAGGATTTGGGAGTGGTTCTGGGTCAAATTGTGGAAGGAAGCTATAAGGACTGTTAACTATATTTTGGAATTGCCAGTCATTAGTCCACCATTCCTCCATTTGGCCTAATGGTCTGGTATGAACTAGTGGGTCTGGAATAGCTGGTCCTAGGTTTAGTGGGAATTGAACTGTAGCCGGGTAAGAGAAGAGATTATCGTTGATAGGCTCTAAAACATCACAATTCTCCAGTAGGCGATCTATTTCGTCCTGGAACGTGATTTCCTCAGACTGTTTAGAGCTTTCGCCAATCTCTATTCCCTTTTGTTTCAGATCTATTCCTATTTCCTTTTCGGGTGATTTCGAACCTTCTCCAGTTTCTATTTCCTTTCCCTTGTTCATGATCACATGATTTTCTATTTTAGGGGGTCTCCTAGTGGCAGGTTTCCTACGGCGCACTTTCCTCCACCCTATGTATCTTCTCTTCTTTTTAGGTTTGGCTTTTTCCAGCGGTGGAGCTTTGAATTCCACAGGTTCTTCTATGTCAGCAATGTAACCAGTAAAGTCGTGAGAGACTTCGATAGGCACTGGATATAAGTTGAGATTCTGGAATGCTTCCGACATCTCATTCATGCTGCATAGTATATATGCAAAATGCAATGTTAAAACTTTGGAACAAAGTTTAACAAACAAACACTGAAGTTTTATTGCATATTACTTTTTGTACAGAAATAACGGAAATATACACACTGGAATTTTATTTATTTACGGGATTGTGATTTTTCTTACTAGCCCCAACTTATTGGATATTTAGAGATTAGTATTTTCTACTACAGTAGCTAGCATATAGAGATTTGCCCATTTCCCGTCTATTTTATCTTCCCAAGGTGTACTATTACCCAACTCTTGGACTTCTGGGTTAAACCTAACTCTCTTGGTTCGGGGTTTCTTTGTCTCCTGACTCTTTTTAAGTATCGAATCCCTTTTCTCTGGGGAAAGTGGATTCTCATAGTTTGCCTTGCGGACAAAGATTCCTTCTTCTAGGTTTACTGGGTTTCTAGAAGAAGATGCCACATCTAGTTTGTGGTAGATAGCAGACAGCTTTTGCTTACCCATACTGTAACTAAAAATAGCCAGTTAATAAAACATATAATCACCGAATAACAATTAGTAAAATTAAGCATTGTCCAAATACTTAATTTAGGCTTAATCAGTGGCTCGATCAGTGGCTCAATTTAATTATTAGCTCTGATACCACCTTCGCTGTCACGGCTCCCCGACCCACCCTGGACGGAGTCGGGGCCCGCGAGGCAGTTCCCGTGGTATTTAATTTATGCGGCAGCGGAAGTCTTTTTACAACAGGATCTTTTCACCGTAAAATCCCATAATTTACAATAAGTTGATTTCACACAGAAATCTTTATTTTTCAAAACACGTTTTATTGGTTTATTTACACTGAGCCACTTCTCTGAGCTTGATAGTGCTTTACTGCACTTTTCCTGGATCACACAGATCACCTGAAACATGTTTGAAAAAGGTTTTGTCAGCGGGGAAATACTGAGTGAATCATTCTGTTTTCTAAAACGACCCGTTAGTTATAATTTACAGTATTAAGAGCGATTACAATGTTTCTATCAACCAATTATCAAGAATGGGTATTTGTCACTCGATTCATTTCTGTGACTGTGGTCATACCACTATTGGGTACCGTTGCCCTAATAGTGACGGTGTACTCACACAGAGTAATAATAACTCACATAGAGTAATATTCACTCACATAGAGTGATAATAACAGTAATGTGCACAATACCCCACATACCAGCTGTAATTTGGTGATTACAAAGACTTAATCCCTGTAATTATAACCTTGAAAATAATTTGAAGTATTGTAAAACTTACTCACAAACGGTGAGAAAACAATTTAAAAAGGAGAATGACTCACATTGCAGATTAACGAGCAATAGATATAAGCCTACTGATTAGCCTTGATTACACCTAGTTTTAACACAATGCACACACACAGGTTAGTAACTAATACAGCAATTACGTCAATTCACGAGATTAAACCTTCACAACGATTAATCAGTGCAATACTCGATAATTCAATCGGATTCACAACGAATAACAGAGCATAGTCCGAATTCGAACAGCACTCTAATATTCAAGTCGAAATCACGACGAATAATCAAAGTACAAGCTCAATTGAGCAGCACCTAGACTATCGTTGGATAGTTATAATCGATCGGACGTTGAATCGTAATAGCGATCGAGTTATTACCCTGATTGCGGCAGCGTTTCGATAATTGTGTGTGTGTGTTGGACTGTTTCTGTGATAACTTGATCTACGTAACTCGGATTTACGTCGTTCCAAAGACAGAATTCAAGTCCCAACCCCCTCTATTTATACCCGAAATTTGACACCGTCGCGTAGCGCGAGGGGTACCCCCTATAGGCGTCGCGCTACGCGAGTGGTAACCTATGTTCATAGGGTAGCTACGTGTGTAACTAGACTTGCTGTGTTGACAGTTTTATCAAATTCGATTTTGATTGAAAGTTATGAAGATAATCGTTGGCTAGGGTTTATCCCCCCCTGAGTTTTAGGGGCCCTGATCCTGATTCCGATTGTTCTGGAAATTTTAGGGTTAGTGCAGAATTACTTGGGTTTCTTAATTAGGGTTTCCTTAATAGCTAATTACCATCCTAATTATGGATTTTAGTGACAGTTGTTGCAGTAGCGCTATAGGAGGTGCACCTCTCCCATTATTCTCAGGGGGTATTGTTAGGAGGATTCTAGTTTATCTTGAGTCTTGGGTAAACACTAAAGCATCGGGATACTTGGACTATCACTGGGTGGACTGCGACACTAGCACGGCTGAAACTATTTTTACTACTTAAATTGTGGATATGAGTTGTTTAATCTACTATGCTATTATTCAAACTTGTATACTCGCCGGTACATTTTGTACTGACCCTATTTTAATACATGTTGCAGGCTGATAGGGTGCTGACGACATGGAATCAAGCTAGGATGAAGCTTAGAAACTCACCTAGTTAATTTAAGCTATGAACAATGTTTTATATTCAGTGTTCTGTTTGGTACTTGTGATTTATCTTTTTGGTGTTGATGTTTTGATAGACAAATTTTGCATAAAATCTATTAATCTATATTGAAACAATAGTGTTATGAAATCTCATGAGCAATCTGAACGCTTAGTGCCCGCACCCCGATGTTTCCGCCATCGGTTGGGGTGTGACAAAAAGTGTTGTGAACTTTGGTTATCATTTTATCTCTGTTCTAAGTTCCTCGTTTTGATTCTAATGAGCAAGTTAGGACCCATGAAATCACACAGAAACTCAGTGTTAGAATGTGTACTTAGACGAGTTATACTTTCGTGTGTATATACTTATCATACTTAATATTTCAATACAAATCGTTTGTCTAAACCGAATACTCATACACCCTCGTTTCCCCAATCTCAACATCTCGTCAATTCGCGAATAAACGAAAAAGCTTTGCAAAACCGTGAGTATACCCGACCCCTTTTACTTTTTAAACTTTTTGGTGCAACACGTTCATGCTATCAAGCTCACACAAACACACATACTTTATGCTTAATCGCAAACAAACAATCCAATATACATGCTTAATACGTTATGCTTTATTTCGTATGTGTTGGACTATTCTTATGCTTAATACTTATCGTTAACTTCGTACAAACCTCCCTTAACATGTATAGCGCTATAGGAGTGACGCACCACCCGTATTCTTGAGGTCATGTTAAGTTAAACATAACGGTCTTATCCTTGCTACGATAAGACTACGCTAACGGTAATCTTTGGGTTGACATTTATAGTTGCATGCCAGTTATACGTTAATTTTAGATAACAAATTTTGCCATGTGGATTTGTTTAAACTTTTTATACGTATGCTAGTAGTTAAACTTGTATACTTGCCAATACTTTTGTATTGAACTATACTTTGAAACGTGTTGTAGGAATTTGATGGCGATGATGATGATGAAATATAGTAGGATTGACTAGAAACACACTTTAGAATCCTAGCATTGTTGTTGTATTTGTTTCATGTACGTTGTTGTATTTGTTTCATGTACTTTGTTGTATTTCGTTTCCAATGTTGTACTCGAATGTTTATCAATGAAATTAAATTTGGTTTATTAAATATTGTCGCAAAATAGTGTTATGAAGTCTCTTACAATCTTATTTTGTCTCTCTCCGATGTTTCTTCCATTGGTTGGAGTGTGACAGTTTCAAACCCAACCGTTTAATCAAATGTCACTCGACCCACTAGAAAATAACAATCTCATCCACCAATTCGCCTGTGCATATCGCGAACCACAACAACAACTTGATAACAATGACGATAGTGAACCGGTTCAAGAAGAAGAAGAAGAATATGAAGAAGAAGACAATGAAGAAGTTGATATCGTCCCAATATCCGGTGGTCGGAGAGCTTGGACGAGCAATGAGGAGGTCGCCTTGACCAAGTCATACTTGCATATCTCCGAAAACAAAAAACATTCAAATGAACAAAGAAGAGTCTTGTTTTAGAGACGAGTTATGGCACATTTTTCCAAACTTCCCGGTTCGACCGAACGCAACATGGATCAAATGACTTTAAAGTGGAGAGATTTGAACCGAAAAATAAGTAAATTTAAGTCTTGCTTCATTCAATTGGTATTTTTTTTAAAGCTATTACTATATTTTGTTATTTTTTATCTTATTATAAAATATACTTTTTTTTTTATTTTTGTATTTTTTATAGACCCGAAATCCACAAAGCGGAGCGAGCGAGTCGACTATCATAAAAAAAACGCCCTAAAAGATTATTGGACGACGTACCGCCATAAATCTTTTGCACACTTGACGTCATGGGAGGTTGTGAGACATCATTTGAAGTGAATACCGGTTACGTTTGTCGGTTGTAAGATATAGAAACAATTGCTTGGCCGGTTAAGGTATATTTTGGATTACTCGGCAAAATAGAATCAGTTGCATGACCCTTCTTTTTAAAACTTGGCTGGTTTAGGTATATTTTGGATTACTTGTTCGGCGAGTAATGATTTTAATTTTGCCTCGGGTGGAGTTGTTTTTAATTTGTATGATCTAGAATTGATAAAATCATTCTGTCATGAATCTATATACAATCTAATAAATGATTACAAGTTAAAGCTAGATATATATTACTATCATATTTTATTTAATCAATTTTTCTTTTCTTTTCATCCAAATCCTTTTATAACCCTAAATAAAGAAATTTATAAGAAACCAAGTTTTAAACACGTGTCATTTATTGAAGGCATCTTTATATATATACGTATCTTATATTAACTAAATAAATAAATAATAAATTAATATTAAATCTTATCATACTTTAATAAAACATTATCCTCAAATCGAAATTGTTAATTTAATATATTTTTTAAAACAAATACCTCTCTTTTCTATTTATCTTATATTAAATATATAAATAATAAATTAATATTAAATGTTATCCTAATTTATTAAAAATATATATTTTTTTATTATTTGGTATACAAAATTATATTTATTCAACTCATGTAAAATGCGGGGTTTTTAAAAATTTAACTTTTGTTATTTACTATACAAAGTTACATTTATATAACCCGTGTAATACATGAAGTTTTTTAAGATATAACTTTTTTATCATTTGCTATGTAAAATTAGATTTATTCAACACGTGTAATACACAGGGTTTTAAGGATATAATTTATTTTTATTATTTGGAAGATTTTCCAACCCGACTATACACGGGTTTTTTAAAGATACGACGTTTTTAATATTTAATATACGAAATTACATTTATTTAATATGTGTAATAAACATAGTTTTTAAAGATATAACTCTTTTTTAGATCTATTCAACACGTCTAATATATTGGGTTTTTACGGATGTATTTTTTATCACTTGGTAGATTTATTCAACCCGATTATACAAGGGCTTTTTAAAGATACGACATTTTTAGTATTTAGTATACAAAATTATACTTATTTAATCTGTGTAATACACATAGTTTTTAAAGATATAACTTTTTTTTATTATTTGATAGATAAAATTACATTTATTTAACCCGTACAATATGCGAGTTTCATAAAGATATAACTTTTTATTATTTAATATATAAAATTACATTTATTTAAACTGTGTAATACACGGGGTTCTAAATAAAACCCGCGATACTATTTTAATATTGTTACTTTTTTACGCATTTATGACATAATAAGTCACCATTAAATATGAAAATATTTTATTAGTCACATATAAAACGTTAACTTAGATCAGAATTTCATAACAACTAATCGTTAATAAACTCAATATAACTATTAATAAGGGGTTGTTTCGCAACATCTAAATGGTTAAGTGCTGAATAAGTAAGAGGTCTAAACTATTAAGTGGTGAACCAGTAAGAGGTCAGTAAGAGATCTGAACCATTAAGAGCATGTATATTGCTTAACAATTCAGAGGCAAATCTCTGAACCGTTCAAACATCTGTTCGTGAAACAAACAAACTGAACCATTAAGTGCTGAACCAGTAAGAGGTCTAAACCCTTAATAGCCTCATTAAGAGGTAAACAAACAGCCCCTAAGAAAAGTACAGTGCAATTTACGTACCTATGGTATGTGGGCGACATCAACCCGAGTCCCTATTTAAAAAAAAACTGGATACTTGAGTCCCTGTCGTTTAATTTTCGCTACACTTTGCATCCCTCCGTCAAGTGGTTAACAGTTTAACCGTTAGTTCAAAGAGTATTTTGGTAATCTCGTAAGCCTAACACATTGAATCCCTCAAAATTAAAACCCCTAACACATTGAATCCCTCCTAATAGGGCCGACCTGAGAATTCGTGTACCCTGTTCGAGCTCGAAAAAATGTGCTCTTAGGTCTTAACGAAATTGGGTATTTGGCTCACTAAATGTCTAAACCTAATGCCAAAGAGGCTAATAACTAATCTAAACTATAAGAATAGTTTTGTAATGGGGCCTATCTTGGTGTTTGTATGTGTATACGCTATTAAAACAATATTTTACATATACTTATCGGATTTTTTTCATAAAAAGATGTGTCAATCAAAATATCGGGCCCTGGCCAGTGGTTCTTCCCGCCCACCCCGGGCCGGCCATGCCTCCTGAATAAAACCCTAACACATTAAACCCCTCCACCTCACAACCTACCACCACCCTCCTCACCACTCGCCACCACCCACCCCACCACTATCACCACCAGTCACACCATCACTACAGTACCTGCCACCAACTGCAACCTCTGACCACCACTGCCTCACTAGAATAATTGGTGTACCGTAACAAAAGATTGACCCACCACCACCATATTTCGTTTATTGTGCACCGTCACAATCCACAATCACCATTTTAGTCACCAACAACCTCATAATCAATTTGCATCCAGCTACTGCTAACCTAACTGTTTAAACACTAAATAATCAATTTTGCAATAAACAGACCTTGACAAAAAAAAGTTATAGAAAAAAAAAAGTTAAGGATCAAGGGTAAAATAGTCTTTTCACCCATTTTCCAACAACCAAACTAACAGGGACTTGATAGAAGGGTGCAAACTTAAGCGAAATGGAAGCCCCATGGATGCAAGTGTCTATTATTTTATTTGAAAATAGAGACTCGGGTTGATACCGCCCACATACCATAGAGACACAAATTGCACTTTACTCTAATAAGAATAAAAAATCTAATCTACAACATACTAATAAAGCTATTTTCATTCACTTCAAATAAAAGTTGGATTTTAAAAGATACACATAATACATAACTTCAGTCATATATGAAGAATATATATCTATTTATGTATTACATATTTTCAATATTCAGCATGTGTAATAATTATGCTATTTTGGTATTCCAGCCTTACTTATTAACGTAGGTCGATTTTTGTGATTAATATAAGTTAGATGTGTGAATTTCATATGATAATAACAATTCGCCAGTTAATGTTGTTTTTATGGACTATATGATTATATCGTTTCTATCATACAACTCCATGTAATATACGAGTGTATAACCTAGTATATTTATTTATTATATATTTAAAAGAAAATTTATTTATTTATTTATTATACATTATACATTATACATTTAAAGGAAAATTAGAGGAATAGTAACCATGCCATTAAGAGTATGTCACATAGTCCACTAGATTGGTAACATTAAACTATTATTATTATTATTATTATTATTATTATTATTATTATTATTATTATTATTATTATTATTATTATTATTATTATTATTATTGTAAATTTCATTTTTACTCCTTATTCTATTTATAATAAACGTTTATAACCCATTTGATTTTCTAAAAATTTTGTTTTTATGTAATAAATTTCGTTTGTTAACTAAAAAAATTAAAAAAAAAAAATGGAATGTACGACTATTTTTAGTTCTGTTTTTGTTAACATTCTAGTGTAAATTGTTTTGAAAACAAAGTTTTATTTAAAATCGATTACTTTTTGGGTATCGTTTGTTACAGCGAATGACGTTATCGTTACGGTACTGTAACAAACCTAACGACTTATGTGCGAACAACATCATTGCCGATATTTTGCCATAATAAAAATGATATCAGTGTTTACGTCGCGGAAGGAAAATAAACTAGTATATTTTTATAAAAGGACTAATTATATGATTAATAATTAGGCAATCAAATGAAACCAGAATAGAGGTCTATTCGTATTATATAACTTTAACAAACTAAATAAACGGACCCGAAAATGTAATTGAACAGATATTCTTGCATGTGTTTGCTTTTTTCAGTGGAAAAATCATACACACCTACAACAACTTCGAAATTACATCTACCTATAATGTGAGACTTTGAACCCTCGCAACTTTGAGAGAGAGAAAAATTTCAACACCTTGATACCATTTGTCTACATACCATGCCTTAAAAATGAACTTGCTTGTGTCCATTTGCCATTTGTTAATATGTCACACAAACACAAACAAGCACATGTAAAATTAATAAACATCAACAAACACCTATTACCACATTACCACGTTATAAATAAGCAATATGTTGTTGCCTTATATGGTTGTACCCTATGCATAGGGTGTTTTTCAAAAAAAAAATTGATTTTTTAGTTTCAACCTAAAAGAGTAAAAGTCTTTTATTTTTTACATTTTTACCCATTTGATTTTTTCACTTTTAACCCAAAGCTTTTCATCTTTTGCAATTTAACACAAACACTTTTTTATGTTCAACTTTGTCCCTAATACTTTTATCTTTGCAAGTTTTTCGTTTTATATTTTGTTTTAATTTGCGAGTCAACATGCTGCAACGTGCGTGTGAGGTTCAATGTTTTTTGTCTATTTTTTTTTCCCGTTTGATAGACCCATCACAACGCGCCTATTTTTCTCCGTTTGAGAAGTTCATCGCAACGTGCGAGTCCTAGATCGACTTAGTTATTCTTTTCTACGTTTTACGTTACGGTCTAATTTTTCGCATTAACATGACACAACGGGTGTGCGTGGTTCAACAATTTTACGTTTGTTTTTTCATTTGGTGTTATTTATTCCATTTTTATTTATTTTATTTTTACGAGTTTTCCTGATATTGGTGGTCGCTGGCAGTGGTGTGGCATTGGTGCTACTTGGCACGATTTTACGAACGTATTTAACTTTTTAAGTTTTTTACTAATAATTTGTTTCGATTTTACCCTTATACCTCTTTTACTTTAAATAAAACTATTTTTTACGTGCATATTTTTATGTGTTTATCGATATGAATTCGATTTGCAGTACGTTTCGACGTAAACTTTTTCTAAAAACGAGATAGGTCAAATATAATACGTTTTCGTATAAAAAACCATTTTTATGTACGTTTTGGTATACATTCAAGTTGGTGTATGTTTCGGCGTAAACTTTTTTGGGGAACGAGTCAGGTCAAATATAATATGTTTTTCGTGCTTATTTTTTAAATGTTTGGTAAAATTTGCTTCGAGTGGAGTCAAATTGGGGTTTCTTTTTTTCCTTTTTTTAAAGTTCTAATTAATCTCTTTTAATTATACGTGTCAAATTTTCCGTTACATGTGTTACGTTTTCTATGTATGAGTCGGGTCACATATAATACGTTATGATTGTAGGATATAAATTTGATTTACTTTATGTTTTGATCCAATCGCAACGCTTATATAGGTTACATTGAGTTTAATCGGGAAACGTCGAAATACACGTTTTCATATGATTAACATATCACATAACATTTGGACTAATCTATTTGATGTTTGTGACGTACCCGTGCTACAACACGCGCGGGTCTTATTGCTAGTTAAGGTTTAATTTGTATTCTCACGATAACTTAGAGTTATGATATAGATATGGCTTTTGATTTATAGTAAAGGAGTGTTATAAATACATGCTTCTTGATAATTGATTGTGAACGATCTCAATCGTAAAATTAAGAAGCCACTTGAGTTTAAAAAAAAAATAATGCATGACTTTTAAAGACATGCTTGATAATATGACCTTTTACTATTCTGCATTTTTAACATTAAAAATCAGTCTTGTATTTATGTTTATATACTTATGTTAATTGAAATAAGTTTATCTACTTTAGTTTTATCATTGAAATACTCAGATATGTTCATCCCATGCGCGTAACATTTTTTTTGTAACTAATCACATATTCAGTCTCTATCCGAATAACCGTCTCGTTACCTGTCCAGAATGTTTCATGCTTCGATTTTACCCGTTAAGTTTGAGTTTTTTGCCGCCCCTATGAAAACATACTCTCTTTCACATGAAAATTTAAAAATCAGTCTTGTATTTATGTTTATATACTTATGTTAATTGAAATAAGTTTATCTACTTTAGTTTTATCATTGAAATACTCAGATATGTTCATCCCATGCGCGTAACATTTTTTTGTAACTAATCACATAGTCTCTATCCGAATACCCGTCTCGTTACCTGTCTAGAATGTTTCATGCTTTGATTTTACCCGTCAAGTTTGAGTTTTTTGCCGCCCCTATGAAAACATACTCTCTTTCACATGAAAATGATACCATTCGTGTTCGAACAATCACTAACTCTTAATGTCATTTACTTCAAATAAGATTGAAAAATTATAATTGTATCATTAACGATATAAATCAGACATAAAACGTGGAAAATGGATATTCCAGTGTACTAGCAATATATAATATCATATTTTTATTTTAAGGACAACGTTTTTTCGTAGGTTAAAATAATGTTGTTATAAATTATGTTTCACATAAAAACAGGAGTAAACTGTCATTTTGGTCCCTGTGGTTTGGTCACTTTTGGCACTTTAGTCCAAAACTCAAACTTTTTGCATCTGGGTCCCTGTGGTTTCTGTTTTATTGCCATTTTGGTCCAAAAATGAAATCAGGTCATATTTGTCTTATAAGATCCTGCTATTTTGTCCTTTTCCGCTGAGGCAAAATGATTATTTCTTTTTTATAAATAAATACCATATTTTATAAGACAAATATGACCTGATTTGCCCCTGAGGAAAATGACAAAATTACAGGATTTTATAAGACAAATATGACCTAATTTCATTTTTGGACTAAAATGGCAATAAAACTGAAACCATAGGGATCCAGATGCAAAAGGTTTGAGTTTTGGACTAAAATGGCAAAAGTGACCAAACCTCAGGGACCAAAATGGCAGTTTACTCTAAAAACAGATTTAATTTAGTTACATTTATTATTAAAACTTTATGGCATGTCATGAAAATATGAATATTAACTTTTAAATTATTATAAAATATAAAATAATGTGCTTGTTTTGTTCGTTATAATTACCATACAAAGCAATATTAGTTTGAAAAACTTAACTATCAAAACTTTAGATTTCGAAACACGTATTAGACCGTGGGGTATGGTGTGACGGAGATTTGGGGCATGGGTTGACACGTGGACTTCGAGGAGCATCGCTGGTCAGTTGTATGTTGGATCGGTACGGCGGGGCGGGGCGTTGCTAGCCCGCGTGGGTTGGCCACGTGTTTTTTTTTTCAATTATTATAAAAATACACACAAAATTAAAAAAAAAAAAAAGCCTAAAATTATTATTAAAATTTCCTAAAAATTACAAAATCCTACAAAAAAAAGGATTACAAATCTAAAAAAAACATAATTGGACATATAAAAAAACTCCTAATTAAGCGCTAGGTAGATTTCGAACAGGGCGAGCTTGTCAAACGGCTTCCGCTCCTTGCCTCGGAACTCGATGTTGGCCATCTCCACCCGGTCTTCATGACTTATATTACCGTCCGGGACGCTGTCGTAGTAGGCTTTAAAACGGTCGAGCTTCGGTCGTAGTTCGCGCCACTTGTGTTGGCACGCGTTTAGATTGTGCTGGTCGTTCCCCACGTTGTGCCGGTAGCTAACGAAAGCTTTCGGCTAGTAACAGGTCTCACCGGGTTGGCGGCCCTTCATCACGTCCACGACGCTCGTTACAAGTGCTACCTCTTCCTCGTGCGTCCATGTGGCCATTTTTCAAGTGTGGGTAACGGGTTCGGGTAGGTGGAGTGAAGGGTTGGGGTAGCGATGTAGACAGGCGGTGGGGGTTTTATAGTAGCTGGGGTATGGGTTTGGCTTGGTCAACTGTTGTTTTTTAAATTTAAATCCTAGCACCTATAGCCTAGCCAACCCAGCCAATGAGAGCTGTCACAGAAGACCGCTAGGCCCGCCCAACAACCGGGCTGAAACCCCCACCCAAGGGGTCACGTCGAAACCCAAGACCACCCGGGGTGATGACTTGGGCATTTGTACCCAACCCACGCCCCAACCCCGTCTCATACCCCATAGTTATGCGAGAAATACGTTGATCAATGACCCTATACACGTATCTACTAATTTAGCCATAAACATTTGCACATGGAACATTGAATTACATGTCAATTTCTTAACCATAAACCTCTAGCAATCAATGACCTATATACGTATCTACGAATTTAGCCAAAAACTAAAAAGAAAACACGTATATACCATTTTAAACATTAAAAAAAAACTTGCATGCCTATCATATTTTCGACCAATCTGATTCGGTGTATTGTGTATCATTTAACATTGTAAATTAAAGTTCAATAAGAATATCAAATTGTTTTTAAAATTGGGTTGACGAGCCAATGAGCCTAATTACACTACTAGAAATTTGGCTATTTCCTTCACGCTTTTACATTACAAATACGTTGCAAAATTCAGATTTATTACTAATTTATGACAAAACCTTGATGCTAGTGTAAGAACTGTACCTGAGCACATCTACGGATTGGGTAATTGGGTGAGAAGTGATCCAACCTTCAGTCTGCAAAATAAAACACCGTTAGGACTCGTTACAGAAATAGGGTTATTCCTGTAACCACCCTCCGACGTGAGAATAAGTATTCGTTGTGGGAGTGAAGAAAAGAGTAGAGAGAGTTGAGAAGAGTAGGGAATGAATTTACCTTTGTGATGAACTCCTCTATTTATAGTTATGGGTGACTATTAGGGTTTCCCCATATTTTGGGAAGTCGGTTAGGCGACTCCTGATTTGTCGGAGATATTGACGAATGAAGATATGCTCGAATATCTTCCTTATTCGCGTTTTGTCAACGGGTTGTATTTGACTCGGAATGACCAAGCCGGGTCATTCCTCCACATGTCCCCCTAGTCCGATTCTATGGGGCATGACATGGTGTCGGACTCTAAGAGAGCAATGCAACCAAAATGAAAAAAATGGAAAAATAAAATGTGGACTGCCCAAATGATGTAAACATGTCACCCTATGCGATGCCTGATATCTGAAAAGGCATTTTGTGGCGGCGCCAGTTGTCACGTCAACAGTTTCCCCATGATTATCGAAGCGGCCACACGTTGTTTTAGGCTCCATTTTTAAATTTCAAAAATGAAAAAATTAGGGCTATAAATTATAGGCTGATCCCCAAAAGGTGAGAACTTCTCTTCCATTTCTTTAACCGCTGCTGCAAAACTTATCGATTGTTCTCATGGCCCCCAAAACTTCGGATGCTGTGTCCCGTGATGAGCTCTGTACTTCAAGTGGAGCCGAACTTCCTTCGATGCACTCCTACAAACGTACCACATAAGGCCGGAGTGGCATCCGATAATGCCTTCTGAAAAAGATATTGCCTTTCCGTTGAAAAACGGTAAGATCACTCTTTTCGCCGAATTCTTCAAGTTCTGCAACTTCCGGCTTCCGATAACAAGCTTTTGTAAGTCGCTGTTGGATGAATACGCCATGCACATATCTCAAATGCACCCCCTTGGTCTTGCCAAGCTTCGTCATTTTGAGTATGCCTGTTTAAGTTTGGGGTTCTTACTAGAACGGCTCATGTTCCGGGCTTTATACTCCCTGGTGTGGAAAACCTCCTTTTTCACTTTTGACCGACGAAGCACTGACACGACATGTCTTCGACTCGTTCCTGCCAGTTGCCGAGATAAAGACTGGAAAAAGAAGTTCTTTTATGTGGAAGCCGATGTGATTCCCGGGGAGGTGCATTGGCAAATGATGTCAGCGAAAGAGAAAGTAAAAGATGTCACGCCGCAGAAGACAGAGAAAACGCCTTATTTAAGGCCTTGACCTCCCATCCTTCCGAGATTACCATCATACTTGACGGTGCCCTTGCTTTGGTTGGGATGAGCTTGTGCTGGCGTGATGTCCAAATCTACCCCGCGTTCTGTACCGTGGATGGGTGTAAGTCTTCGGCCCCCGTGTGTTAAATATATAAATGAATTTGTTATAACCAATTTCTTATTGTGGTATGTTTGTTATTTCAGCACCTTTGACGTTAGCCAACTTTTTATATCCAGAAAAGGCACCCGCTATTTCTCCGATGGACCGTCCATTGCGTCTTGGAGAAGAGGACATCTTACGGGCTAATGTTAGCAATTTCCTTATTTTGCCCTCTCACCTGGATAGGGTCCTCCAGGTCTTTCCCCTCACTGGTGACGTGGAAAAGGTTGATCCAACCACTCCCGCTCAGAGGAAGACTATACGAATCCGGAGAACCGGAGGTGAAGGAAGCACAAGAACCCAGCCATCCAGGGACGCCAACCCTGTTACTGCCACCGCCCACGAAACGGAAAAAGTTTCTGAAGTTGGCGTGGGTATGACTATGGTGGTGCACCAGTTGGACCCCCGTCGAAGAAGGTCAGGACCGTGATGCCCCTTTTAACCAATTTTGAGGTGCGAAGGTGCGGCATCCTTGTTGGGATTGGTAAGTGTGTTTAGGATATCCTTTTAATCCTGCTCAACAACCTTTCCTCACTTGCCTTTTTTGGTTGGAGGTACCCCACTCGTAGCATCCTCTGGCTTTGATAGTTATTTCTTTCCCGCTCCAACTACTGGGAGTGAGATGACGACTATCGCCATGAACGCCATTGTTACCGGCTTAGCTGCCACTTCTGTCGTGTCTACCACCGGGACTCCTATTACCCCGGCGGTCCATTCTGGCCCCATATTGACTGAGGCCATAGTTATTACAACCACTGCTGCACCAGTCGTTGCTCCCTTGGTACCTTTTAAGGTTCTCCCTGATCCATCCTCAACATCCAGCCGAAAGAAATCTGACTCAGCTGCAACGCCGCTCGCCCCTGTCACTTTACCTTCTTCGTCTTATGAGTTTTCTAGTGATAGCGCCTTGAGTCATGATGAGGCAACGGGGCCCAGTAGTGGGGCACGTGATGAAACACCGCATATTGAAGGTCTATATCTGCTGACCATCACACGGGACCCGCAAATGACTGATAGGCCATATAAGCCCCGCTGGAAGGTCGCCGAATCCACCCGTCTTATATATCCACAGGTAATCAACCACTGAGTGGATCATGCCTTCCCCATGGCGGAGGTGTCTTATGTGGAGGGCCAGGACTCCGGGACGCTGTTAGACTCCACCTTCGCTGACGCCGTAGCCGGGGTGAAAAGGATTGCCGAGATCAAATGCCGCTGGGGTCAGGATAACCGTGAACTATGATGTGCGTAAGTGTGTATAGTTTTTAGTGTATATTTTTAAGCCCTTTTACACTTTATAGCCAAGTTTTAAATTTATAAAACACGATATTTACTAACACTAAACACACATATGGGCAAGTGCACCCATCGTGGACGTAGTATAGTGTTGGTAAGATACCGAGGTCGTCTAAGGACAAAAGAGCTTTTAGTACCGGCTTATCCTCAACGTCTAATCAAATCAAAAAGTTAGAAAAAGGTTTTTAAACTAGAAAAATAAAACTAACTAAAATGCTGAAAAATAAAATAAAAGTAAAAACAGATAGACAAGATGAATCACTTGGATCCGACTCGTGTGTAGTGTAACCTTTGATTATTTCCGCACTTTTGCACATTTTAAGAGATTATCTTAGTTATTGTAGTAGGCCCCTCTTTTGAAGGTGACGTTACCCTCAACCCAGTAGTTTGAGTCAGCAAGGATACAATCCTAAAGGGTCGGATTATTGAAAGATAACTAATTAAGTTATTAATGCATAATGTGGTAGGCCCCTCTTTTGAAGGTTACGATACCCTCGGCTAAGTAGTCTGAGTCAGTAGGGGTAGAGTCCTAAGTAGCCGGGTTAAAGTTTTAATAGTACTTTAACTTATGAGGGGATCAAAGAATTTGGACCCCCGCCATCCAATACTAGTGGGTATTGAAGGAGGTCCTACTAAATTTGACCCAGGCCCTTTACAGGATCTATACACTGAACAATGGCAAGACTCTTACCAAACCGTTCCCTTAACCCCCGACCAGGTAGCCAATATATCTCCATATATACTGTGGAGATATGAATGGTGAAAATCTTTTAATTTATATAGACAGTAAATAATGCCAAGACACCACGGAAAAACGATAAGGAAGAATCACCTTCAACATAAGAAACTAGTTATTAAAGTCACTAATACATAACCAAATAAAAAGTGCGAAAAGATTAAAAATAAAAAGTATTACACTAAACACTTGTCTTCACCAATTGATGTAAGAGACTTAGGCAAATATGGCCTTTGATTGTCAAGAACTCTTACGATCAATTTTGGATCCCGAGACGACTCACACACTCTATGATGAACAATGGATGATGGTGGTGGATGATGGTGTTGTGATGGTGGTGGGTGGTGGGTGAAGTGTGAGAGAGGTGGTGTGCCAAGGGATGAGTTGCAAGTGATCCAAGCACTCATATTTATAGGCTGAACAGAAGCTCGGGCACGGCCCCGTGTCCATCCTCCTTCTCTTTCTTCATTAATTGCAGTTTGTCTGCATTAGTTGACCACGCCCACGTGTTCGCTGAGCACGACCCCGTGTGCAGAAGCGTGTCTGTACAATCAAGATTTCCTCAGATTCTCCGAATCTTAGAGTTGACCACGACCCCATGTCCAGTGGGCACGCCCCTGTGGTGGGTGATAGAAGCTTCTACAGCTTTGTCTTTTCTGCTGACACTTGGGCATGCCCCCGTGCTCACTGAGCACGGGGCGTGTTCAGCCTTCTATTCTCATGTTTGCTTGGGAAGATGCTGTCAGGAGGTCGGGCATGCCACATTTGTTCCTTTTCTTGTATTTATGTTAGATTTAGCTGCCTTTTTTGCTTCTTTTGTTCATTTGAGCTCATTTAATCCTGAAAATATAAAAGGAAGACAAAAACACACTTTTTCCAACATTAGTACTAAAAAAGGGTCAGTTTTATGCCACAAATGATGTAATTTATATGTTGCATTTTGTGCACATCAAATACCCCTACACTTGAATCTTTGCTTGTCCTCAAGCAAAACTCTTTATAATGTGGCTTTACACTCCCAAATGGAATGGGTAGAAGAGAAGGTTTTTGGGTTTGTCATAGAGTGTCGGGATTTCCAAGATTCTTTATTAAGTTTTATTTTTATTTATATTTATCTACAATCCTATTCGTCATAATTTATTAAAAACGTTACATAAGATAAATTACTTATTAGGGCATAACATGCCTTTTTAAAATTCCATTTATATACAAGTTCACATACCTCACGGGTGATCACTCAATACTCGGCCGAAGATGTATTTTAGTGAATCACTCGAGAGCGGCATGGAACCTACTCCTACCATAGGCTTGCCAAGCAATCAATCCTCCTCCTTTTTAACTATACACCTTTGTAAATATCAAGAGGACTTTTGGCTGAAGGGTTAGGCTTGGGCTAAAGGTGGGTGGTTGGGTTAGTGGTTAGTAAAAGGGCGAAAAGCGTAAAAAGCGTCGGTTTTCATAAGACTCGTTATTTTTCAAAACTTTTTATTTTGATGAAGCATTTCTTTCAAACAAAGTTGTTTTTGATAAACTTGTTTGTTTATTTCTTTGGCTTCATCATCATCATTCATTTTTTTTCCATGCAAGTCATAAGAAAAACCGAGCCTTGTTACTAAAATAAAGGGTTAAAAATGAAAAAGGGTTTAGGTGGGTAAAAAGGGTGTTTGTTTTGGGATAAGAAATGAAAAGGTTTAGGCTCAAAGGGGTTAACTAGGGGGATTTTGGGCAGGTGATAAAAGAAAAATAAAAATAATGGTGTAGAAATAAAAAAGGGTCAGTCCTAATGCCTCCATCATTTACTTACTCGGGTTTAAGTTGGTAAGGACTGGGAATGTATCGTTGTGGCAAGTTCTAGAGTCGTAAGAACCAAGCGGCTATTCACACAAGAAACGAAAAATGAGCATTTAGTTTAAAGATATGTATTTGTATGCTCAATAAAGGCTCAAAACCCACTTTTGTGGGAATGGGTTTTTATGTGATCAAGTATATATAATCAAATTTTAACTAAGCTTATCATGCCGTTTCATAATTTTCTTATGTTGGTTCTTTTTATCACGACGCTATCGGTTGTAAATTTATAAAAATATAACCTTTTTAGAACTTGAATTTCCCAACTTAAACTTAGACAAGTAAAAAAAGTTGAATTTTTTTTTTGAAAAAAAAATTGGGGTGATTAGCAGTTCCAATAGAGTTTTGTGTAAGGTTTGTATTTAGGACTTGCAAGATTCAAGGTTTTAGCATCCCCCCACACTTAAATTACACATTGTCCTCAATGTAGGTTGATTGAATGTGTAAAAAGGTGTGAAAAAGCAAAATTTTATGTTACTGGGCGTCTGGACACGGCCCCGTGGTGTCCGGGCACGGCCCCGTGTTCAGATTGCTAGTAACGAAAGTTTGTAAAAAGAAAAAGAAGCCTGGGCACGGGGGTGTGTTCAGTGAGCACGCCCCGTGTCCAGTTACCTGAACTGGGCATTTTCTGCAGATTGTGCAGCACGGGGCCGTGTTGGGCGGGCACTATAACAACCCTCGGTAAAACCGACGTCCTCATAATACCCTAATATATCTCTAAATATATCTATGTGTTTTTATATGTACCCCTTATGTGAAAACCGAGCCCCTGAACTAGATTATATTATATAAAATAAATAAAAAAAAAAACAATAAAAGTTAAGTTGAGGCGGGCCGCATGGGCCTCACCTCAAACTTAACGCGGGCCGCGCGAGTAGGTAACCAGAATTCACCAAAACCTTAGGCCCAAGCGGGCCGCGAACATGGTGGGTTAAGTCCATGCGGGCCGCGAGTGTTCGGACTTGTGGCATGACCCGGTGATGACACGTGTCCAACTCGTGTCGAAGCTATGCGCTGACCGGACCAAGCTACGCGTTGACCACCTGTTGACGCGGGCCGCGTAGACTTGGCCCAAACTTCACGCGGGCCGCGTGGGAGTCCAATTACAGCCCTATATAAGAAGGCAACGGGCTTTCGGTTTTCGTCGCTCACTTTCTTTCGTTCTTTCTAAATTTCTGTAGTAGTGTTACTATAGCCGGGCATTATACCCCCTAAAATAGCGAGGTTCTGCTACGATGTAAGTATTATAACCCCTGGAGACGTATTAGATACGCTGCCCGATTGATCTAGGGTTCTGTAACGGCTGTCGTGGTTCTGCCCGACGTAGTCGTTGGAATGCCGTCTCGGGGAGGGTATTACTAATGTTAAAATGGGTTATTATACTAACACACGTGCATTTGTGTAATTTATAGATTATCTCCAGGAAACCCTTACGAAAAACCTAAAACAGCAATGTGAGTGATCCTTCTTTTTATGAACTCATTTTAGTGAGTTAATCCTCTTTTTATATGCTCATTTTTGTGAGTAATCTCCTTTTTGTTAACTGTTTTTACAAAACCTTAAATACCTTTCCATGCAAATGACAGTTATTGAGTATTTGTGAAGAATACAATTATAGTGGGTATGTTGGGGTTTTGTATACAAAATTGGTTACTGGTGTGGTAACATCCCATATGTTGAGTATGACCGTACCACTGATGTTAATTGTGATGTCTTGGATACAAATGTAATTGCGGATGTGCCCTCAATACTGCAAATTGGTTTTTACTCAAACTTGATTAAACTGGGATTCACTCACCAGTATTTCCCACTGACAAAATGTTTTTAAAACGCGTTTCAGGTAACAAAATGTGAAAGCCAAATAGAAGCCAGCTGGACAGCACTGAAGGCTTGGAAAAGTGGCAATAAAGTTACCTAAGAATAAAATGGATGTTTTTATTCAAATAAAAAGGATGTATTCCTATGAAACGTGTGTATTGAAAACTTGGGTTTTTACCCATATGTTTAATGTTATAAACATGGTGGTTTACTCTGATTAAAATATTTCCTAACTACGATCCTGATGAAAATTTCCGCTGCCAAATTGGATAAATAAATGTGATACCACCGAAACTGGCTCACGGCCGCCTGTTCCCGGGAGATAGGGATCGGGGGTTGTGACAGGAGGTGGTATCAGAGCTATGCCATTGATTCAGCCACAGAAGTGTTCTGCTGACATAAAAATTCAAAGTGTTAGGAAATAAATTATGGAAATACGTGTATAAATTGTATTTCTTGCTATGTGTTATCTGACTATTTGTTAGTTTACAGTATGAGTGACCAAGGACCTTCTGACGCCTATCGTCAACTGTCTGGTTCGCCTAGGAGCGAAGGCACCTCCTCTTCTCAGCCTGCCCTCTCAGGGTATTCTGCTGACACAGAAGAAGGGATCTTTGTGTTTAAGGCTCAGTCTGAAGAGCCATTTCCTCAGAAAAAGAGGGGATGGTTCAGTAGGGGAGCGCACGAGCGTAGAAAAAGAATGAAAAAGTTGCAGGAACAGCGAGTGTTAGCCGCAGCAAAAAGAGAAACTGATGCTTATAATCAGGATATGCTCAATAGGGGTATCGCTAATATCCATATTTTAGCAACCACTGCTGCTGACCCAAACCTGGAACAAATGCTAGCACCCCAACCACAAAATCCTGATCAACCCATGGAAATAGAAAATCAGATAGAAATGCCTGATTTCAACCCGGAGGAAATACCTAGGGTACCTGCACCTGATCCTTTAGACCCAAACAATTACGACCCTTGGTGGGACGATGTTAGGGACTACGTGCAACAAAACCCAATTCAGGAAAATGTGCCAATGCCAAATCTAGGAGCTTACCCAGGGTTAGATCCACAGGATCCCTATAATATTACTGATGCTTATGTTAGGGAAATCCTAGAAAATCCATACCCTTACCAGTTCCCGTATCAAGCACCCGCACCACAAATTCCAAACCCAGTCCTAGAACCTGCACCCCCAATGAGTGCAGAAAATGTCCAGGAACTTAGGACTTTTGGGGAGGAAATTTTAGAAAGCAGTGATCGTATGCGACAGGTGGGAGAACGCCTCGTATGGAAATACGATGAGCGTAATATGGATTTTTGGATGAATCCATATCAGTGAAAGTGATGGTAGAACCAGTAATAATAATAATAATAAAATAATATATGTGTGTATGTGTTAGAAAAAAAAAAAAAAAAACTACGGATGCATACTATTAGTATTGTAGCTTTACATTTCAGTCGGTACTGTAATTTTTATTTCTGTACTGGTGTGTATTGATGCATACTATATAAATAGAGTAAAAGTCGCAATGCTCGACGTTTTTGGGTAAACGTGCGTGTTATGTGATTGGATATATTTAAATATTATTTGTGATATTAATATTTGGTAAATGTTTAAAATTCAGATGGCCGACGCGGGAAATCAAGAAAATCTGAATAACGATAACCAGAGTAACATTAACGTGGTTAATGAGAATTCGGACAATAATAACAACGGAAACCAAATGGATAATAGTGCCGTTCAGCATATTGTGGCACAGGGAATTATAGATGCGATGCCATTTATTATTCAAACAGTTCAGGAAGCGAATAATAAAAGTAAGCATAGCAGTAAGCGACCAACTGAACCAGAAAACAGCGTGAACAATGGACCCATATTTCAAGCGCCCGTTCCCAAAAGAAGAAGAACCATGCCACATGGTTGTTCTTACAAGGAATTCTGGTCCTGCAAACCAATAGAATTCTCGGGCAATGAAGGACCCATTGCAGCTTTACGCTGGATAGAGAAAACTGAGGCAGTTCTGAAAATAAGCAAGTGTGCTGAAGAAGATAAAATAATGTTTGCTTCAAATCTGTTTAAAAATGCAGCCTTAGAATGGTGGAACACTATCCTCCAATCCAGAGGAAGTGATAGGATTTATAATATGAAATGGGAGGAATTTAGGAATATGGTAGAAAGGAAATTCTGCCCTCCCAATGAAAAAGAACAGATAGCAAATAAGTTTCTGAATCTTAGAATGACCGGGGTAGACAGTAAGGGTTACACTACCACATTCTTTGAATATGCTAGGATAGTACCTACCCTTGCATCACCTGAACCAGTGTTAATCTCCCGTTACATCTGGGGATTAATTGGAGAAATTAGACATGTAGTCAAGGCAGCTAGACCCCAAACTATAGAGGAAGCTGTAGAACTAGCTAATACCTTGACAGATGAGTTAATTCGGACTAGAGAAGAAGACCAGAGGAGAAACCTAACCCAAAGGCTTACTCAAGAATTCCGTTCTGGGAATTCCAATCGTAGGAATGTAGGTTCTACCTCTGCACCCTACTGCAAAGCCTGCAGAAAGAAGCATTTTGGAAGATGTTCTACTTACTGTAATTTTTGCAAGGCCCCAGGACACAAGGAAGAGAATTGCAAGAAGAAATCCAGTAATGGAATGTGTTTCAATTGTGGGGAAAAAGGTCACATTAGGACAAACTGTCCGAAATTGGCTCCAACTGCAACCAACAAAAATCCTAAGAATGCCAGAGCATTCGTGCTAACTACAGAGGAAGCCAGGATGATTCCAGACGTCATTGCTGGTACGTTTTTAGTTAATGATATTTTTGCTAAAGTATTATTTGACTCTGGTGCAAACCAAAGTTTTATTAATACTTCGTTTTGCAAACTCCTAAATCAATCATTAACTAAACTACCACAAGAATGTCTAGTGGAAACCGCAAATGGAGAAACTGTTAGGATTTCTGAAATCTTGCAGGAAGCAAGAATAGAAATTTTTAATCAAAAATTTATGGCAAACCTTTACCCAATGAATCTGGCTGGATTTGATGTTGTGCTAGGAATGGATTGGTTAATAGCCAATAAAGCCAGTATTTTATGTGATCAAAAGACAATTCAATTAAAATCACCAAGAGGCGAAAAGATCTCAATTAAAGGAGATAAACCTTTTAGATCCACTAAATTCATCTCTGTGATGAAAACTGCAAGTTGTATAAGAAAAGGATCTATAGTGTATTTGATTTCTATAATCACTAACACTAAAGGAAAAGAAGTAAAAGATATCCCAGTGGTATCCCACTTTTCAGATGTCTTTCCAGAAGAATTGCCAGGACTACCGCCAGACAGGGAAGTTGAATTCAGAATTCATCCGTTACCCGGAACAGCACCGATTGCCAAAGCACCTTACCGTTTAGCACCCGCTGAAATGCAAGAACTGAAGAAACAACTAGACGAGTTGTTGGAAAAAAGGATTTATACAGCCAAGTTCATCGCCATGGGGAGCACCGATATTATTTGTCAAAAAGAAGGACGGATCAATGCGTATGTGCATTGACTACCGTGAATTGAACAAAGTCACGATTAAGAATCGGTACCCATTACCAAGGATCGATGATTTGTTTGATCAACTTCAAGGAGCTCGATTTTTCTCTAAAATCGATTTAAGATCAGGATATCATCAATTAAAGGTACAGGAAGAGGATATTCCTAAAACCGCATTCAGAACAAGGTATGGTCATTATGAATTTACTGTCATGCCATTTGGTTTAACCAATGCCCCAGCCGCATTTATGGACATGATGAACCGAATATGTAAGCCATATTTGGATAAATTCATAATTGTCTTCATAGATGATATTCTCATTTACTCTAAAAGTAAAGAAGAGCATGCAAAGCACTTGCACTTACTTTTAAGCCTGTTAAGAAAAGAAAAGCTTTATGCTAAGTTTTCAAAGTGTGAATTTTGGTTAGAACAGGTACAATTTCTCGGACATTTAGTGAATCATGAAGGAATTCATGTAGATCCAACGAAAATCGAGGCAATTACTAAATGGAAAACCCCAGAATCACCAACTGAAGTTAGAAGTTTCTTAGGATTGGCCGGTTATTATAGAAGATTTATTCGAGATTTTTCTAGGATAGCCATTCCTTTAACTAAACTAACCTGTAAATCTGTTAAGTTCGAATGGGGACCAAAACAAGAAGAAGCCTTTAGAATTCTTAAGCAAAGATTAACCCATGCACCCATACTAGCATTACCAGAAGGAACTGAAGACTTTGTAGTCTTTTGTGACGCTTCTAAATTAGGTTATGGATGTGTGTTGATGCAACGTCAAAAAGTTATAGCTTATGCATCCAGACAGCTTAAGAGTCATGAAGAAAATTATTCAACCCATGATTTGGAATTAGGAGCTATAATTTTTGCCCTTAAAATTTGGAGACATTATCTTTATGGTAGTAAGTTTACCATATTCACAGATCATAAGAGTTTAAGATATGTTTTCGGGCAAAAAGAGTTGAATATGAGACAGAGACGCTGGATGGAATTGCTTAGTGATTATGATTGTGATATCCAGTATCATGCAGGAAAAGCAAATGTGGTGGCTGATGCTTTAAGTCGAAAATATCACGAAAAGCCAAAAAGGGTACATTCTCTTAAATTAAATCTACAAGTAGATTTAAACAATCAAATTAGAAAAGCACAAGAAACAGTAATCAAGGAGGATACTGAAAAATTAAAAGGAATGATTAAGGAATTAGAAAAAGGAACAGATGGAATTTGGAGATTCCATAAAAAGAGAATGTGGATACCTAAATTAGGAAATTTACGTCACCGTATATTAGAAGAAGCCCATAAGTCTAAATATACGATGCATCCAGGAAGTGATAAAATGTACCAGGATTTAAGGAAAAATTTCTGGTGGATAGGAATGAAAAAGGATGTAGCAGCTTATGTTTCTAAATGTTTAACTTGCTCACAAGTTAAAGCTGAACATCAGAAACCCTCAGGTTTGTTACAGCAATTAGAAATACCAGTTTGGAAATGGGAATTGATAACAATGGATTTTGTTACTAAATTACCCAAAACAAGAAAAGGTAACGATACAATCTGGGTGATTGTAGATAGGTTGACCAAATCAGCTCATTTCTTACCAATGAAAGAAACTTTTAGTATGGAACAATTAGCCAAATTATATGTAAATGAAATCGTTTCATTACATGGCATTCCTTTATCAATTGTTTCCGATAGAGATAGCCGTTTTACTTCTCATTTTTGGTCAAGTTTCCAAAGAGCAATGGGAACCAGGGTAAACCTAAGCACCGCTTATCATCCTCAAACAGACGGACAAAGTGAAAGGACAATTCAGACGATGGAAGATATGCTTAGAGCTTGTGTAATTGACTTTGGAGGTAATTGGGACAAACACTTACCTTTGATAGAATTTTCTTATAATAATAGTTATCACACAAGTATCAATGCTGCACCATTCGAAGCACTTTATGGACGAAAGTGCAGAACCCCAGTCTGTTGGGCAGAAATTGGGGAAAAACAACTATCTGGACCCGAGATAGTACAAGAAACAACCGACAAAATTATTCAAGTCAAGGAACGACTGAAAGCCGCACGTGATCGCCAGAAGAGCTACGCTGATAACAGACGCAAACCATTAGAATTTGAAGTGGGAGATAAAGTGTTATTGAAAGTCTCTCCCTGGAAAGGAGTGGTAAGATTCATCAAAAGAGGAAAGCTAAGTCCCAGGTATATTGGACCTTTTGAAATTATCCGAAGAATAGGACCTGTAGCTTATCAGCTACGACTGCCAGAGGAAATGGCAGGAATACATGATGTGTTTCATGTATCCAATCTCAAAAAGTGTTTAGCTGATGAATCACTCATAGTACCTCTCAAGGATATAGAGGTTAATGAGCAACTCAAGTTTGTGGAGAAGCCTCTACAAATTGAAGATAGGAAAATTAAGAATCTCAAGCATAAAAGACTAGTTTTGGTCAAAGTGAGATGGGACTCCAAAAGAGGACCCGAGTATACATGGGAGCTTGAATCAGAAATGAAAAAGAAATATCCACACTTATTCCAGTAGATCTCGAGGACGAGCTCTAAAACAAGGTGGGGAGGATATAACAACCCTCGGTAAAACCGACGTCCTCATAATACCCTAATATATCTCTAAATATATCTATGTGTTTTTATATGTACCCCTTATGTGAAAACCGAGCCCCTGAACTAGATTATATTATATAAAATAAATAAAAAAAAACAATAAAAGTTAAGTTGAGGCGGGCCGCATGGGCCTCACCTCAAACTTAACGCGGGCCGCGCGAGTAGGTAACCAGAATTCACCAAAACCTTAGGCCCAAGCGGGCCGCGAACATGGTGGGTTAAGTCCATGCGGGCCGCGAGTGTTCGGACTTGTGGCATGACCCGGTGATGACACGTGTCCAACTCGTGTCGAAGCTATGCGCTGACCGGACCAAGCTACGCGTTGACCACCTGTTGACGCGGGCCGCGTAGACTTGGCCCAAACTTCACGCGGGCCGCGTGGGAGTCCAATTACAGCCCTATATAAGAAGGCAACGGGCTTTCGGTTTTCGTCGCTCACTTTCTTTCGTTCTTTCTAAATTTCTGTAGTAGTGTTACTATAGCCGGGCATTATACCCCCTAAAATAGCGAGGTTCTGCTACGATGTAAGTATTATAACCCCTGGAGACGTATTAGATACGCTGCCCGATTGATCTAGGGTTCCGTAACGGCTGTCGTGGTTCTGCCCGACGTAGTCGTTGGAATGCCGTCTCGGGGAGGGTATTACTAATGTTAAAATGGGTTATTATACTAACACACGTGCATTTGTGTAATTTATAGATTATCTCCAGGAAACCCTTACGAAAAACCTAAAACAGCAATGTGAGTGATCCTTCTTTTTATGAACTCATTTTAGTGAGTTAATCCTCTTTTTATAGGCTCATTTTTGTGAGTAATCTCCTTTTTGTTAACTGTTTTTACAAAACCTTAAATACCTTTCCATGCAAATGACAGTTATTGAGTATTTGTGAAGAATACAATTATAGTGGGTATGTTGGGGTTTTGTATACAAAATTGGTTACTGGTGTGGTAACATCCCATATGTTGAGTATGACCGTACCACTGATGTTAATTGTGATGTCTTGGATACAAATGTAATTGCGGATGTGCCCTCAATACTGCAAATTGGTTTTTACTCAAACTTGATTAAACTGGGATTCACTCACCAGTATTTCCCACTGACAAAATGTTTTTAAAACGCGTTTCAGGTAACAAAATGTGAAAGCCAAATAGAAGCCAGCTGGACAGCACTGAAGGCTTGGAAAAGTGGCAATAAAGTTACCTAAGAATAAAATGGATGTTTTTATTCAAATAAATAGGATGTATTCCTATGAAACGTGTGTATTGAAAACTTGGGTTTTTACCCATATGTTTAATGTTATAAACATGGTGGTTTACTCTGATTAAAATATTTCCTAACTACGATCCTGATGAAAATTTCCGCTGCCAAATTGGATAAATAAATGTGATACCACCGAAACTGGCTCACGGCCGCCCGTTCCCGGGAGATAGGGATCGGGGGTTGTGACAGGCACGGCCCGTGCTGAACTTGCTGTAATGAAGAAAATTTTGTCGGATGGCCCTGTTTTCGTGCATGGGGTGCTGGTGCAAGTTTCCCTTGTTATCCTTCACCATCCCGAGTGTGTTTTATTCCTGAAAATTAAAACTAAACTAGAAAACATAAAAATTAATCTAAACTAAACTAAGGATAGTTCCGCAGAATGCCTCCGTGGTGCGCCACGTTTATAAGGGTCTTTTGCTAGACCCAAAGCCTGGTCATATGTTACCCAAGTGGGATGTCTTGCATCCCATGTTACACCGTCAGAGAGCATCATCCAAGCTTGAGTCGATGACCTTCATGTAGTTGACCGGGTCTTCGTCTTCTACTCTTTTTCCAACCCCAAACTTCACTTCCTCGTACCCAAACTTCAATGTTAGTGTTCCGTCATTCATGTCTACCACTGCTTGCGCTGTGGCTAGAAATGGCCTCCCTAGGATGAGAGGAACTTCGGCGTCTTCTTCCATGTATAGTATGACAAAGTCGGCTGGGAAGACGAAATTGTCGACCTTGACCAATAGATTTTCAGCGACACCTTGTGGGTATTTGACGGATCTGTCGGCAAGTGTATGCTCATCTTTGTAGGGCTTGTTTTTCCTAGGCCGAGTCGTTTGAACCGTGATGCGGGCATGAGGTTTATGCTAGCCCCAAGATCGGCTAGTGCATTGCGAATGGGGGATTCCCCAATTGAGCAAGTAATCGTGAAGCTTCCAGGATCAATCTTCTTTTGCGGGAGTTTGTTGAGTAGTAAGGCAGAGCATTCTTCGTCTAAGTTAACTAATTGCAATGATTCAATTTTCCTTTTATGAGTGAGGAAGTCCCTCATAAATTTTGAGTATTTAGGCATTTGAGTTAGGACTTCGATAAATGGAATATTAACATGCAATTGTTTTAGTAAATTTTCGAACTTTGCGAATTGCTCATCGGTCTTTTGACGAATTAACCGACCGGGGTATGGGACCGGAGGAGTCTTAGTAGGCTCTTGAATTGGTGGAGAAGCCTTCTCTTGTTGCGATGTGGGTGGAGCTGTGGATTGGCTTCTTTCAGTTGGTGGTGACGGAGCCTCTTCGGAACCAATGGTACGGTTTCTCAATGTTATGAGATGTACTTGTGCCTTTGGGTTGGTTTCGGTATTACTTGGTAACGCGCCTTGTGGTCTCTCGGAGAAATTTTGAGCTATTTGATTTAATTGTTTTTCAATGTTTTGTATACTAGCTTGTTGATTTCTAAAATTCGATTCCAATTGTTGAAATCGATCCGAGTTCTTTTTTCCGGTGTCGGAGATGAGGCGAGATACAATATCTTCAAGCCTTTCTCGTCCACCTTGTTGTTGAGAGAAATTTTTTGACTCGCTTCTTAGTTGTTGAAAGTTTGTTTGTTGGTTTAGATTTTGTTGGTTACTACTATTGCCGGGTTCTCTCCAACCAAGGCTAGGGTGGTTACGCCATCCTTGGTTGTAGGTACCCGTTGGAGGACCCGACGGCCTAGGTCTATTATCAATGTAGTTTACCGACTCTGTTTGATCATCTAATTCTTTCATACAACTCCAATTTTCGTGTGGCCCACCACACCCTTCACAAGCCATGACCGAGGCGGTTTTTGCCATTTCTAGTTTTTTGATTTTTGAAGAAATGGCCTCGATTTGGGCTTGTAAAGAAGTGCTTTCATCAACCTTATGGGCGCCCGGGGCAATAGATTTATTGCCTCGGGGAGTGTGCCACTGAAAATTGGTTTGAGCAATTTCCTCAATTTGATTGTATACTTAATTTGGGCGACGATAACCTAAAAGTCCCCCGGAGCTAAAGTCAAGTGTTTGTCTTGTGTGTGGCAACAACCCATTGTAGAAAGTGGATACTTGTTGCCATACCGCAAGACCGTGATGAGGACACTTTCTTAGTAGCTCCTTGAACCTTTCCCAAGTTTCATATAAGGATTCCCCATCCTCTTGTGAATATGTATTAATTTCAGTCATTAATTTAGCCGTTTTAGCAAGAGTGAAATACTTATATAGAAACTTTTGGGCTAGTTCATCCTAGGTGTTTACCGAGCCAACTGGGAGGGCGTTGAGCCAAGCCTTAGCTCGGTCTTTTAGTGAAAATGGAAACATGCGAAGGAGGATGGCGTCGTTTGATGCTCCATTGATCCGAAAGGTATCACATATTTCTAAGAAGTTAGTAATATGTAGATGAAGATCCTCGTCCGCAAGCCCATGGAAGGTTGCGGAGTTTTGAAGCATTTGTATCAAATGTGGCCGAAGTTCGAAGTTGTTGGCTTCGACATTCGGTGCATTGATAGCGGCGCCGAGATTACCTACGGTGGGTCGTAGGTAATCCATGAGGGTACGTTGGTCTTCCATTGGAAGTGGGTCCCCCGAAACTTTCTCTTGGTTTTTAGCTTTAAGTCTTTTTCTGAGAAAGCGTTCGGGTTCTTCTAGAGGTTCTTTTATGTCTCTACTAGAACTGGAGGTCATACACTACGTAGAAAGTCCAGATGTGGCGCCTGGGTTCCAAGTCCTGCAATAAAAACAGAAAAGAACGTTGGTCAGAAGGTTCACCACGGCCCTGTGCTCAGATGAACACGACCCATGGTCGGAGATACAGTGATTGTTTTCCGGATCCCTGTTACTGGGGAGTTGGACATGGCCCCGTGTTGCACCGACATGGCCCCGTGCTCAGCTCTCTGTAACTCAGAAAATAAAAACTGTCAGTAACAACGCTGGGCACGACCCGTGTCCGACCAGGCACGACCCTTGCTGAGCTCTGCAGGATCTGAAAAATCTAAAAAAAAGAAAAATTAGAAAAACGATTAGGCCGTTGATTCCTAACTTTCTTAAAATCCTTGTGTCCCCGGCAACGGCGCCAAAAAACTTGATGTGTGTAAGTGTGTATAGTTTTTAATGTATATTTTTAAGCCCTTTTACACTTTTTAGCCAAGTTTTAAATTTATAAAACACGATATTTACTAACACTAAACACACATATGGGCAAGTGCACCCATCGTGGACGTAGTACAATGTTGGTAAGATACCGAGGTCGTCCAAGGACACAAGAGCTTTTAGTACTGGCTTATCCTCAACGTCTAATCAAATCAAAAAGTTAGAAAAAGGTTTTTAAACTAGAAAAATAAAACTAACTAAAATGTTGAAAAATAAAATAAAAGTAAAAACAGATAGACAAGATGAATCACTTGGATCCGACTCGTGTGTGGTGTAACCTTTGATTATTTCCGCACTTTTGCACATTTTAACAGATTATCTTAGTTATTATAGTAGGCCCCTCTTTTGAAGGTGACATTACCCTCAACCCAGTAGTTTGAGTCAGCAAGGATACAATCCTAAAGGGTCGGATTATTGAAAGATAATTAATTAAGTTATTAATGCATAATGTGGTAGGCCCCTCTTTTGAAGGTGACGTTACCCTCGGCTAAGTAGTCTGAGTCAGCAGGGATACAGTCCTAAGTAGCCGGGTTAAAGTTTTAATAGTAGTTTAACTTATGAGGGGATCAAAGTGTTTGGACCCCCGCCATCCAATACCGGTGGGTATTGATGGAGGTCCTACTAAATTTGACCGAGGTCCTTTGCAGGGTCTATACACTGAACAATGGCAAGACTCTTACCAAACCGTTCCCATAACCCCCGACTAGGTAGCCAACATATGTCCATATAGACCGTGGAGATATGAATGGTGAAAATCTTTTATTTTATATAGACAGTAAAATAATGCCAAGACACCACGGATAAACGATAAGGAAGAATCACCTTCAACATAAGAAACTAGTTATTAAAGTCATTAATACATAACCAAATAAAAAGTGCGAAAAGATTAAAAATAAAAAGTATTACACTAAACACTTGTCATCACCAAGTGATGTAAGAGACTTAGGAAAACATGGCCTTTTGATATTCGCTAATTTACACATATTTTAGTCCCCCATTTTATCCCCATTTTATGCGTTTTCGGCCGTAAAACCGTCATGCGGATACTTAATCATGTATACTTTTGTTTACAGGCCTAAAACAACATACCAGACAAGACGATAGTGAAAACGAGGATTTTCCGGGCGAAACGAATGAACTGCGAACATTCTGTGGAAAATTCTGACCTGGGCAAGTTGCACCCCCGTGCGACTGGTGGCACCCCCGTGCGGATGCGACAATAAGGCTCAACTCGGCGTTGCACCCCCGTGCAACTGGTGGCACCCCCGTGCGGATGCGACAACAAAGCTCAGCTCAGCGTTGCACACCCAGTGCGATCAAGAGTGCAACGAAATCCCGACAACGCACCCCCGTGCGACTGGTTGCACCCCCGTGCGACTGGTTGCACCCCCATGCGGATTCAATGACCAGCCCCCCGTGCCAATTGAAGAACGGCCGTGCGTGTCCGAAGACCAGTCAACGATCTGTGACGTCACGCAGTATGGTGGACCACCACCAATAATTGCTTAAAGTGCACGGTCGTGCAATCGGAGAACGACCGTGCGACGCCGAAAAAGCATAAAAACGGAACAGAACCATTCTATTAGTAACTCTGGAATTTTGGAGAGCTTTGCAGGCGATTTTTAGGCTCCGAAGGCTTCTGCTTTCACTCGGATTCAAGCCACATTGCCCGGTTTTGCTCGTTTACTATCCGGATTCTTAATCTTGTGCTTGTTTATGGTTGGGTTTTCTAATCTTTCCATGTTTTTGTTAATCTTTCAAGCATTTAGATTAATATTTATGTATTATTGTAGCCTTTGGGCAAAAACACAACAATCCCTTGCTTGATTATAACCATTAGTATGTTAATCTATGTTTGTAATGAAATTTGGAAGTGTTTTCTATGATTATCTTTGATGATTAGTTTGCAACCTTGTTATTGATATTGATTTCTTGATTATAAGTAATTGTGTTGGATGATTGGTGCTTGGTTAGGTAAGATAGTTGAAAAATGAAGCTTATTTAATCATGTATTAGTAAACTTTTAATTTGGTTAACTAGCTTAACTTGATTAAAATGTGGGCACCATGATACTCTAACGGGTTAGTGGTTTAATAAAATGTAATTATTGTTAATCAAGAAAGCTTGCCTTCACGGAAGGACTCTAACGGGTTAGATGGTGTTGTTATGAATTCTTGCCATGATTTGTTAGCTTAGTTAGTAGTTTCGGCCAAAATTGCTATCTTGGTGAATTTATGCGTAAGATTTGTAAAATGAACTCGGTTGTGATTTAATCTAGTTTATGCTTGTCTCGGTGGTTGCATTGTGTTTATCGGTGTTGCTTTCCTTGATTAAGTGAGGTTAGAAAACTCCTAACGGATGACTAACTTATTTTTAGGAGATCTTCATAGACATTTATCAATTGCACGTTAAAGAACAATTTTAGGTGGTTAAAGTGTGTTTATCGTTTTAACTTTCCGAATGATTGTCATGTTAGGATTCCCGAAAGGGATACTAATTGTCTCGAAATGGAAAATTGACCGAATGCTTCTAGTGCCAAAACTGACTTAGTTGACATGCTGTGGTTGTGTATTAAGCAAGGCTATTTATATATAATTTACTATGTTTTATAAGTATTTGTTATGCTTATTTTAGTGTAGTTAAAACCAATACCATTTATGTTTTTACTGGTAATTTAGTGGCAAAGGTCTAGTATTATTTCTCCGCCCATTTCCGTGGATCGATACTTGGTTCTTACCGATACTTTACTACATATATGACGGGGTACACTTGCCCTTTCGTGTGTGTTTTGATGTAAAAGTAATAATCACTTTTATAAATTTAAAACCAATTCGTGTGTAATTTCATTGTAAAAATATGTGTAGTCACGCACGTACCAAGTTTTTGGCGCCGTTGCCGGGGAAGTGGCGAGTTTTAGGTACGACCCGAGTCATTGTGTTATCGGTGTATATACTTGTTAATATTTGTGTATACTTTCGTGATTATTTATTCGTTGATTTATTTGTTAATATTTCTTGTTTGTAATTTAATTTATTCGTTTTCATGATTCTTTTGTACACTTGTAAATTTTATTCTATTTATTTTTTCTAATCCGGATTTATTTATTCATTTATTCTTTAAATTTTCGGCTCTTAAAAATCGTTTTTGCACTAGCCGATTCGATTATTTTCATTGCTTTAATTTTTATAAAAATTTCGGCCCATTTTCGGATTTTTATAAAATTTTCAGCCCATTTAAAATAATATTCTATTTCTTTTCAGCAAAAAAAAAAAAAAAAAACAGCCTTATTATAATAATATAATATTCTTGTCGAGCAATTTTTCGTGTCCTCAACCCCTGCTCCCGACGCTGCTGAGCCTTCAGACGAACCCGAGCGTGATCTGAGGAGACGTCTTCATTAGAGATCCCGTGCGGTTGCGCTGCAACTCGCAGTAGCTGTGGACGAGCAGGTGGTATCCGCTGAGACAGAGGGCCCAGCCGACGAAGGACACATCATCATGGCTAACGACAAGAAGCGTGTTTACGAAAAAGCTTCATTCACGTTGGACAGGACCATACACAGTAAAAGAGGTATTTCCTTATGGGACTGTTGCAATAGAGAACGCCGACGACGTTATTTTCAAGGTAAATGGGCATCGGTTGAAGGTTTACGTTAGAGGGCCGATCGAGTCGGCGGTGGAGGTTATCGAGCTCCACACCCCGCATACAGCTTAAGTGTAGGGACATGAGTCTTGCTATCGACTCGCCGACAAAAATTGAACATGAGTCTTGCTATCGACTCGCCGACAAAAATTTAGCATGAGTCTTGCTATCGACTCGCCGACAAAAATTTAGCATGAGTCTACGCTACTGACTCGCGGATTAAAAATGTAGCAATAGCGTCAAAAGCGCTTTAGGGGTAGTATCGTCTTTTTATGTGTTTTTCTAGTTTTAGCGTAATTTAGGAGTGTTTGGTAGTTTCCGTTTGTTTGTACAGTTTTTATACGTGCCGAGTGAAGGGTCTACGTGGGAATATTGTTAAAACATGTTGCGGATGGTAAAAATGGCGAAAAATGGCCAAAAAGAGTGCTGAAACTGGTTTCTGCAGCAAACAGACACATCTGCAGATTTGGCATGGCCGTGCCATGGGTCGCACGCCCGTGCGATTTCGGGCTGGCCTGCACCTCGAGTCGCACCCCCGTGCATTACCGAGGTCAACGTGCAAGAATGGGTCAACATCGGATCTGCACGCCCGTGCGAAAATCCGCATGACCGTGCGCATGGTCAGGGGCATTTTGTCATTGTTCCATATAAAAGCCCTCATCTGCATCCACTTCTCACATTCGCGAAACCATACTGCACTCTCGTTCCTGGCCAATTTTTTTCCCCAAAATCGCACCATTTTTCGCACGGTTTCTCAGATCTTCTCGCACGGTTTTTTTTTTCTTGTCAATTTCCTGTTTTTATCGCTTTCTAGGGTTAGATTCTCCGATTTCTTCAAGGCTTTTTAGGGTTCCCTTCATAAAAAATCGAAACCCTAGCCCTTGCAAGAACTTCACAAATCATGAACACCCGGTTGATTTCCTAACCCCCTGTCGCTAGAAACTTGAAAAATTTCGAAAAGATTTGACTGTTCTGATTCGGGGTTAAGAATCAGCAGAAAATGGCATGGTCGTTTTGTACATGGAACGGTCGTGCGTATGCGGGTCGTTCATGTTTTTTTTAACTGTGGTGCCGGATATGCACGGTGATGCGACCAGTCGCACGTCCGTGCAATCCCGTCATGTTCCGATAATCAAGACCGCACCACCACTGATCTTGGTGACGCATTACCATGCGTCCATTCGCACGCCCGTGCGAAACACCCAGATCAGTTTGACAGAATCTTCATAACTGTGTGTTCGTCTGAGCATGAAGCACGAGCAGCACCAACCACACACACCACCACATTCACCATAGCACCATGATTACCACCAGCATCAGGAGTGGCCAGAGTTTTACCAGCAGTTCCAACAGATGCGAGTTACGCAGGAGCAGCATGGTACGTACATCGACCAGATTAGGACTAGCCAGGACCAGATCCGGGCTAGTCAGGATCATCTCAGGGCCACTCAGGATCAGCTTAGGCATAGCCAGGAGAGCTTATACCAGGGGGTGAGTGCCGGATTTTCATACTTGTTCGGGGAGATGCACCATGCATATCCCGACTACTTTCAGCACCCTCCACAGTTCCCACCTGGAACCCACCTGGTTATGGTGATGCAGGCCCATCCTTCACGAGAGACGATGATGGTGACGACGAGTAGGAGTTGGTGGTGTAGTTCGTTGGTGGTTTTTATTATTATTTCAGTACTTGTTATTTCAGGTGTTCATTTTGCGTAGTATTTCAAACACCCCCGGATTGTATTTTATTTTCAAACACTTTACTTTATGTCTTGTCTTTGTTGGGATTTCTAGTATTTCTATTTATGTACATTATGGTTTTTATGTTTATTCTGTTACTGCTCTGTTTTGGTGTACATGTGACATACTTGCAGATCCGACATATCTTGGACCGGAGCATATGACAGACACAGCTTTGGAAGTCTCGTTTCATCAGATATCATCTTGAGGGGAGTACTATTATCCTTTTTCTCTATATTTCGGTTTCGCATTGGGGACAATGCGAAGTTCAAGTGTGGGGAGGGGGTTAACTTTGTTAACTTTGTTTGTCCTCTAAAAAAAAAACCCCAGAAAAATCATCCAAAAATATCCGTGTTCTGTATATATTTTAGTAAATAAACCGGTTGGTTGTGTTTTAGAAAGCTTCGGACTTGATAAAAACCCGACAAGCAAAATAAATTTTGAAAAAGAAAACCGGAAAGCGTGACAAACAAAGAAAGACTTGCATGATAGTTTTCACACTTTTACCCATTCCTTCCGTTACGTGAGCATATTTGAGCCTTGATATTGTCATGTATTTGTTCATTTCGGAGTAGGAGTGAGCCGGATGTCATGTGTAATTTAGAACTTGTCACTAGCATGCTTGTTAAGACCATGAACTTGCGGACTTATGTAAAAGTGATAGAGGCACTTAGATTACCCTTTTGTTGTTAGCCTTGTTCTTTGTGTTGTGTTTCCCGTAACCCTTAAATTACCTTTAGGATTAACCATGTCGAGCCTTCCCGATTACCTTTGTTTACCCAACATAATCGCCCACTTATCCAAATTTAGCCTTTTTATGTTTTAAACCTTTTAGTGTTGAAACTGGTCAAAATAATCATTTAACTAGCGCTTGTTATAGTTTATTATTCGTTGTATAAATCCATTCGTATGCAAAAAAAAAAAAAAAAAAAATAAAACACCCTAAAATAGGGTGAAGTAGACAAAAATCGAGCAATTTTGAATCCTAAAATATTAAAATGTCGTTGATGAGCTCGATTTCGCAAAAGTCGCCTTTTTAAGGCATTTGTATGTATAGTTGTATTGTTTGTTGCTAGTTAAACGCTACTACCGAGTTTTAACCATTTCGCCACTTTAAATATCCATTTCCATACCCTTCGCCCAAGCCTAACGTTACACCCCGTAAAGACCTCTTGATTTACACTTTTTCGCATGTTAGTTGGTGGAGACGAGATCTTACGACAAGCTTATGATATTACACATTTCATTGACGAGGCATTGAGTGTTTGCACATACACATTTTATGTATGTTTCACAAATAAAACCGAGTGTGTGTGAACATTGTGAGTTGTGTGAAGATTAGCATGTTAAGTCAATTGAAAGTGACGTCACGGCTTTTTGGTTATCTATATATATTTGCATACGCTTGTTTGGTTTGATTCATTTGATGTTGTCTTTCGAAAAACCGGCTAACCGTTCGTAGTTCTTTTAATAAATAGTGTGTAAATTATAGTTCTTGTTTGATTCTATCTTTTATTGCATTTTAGTTTAGCTTGCTTGAGGACAAGCAAGGTTCAAGTGTGGGGAGATTTGATATTCGCTAATTTACACATATTTTAGTCCCCCATTTTATCCCCATTTTATGCGTTTTCGGCCGTAAAACCGTCATGCGGATACTTAATCATGTATACTTTTGTTTACAGGCCTAAAACAACATACCAGACAAGACGATAGTGAAAACGAGGATTTTCCGGGCGAAACGAAAGAACTGCGAACATTCTGTGGAAAATTCTGACCTGGGCAAGTTGCACCCCCGTGCGACTGGTGGCACCCCCGTGCGGATGCGACAATAAGGCTCAGCTCGGCGTTGCACCCCCGTGTAACTGGTGGCACCCCCGTGCGGATGCGACAACAAAGCTCAGCTCAGCGTTGCACACCCAGTGCGATCAGGAGTGCAACGAAATCCCGACAACGCACCCCCGTGCAACTGGTTGCACCCCCGTGCGACTGGTTGCACCCCCATGCGGATTCAATGACCAGCCCCGATCCCGGATATGCACGCCCGTGCCAATTGAAGAACGGCCGTGCGTGTCCGAAGACCAGTCAACGATCTGTGACGTCACGCAGTATGGTGGACCACCACCAATAATTGCTTAAAGTGCACGGTCGTGCAATCGGAGAACGACCGTGCGACGCCGAAAAAGCATAAAAACGGAACAGAACCATTCTATTAGTAACTCTGGAATTTTGGAGAGCTTTGCAGGCGATTTTTAGGCTCCGAAGGCTTCTGCTTTCACTCGGATTCAAGCCACATTGCCCGGTTTTGCTCGTTTACTATCCGGATTCTTAATCTTGTGCTTGTTTATGGTTGGGTTTTCTAATCTTTCCATGTTTTTGTTAATCTTTCAAGCATTTAGATTAATATTTATGTATTATTGTAGCCTTTGGGCAAAAACACAACAATCCCTTGCTTGATTATAACCATTAGTATGTTAATCTATGTTTGTAATGAAATTTGGAAGTGTTTTCTATGATTATCTTTGATGATTAGTTTGCAACCTTGTTATTGATATTGATTTCTTGATTATAAGTAATTGTGTTGGATGATTGGTGCTTGGTTAGGTAAGATAGTTGAAAAATGAAGCTTATTTAATCATGTATTAGTAAACTTTTAATTTGGTTAACTAGCTTAACTTGATTAAAATGTGGGCACCATGATACTCTAACGGGTTAGTGGTTTAATAAAATGTAATTATTGTTAATCAAGAAAGCTTGCCTTCACGGAAGGACTCTAACGGGTTAGATGGTGTTGTTATGAATTCTTGCCATGATTTGTTAGCTTAGTTAGTAGTTTCGGCCAAAATTGCTATCTTGGTGAATTTATGCGTAAGATTTGTAAAATGAACTCGGTTGTGATTTAATCTAGTTTATGCTTGTCTCGGTGGTTGCATTGTGTTTATCGGTGTTGCTTTCCTTGATTAAGTGAGGTTAGAAAACTCCTAACGGATGACTAACTTATTTTTAGGAGATCTTCATAGACATTTATCAATTGCACGTTAAAGAACAATTTTAGGTGGTTAAAGTGTGTTTATCGTTTTAACTTTCCGAATGATTGTCATGTTAGGATTCCCGAAAGGGATACTAATTGTCTCGAAATGGAAAATTGACCGAATGCTTCTAGTGCCAAAACTGACTTAGTTGACATGCTGTGGTTGTGTATTAAGCAAGGCTATTTATATATAATTTACTATGTTTTATAAGTATTTGTTATGCTTATTTTAGTGTAGTTAAAACCAATACCATTTATGTTTTTACCGGTAATTTAGTGGCAAAGGTCTAGTATTATTTCTCCGCCCATTTCCGTGGATCGATACTTGGTTCTTACTGATACTTTACTACATATATGACGGGGTACACTTGCCCTTTCGTGTGTGTTTTGATGTAAAAGTAATAATCACTTTTATAAATTTAAAACCAATTCGTGTGTAATTTCATTGTAAAAATATGTGTAGTCACGCACGTACCACCTTTGATTGTCAAGAACTCTTACGATCAATCTTGGATCCCGAGACGACTCACACACTCTATGATGGACAATGGATGATGGTGGTGGATGATAGTGGTGGATGATGGTGTTGTGATGGTGGTGGGTGAAATGTGAGAGAGGTGGTGTGCCAAGGGATGAGTTGCAAGTGATCCAAGAACTCCTATTTATAGGCTGAACAGAAGCTCGGGCACGGCCCCGTGTCCATCCTCCTTCTCTTTCTTCATTAATTGCAGTTTGTCTGCATTAGCTGACCATGCCCCCGTGTCCGCTGAGCACGACCCCATGTGTCACACCCCGACCACGTAAAACGACAAACCGTGGCGGAAACGTCGGAGAGTGTTGTAACAGAATTATTGTTTCAAACCATGGATACGAAGAGTTTCATTTCATTAAATATTAAACATTGTCTTAAGTTAAACAAACAAGTCAAACACAGTCGATTATCGTTATCAAATCACTAAGGCCTCGTCCGGTCCTAAGTGAGCATGCTTCCTATTCGCAATCAAAACTAAGCAACTTCACTTGAAACATATGTAAAAACAAAGTCATCAAAGAAATGCTGGCGAGTACATAGGTTTTGTGAGAGTGTCAGATTCATGGCTCGTTTACATGTTGTAATAACTCGTACAACTTTGTTAGTCGATATTAGAAAACCTTGTTTTGTAAAATATTTGTATTGTAAAATGAATAACCAAGCCAAACAGTTTGGTTATAATTTATAAACCTCGATGCCATGAATCTTACCCCAAAACATTTGTTTTTGTACACCAAATCGTAAATCGTTCTCGTAATAAAACTCGTATGGTTTATATAGTTTTCTAAACATCGTTGTGAAACATCGTTCAACTCGTACTTGTTATAGATCATCGTTCATTTGTTTAAATCATTTAAATCATTTAAATCGTACCCAAATCATTCTAATTGTTCTCGTTTTAATTGTGAAAACTACTTTTGGTCATCTCGCTAATAACATTCAAACCTTTGTGACTCGTTCATCGTTCCACTTGTTCTCGTATTAACAAACCACCAAAGGGTAAGTTAACAATCCTCAGATTCGGTCGTTACCCTCCTAACCCACACATAACCATGGGTCCGGTCTGATAACGGGATTTGTCGGATCCTATGGTACCATAACCTAATACTGGTCGGTTTTGCCGAAATTAATGAATGTCATTTGTTATGTAATTAAAACCAACAAGCTCGTTCACGTTATCGAAATCGTTATTAGTTTAGAATAAACCATCTCAATCGTTTTAAAACCACTGTTAGAATATCGAATTGTTTTGATACATATGAATCACCCTAAAATAGTTGAAAACAGTAAAACAGGGGAACTATGTACTCAACTTTGGGTGCGTTTTTATATGCTAACACAATCCCTCAAATTATTTATTTGTCCTAAATTAAATAAGAATGATTTAATAAACAAAATTCATAAAAATGACGAAGTTTCTCCGATACTTAGAATTTTCACATAACTTTGAGATTCCTTGAAAAGTTATTATTTTTGATTATTTTGGTAAATTCGCGTATATGTACTCAAGCGTAAAACAAATAATATTGTCAAGTATTATCATGTCATCATACACATATTATAAAACAAATAGCACATTGTAACATATAAAATTTTCTCATGAACAACCCATTATAGTTATGTCGAAAAACACTTATTTTAGCGTTTCGGTAACTTTTTTGAGCGTCGGAAGTCACCTATGACTAACCAAACACCAAGTAAACTTAATATAAGTTAAAATACTTATTTTTATACTAAAAATATCAGTTTGGTTACTGATCTAAAATAGTTTAATAAAAATCCTTCGAAAAGTCGATTTTTAACCGTTTTACTGCATAGTTTTGCATCAAACGTTACCCGAACCGTCCCTAATCGAAACGACTTGAAATTTTATCATAACCCATGTTATTTACTGAATAAAATAATGGTTTTACTCATGATAGTGCAGGTCTTAAATAAAACATTTAGATCATGCAAATTTCGCATATTTTACCACTTTTTAAGCTATATGTACAACATGTAAAGCTACCAACCTTATGACAAAGTTTCATGCCATTATAATACATCAAATAAAATTTTTAGTGTTTATAACCTGATCTAAAACATTTTTTGCCAAACAACCCCTTTTTATCATTTCTTGAGCTTTAAACCCACATGTATCTTCGTGTACAAGTGCCTAAAGCACACTAACATAGCATCACATTTTATATGGGTTTAGATGCATCAAATATGAGATTTATTTATGTTATTTGCTGATGTACTTGGTCATCTAACATATCATACATGAATCACCAAATACTTGCATTTTTTCCATTATTTAAGAACAAGCAACAATATAAACGAGTATTTAACAACAACCAAACTCAAAACTCATACACACACACATATATATATATATGTATATGTACGGTTATATATGTATATATACACCACCATTTCTTTTTTTAACCAAGACCCATTTCATTTTTAGATTTCAAGTTTAGTGAAAATTCCCAAGATTCAAGAGAAACTTTAAATCATCAACGAACAACTATGAATCAAAGGTATGATTTAAACATAAGTGTTATACCTTCAAGATTCAAGTAGGGTGTGGGATGATAGGAAGCTTGTATTCACTTGACAACACCTTGGGAACACCCTTAGATCTTCACACTAACTTGAAATTTACTAGAAAGGGTGTTGACTCTTCAAGAACAAGACTTGAAGATATGAAGAAGATGAAGATAGAGAGAGAGAGAGATGGGGACGGTTTGGGAGGGAGAGAGGGAAGTGAAGATGGAGTGATGGGATGGTGGTATTTATAGACCTTCCATATAGTATATTCCTAGCATATTCCTAGCATATTCCTGGTATATTCCTGGCATATTCCTGGCATATTACTGGCATATTCCTGGCATATTCCTGGTATATTCCTGACATATTCCTTGCATATTCCTGGCATATTCCTGGCATATTCCTGGCATATTCCTGGCATATTCCTGGGTTTGCTGCGTTGTCTGCGTTTTGCAGTGTAAGCACTGTGTCGCGTAGGAACACACGGTACGCGCTTAAACTTGAAAAATAACGTTTTTAAGCGTTTTAATTTATTTTTCAACAAGAACCTGATTAAAATAAAATTTTAATCATAACAGAATATTTGTGGGATTAAATATTATCCGGCCGGCCACACCAACGTTCGTTTCGCAGTTTTGTCGTAATTAGTTCTTTAGTTTAAATAAACATGTTTTCTCCATACCGAATCCTTCGAAACTTATTTCTAAGTTATGTAAGGGATATTTAGGGTATATTTGGCTTACGTCACAGTTCTGGAGTGTACGTCGCGTTAAACTGATTGCGTTTAAGCACCAGTTTGCGTATAACCTTCCAGAAAGTGATTTAAAGCTTGAAATCGGTATCGAATCAAATTGTAAAATTAATAAACACAATTGCACATATAGTAACACCAAAATACACATAATAACACCAAAGCATATTATTTTATTGATAACGGACATTGTTTTACATAATACGATGATTACAGATCACAGTTGTCACAGTCTCCCCTACTTTAGGAAATTTCGTCCCGAAATTTTACTTAGAGAAATCTTGTGAAAACAAATGCGGATATTTTGTCTCCATCTGGTCCTTACGTTCCCAAGTAAACTCGGGGCCACGTTTGGATTCCCAGCGAACTTTGAACAAATGAATCCGTTTGCCTTTCAACTGTTTGTATGTACGGTCCGCTATCTCCACAAGTTTCTCGACAAAGTGCATTGTTTCATCGATTTGAATCTCGTCGAGAGGGACGTGAAGATCAGCATCAGCTAAACACTTTCGCAAATTGGACACGTGAAAAGTCGGATGAACATTCCCTAGCTCTGGAGGTAGCTCTAGTCGATAGGCAACCTTTCCAATTCTTTCAACAATCTTAAATGGTCCAACATATCGTGGTGCAAGTTTTCCTTTCTTTCCAAATCTCACCACTCCCTTCCAAGGTGACACCTTGAGTAGGACACGGTCTCCGACTTGAAATTCTAAGGGCTTGCGTCGCAAATCCGCATAACTCTTTTGACGGCTTCTAGCTGTCACAAGATTATCGCGAATTTTCTTGATTTTGTCTGTTGCTTCCAGAATGATCTCAGGTCCAGTAAGCTGAGCCTCACCGGTCTCATTCCAACAGACAGGTGAACGACATTTTCGACCGTAGAGAGCTTCGAATGGTGCCATATTAATGCTAGCACGATAACTATTATTGTATGAGAACTCGATCAGTGGTAAATGAGAATCCCAATTACCACCAAAGTCTATCACGCATGCTCTAAACATATCCTCCAAAGTTTGAATCGTTCTCTCAGATTGACCATCTGTTTGGGGATGATAAGCAGTGCTTAGATTCAGTTGGGTTCCCAAAGCAGATTGCGTGGTCTTCCAAAAATGAGATGAAAATCGAGCATCACGATCAGAAATGATATCCAAGGGAACACCATGTCGTGATACAATCTCGTCTACATAGATCTTGGCAAGCTTCTCAGCAGAGAAATCCTCACGGATTGGTAAGAAGTGAGCTGATTTTGTCAAACGATCAACTATAACCCAAATAGCATCGTGACCTTTAGACGTACGCGGTAATTTGGTGATGAAATCCATTACAATGTTCTCCCATTTCCAAACCGGTATCTCTAGTTGTACAAGCAAACCAGAAGGTCGTTGATATTTCGCCTTGACTTTGAGACAAGTTAGGCATTTCGATACATACAAGGCAACATCCTTCTTTATACCAGGCCACCAATACTTGGTACGAAGATCCTTGTACATTTTATCAGCACCAGGATGGATAGAATATCGAGACTTGTGAGATTCGTCCATTACTAAGGTGCGAAGATCGTCCAGATTCGGAATCCACAAACGATTCTCAAAATAGAGTAAACCATCGTCTTTCCTTTCGGGTTTAAGCTCAAGTTGAAGCGGTAGCTCATACTTCAATAAGTCTTTGATCACACAAGATCGTTGAGTTTGGAGGACGCGAGATTGAAAATCAGATAGAGTTTCAACAGAATGAAGCTTGACTCGTTCCTTTCGACTAAGCGCATCGGCTACGACATTCGCCTTACCAGGGTGGTAGCGAATATCGCAATCATAATCGTTTAAGAGTTCAACCCAACGTTGTTGCCTCATGTTCAGTTCCTTCTGATTGAGAATATGCTGGAGACTCTTGTGGTCTGTGAAAACCACACACTTTGTTCCATAGAGGTAGTGTCTCCAGATTTTAAGCGCAAAAACCCTAGCTCCTAACTCAAGATCATGAGTCGTATAGTTCCTCTCGTGAATTTTTAATTGTCTAGACGCATAAGCTATGACTTTACCACGTTGTATAAGAACGCAACCAAGTCCTAGATTCGACGCGTCACAATAGACAACAAAATCATCGTTTCCCTCAAGCAGAGATAAAACAGGAGCATCACAGAGCTTTCGTTTCAGCGTTTGGAACGCTTCTTCTTGCTTAGGTCCCCACTCAAAAGGCTTATTTTTCTGAGTCAAAGCAGTGAGTGGAACCGCGATCTTCGAGAAGTTAGAAATAAACCGTCGATAATAACCAGCTAGTCCAAGAAAAGAACGAACTTCTGTAGGTGTCGTTGGTGTATTCCAATCCTTAATCGCAGCAATCTTGGATGGGTCTACATGGATACCCTGCTCATTGATAATATGACCCAAGAACTGAACTTCTTTAAGCCAAAATTCACACTTGGAGAATTTAGCAAAAAATTGTTCCTTCTTTAGGAGTTATAATGTCAAACGAAGGTGTTGTTCGTGCTCTGCTTGAGACTTTGAATAAATGAGAATATCGTCGATGAACACAATGATGAACTTATCTAAATAAGGTTTACAAACCCTATTCATTAAGTCTATGAAGATAGCTGGGGCATTCGTCAAACCAAAAGGCATGACAGTGAACTCGTAATGCCCATATCTTGTACGGAAAGTAGTTTTGGGAATATCTTCTTCGAAAATACGAAGTTGATGATACCCAGAACGCAAGTCGATCTTGGAAAAGCATGAAGCACCTTGCAGCTGGTCGAAGAGGTCATCAATTCTAGGTAGGGGATATCGATTCTTGATGGTAAGCTTATTAAGCTCACGATAATCGATACACATTCGAAAAGATCCATCTTTCTTTTTTCACAAAGAGGACAGGAGCTCCCCAAGGTGAAAAGCTCGGACGGATGAATCCTTTATCAGACAACTCTTGAAGTTGTTTTGATAACTCTTGCATTTCCGACGGTGCAAGACGATAAGGCGCCTTCGCAACCGGGTTGGCATTGGGTATAAGGTCAATATGAAACTTGACTTGACGAACTGGAGGCAAACCAGGCAGTTCATCGGGAAACACCTCTGGATAATCCCGAACAATCGGAATATCCTGAATACCCTTGCTCTCGCCTTTCTCCTCGGTGATATGTGCCAGGAAAGCGACATATCCTTTTCGCAAATAATTTTGAGCCTTCGTACACGACATAAGCTTCAAACCACCTGATGGCTTCTCTCCACGAAGACGGAAGAGGAATACGAACAATCTTATCGAAACAAACCACCTCAGCATGATGTTTGGTTAGCCAATCCATTCCCACGATAATATCGAAACTCCCAAGTTGCATCGGCGTGAGGTCGATGGGAAAAAGATGGTTATCAAGGTTTAACTGACAATCGCGAATAACAGAATCGAGCACAAGGGTTTACCAGTAGCAACTTCGACAGATAAGGGTTTCCTCAGTTTAGTTCTAGGTATCGCAAGCAAAGGCTCAAAAGATAATGATACAAAACTTCTATCGGCACCAGAATAAAAAAGAGTGGACGCAGGTCGATTGTTAACAAGAAACGTACCATTGACGACGAGGTTGTCAGCTCGCGCCTCGTTTGCATTCAGATTGAATACTCGTCCACGAGCGGGATTCGCATTCGCATTAACGTTGACATTCACGTTCGGATTTGCATTCGTATTTGCCAACCTCGGACAGTTGTTGCGGAAATGACCATACTCTCCACAATTGAGGCACGAACCCGGTGGGAATCTAACAGCATTCCCCTGTACTGGAGCTTGATTTTGAACAATCTGATTCTGACCAAAATGACAGACGTTGGCCAGATGCCCATGCTTACCACACGTTGTGCATTGCCTACAAGCTTGTTGTGCAACGTGATGACCGTTGTAGCGAGCACAATGGGGTGCGGTACCAGCATATGCTTTCTTTGCAGGAGGTTGAGCTGGTGGGTTTTGAGGGTTCTGAGCAGTTTGTGCAGTTACTGCAAAGTTCTGAGCACACTTTCGCTTTCTCGACTTCTTCGAAGACTCACCCTTCTTACCCTTACCCTTTTCCTTGTCTTTAGCAGAATCAGTTGACTTCATCTTATCACCCTTGCAGGTAAGTTTACGCTTCCTGACTTGCGACTCAGTCAGGGTAGCAGCTAACTCGATCGCTTGGCGAACAGTAGTAGGATTAACGCTAGTCACAATATCTTGTATGGAATCGGGTAAACCATCGATATACCTCTCTATCGCTTTCTCCAACGGGGTAACCATAGTAGGGCACAAAAGACTGAGCTCCTCAAATTGATCCGTGTACGCACGGTGTTCACCCCCATCTTGTTTTAGATCGTCAAACTCTCGTTCCAAAGCTCGAATTTCGTGACGGGGACAAAACTCTCTCATCATGAGAGCTCGAAGCTCTTCCCATGTTTGTGCCAATGCCACTTTGGCACCCCTATCGCGCATCACTCCGTTCCACCAAGTAAGAGCACGCTTCTCGAACACACTTGATGCAAATTCAACCGTACGCCTATTCGGACATTGCACATGTCTGAATGTGTTCTCGATACTTTCGAACCATTGAAGGAGTGCAGTCGCTCCTTGTGTCCCAGAAAACTTTAGCGGCTTAGCAGAGTTGAAACTCTTGAAATTGCATTGTGCATTGTTATTGTTGTTGTACAGCTCGTGGATTTGGGTCACCACGCCTGGAAGCACCGCAGCCATTTGCTGAGTGAGAAGGGCTGCGATTTCTTCAGCAGTAAAAGATTGTGCATCACGTCGAGGAGGCATCGTCTAACAAGAAAATATGAGAGACGAGTGAGGTCGACAATTAGGAAAAACAAGAGAGGTTTTGAAAATATCGACGAAATATAAGGAAGGAGATCATTTGTTCGTTACCTCGAACAAACAAACAACACGCAGTGACTAATCAAAGTAATGAATCGAAATAATGTATCGCGAAGACATGCTCGCCTATAAGTGAACACTCACCCCAAGAGTTCCCAGGTAAGAGTGACTGGTCCGATTATGTGGATTTGTACGAACACTCTAGCCTTAGACAGAAAACTCAGGGTACAGTCATTCACTCTTCCAGTTTGCACGTGTTCACATTATTTAGACCCAAACTTTGACGAGATTTTGAAAACTCAGAAGGCACTAAGCCAAAAATGAATCAAAATGGGAGGGTTCAAAACCTAGTAATTAATCATCCTAGAACGGACGATTAATTTTTGAAGCAGATTCGGATTTCGTTTTTTTAATCCTAAACGCAAATCAACTTGCGTTGGGGTCCTAGAAAGTTATAGTCTAGGTCGAAATTTTTACTAATAACCTAATTCTCTATAACCATTGGCTCTGATACCAACTCTTCTGTCACACCCCGACCACGTAAAACGACAAACCGTGGCGGAAACGTCGGGGAGTGTTGTAACAGAATTATTGTTTCAAACCATGGATACGAAGAGTTTCATTTCATTAAATATTAAACATTGTCTTAAGTTAAACAAACAAGTCAAACACAGTCTATTATCGTTATCAAATCACTAAGGCCTCGTCCGGTCCTAAGTGAACATGCTTCCTATTCGCAATCAACACTAAGCAACTTCACTTGAAACATATGTAAAAACAAAGTCAGCAAAGAAATGCTGGCGAGAACATAGGTTTTGTGAGAGTGTCAGATTCATGGCTGGTTTACATGTTGTAATAACTCGTACAACTTTGTTAGTCGATATTAGAAAACCTTGTTTTGTAAAATATTTGTATTGTAAAATGAATAACCAAGTCAAACAGTTTGGTTATAATTTATAAACCTCGATGCCATGAATCTTACCCCAAAACATTTGTTTTTGTACACCAAATCGTAAATCGTTCTCGTAATAAAACTCGTATGGTTTATATAGTTTTGTAAACATCGTTGTGAAACATCGTTCAACTCGCACTTGTTATAGATCATCGTTCATTTTTTTTAAATCGTTTAAATCGTACCCAAATCGTTCTAATCGTTCTCGTTTTAATTGCGAAAACTACTTTTGGTCGTCTCGCTAATAACATTCAAACCTTTGTGACTCGTTCATCGTTCCACTTGTTCTCGTATTAACAAACCACCAAAGGGTAAGTTAACAATCATCAGATTCGGTCGTTACCCTCCTAACCCACACATAACCATCGGTCCGGTCTGATAACGGGATTTGTCGGTTCCTATGGTACCATAACCTAATACTGGTCGGTTTGGCCGAAATTAATGAATGTCATTTGTTATGTAATTACAACCAACAAGCTCGTTCACGTTCACGTTATCGAAATCGTTATTAGTTAAGTATAAACCATCTCAATCATTTTAAAACCACTGTTAAAATATCGAATCGTTTTGATACATATGAATCACCCCAAAATAGTTGAAAACAGTAAAATAGGGGAACTATGTACTCACCTTTGGGTGCGTTTTTATATGCTAACACAATCCCTAAAATTATTTCTTTGTCCTAAATTAAATAAGAATGATTTAATAAACAAAATTCATAAAAACGACGAAGTTTCTCCGATACTTAGAATTTTCACATAACTTTGAGATTCCTTGAAAAGTTATTATTTTTGATTATTTTGGTATATTCGCGTATATGTACTCAAGCGTAAAACAAATAATCTTGTCAAGTATTATCATGTCATCATACACATATTATAAAACAAATAGCACATTGTAACATATAAAATTTTCTCATGAACAACCCATTATAGTTATGTCGAAAAACACTTATTTTAGCGTTTCGGTAACTTTTTTGAGCGTCGGAAGTCACGTATGACTAACCAAACACCAAGTAAACTTAATATAAATTAAAATACTTATTTTTATACTAAAAATATCAGTTTGGTTACTGATCTAAAACAGTTTAATAAAAATCCTTCGAAAAGGCGATTTTTAACCGTTTTACTGCATAGTTTTGCATCAAACGTTACCCGAACCATCCCTAATCGAAACGACTTGAAATTTTATCATAACCCATGTTATATACTGAATAAAATAGTGGTTTTACTCATGATAGTGCAGGTCTTAAATAAAGCATTTAGATCAAGCAAATTTCGCATATTTTACCACTTTTTAAGCTATATGTACAACATGTAAAGCTACCAACCTTATGTCAAAGTTTCATGCCATTATAATACATCAAATAAAGTTATTTTTAGTGTTTATAACCTGATCTAAAACATTTTTTTGCCAAACAACCCCTTTTATCATTTCTTGAGCTTTAAACCCACATGTATCTTCGTGTACAAGTGCCTAAAGCACACTAACATAGCATCACATTTTATATGGGTTTAGATGCATCAAATATGAGATTTATTTATGTTATTTGCTGATGTACTTGGTCATCTAACATATCATACATGAATCACCAAATACTTGCATTTTTTTCCATTATTTAAGAACAAGCAACAATATAAACGAGTATTTAACAACAACCAAACTCAAAACTCATACACACACACACACATATATATATATATATGTATATGTACGGTTATACATGTATATATACACCACCATTTTTTTGTAACCAAGACCCATTTCATTTTTAGATTTCAAGTTTAGTGAAAATCCCAAGATTCAAGAGAAACTTTAAATCATCAACGAAAAACTATGAATCAAAGGTATGATTTAAACATAAGTGTTATACCTTCAAGATTCAAGTAGGTTGTGGGATGATAGGAAGCTTGTATTCACTTGACAACACCTTGGGAACACCCTTAGATCTTCACACTAACTTGAAATTTACTAGAAAGGGCGTTGAATCTTCAAGAATAAGACTTGAAGATATGAAGAAGATGAAGATAGAGAGAGAGAGAGAGATGGGGACGGTTTGGGAGGGAGAGAGGGAAGTGAAGATGGAGTGATGGGATGGTGGTATTTATAGACCTTCCATATAGTATATTCCTAGCATATTCCTGGTATATTTCTGACATATTCCTGGCATATTCCTGGCATATTCCTGGCATATTCCTGGCATATTCCTGGCATATTCCTGGCATATTCCTGGTATATTCCTGGTATATTCCTGGCATATTCCTGGCATATTCCTGGCATATTCCTGGCATATTCCTGGCATATTCCTGGCATATTCCTAGGTTTGCTGCGTTGTCTGCGTTTTTGCCGTGTAAGCACTGTGTCGCGTAGGAACACACGGTACGCGCTTAAACTTGAAAAATAACGTTTTTAAGCGTTTTAATTTATTTTTCAACACGAACCTGATTAAAATAAAATTTTAATCATAACAGAATATTTGTGGGATTAAATATTATCCGGGCGGCCACCAACGTTCGTTTCACAGTTTTGTCGTAATTAGTTCTTTAGTTCAAATAAACATGTTTTCGCCATACCGAATCCTTCGAAACTTATTTCTAAGGTATGTAAGGGATATTTAGGGTATATTTGGCTTACGTCACAGTTCTGGAGTGTACGTCGCGTTAAACTGATTGCGTTTAAGCACTAGTTTGCGTATAACCTTCCAGAAAGTGATTTAAAGCTTGAAATCGGTATCGAATCAAATTGTAAAATTAATAAACACAAATGCACATATAGTAACACCAAAATACACATAATAACACCAAAGCATATTATTTTATTGATAACGGACATTGTTTTACATAATACGATGATAACAGATCACAGTTGTCACACCGTGTGCAGAAGCGTATCTGTACTATCAAGATTTCCTCAGATTCTGCGAATCTTAGAGTTGACCACGGCCCCGTGTCCAGTGGGCACGCCCCCGTGGTGGTGATAGAAGCTTCTACAACTTTGTCTTTTCTGCTGACACTTGGGCACGCCCCCGTGCTCACTGAGCACGGGGCGTGTTCAGCCTTCTGTTCTATTGTTTTGCTTGGGAAGATGCTGTCGGGAGGTCGGGCATGCCACATTTGTTCCTTTTCTTGTATTTATGTTAGATTTAGCTGCCTTTTTGCTTCTTTTGTTCATTTGAGCTCATTTAATCCTGAAAATACAAAAGGAAGATAAAAACACACTTTTTCCAACATTAGTACTATAAAAGGGTTAGTTTTATGCCACAATTGTTGTAATTTATATGTTGCATTTTGTGCACATCAACTACAGCAGAGTCGCACGTCGTGCAATAGATGATGGACGACCTTCAACAGCGAGATGGGCTTTTGGATGCTGCTAAGGCCCGGGAGTCTCGTCTCCTTGCCGAGAAGCTGAAGGCCGAAGAAGGCTTGAAGAGGGTAACTTCAAATCTTGCTGAAGAACGTGTGGCGTGGGCCTGGGGCATTCAGGAGAAGGAAAGGGTGATATCTCACGCATTGAAAGTCCAAGGGGAGCTGGAATGAAAAGCTGTTGTAGAGGCGGAGAAGGTTCGTGTCTTGACCTCTCAGATTGCCCAGCTAAATATTGATCATGAATTCGTGTCACAGGTGCAGGAGAGACATCACGCTCTGATGGTGGAGATGGAAGATACTCGGGCTAAGGCTGAAGAAACCGCCTAAAAGTGTGATGAACTGTTGGTGCAACGGTCTTAATTGCAGCGTGACCTGGATTGTGAAAAAGCTCGTCGCACTGAAAGCGAGAATGCGACGAACCAGGCATTGGCCGAGGCACAAGAACTGTCTGCTTAACTTGCTGCACTTAGAGGAGAAAAAACCTGGTGGGTTAACCATGACGTGATATCCTGCTTTGAGTTTCTTAGGCAATCCCCACATTTCAGCAGTTTGCTGGATAATACGGCAATGGTGGAGTATGAGACTGGTCAACATGATGGAATGCACGCCGCTTACTCGGAGTGCGGGCGGTTGGACTTGGTTACCGAGGACCTGCGGGCAACCATTGCTTCTGCTTCAACTCGTATGGCGGAGACTCTTTCCGCTGTGGCTAATGATCCTCTCCCCGAGTTCCAGCAGATTATAGAAGCCGCGAGGATCCCAGACCCGGAGGTATTCCACCGCCTGCTTGACTCCTCCAATTCCAATGTTTGATGCAAGTGGAAGACTTGATTGACACGTGTCATGTTTAGGACTAGTTTTTGAACAATTGTGTATGCAAACACTTAATTACTTTTGGTTGGATGACGCAATCCCTTTGTTTTGCTAGTAGGCTATGATAATTAATTTTGACTCTCCCCCTGACATGGGGGCGATGTGACTGTTGTCAATCAATCGCCATAATTACTTCCTATTTCTTATATGTAATGTGATTGTGTAAGGACACCTGATTAACACTTTTTGGCTTCATGAAGAATCCCTATCGTCGTCGTGTGTTAGAGGTGCTTGACGATTATGAGGCCGCTGAGGCCCTGCTTGATTAACGTCGGCTGCCGGAGAATGTTAATAGTTCTTTTTCCGGTCAGGCTCCAGCGAGCCAATCTTGTTCCGATCATGGTGATTTGTTGCCACTGATGCCTGGATCGTACTCTCCGATTCCCAAAGTTCTACGAAGGAAACGATGTCTTATGTTGAAGACCGTTACCAACGACCACCATTCACATCGGTTTTGTGCCTATTATGTTCACCGTTGGAAGGGTGTTCCAAGAACAATCAGGGCATCTATAGATGAAAAAGGTCGACGCGGGGATTACAGTTGTGCCGGGAGATGGTCTGGATGTTTTTCCTGACCTAGTTGTGTTGGACACAGAAATTCTTCACACCCCTGCAGAGGTGATGAAGATGTTGACCTGAGTTGACTCAGCGAAACTTAGTGTCATGTTTGTTGTTTTGTGTTGTTCCACATTATGTGGGTAGATATACAAGTACTTGGTTTATTTTTGCAGACTATCATGAGGATCATGGGGTCTCATGTTTGTCTGATGTTAGATAGTTAAAGTGCCTATTACCAAGGCACCTATCTGTTAGCGCTGTAAAAAGGTTTTTGTAAAAAACGACGTAGTTAGTGTAAGTTGTTTGTTTTGGACGTTAATATGTTGTATAATCCTCTTAACTTAATGCATGTTAAGCAAAAGGTTCATCTAAGTATTGTGCATGATTATTTTATATATTGGTTTGTTATTATATGAACTTGAATTGAAGGATTGAAGTTTTATTAAGAAATAGAGACATCTTTACAGGGTTTTGACCAAAAGGTCTATAAACATTGTCCTATTAAACATAAAATAAAGGAAAAAAGAAATAACAATCATCCGGAACTTTGCTAGGTGAAGATCGCATGTAACACCGTTTGAGCTGGGCTATGTTCCAGGAACGGAGGATTGGTGTGCCATCTATGTGTTCCAATGTGTACGCCCCCTTTCCTAGTAATTCTTTGATTATGTATGGCCCTTCCCAAGTAGGACCCCTCTTTCCGGTGTTTTCAACTCTGCTGGCCTCGTTGTCACGTATAACATAATCGCCCACCCGGAAGGCGACGACGGCTGCTCTTTTGTTATAATAATTTGCCATCGCTTGTTTGTATCATGCTTCGCTAATAGCCGCTGCTTCGCGTCGTTCCTCTAAGAGATCCAGATTTTCCCTGAGGTGATGATCATTGTTGTCTTGTGTTGTCAAGCGCCTTAATGAGGGTAATCCCACTTCTGCTGGGATTATTGCTTCCGTCCCATATGTTAGGATGAACAGTGTTTCTGTAGGATCGGATTCTGACCCGAACGAGTCAATCAGAGGAGTTTGATCAGATACAGGTGCGGAAAACAAGTACCTGACATAGAAACAGCTAGATATCTTCTTAAATCTCTTTTCTGATTAATTTGACAGCTTTTACATGCAATTCTCACACCGGCAGCACCTCGGTATGGAAATCTAAGAGTTACAAATGAGGTCCTCTTATACGGTATATATAGGTGAGAAGGTCCCCTTATACGGCATGTCCATGTAAGCGGACCTGATAGGTTCCCTTATACGGCATGTCCGTATAAGCGGACCTGACGAATAAGCTAACCTATTATGACCGAATAAGTGGACCTGACATAAAAGAGAACCTACTATGTCCGTATAAGCGGACCTATACTCTAAACCATGTAAACTCTCCAGTTTTCTCGTAAAACGCGCCCTAATCTATACATTACAATGAAAGACTTGATCTAAGACGAAATCAACAGATGTAGTGCACCAACAGTTTCTTTGTTACCCGTCTTGGGCGATGTTCGATGAGCCCACAGAACGGTCGGTAACTCATCCACCCAGCATCCACCTTCTCTGTCTAAGCGTTTCTTGAGTCCATCCAATAGGCTCCTATTGGCCCGCTCCACTTGTCCATTACCCTAGGGGTGGGCCACCGAGGTGAAAACCTGCTGTATCTCTAGTTATTTGCACCATTCTTGGATGGTTTTATCTGCAAACTGTGTTCCATTATTGCTTACCAGGTACAGCGGCAGACCAAAATGACAAACTATGTGCTCCCAGAGGAATTTCTTTACGTTGTCTACCCCTATTTTTGCCAAAGGCTTTGCCTCAATCCATTTGGTAAAGTAATTGATTGCTACGATGAGGAACTTGACCTTGCATGGTGCAGGGGGTAGGGGCCTACGATGTCTATGGCCCACTTTTGGAAACGCCATGCCCCTGTAATCGGTATCAGGTTATTCTGAGGGCGTAAAATATGTGGGGCGTAACGTTGGCAGCTCATACATTTTCGTAGCTCTTTAACAGCGTCCTCATGCATCCCCGGCCAATAGTATCCGACGTTCGTGATTTTTGCGACAACTGAGCGGGGCCCGGCGTGAATGCCACATATCCCCTCATGTATCTCTTTTATCAGGTATGCTGCCTCTTGCGGGGATACACATCATAAGAGCGGCCCCAGGTACGATTTCCTGTATAGGACCCCGCCCTGCCTTTCGTATTGTAAGGCTTTAGCTTGTATTTTTCTTGAGGCCCCCTTAGAGGCTGGCAACTCCCCGTTTGTCAGGTATTTTATGAGCGGTGTCATCCAACATTCGTTCTCACCACTCATGGTTGATATTTCCTCCTCTTGCGTTGACGGGGTATACAGCATCTCGATTTTGACTTCATGTTCCATCCCGGATGTGGCGAGTTTACTAACTGCATCGGCGATCTGGTTCTTTCCCCGGTGGACGTGTGTCAACGTCACATGATTGAATAATGCAATTAGGCTCTTGGCTTTGGCTAGGTATTTGACCATCGTCTCCTCTTGAGCCTCGTAGGTTTCATTAATTTGGTTGTTGACCAGTAGTGACTCTACGTATGCATCTACTCGGGTTGCCCCCATGGCGTGTGCCATTCGTAACCCTGCCAGCAGTGCCTCATATTCAGACTCGTTGTTGGAACATTCAAACTCGAATTTTAACGCATACATTAATTTGATGCCTTCGTGGCTCACGAGCATTAGACCAGCTCCTACCCCTTTGCTGTTCGAGGACCCGTCGGTATACAACTTCCATGTTTCCCAAGCAGTTCATGTTTCTGGCTTCTCCTTGCTGGTTTTGGGGATGTGTTCCCCCTCCGGGATTTCGACGATGAAGTCTACCACTACTTGTCCTTTTCCACCGGTCTCTTACGATACACAATATCTAGTGCTCCCAATTCGATTGCCCATTTTGCGAGTCGCCCCGAGATCTCGGGCTTATTCAGCACTTGTTGTAGTGAATAATTTGTGAGCACCTCGATTATGTGACCCTGGAAGTATCTTCGAAGCCGTCGAGAGGCGTGAACAAGGGCTAGTACCAACTTTTCTAGGGTGGGGTACCGAGTCTCCAGGTCCGAAAGAACCCTACTGACATAGTATATCGGTGTTTGCACCCCTCCCCGTTCCACCATTAGGACAGTGCTGACGGCTTGATGGGCAGTGGCCAAATACATTTTTAGGACCTCGCGGGGCTTGGGAGCCGTTAACGTTGGTAGATGGACAAGGAAACATTTCATCTCCTGTAATGCTTCTTCTGCTTCTGCCGTCCAGCAGAACTTGTTTTTATTCAGGCAGTCCTTTAGGGTTTTGTTGAAAGGGAGTAATTTGTCCGCGTGTTTAGCGAGAAACCTGTTAATAGCCACTAGCCTGCCGTTCAGCGTTTGTGCCTGCTTGAGGGTACTTGGCGAAGGCATGTTTGTGATGGCCATAACCTTTTCAGGGTTCATCTTAAAGCCATCCCTCGTGACGATGACTTCTAGGAATTTACATTCTTCAACCCCGAAAGAACACTTCTTTGGGTTCAGCTTAATGTTGTACTCCCTCAGGGTCCTGAAGGTTTCTTCTATATCTTGAAGCATTATTTTTTCTTCCATACTCTTGATTACGAGGTCATCGACGTACACCTCTAGATTACGTCCAATCTGGCTTGCGAATGCCTTGTCCATCAGTCTTTGATAGGTTGCTCCTGCATTTCTGAGTCCGAACGGCATTTTTGTATAACAAAATATGCCAATGTCGGTGAAAAACGCCGTTTTTTCTTCGTCTTCATTCGCCATCTTTATCTGATGGTACCCCTTGTAAGCATCCAGAACGCACTTGAAACGGTAGGTAACCAATGAATCGACCTTGAAATCAATTTATGGTAAAGGATAGGCGTCTTTTGGACAGGCCTTGTTGAGGTCCTTGTAATCAATGCACATTCTCCATGTGCCATCTGCCTTCTTGACCATGACCGGGTTGGCCACCCAGGTATGGTAATTTGTTTCCCGGAGGTCCCCACTATTGTTAGCTTTAATACTTCCTTGAATATTGCTTCCCTTATATAGGACTCCATGCTGCGCCTATGTTGAGTAATGGGCTTCATCCTGGGCATGGTGGACAACCGGTGCTTGGCTCGGTCTCGTGGTATACCGGTCATATCCCGTGCTCGAAGGCGAATATATCCATATTGTTTCGGAGCAAGGTCTTTAAGCTTTCTCTTGTTTCCAGGGACAAGGTGTCACCGATAGTGACCATCTGGTCTGGGTGATCATTGTTCAAAACCCATCTTTCAGGGCCTATTACGCCAGTTGGTCCTTGTCTGCATCGTTTCGTATTCATTATTTCACCGGAATAATCCTGACGTACTGTGGCCACTCCTCCTGGTGTTGGGAACTTCATAAATCCCCGTGCTGTGGATACAATGGTGTCAAGTTTCCCAAGTGTGTAACGCCCGATGATTACATTGTAATGTGACTCTGCCCGGACCACTAGGAAGTGTATGATTATTTTCCTTTCACATGGAGCTTTTCCGAAGGTTACTGGGAATGTAATCTGACCAATGGGATCCACTTTTTCTCCTGTGAAGCCCCTGATGGGGGCGTGAATTGGTCTGAGGGGAACCCGGTCTTCTCTCTGCATTCGATTGAAACAGTGCTCGTAAATGATATCTTCCGAGTTCCGGTGTCTATCAATATTCTCCTCATATGATAGTCTCCTACCGCCGTAGTGACCATGAGTGGCTCCATGCTTATCCGGGTGTCCCGTTGTCTAGGGCCCGCCCGGATATCAATTGACAACCATGGTTCGAGAGACGCTTAAAGCGGGGTAGTCGGTTTTTGTTCCACTCGTGGAATAGTCGCTTCTTGACGACGTGTTTCTAGGACGATCATAGCTTCCCTGAGATTCGGCGTGAGTTCCTCGAGAGAATCTTCCACTCTGGGTCTTGATTTTTGCCCCCCGACGGTCGGACTCTTCCGCCGGGCGATATGATTCCTTTTTTTTCTTAGCCGCATGACTGGCTATTATCAATTTTTGCTGCCGAACGTAAACCTTGGCTATTTTCGTGATCTCCTCGATAGTCTCCGGGACGCCATTTCTGTCATGTAACTTCCTAAGGAGTTCGTCATCGTTTACTCCCTGTAGGAATGCCCCGCAAGCCAGGTCCTAGGTTAGGCCAGGAATGGCGATGCTCTCCTTGTTGAATCTGGTCAAGAAATTTTCCACCGTTTCGTTGTCTCGCCGACGAGTGTGCAAAACCTCTGTTCTATCTTTGGTATGCCTCCGCTGTTGGCTACATTTACACCAGCTCTTCAAATTGTCTGTTCCCCCCACCGGGAGACTATCCCACCAGACTCGCGCTGATCCGACTAGTGTTTGTACGAACATTTTACACCATAGAGGCATAGGTCATAGGGAGACTTGCCCTTCACTTCTGAACAAATTGATGTGGTCATCAGAATCAGATGTCCCATCATACTTTCCCACAGTGGGTGGCATTTTTGGTTTTTCCTTGATAGGAACCTCAGCTATGCGTCTTGAGAACTTAGACCTGAACGTAACTTCTGCCGGCTTATAAGGCCTGGTCAGTACGTCATCCTCTTCTGAACCTACCGATATCAATACAGGCGCGCCCTTGGAGACCAGGGGTGTTACCGTTTGGATCGGTGCCGAGGAGCCTGTGTAGCCGAAGTTCAATTGTTGTCCGATACTGCCCAGGTTCCCCATTGGTGTTGCATTTTGCCCCTGCGCAACATATGGGGGCATAGCCTCCGTGCCAGAACGTGTGCGGAGGGTATTGGAATCCCCGGGAGTCATCTGACTTCCCTCGGGTAAGGCCCCGTACACAGGAGGAGGCGCATACCCATACGGTGGCATGTAGTAATACGACGGAATATAAGCTGCTCGGGGCATCGTCACTGGCTGATGAGGCGGCATCGACATGGCTATTGTGAGAGCCGCCGTGAGTGCCACTGAATACAGCGGAGGGAACTGGAAGTCATTCTTAGGTGAAAAGTTGGATGACGTCCCATCTGCGCTCGTGTATACTGGCTGTGTCTTCCAGTAGTAATGGTTCCGAGCACCCGAGGCCGGTGTAAACAACGATGGACCAGCTCTTAATGATACTACTTGTGTGAGAGCCGCATAAGACGTTATTCCCGCCATCGTAACTGATGGAGAGAGGGGGAGGCTTGTTCTTGATGACGTTGTGTCCACCTGTCCCCGCTCGTAACCCAGGGGCAACTACGTATCAAATTCTGGAGTCAAAGATCTAGTTACCGCGGGGCGATGACCGTTGTTGTGACGCCTACTATATTCATACCCCTTCATTTCAGAGTTAACGTCATGTTAGAGTTTGCAGAACCGTCGTTCGGAGCACTCATCGTGGGGATAGGTTCCGTTAGCATTTGCGAGGTCCCACGGATGGCGCCAATGTAAGAACTATACCGGAGCACGTCTACGGATTGGGTAATTGGGTCAGAAGTGATCCAACCTCCAATCTGCAAAACAGAACACCGTTAGGACTCGTTACAGGAATGAGGTTATTTCTGTAACCACCAGCCGGCATGAGCATAAGTATTCGTTGTGGGAGTGAAGAAAAGAGTAAAGAGAGTTGAGAAGAGTAGGGAATGAATTTACCTTTGTGATGAACTCCTCTATTTATAGTTATGAGTGACTATTAGGGTTTCCCCATATTTTGGGAAGTCGGTTAGGCGACTCCTGATTTATCAGAGATATTTATTGACGAATGAAGATATGCTTGAATATCTTCCTTATTCGCGTTTTATCAACGGGTTGTATTTGACCCGGAATGACCAAGTCGGGTCATTCCTCCACAGTTAGTAACGTATTTCCTACGCCATTTCCTAATTATCCTTTTTGTTTTTGCTATATATTTTTGACAAAAATAAGTTTTAAACTTGCTACATAGGTATGTAAACAAACCGAACGAACACGAACAAGGCCTTGTTCGTGTTCGTTTGTTAAGTAAATTCAAGTGTTCACAAAAGATTCATGAACACTTATCGAATGAGATTTTATGTTCGTGTCGTGTTCGTTCATTAAGTAAATGAGCGTGTTCACGAACACAAACGAACACAAATAAATTTGGCGAGCGCGTCAAAGGATAAAGGTGGATGACCCAGAGAGTAGCACTGGAACTTGAATCCCTAATTGTGGAACGGAGGTCAATCGTATTCGTTGATGTAAATAATGAGAAAGGAAAAGGAAACGGTGCATAAAGAAGGTGAAAAAGGGTTTCCTAGTTTAATTGTTAGGGTAATAAAATAAATAAAAGTTTAATAATATAATAAGTATAAATAAAATATATGAAAGTACAAAAATCTTTAATTAAAACACAAACAGACAAACATAAACGAGCGCAAATGAACAAATGTTCATGAACACGTTCATAAATACCTTACCGAACGTTACGAACACAATTGAACGAACGAGACCTTTGTTCATGATCTTTCATTTAACTAATCTAATCGAACAAAATTTTTTTTGTTCACGTTCGTTCGTTTATTAACATAAAATCGAACGAAATTTTTTGTTCATGTTTGTTCGTCTATTAAGGAACTTCTTACCAAATGGTTAACGAATAGTTCGTTTACAACCCTATTGCTACACATTTTTTTTTGACAAAAGTAAGTTGTAAACTTGCTACACATTTTTTGACGAAAATAAGTTATTTATTAGAAACCTTAGCGTCACATTTGTAGCAAATCAATTAAAAGATAGATTTTTTTTTGCGATGCATTTGCGACGAAATATTCAAGAAACCAAATTAAGGAAGATGGAAAAATCAAGATATCAGAAATTTGCGGCTCATTTCTTCGTTACTATTTTTAAATTTGCTACATATATTTGAGAAAAGTAAGTTATTTTATTAGTAAAATTAGCTACACATTTAAAAAAAATCAATTAAAAACAGTTTTTTTATTGCGACGCATTGTGACGGAATATTTAAAAAATATTTTAAAACCTGCCAAAAATCCATATTTTTCTGCTAAAAATTGTAGGAAAAAGCACCAAAAATTTACAAAACCTGTTTTAAATTCACCATCAATCAAAAATCATATATAATGCAAGTTCTAATATATTTAAACCAAAAACTGATAAACTTTTAACATACATATATGTCTAAAAAGATATATGTATTTTCATTAGGGGAAGGTTCAAATGAAAACCACTTTTATTATGAAAACTCGAAAACTAACTAAAAAAAGCTTAAAAACACACAATTTTTTTTTACAAATCTTTTATTAAAAATCGCTATTTTTTATATATAATTTTTTTTCAAAAAAGAATTTTTTTTTGTAGTACACATGTGTAATAATACACATGTGTAGTATTACACATGTGCACTACAATTTTTTTTTTGAAAATTTTTTATGTATATAATATTGCGAAATTGGTATGCAAAAAAAAAAAAAAAATTGGTATGTTTTTTTTGGCTTTTTTAATTAGTTTTCGAGTTTTCACAATAAATAGTGGTTTTCATTTGAACCTTCCCCTTTATTTTCATCTTGTGACAAAAAAATCTAAAAAGTCGCACAAATATGAGGAGCTTAAGTTCAAAAACGTCACAAATTCATCATCGTTAAAGCAAATCATGTAAAATTTAATCAAGCTTATAATAAATAGATGCAACAATAGTTTATGATAGTACAAACTAACAACACAACAATTTGATGCGAAGAGTATAATATCATGACGAAATAAACCAAAAGGGTCACAAATTTTGATGCGATTAAGTTCAAATACATCAAAAAATTCGTCATAGTTATAACCAGTAGATGTAACAACAGTTTGTGATAGTCTAAACAAACAACACAACAATATGATGTGAAAAGTATAATATAATGACAAAATAAACTAAAAAACGCACAAATCTAATGCGACTAAGTTCAAAAGCATCACAAAATTCATCATCATTATTGGAAATCACATGACATTCTATAGATATTATCATTAGTAGATGCAACAACAGTTCTAATCATTAATCAAACCTATCAACAATTACATCTACCTTAGCAGAATTAAGAGAACAAGAATTCGATACAAACATCAAATTGCAAGTTGGAGAGAGCAACGAAACCTGATTACTTGAGAGTTTAGATAGGGAGTGAAGGCAAATTGTGAGTTTAGATGGACATGAATTTCGTAAATGATTCTGATTTCTTTGTACAAAATCCTTTCAATCGCACAAAATCTTCAATTATCCTCCAAATTTCCAGTAATCATTGATGTAGTCGATTGAAACTCAAAATTAGGGTTCATCGGATTCATTTCAACTCCAAGCGATGCCGTGAGCATTGAGTGGTGATTGAGGATGTGGTGGTGAATTCACGTATTAGGTTTACGGTGGTGATTGTTCATGTATTAGGTTTGCGGTGGTGATTATTCATAAAAGACCATAACATATGAGGTTCATGATAGGTTGCAACGGTGATCAATTCACGTATTGGATCGTTCTCGTTCAGCAAAAGGCTATAAGATAAATGGGCTAAACACACAATAGGCCAAAAACGCTTAGTAATATAGGAGAATTCATAAAATAGGCTTTATATGTTGGAAAAACATGCCCAAGTTACGATTTCGACCACACTGCTACCAAGTTACGATCTAAGGGCTACACTTAGAGCAATAACTAAGTAATGATTGTTTTATGTTAAACAATCTAACATGAAATACGTGTTATGGTGATGATCGTTAGAGAATAATTAAGTAGCATTTAGTGAAGATTATTATAATCGAATTTGGGTGTTGATTATTATTACTTGTAAAGTTATAATAATAATAAACATGTATTCAAACAATGAATATGAATTAAAAATTTAATTTAATTGTTTCGTTTAATATTAATGGGCTTAATCATTTAACTTGTTAATTAAATTGATCTAACTTGTTAATTAAATTGATCAAAAGGAATTAAACAAATAATTTTAATTTATTTATTTAGGTTACATAAATTAAATATTAAACTATTTGAGGCATTATAAATAGAGGGTTAAGGATTCAGTTTTAATACATACCAGGGAGATCAAAAGAACCCTGAAAACACTATCCCTCCCTTTCCTGTCACACCCCGACTAACAGCAGAACTAAAAGAGGATACAACAAACACCTTTGGTATCAACCTCATTGTTTACAAAGAGGCATAAACACACTAATGTACATCATATTACACTTTTTTAAAAGTTAGTTACACACGATAAGTAGAGTAACACGAACAAGTTCTCGTGAACTTATTTATTTCTACTATTATCCTTGCCTCTATCTCTAGTAATATCCAAACACCAAAACTTGTCCAACTAGCACGTTTGCACATTATTCTTCTTTATGTTTACCTTAAAAACATGTTAAAATTTTGAATGGTCAACTACAAATAGTTGGTGAGTTTCACCGGTTTTATTAACATTAAATCAATATACAAGCAAATCGAATTTAGCACATATGAAATAATTATACTAAGCCCACAAGTGAAACCTCGACAGTTCATCCATGCCCCCTGGCCCGCACAAACCACATCTGCATGCCTACCCCAAGTAGTTATGTCAAACATCCCATAGTGTGTGCAAAGTATGTGCATGGACATGTGCAATTGCAACATAACCCATGGCATTCGTGCCAGTTTAATTGGGTTTGTCAGACCAATAGTACTATTTACACATCCACCGGCCTACAGTTGATCACTTGTGTTTGTAGGGACTTTCCATGTGTTAGTGCTAACTCAGATAATTCACATCAAATCACGTTTTCATGTGCAAGTATGTACATATATAAACATACTTTTAACCCAAGTATTCAGTAAAACAGTTAGGAAAAGGGGCAATGAAACTCACCTGATCGAGTATCACTTAGTATGCAAGCACAGAATAGTAGTACGATCGTAACACTAATCCGACCCTAGTATCAATATCGTACGGTTAATAGCTGAAAATAGTTCTTGTATCGGTAATTTCTATATACTAAGCTCAGATGTAAAGTGATGAAACATATAAATTATATCAAATAAGGTATAAAAACAACCCTTTTTAGTACTAATGTTGAAAAAAGTGTGTTTCTTTGTATACTTTTGATTTTCAGGATTAAAAGAGCGTAAATGCAAAAAAGGAACAAATTAACGGCAAAAACCAGGATGAATACAAAAGAAGGGAAGTTGATACAATATACCAACCCTCTGAGCTTCATCCCAAAGACCAAAAACAACAACTTAGAAGACAAGCACGGGTCGTGCCTATCAGGCATGCGGCTGTGCCCCAACAAAGATTCCAGGAAGAAGAAGAGAAACAGAAGTAGACAAGAGACATGGGGCTATGTCCCACGGACAAGGGCTGTGGTCAACTTCCAGATTTGCAAATCTTGGATCGCACAACAAGTACAATGGCCACGGGGCATGCGGTTGACACACTGGGATGTGTGAGCATCTGGACTGACAAGCTCATTTAATGAAGACAAAGAAGAAGGAGGGCACATGGCCATGCCTACCAGCACGGGGTCATGTAAACCATTTGTTTTCAGCTATAAATAGGGGTGCTTGGTTCAATTGCAACTCATCCCTTGGGAAACCACTTCTCTTACACCTCCCACTACACCACCACCACAATACCACCATCATCTACCACATTCATCCATCATCCATCTCTAAAGTGTGTAGTAGTCTCGGGATCCAAGATTGATCGTAAGAGTTTTTGTCAAACAAAGGCCATGATTGGCTAATCTCTTACATTACTTTTGATTTCCAATCTTTGGTTAACTTTTTAATTAGGTATGTATTAATGACTTTAATAACTAGTTTTCTTATATTGAAAGTGAACTTTATTCTATCATCTCTTCATGTTTCGTTGATTCACTCATTCATGTCTTTACGGTCTATATAAAGCGCATTAACTGCCTGGAAGGGGGTTAGAAGGGTGGTATGGGTAAACTTCTTTCCTCGTTCAGTGTATGAATCCTGCGAGGACTTTATTCAAGTTTATTAGGATTTCCTTTGCGGCAGATAGCATCAAATCGGGGGTAGTAAGAATGGCTTGAATCACTTATAAATAAATTACTATTAATACTTTAAACCAGCCTTGAGGGACTGTATCTCTGCTGACTCGGACCAATATGGCCTAGGGTAGCGTTGCCTCCAAAAGAGGGACATGCCTCATTTTGCATTAATAACTTACTTATTTATCTTTCAATATTCTGGCCTTGCGGGACTGTTTCCCTACTGACTCAGACCAATATGGCTGAGGGTAGCGTTGCCTCCATAAGAAGGACATGCCACTATAACTAAGATAATCTCTTACAAAAATCCAAAGTGCAGAAATCATCAATGGATACGTAAAAGATGAGTCGAAGCCAAGTGATTCTATCTTGTCTATTTGTTTCTTTATTTATTTAATTTCTTTATTTTACTTACTAAAAATCTTTCCTTAAATTTTATTAGATTAGACGTCGATGACATTCCAGTATTAAAAGCACTTGTGTGCTTAGACGACCTCTGTATCTTACCATCACTATACTACGCCAATGATGGGTGCACTTTCCCTAGCGTGTTATAGAGAGTGATAGTGTTATATCGTATTTTATAAATTTTAAACTTGATAAAAGAATAAAAAGTATTCAAAAATATAATAAAAATCATACACACTCGACCAAACGTCAAGTTTTTTGCGCCGTTGCCGGGACACAAGGATTTTAAGAAAGTTTATAATCAGCGGCCTAATCATTTTATGCTTTTCTAATTTTTCTTTTTATATTTTTCTTCTTTTTCTCCAAATTTTCTACTTTCTGCAGGAATAACACGGGGCCTTGTTTGAGCAAAACGGGGACGTGCCAACTCCCTAGTAATATAAAACTATTTTCTGAAAAATAGAACTGCAACATAGGGCCGTGTGACAATCACACGGGACCGTGCCTCAACATTGGTTCCTAAGAAAACAGGCACGTTTGATCCTGACGGTTAAAACTTATCTGGAAACCATGGATGTCAATTATTATTTTTACCCCCGCCACTCTTACGGTGAATGGTGTCAGTTATGTGGAGGAATTCATAAAGATTTAGAGTGTCCCATTCTAAAATGTAATCCCCACTACATAGACCCATCGTTTTCCTGTAGCGATCACCTTAAGATGGGCGGGAGTAAAAACGATAACCACCATCCACCTGAATTCCATCAAACCTCTTCCATAGGAGACATAAGCTCAGACAAATTATGTCAAATATAAAAGAGGATTCTCTAGAAACACAAAGAAATGGAATCCATGATGAAGGCGCGATATCATCAAGGAGCAAAAACGAAGGAGACTCGATGGAGCCTCGTTCAGGAATAAATGATGCTGAGGCCAACAAATCTACCCTAGCCCTGTGCGAAAACGAAGGCGATAGTCGTCCCTGTATTGGGCTCACAATGAAGGACTCCTTAACGACTTGAGAATTTCACACCAACGGTTTAGACCAGAGCGAGTCGACTCACACCTTCTTTAACAAGAGCCCGATAAAGGTAAATAAAGGAAGGTTTCGCCCTCCTACTTTTAGCTTAGGTTTCTTTCTTTCTGACAACCTCTTGCGTTTTTGTATCTCTTGCTGGAACCTATGGTACATCAGGCATTTCGGTGTTGTTCCAACTAGTAAGGAACCTCCCGGTAAAACACGGTTCCTTAAAAATTCCGACAAAACATCACATAAACCCTAAAACACGGGGCTGTGTCCCTCACCCACGGGGCCGTGTCCCATTTACTCCTCAGACATGAGGGCGTGTTAGAAGAACACGGGGCCGTGCCTCCTGTATTTTTTAAACATGGGGCTGTGTCTACCTTGACATGGCCCGTGTGTCACTAACGAACAACATTCTCTGACTCATGCAGACAACACGGGGTAGTGCTTCCTGGACACGGGGTAGTGCTTCCTGGACACGGGGTCGTGTCAACATGCTGTCACTTTCTATAAAGTCAGCCATGAGAAGGATGTTTGGATCCATTCCTAAAATACCAAGATCCTTCCTGATCTCACACACATACCTGAAAAGGTAGGTTCTTAAAAAGGTTTCCTTAAACCTTCTTGTCTTTAACACTTTTAGTCATTTCTCCTTCTTCAACCTTCAACAACCTCCATTGAAGCTTGAAGCTTCAAAGCTTCAATTGTTAGGTTAAAAGTATGATTTTAGCCTAATTTTTTCAAAATTACTATTTTATAACACTATTTTAAGTTATTTACGTTCAGAAATACAAGAAACCAAACAATTTTAACTTAAAATAAATGTTCTTGGGCTAAAATATCAGAGCTGTTGAAACAACACGAGGCCATGTAACTTGTCTGGTACTCCAAACTTTAACGGTTTGTCATGCTTAACTAGCATGTCGAGCCAGCAGAGCCGTACGTCTTCAACAAGCTCACGAAACAACCGAAGAGGGAGGAGAGTCTTACTTGAAGCCACTCTAGTCGCTATGTTTACGCCTTGAGAGAGTCCATTGAAGAAATGACAACGGTGGAGGAGGTCCTCATAGACTGGGTGAATTACCTTACTCTAGCCTAGAGGATATCTTTAGGGAAATCAACCTTCTTCATCATTGGTTGAACTTCTTGGTGTTGCCTCCGATGGAACCAATCTTACCCCAAGACAATTAGAACATCGCTCACGAGGTGATTAATCCCACCGGGTGGGACGAAATACCCCAGAACTTCCCATCAACGCCTACTTTGAGGTTTCGGTAAACCCCGCTCCTCTCCCGCAAGAGGAGGTCGATGATGAACCCTTTATCTTCTTACCAAGGGAGATTGAGGAGATGCTCAACGAACTTTGAAGGAGCATTCCCAGAAAATAGCTCGGAGCCCTCATTTTCAGAAAACTAGTTTCGTTTTTTGCTAATTTTTCATCGATTTATCTAGGGGAAAGCTATCTGGGTTAAAAAATTCTCGTAGGGTATCCACCAATAATCTATCTTAGGATTCAAATTTCTCTTGTATATTTATCTTTCTTTTTAGTTGTAATGATGGCTGAATGGAGTGAAATTTAGTGTTTTGAAAACAAAGTGTGCAAAAAATGTGGAAAATGGCCAAAGGACGTTGAAACAGCACCCCATGCACATAAATAGATTTTTCTCGATGTAAAATCTTCAAAACAGTAAGAGCAGCACGAGGCCGTGTAAGGTAAGCACGCATCTGTGCCTCAATTCTGGTGAAACATTTTTGATTCTGGAACTTCTACATAGGGCTATGTCCCATAGGCACGCCCCCGTATTTGTCTTCTAGAAAATTTTCGTTACTGGCACTTTTGACATGGGGTCATGCCTACTGGACACGCCCCCGTGTCTGTCTTCTGGAAATTTTCATAGAAGTCATGATACTAGCACTTTGTACACGGGGCCGTGTTTCCCAAACACGTCCCCGTGTCTAGTTTCTGATTTTTGAAAAATTTGTTGTTTTTAACCCATATTTACACATTTAATCAAATCTAACCAATTTTGGATACATTGAGGACAATGTGTAATTTAAGTGTGGGGGGAGGGAGACTTGAATTTGTTTATCCTAAAACAAGCCTTACACAAAACTCTACTTGGAACCGCTAAAACACTCTAAATCTTTTTCAAAATTATTTTTTTTAGTTTATTTTATCTTGTTTATAGTTTAACTAGGAAAACCAAGTTCCAAAAGTTCAAGTTTTTACAAGTTTACAACCAATAGCACCGTGATAAAAAAGAACCATATAAGAAAAATTCATACAAAGGCATGACAATCTTTTTAAAATTTGATTGTGTATATGTTTTCAAACTTTTACCCTTTTCTCACAAATTGTGAGTTTTGAGCCTCTACCGAGCATTCAATATCATATCTTAAATAAATGCTTACTTTTCATTTTTTTGTGTGAATAGCCCATACGGTTCTTATGAATATAGAACTTGAAAAGGCAATATGTTCCCGGTCCTTACCGACTAATCCGAATAGAATAAGTACATGATTGAGACATTAGGACCATAAACCCTTTTTCTTTTTCAACCTTATTTTCTATTTATCTCCCCACAAAATTTTTTCCCTTAGTCAACCCCTTTAAGCCTAAACCTTTTATTTCAAAACCGCAAAACACCATTTTGCATAAATCACCCCTCATCCAAAACCATCTTTTACTTTTACACCCCTTTATTTTAGTAAAATTTAGTTCTTTTGAAATACGCAAAAGTATGTGACTTAATTTTCTTGTGAGTTTTATCCAAAAAAAATCTCTAGTTGCTTGAAATAAAATAAGCAAAATTATTGCTTATAAGCATTTAGTTTGTACCAAAGTCACAAATAAATTGTCAAAAGAAAACCGGTATTTTACGCCTTTAGCCACTTTTCAAATAAAACTACCCTACCCTTAGCCAAAAACCTACCTTTTAAAAGTCCTCTTGATATTTACAAAGATTATGTTAAAAAGGAGGAGGTTTGATTACTTGTCAAGCATATGGTAGGAGTAAGTACCATACCGGGACCGAGCGTTTCACTTATACATCTTCGGCCGAGTGTTGAGTGATCAGTTGTGAGGTGTGTGAATTTGTATATAGCTAAATGAAATTTTAAAAAGGCATATTATGCCCAAAAATACTTATTTATCTTAAAACCAGTTCTAAATAAATCATGTCGAGTAGGATTGTATATAGAATAAAAACAATAATAAAAAAAGAACTTGTATACCCGACACTCTACAAACAAGACCTGAAAACTTCTCTTCTACCTATTCCATTGGGTGTGTAAGCAATACTAAAGAGTTTTGCTTGAGGACAAACAAAGATTCAAGTGTGGGGGTATTTGATATGCGCCAAATGCAACATATAAATTATATCAAGTAAGGTATAAACACAACCCATTTTAGAACTAATGTTGGAAAAAGTGTGTTTCTTTGTATACTTTTGATTTTCAGAATTAAAAGAGCGTAAATGTACAAAAGGAACAAATTAACGGCAAAAACCAGCATGAATACAAAAGAAAGGAAGTTGATACAATATACTAACCCTCTTAGCTTCATCCCAAAGACCAAAAACAACAACTCAGAAGACAAGCACGGGTCGTGCCTGCCGGGCATGGGGCCATGCCCCACCAAAGATTCTAGGAAGAAGAAGACAAACAGAAGCCGACAAGAGACACAGGGTAGTGTCCCATGGACACATGCTGTGGTAAACTTCTAGATTTGCAAATCTTGGATCGTACAACAAGTACAATAGCCACATGGCCGTGCCATTGACACATGGGGCCGTGTGAGCATCTGGACTGACAAGCTCATTTAATGAAGACAAAGAAGAAGGAGGGCACGGGGCTGTTCCTACCAGGCACGGGGTATTGTAAACCTTCTGTTTTCAGCTATACATAGGGGTGCTTGGTTCAATTGCAACTTATCCCTTGGCAAACCACTTCTCTCACACCTACTACTACTCCACCACCACAATACCACCATCATCCACCACATTCATTCATCATCCATATGAGTGCATATGTCTATCGTTTAGTCATTCACGTACTTCAATGTCAAATGGACTAAGACGTAGCATCAGATAAGACAAGACAAGGGTTTAAAGTGTATAACATACATGAACATGTCAATCCATACGAACTGCGCATTTCCATGTCCGCACGAATGAACCTAGTTGGTCCGCACAGACTGATGCGTGGAATTAGGTTTTGTTGCTTAAAGTCCATTCGCGCATATTTTTGTTGGTCTGCAGTTGCAGGTTCGCACGAACCTGTGTGGGTTCGTGTTAGTGGTTTGCGCAGATGGACAACCTCTATATATAGTGGTAGTTCTTGTTCATTGTGACATGCTTGTGGACTTGAGTGGGGAAACTCTGTCCAAGTGATTTCGTGGTTTTGTACTTACAAATCAATTAATAGAAATCATATTATAATTAGCTTGTCCTTGTTCAATCCACTTTCGTACTTGGATTCCGCACAAGATACGAGATCTACGCAATCAATTGAGCATTCACGTGCATCAAAATTGATCCAAATACATTCTCGCAATCCATCTCAAAAGCGTGTAGTACTCTCGGGATCCAAGATTGATCGTAAGATTCTTTGTTAAACAAAGGCCATGCTTGGCTAATCTCTTACATCACTTGGTGAAGACAAGTCATTTATATATTACTTTTGATTTCCATTCTTTGGTTAACTTTTTAATTGGGTATGTATTAATGACTTTAATAACTAGTTTTTTATATTAAAAGTGAACTTTATTCTATCATCTCTTCACGTTTCGTTGATTCACTCATTCGTGTCTTTACGGTCTATATAAAGCATGTTATCTGCCTGGAAGGGGGTTAGAATGATGGTATGGGTAAAGTGCTTGTCTCGTTCAGTGTATAGATCCTAGTAGGACTTGATTCAAGCTTATTAGGACTTCCTTTGAGGTAGATAGCGTCAAACTGGTTGAAGCAAGAACGACTTTGTTAAGATTTGCATGGACCTAGGGTTTAGGATTTACCTTTGTTAAGTTCACACGGATCTAGATCTACTTGTTTGAGTTCGCACGAATCTACTCCTTTGTTGATCCGCACGGACCTAGCTTCCTACATCCACACGAATCAAGACCTCCACATCCGTGTGGATCAAGCTTTAAGTTGTGAAGTTCGTCAAATTTGTTTAAGTGTTTGTTGATTGTTTGTAGGTGTTAATCAAGAATCCCAAAATCATGGAAGAGGAGTTTTATAACGAGTTTTACGATGCGTTCACGTCCGTTACAACAACCACACCAAAGAGCATCTCCAATGCTATTTCGGAAAGTTTAAACTATGATCATGTGTACGGAACTCATAAAAGACCACCGAAACTAATGAATATAGAAGATTATAACTGATGGAAAGACAGATTTGAGAATTGGGTGAAAGCGTATGCTTATGAAAGTTGGTTCTTGTTAAAATTCAGATATAGTAAACCTAAAAATGATAAACAAGAATAAATTCCACTTGAACAATTTGAAGATGACGATAAAAAGGTATTCTTTAATGAACAAAGAAGTATTGCATTGATACAACAGTCAGTTAGGGATGATATTCTTTCGTTACTCCAACATAATGAAACTTCAAAATCCATTTGGGAGGCACTGAAAGTAAAAGCTGAAGGTCGAAAAGAAATAGTGAAGAACAAAAACTCATTGCTTAAGAAAGAGTTCGATTTGTTCAACTGTCTAAAGGGTGAAAATGTCCGACAGATGATAGAACGTTTCTGTCATCTGAAAATTGAATTAGAAAGATTCGGTATCAAAAAGGACAAAGAAGAAATCATTGACAAACTTCTTGAAGCATTACCGCATGTAGATGATTAGCAAACATTTGTCATGTTTCTGAAAAACGATGAAAAGTTTGATGAAATCACCTTGGACACATTGATTGAAAAGCTTGAAGGACATGAGCTGGAACTCCAAAAACAAAATAAGGTAAACAATTCGAATTATCATCAAAATGTGAATCTATATTTGTAAGTCCCGTTAACCGGATCTTTCAATGATATCAAACCTAATCTTGTGAGAGTGCGGAATCCAATCACAAGATGATTCAAGATAAACCGAAAAATATGAAAAACAAAGAACAATACCGAATCACCTTTAACCACTTGCACACGATTCTATTACTATGAAAGCAAAACCGTCTAGTACAAGTGATCACAACTTCAATCAAAAACCTCCCTCTCTAGAGAAATTGTAACAATAAAGATCAAACCCTAAAACAAGTTGTAAACTTGTTTATATACTAACTTAAGCCCAAGTCCCTACATGGGCTCCTTGGGCCTGCTTGCCCACATGGCCTAAAGCTTGGCCCAAGTGACCTATAAAGGTCCACAATCTAATATAAACTAACCCCGTAAAGCCCAGTTCGTAACCATAGTCCGTTGTATTAATTTGATGCGTCAGTCTCACACTTTAGGGCCTAACAATCTCCCCCTAGACTGATGCCATCAAATTGTCTTCATACTTGAAATCAGCAACATCTTCAACGTAGTCTATGGTTATCGCTATGCTGCAGATATTATGGAAGTTCTTGACTTCTGAACTCTCAGCACTGGGTCTCTTTCTTCAATTCTTGTGGTTAGCTTCATATGAGGATCTTGATCAGCTTTGCTTGAAAATTCTCTGTCAGAAAGAATGTGAGAGGAGGATTCTCAGCAGCTCTTTTCTTCTTCAGTCTTTGTCTTTCAAGCAGGTTCACGGTACTTCTTTAAATGTACTTTCACTGTCAGACGGCGTCTCGTATCCGGTTCTTCTGACTCAGGTACATCTTGTTGTTGTGATTCTGTAGGCTTCTTCAGCAACTAACAGCATCTTAGTTTTCATCAACCCCTGTTCTTGATTGAAATCAAGTTCTGCACATGCTCACAAACTCATAAGCAAACATTTCTTATGCAACAGGGAGAGTACCATATGAACACTAGGTACATCCAAGTACTTGTACTCGGATTTCACAATTTAAATTCTTTCAACTTTTGATGATCAGTCAAATCTTCAAGAACGGTTGTAATTTTTAATTTTAAGAAACAAATAATCAATCTATTTTTGGATTTTTGAATTTTTCATTTTTTTTAATTTTTTTATTTAAGAACTAAAACAAATAAAAATTCAAAATATAAACAACTACCATAATATACAATTACAATTGCAATGGGATCAAAATTCGTTCTCAGGCAGACTAAGGAACACTTTTCAGTACGAGCCTAATCAAACTGGTCTATGCGATTGCCAATATGTTTGTCCACTTAAACTTTAACGCTCAACTTTCAATTTTTCAACTTCGTGATATGCTTAAGGTAATATTATACTATTATGCCCGTGTGTCCCATTCCAAGACATACCCCCGCGATCAAGGTAAGCACAACGATTCATCGTAGCAGGTGAGTATACTAATGTCATCCTTTAAGATATCCTGACTGTGTCTAGGTCTGCATATAATCTGTTTTATCATGTTTTGATTTCTTAACAATGAACACCCAAATAAATACTAATCAAATCCCGGAAATGTAAACATCACACTCTATCATGCAAGTATCTTCCCTACCACATATTTCACAAGTCCAATCTAGATTTCTGAAATCTTAACTGGGAATAGGTTGAGAAGAGAACAGAATAGATCTTTTTCAGAGATGGTATAATATACAGATCAAACGAGTTTTCTCAATTTGATATAGGTTTCTTGGGGTTTCTTTTGGGCACTTGAGGGCCTCTTTCGGGTGTATTAGATCTATAGCGCGACAACGTACAGCTAGGTCAGCATGTATCTGGATGCAGCAGAAGCTGTCGTTGCCTAGCACCTCCAGGTCAGCATGTATCTGGATGCAGCAGAGGAGGTACACGACTTTTTCAGAAAAGATTTCAGAATCAGATCAAAATTGTGTGTATCGGGACAATATACAGACATTCAAATAGAAATGAGCTAATTCCAAGTGACTTTCTTTCCTGGGGTCATGTACAATTTTAGTTCTGAACAGAAGGACAGCCAAGATATCCCCGGATGATTCAACAATATAAAGACCCGAAACCTCAGATGTTGGCTATCTATCAACGCAAGATTTAAGACCATAAAATCATACGCCGTTGGTATGTTACCCACATGGTACATAGTTCGTTATGTTTATATCACTTAGTATCTTTTATCATTTTGAGCGTCAAGCCTATCGACATATCGCAGTAGATCCTAGTCTTTTCAGCTATGGCACCTTACATGTGTTAGTCAAAACCCTTTAACACGAACATCTATTTCACTTCCCATATCATGCAATTTTTCTTTTTGACTTTTTCATTTTTCTAATGTTTTTGTATTTTTCTCATTTTCTCCCCCCTAAACTCTATATATGTCTCTCTGTCCCCCTAAATTTGTGCATAAATCTTGTATTTTTGCGCAAATTTACCATTTACAAGAGAAAGGACACTTTCTATACAAGGTTATAAACTAAGAAAAGAGGAAAATATTTTTGTTTAACCGTTCTATCATCAGATTAAAGACTAATCAATATTCAAATCAAAGTACTGAATTTAAACGGTACCTTTTGCTGATCATTTCTTACTTCTTTTATCTCCTCCAAAGTAAACATATCATCTGTAAAAAAAATTTGAACTTTTTGCAACAGTGAAATGTTACCCGTTTTTATCTCTGGAACAACCGCTATCAACATTCCAGAGATTGTCAACAGCTCCTCCTTGGTTGTTCCTGAAAAGTAAGGAGATTAGTAAGACATGGGTACCCAGGCCATCGTGGTCCTGGGATTTCCTGAAGCATCAAAGTAAGACACTTCCTTCAAACACAAGTCCCCTTTTGTCTCAAGGATTGGAGACGTTGCTGCTTTAGATTTGGGTTTCCAAATCTGTTTTCAAAACTCACAAACCTGAACAAGTTAAAGTTGCTCAACCGAAGGCAACAAACACTTTTCAGTACGAGCCTAATCAAACCTAATCTTGTGAGAGTGCGGAATCCAATCACAAGATGATTCAAGATAAACCGAAAAATATGAAAAACAAAGAACAATACCGAATCACCTTTAACCACTTGCACACGATTCTATTACTATGAAAGCAAAACCGTCTAGTACAAGTGAGCACAACTTCAATCAAAAACCTCCCTCTCTAGAGAAATTGTAACAATAAAGATCAAACCCTAAAACAAGTTGTAAACTTGTTTATATACTAACTTAAGCCCAAGTCCCTACATGGGCTCCTTGGGCCTGCTTGCCCACATGGCCTAAAGCTTGGCCCAAGTGACCTATAAAGGTCCACAATCTAATATAAACTAACCCCGTAAAGCCCAGTTCGTAACCATAGTCCGTTGTATTAATTTGATGCGTCAGTCTCACACTTTAGGGCCTAACAATATTATTGAGGAAGCATGTTATCGAACAAACAATCGTCAAAGATTGGTACTGCGTATAGTGCGGAAAGTTCAAAAGATTCACAAAAAAGCAGTTCTTCAAATTACGATTCTGGCTATCATTCATCTTCAGCATCAAACAATTCAACATCAAATGTGGTTCAATGCAATATTGCCCTAAACTTAAACAATTCCCCAAATATGAATGTTGATTCAGCCAAGCAACATATGATCTTTTTAACATCAATTCTGGAATCCTATGAAAGTCTGGTCGCGGGTAAAATCGGAAATCCAAACATGATAAAAGAGGATTACGATCAGATCGATCCAGAAGAGATGAAGCTTATAGATATCAGATAGTGATGGCGAGCGTAATTAGAAGAGCACAAAGATTCATGCAGATTACTGGCAGATCATGTCTTGGAGATCCTTCAACAAAATTGGGATTTGATAAGTTTAAAGTCACTTGCTTCAAGTGCAAGCAGAAAGGACACTTCAAGAGACAGTTCTCAAACCGAGAGGCGGATGAAAGCGTGAATCCATTCCATGATGATTACTACAAGAAAGCAATCTATCATCTCACCAATGAACAACCGCCAAAGATAAATCGATCGCTGATCAGTGAAGGTTCGTTGAAAGAGAGAAAATAAGCTTTGGTGGTAACTCAAGAAGACGAGGGCTTCAATTGGAATAAATACATTCCAAAAGAAAAACATGCATTGGTTGCTGAAGTGAAACCTGATCGAGTTAAAGTGAAAACTGATCGAGTATATCGAATTGCACGAAGCGGATCGGATGATATGTATGCAAGGTTCGAAGAGGCAAAACAAGCCAAGAGCAGAGGAAATGTTACGTAGATCCTCAAGGAAATCCTGTAGTGAATCCGAAAAGTGTAGATTTTAACGCACTGCTAGCTGTTATTCCTACTGCTGGGGAATTGTATTCAAAGATAAAAGAAGATTGATGAGAAACTGAAAAAGATGGCAGAAGAAGCTGTGATGTCAGAGAAAACTGAGGTAAAAACTCAAACTGAATCTTCTGAGTCGTCTAACAAGGATGAATCAGTGGGTAATAATGATGAAATTGGTGAACAATCTAAAAAACAAAATGATGAACAGTGCAAGAAATGCATGGAAACATGCATTGCCCGTATTGAAAAGGATGAAAACTTAAGATCCAGAAACATTGAATTTACTAAAATTGAAAAAGTTTTCAAAGAAAAATGTAAAGAAATGTTTGAAAATGAAAAAAGTTTGAAACAAAAGGAAGAAGAGCTGACACAAAAGTGTAATGTTCTTGAAAAAAAATGAAATTTTGAAACAAAAGTGTTCAGCAAATAGCAACGAATGTTTACAAAAAGAAAATGTTGTTTAAGAAATGAAAAAAGAATATGATGTGATGAAATATTCACAACATAGAACAAAGGAAGCATATGAAACGTTGAAAAGTTAAGTTAAATGTCTTCAAGAAAAAGTTATAAGATATTCTGAAACGACAAGGTTCCTTGAAGCCAGATATAAAGGAAAACAATTAGTTTTAAATCAGTATATTGATGAAGTTGCTGAGCTTAAACGTCAAATGGCTGAAGTAGAACAGAAAAATAATATACTTCAAAGTTATCATGATTCTTCATATATTCTTGAACGCATTTTCAACATTAAACTAGATGACAATGATTCTAAAAAAAATAAAAAGGAAATTGGTTCAGAATATCATCAGGTTCCACCACCATTGGAGAAAAATTATACTTTCTATGATGATGAGATGGTGGTAAAAGCTTTCGACATGGTTGATCATTTGCCTGAAAACATTGACGTAACTTACTCCAAATCTGATGATGTTGGTGATTCAGAGGTGGTAAGTAAGGTTGTTGAAAGCGTTCTAAAAGAAGATTCTACCAAAACTGATATGTCCGAATCACAAGTTGAAGATGAGGAAAGTTTTCATAAAAATTATCTAAAGAATTCAAAATCTGAGATAAATACGAATGATGATCCAATAATGTTGGCATATTATATTGTCAGATCTGACAAATTAATCTCAGATGTTGAAGTTCCGATTCAAAATGTGATTGCGGAAAAGATTGACAAAGTTTTTAAATTGGTAGAAATCGAAAAATCTAAAATTGACAAATTTGCCGGAAAACCAAGCGTGAAATCTTTTTATAACAAACCAAGTTATCAAAGAAAAACACAGAGGTTGGGTTGGGTTATAGAAAGAAACAAAATCAAAAGAAACGAGTTGAAAAGACAAAATTTCAGAAAAATATGAACTTTGTTGACGGAACAAGTTCTGAATAAGAGAAAGAAATCCGATTTAGTCGACAGACTAATGAAGAGTTCTATGCTCAGAAGAAGAAACAACTACAGACCAAAGATGTTTCAAAGAAAACATGTTTTAAATGTCAACAAGTTGGACACGTTAGTCGCAAATGTCCAAATCTAAAGCCTGTTGATGTTGAAAAGAATAAAAAGAAATCTTAGGCTGTGAAATATAAGTCACCCAAATTTGAGCCAAAACAGGTTTTGAAACCAAAGATATCCAAGCCAAAACAAATTTGGAAACCAAAGACATCCAAGTTTGAATCAAAATCATATTGGAAACCAAAGATTGATTTGTCAAAACGAAACATTCAAAATGATTCAAGATTTTATGAAAGGTATGTTTCAAAAGGAAAAATTTGGGTGGTAAAGAAATAGACTTCAGAAAATAAGAAAAGGAAAATCGATTCAACCTAAGAGGTTGAAGTCAAGAATGAAAAAGTTTTTGTGAAAAACGATAAAGATTTTTCAAAACTGAATGATTCGTATTGTGTCAAAATACCCAAGGTCAAACAGGCCTGGGTTGCGTTATTCAAGTAATTGAGTTGATTGAATGTACAGGTGTTCCAGAGTTCAACCGAAAGTCAACATGGACTGCGGAGCAGCCTGGCACAGGAAGAGGATTCCTGTGATTGAAAATAGGAAGTGTTGGTTCATAATAATAATAAATGAAAATAAAAATAAAATAAAAAGTAAAAAAATATGAAAAATTCAAAAGAGTTTTGTGTAAAAAGAGGAAATGATAGTACATTAGTAGACAATCACGACATGCCAAAGAAATGGAATGTTAAAAGTGATAAACGATCTCATTGATGATATGCCAATAGGGTTTTACACATTTAGTAAGTTGATTTCGAGATATAAACCTAAAATCAATAACTTCTTATTTCGTGGGGAACATCTCTCGGATATATGGACTTAGTACTCGGAAATTTCGTTTGAGAGATTGCCTGATTCTGAGATATTAGGTCTTGATACTTATTGATATCTGGGGTATTATACTTGGTCTTCTGATTTTGCATCAGCAATGGCCTAGAACTCGTATAATGCTTTTGCGCTTAAAACTTTCCCTCTGCATAAAAATTGACAAAATATCGAAAGATATATATTAAGTGCAGTTGTAAAGAAGATTCCTAAAACAGACCTTAAGTCGAGCCTTCATCTCTTTGACTAAACGAAAGTTCTAACCTAAGCTCTCAAGGCCTCGCACTAACCCAGAGACAGATATCATTTAGGTATATTCACCTGTAAGACTGAATCTAGGGAATTTTGATACGGGAGTATATTCTGAGGTGGGACACACGATTAAGTTAAGTTCTTAAAACACTAATATCGTATTTTGAATCAATTGAGGTTTGTGTGAAAATTTAAGTAGATTAGTATATTGACAATCTAAGTGGATCGTTTAGAGCTTAAAGTTTATATAGATCAACGGTGCTTGTGATGTGTCATAAACTGATATGATCCTCTGATGCAAACTTAACAAAAATATGTCTGTAAATATTTCTTTATTGCATTTGATTTCAAAAAAATCACAAAAAGATTTTAGGTGTGTTTTAGCATAAACTTTGTAAAATCCAAAAAGATTTTGTTTCACTTTATGTTTCGACAACTGATGTTGGAAAACTGAGTTTCAAAATCTAAGTATACTGAACATGTCTTAGAAAATAACAAGTTCATTAATTTGAAACTTGAGGTTTTTAATGAAAAATCAAAAAATAGTTTGTGATAGTCTCCAAGGTCATTAATTTAGACTTGGTTGAAAATCAGATAATCAAGGTCATTAAACTGAACTTGATTATCTGTGAAGGTTTGTGAAAGTTGGATGCTTTAAAGTGACATATATAGTTATTTGATAGAGGGAGCTGAGTCAGGTTCTGATCCTGAATTCACAACTTTGGTGTTTAACGTCAAATATTTGTATTTAGAGTTTAGTTTTTCTGGAAACCTTAACTACTTTTAATTGTCAAATGAATCTTGTTAAGAGCTAGGTTTTTGATCCTGGAAATCTCAAATAAATTTTAATTGTCAAATTATGTTTAGAGAGAACCAGGTTGCTAGTTCTGAATTTGAGAGAAATTCTTACAAGTGTTTTGAATTGTCAAAATTTCAGAGAGCCAGGTTGAGATTCAGAAAGATCAAAGCAAGGGGAAACTTGCAGAGAGGGAGTTTGATGAAAGGGGGAGCTGATGAATCATGATGAAAAGGGGAGTCTATGGTTCTGAAGTGTCAAAGATTCTTAAAGACTCAGAGTTGATGAAAATTAGCTACGAGATTGACTGCAACAATATCTAAGGGGGAGTCTGTGAGTGCATATGTCTATCGCTTTGGTCAATCACGTACTTCAATGTCAAATGGAGTGAGACGTAGCTATCAGATAAGACAAGACTAGGGTTTAAAGTGTATAACATACATGAACATGTCAATCCGCGCGAATGAACCTAGTTGGTCCGCACGGACTGATGCGTAGAATTAGGGTTTATGTTTCAAGTCCATTCACGCATATCTTTGTTAGTCCGCAGTTGCAGGTTCGCACAAACCTGCGTGGGTTCGTGTTAGTGGTTTGCGTGGATGGACAACCTCTTTATATAGTGGTAGTGTCTTGCCCATTGTGACATGCTTGTGGACTTGAGTGGGGAAACTCTGTCTAAGTGATATCATGGTTTTGTACATATAAATCAATCAATAGAAATCATATTATAATTAGCTTGTTCTTGTTCAATCCACTTTCGTACTTGGATTCCGCACAAGATACGAGATCTACGTAATCAATTGAGAATTCAAGTGCATTAGAATCGATCCAAACACGTTCTCACAATCCATCTCTAAAGTGTGTAGTACTCTTGGGATCCAAGATTGATTGTAAGAGTTTTTATCAAACAAAGGTCATGCTTGGCTAATCTCTTACATCACTTGGTGAAGACAAGTCATTTATGTATTACTTTTGATTTCGATTCTTTGGTTAACTTTTTAATTGGGTATGTATTAATGACTTTAATAACTAGTTTTATTGAAAGTGAACTTTATTCTATTATCTCTTCATGTTTCGTTGATTCACACATTCGTGTCTTTACGGTCTATATAAAGCACGTTAACTGCCTGGAAGGGGGTTAGAAGGATGGTATGGGTAAAGTTCTTGTCTCGTTCAGTGTATAAATCTTGGTAGGACTTGATTCAAGCTTAGTAGGACTTCCTTTGAGGCAAATAACATCAAATCGGGGGAAGTAAGAACGACTTGAGTCCCTTATAAACAAATTACTATTAAAACTTTAAACCGGCCTTGCGGGACTGTATCCCCATTGACTCAGACCAATATGCCTGAGGGTAGCGTTGCCTCCAAAAGAGGGACATGCCACATTTTGCATTAATAACTTACTTAATTATCTTTCAATATTCCAGCCTTGCGGGACTGTATCACCGCTGACTCAGAACAATATGGTTGAGGGTAGCGTTGCCTCCAAAAGAGGGATATGACACTATAACTAAGATAATCTCTTAAAAAACCCAAAGTGTGGAAATCATCAAATGATACATAAAAGATGAGTCGGAGCCAAGTGATTCTATCTTTTCTATTTGTTTCTTTATTTATTTAGTTTCTTTATTTTACTTATTAAAAATGTTTCCTCAAAATTTGATTAGATTGGACGTCGACAACATTCCGGTAGTAAAAGCTCTTGTGTCCTTGGACGACCTCGGTATCTTACCATCACTATACTACGCCAACGATCGACGCACTTGCCCTAGCGTGTTGTAGAGAGTGATAGTGTTATATCGTGTTTTATAAATTTAAAACTTGATAAAAGAGTAAAAAAATGTAATAAAAATCATACACACTCGACCACACGTCATAAAGAACGGATTGATATAACAAATGGATGCAAATTCACAAACGCAAATGAACATAAATGAATGTTCACATATGTAGGTATACGAACGGGATGCGTGGCATGTCCGCCTGTTTAATTAAATGAATAAAAATTTCATTAAATACGAGCATAAACCCGTCAAATAGTTCATTGATCATTTTGGTTTATCGTCCTATATTGAGGATCCTGTAAAAAGGGGCTTGAGTGTGAGAAATATTGTTTGGCTGACATGTGTCCTTGAGTTATATTAATTTAAAAGGGTAAAAAAGTAATTTACTTAATAGTTCAATTAAATGATAAATATTCACATAACTGCCTCCTGAGAGTTATTTTAGGATTTCGAATTGTTTTTTTAAAGTTCCTTTAAGAATTTGTGATTTATTTGTCATCTCGCATAAATCTTCAAGATCGCAAGAAGTTATCATCATCATTGTAATATTGTTTCTTTTTTGTTTTGTGGAAAATCTATTGTGTGGAATTTTAAACCTGCATTCATGGTGCTTTGAACCTACAGACCAGTATGTGTTCTTCGTATGTTCTTCGAAGATACAAGATCTAAGGGTTTAAAACACCTCTTACACTTCTCACAAAACCACCCCTTTTTACACTAACCCCACACTATGTTCCTATATTAATTTCTATGAAGTTACTAACATATCCAGTAGCGAAGCTTGACCCGAATGACCGGGGAGGGGGGGGGGGTGTCGAAAACGTATATACCCAAAAATTTCTATAGAACCGGAGGGGTCGAAAACGTATATACCCAAAAATTTCTATACGAAAACTACATATATAACACTACGGAGCGAAAAGTTCTGGGGTCGGGCGCCCCCCGGCCCCTTCTATACTTCGCCCCTGAAAATATCTGATGTCATAAATTCAAGTTCCATTATTCAAAAACATCAGTTTCTAACTATTGGTTGATGCTTATTGTCAAAGTCTTATACAGACCAAAACAAGATTCCATTTCTGGTATCGCCAAAACAATAATACACATATATAAGATGACAATATGTAGAGATAACAAACAAATGTATATTAATTCAGGGATATCCCTAGCCCACCCACCTAACCATCCTGCTGGTGCATAAATAGTCTCAAATAAGATGATAAACCATACAAGATTTCCTTACACAGTCAGCGGTTGATCGGTATCATATCCAGAAAGGGTTGTTCTCGTACTCTTTTAAACTTTTCATCCTTGATGATCAAATGCTAGTAGTATCGTCCTGACACCTCTATCTGAATCGGGTTGTCTAGGATTGCTTTCTGTTTATCGCCTTTTGATGCACGTCTATATAATTGCTCAAACTGATCATTTTTGAATGAAATAAGTTGTTTTTGTTAAGAAAGTCTAAAACCCGTGTTCAAAATCCAACAGCAGATAAACAGTTTTAATAAACGATAGCTTATAACTTCAAATTTCTTTCAGCAACATGAATAACGTATCCGCTGCTTCAAAAAGTAGCTGGTTATATGACAGTCCAGTCAATTCTGAAGTTGAGGCAAAGCTGAGACATTTCTTGGTTGAATTGAAGAATACTACTGATAGAATACTTGGAATCCAGGTGTGATTTCAATACTAGATAATGCGACTAGAAATTCAGTAACGAAACTTTTGCGCTTTTTCCGACAGATTTTCCACGTCGCTAATGCTAGTTTTTACTATCAATGACCATTTATTTTCATTTTGTGTTATTGTATGTGTTAGGTTTGTGCGTACAAAGACGGGAAAGTGATAATTGATACTGCAGCTGGATTCCTGGGAAAAGAGGATCCTCGTCCGGTTCAGCCTGACAGCTTATTTCCGGTTTTCTCTGTAACTAAGGGTGTCACAGCCGGAATGATACACTGGCTGGCTGATAAAGGGTGCGTTTATAATCACTAACACGTTACAGATGATATAAAAACTATATAATAGCAATTTGACTTTATGAATAAAATCTTTAGTGGTTGTTTGCATTAATTAACATACAATTCTGGCGACTTTTGTTTAACTAGTTTTGCTGTTTGGTGATTAATATAATATGTATTTTCATCTTAGGAAACTGAAGCTTGACGAAAACGTTGCACATATTTGGCCAGGGTTCGGTACAAATGGAAAAGATCAAATAAAGGCAGGTTCTCTTGATCTCAATTCTTTTAGTTCCTGTCTTCTTAACTGATGCGTGTTGTGGGTTGTAAACTGGACCGGGGTTGTGGCAGGTTCTCTTGATCTCAATTCTTTTGTGCTTCATCCGATTAGATTCGTCCTCTTCCTTCTTTGACAGAAGGTATCTTCCCCGAAGGCTCAATAACAAGCGGTCCAGGAGCCGATAAGTGGCAGCCTAGATCCAAAAGGACCACACATGTTTTAGCTATCCCAGTAAAACAAACATAAGTGATTAGGGACAATCTTTAATTTGTTTTTTCCCTTTCGGAAATCATACATCACTTATTCAGCTCTATACTAGTAAAGAATCAAAATCCTATTTCAAAAGGTTAATTAAAATTAACTAATTACCATTCCTTTTTGATCCCTCAGGTTAATCATGTACTTAATCATACAGCTGGCTTACACAATGCTCTTGCTGGCATTTCTGAAAATGATCATAAGCTGTTTTGTGATTTTGATGAGTGTCTAAAGCGCATTGCTACTGTCGCACCCGAGATCGAACCTGGGCGTGTACAGTTATATCATTATCTATCATATGGATGGCTTTGTGGTGGGATCATTGAGGTAAGTTCCATGAACCACATATGGAATCTGAACGCGTGACCTTTACGGTTCAAAAGCTTGATGTTTAACTTTAGTTTTTGAATGTGCAGCATGCAACCGGCAAGAAGTTTCAGGATATTCTTGAGGAGGCTATTGTACGCCCACTTGGCATTGAAGGCGAGTTCTACATAGGGATTCCGCCTGGTGTCGAATCTCGTCTTGCGACTCTAACAATAGATAGAGATGATCTCATCCTGTTTGACCCAGAACACGATATCTATAAATCCAGCTTGTACTCGGGCTCCTGGCCTTCCTCATACACATTCAACATGGTTTCAACCCTTATTCCATTAATGAATACTCTCAATGCCCGTCGTTCCATACAACCTGCTGGCAATGGACACTTCTCGGCTCGTGCTTTGGCTCGTTACTATGCCACCCTCGCAGATGGCGGTGTGGTCCCATCTCGCCATCCCTCTTCACCCCTCCCTCCACTCGAAAGCCACCCAACGAAAGATGACGTCAACACCAAAATCTTTACCAACCCAAAAGAGAAAATGCACGATGCCTTTTATGGAAGTGGAGATTATAAGGATTTGTCCCTCCCGAATAGTGGGTTTGGGCTTGGGTTTGTAAGACTTAACACAACGGGTGGTTCGCTAATCGGGGTTGGTCACATGGGCTTAGGTGGATCTACAGGTCATTGTGACATAAACAACAGGTTTGCAATTGCAGTGACCGTAAACAAGTTGTCTTTAGGCGCTTTGACCGGGGAGATAATCAAGTTTGTTTGCTCGGAACTTGACCTTCCTATACCACAACTCTATGATTTGCTATCGGTTAAATGAAGATCAAGTTTTGATCTAAACCTGTTGAAGATTGATTTGCTGCAATGCTTCAATTTCTGGCTTCTTTAATAATAATGTATATATGGTTTCTTCAATAATCATCTAGGAAAAGATGATGAAAATAAATAGTACATCCATAGTAATAATTCCCAATTTCATCCATGGTTTTCATTAAAAGATTTGTATCAATATATATAAGAATAATAGGAGACAGAACAGTGAGACACCAAACGATTACTACAAGGAATCAAGAATGTAAAAGATGATGTATACTAAGTCTGTTACATAAATAACAATATCTTTACAGGTAGCATCTTTTAATATAGCAAAATATGCACAAAAAACTTTTCTTAAGTTATAAAAGTCATTAGTGGTTAGTTCTATAACTTAATTTGAAGTTTCACATCAACTATTGTTTTTCAAAAACATGTATGAGATGCGAGAGGTTAAATGTACATGTGAACTCACACGGTGTATGAGATGCGCACTTGTTTATAGACAGTTGGTTCTGGGGTTCTAGGTAATATCTAACTAAAGTAAACCCTAACTAACAATCAAAACTACAACTTATTGCTTCGAGGCGAGTAATCTCTATCCTTAAACCAATTTTGCCCCATTGTGTAGTAGAACAATGTGCTTTAGTTTGTGGCGACTTCCATATATTAGTGACTGTTAGCTAGATTGTGTGGGTTACTGTCACTTCAGTATATCTCTATCTCAGTTTGTTATGAGTTTATTGTAGATTGCTTATATCATTACACGTTAATTACTGATTCATTTTATGCGATTCAGGATGCTTTGAGCCTGATACTTGCTTTATGGTATCAGAGCTTCTCTGAGTTTGTTATTTTACAGGTGAGTTGGTTACATATTCCGGCAACTTTTCCGGTGATCCTCCATTGATTTCGATCATCATCTTCTTCTCTGTTTTCCGCTGCTTTCCTTATCATCATCTTCTCCTCTGTTCTTCTTTTCACTTTATTCTCTAAATCTTTCTTCGGCATGCACATGTATCTGAACATGGGCCTGGTCCTAACTTCTCTCATGGATCTACTAGTGGGCCTCATTTGACACAGCCTAGTAGTTTTTGTTTTACTACTAAATAGTGGGTTACACCCGAGCTTTGCGGCGGGGCGGCCCAATTAACGTAGACGTAATAGTAAAAATAATGTTAATGGCAGGAATTTGTTTTATATTGGTTAAGTTCATTAAGATGCCGACACATACCGAAAGAGAAACAAAAAAAAAAGTCATGATATGACTAAAAAAATACCAAGATGTGTTTACATCGATCGAAACAATAAAAACGAATATCAGTTTCGGTAATAACGTTGTTTGATCAGTATTAGACCGTTCGTTTTGTTACATGTAAAACACCAGGTTTAATTGAAACTTAAAAAATAAAAAGAAAAACCAAAAAATAGAAAAGAAAAAGAAAGATGAAAAAAATTTCACAAAAGAAAAAAAATCACTATATAGCTAAGAAGTTCATAAATTATATTTATAATAATAGCTAAAACTAATCATAAATTATGTTTTTTTCGAATGGCAAATTTCTTTTATTACTGTCGTTTGTGAGACTTGAATCCAAGACTCCCTCCTCATCCCAAGGTGTTTAAAGGTCTTACCTCTACCAATGAACCACCGCCCCATTAGTAATCATAAATTATGTGATTCTTCAACTTCTATAATAATAGTAACTAAAACTAAGAGAAAAATGCTCAGATAGTGATAGTTCCTGTGGTTTGCCTAGTTTTCACTTTTATTCCCTAACTTTCTAAAATTACACCTATAGTTCCCAAGTTTTTCAATTTTGTTCCCGGGTAGTCCCTGGCGTGGATAGGGGGTTAGTTTTTTGTGTTAGGTGCGTGTAAAATGACAAAAATACCCTTACTGTCAAATTAATAACTAAAAAATTAAAAAAATATATAATTAATATTTTACAATTTATGTGGGACCCACCACCCACCCTACCCACTTCATCTTCCCCACCCCACACCACCACCACCACCATATCCACCTTCAACCACCACCACCACCATCATACCCCCCACCCCCACCCCCACACTTCACAGCACCACCACCACTATCTCCTTACTAACATTATTTACATACTTCTTCCTTCAACCTCCTAATCGTATCAACTAACTGTGCTTAACTAACATCCACATGTAATGACTTAATAAACTCATGAAATGCACCCGTATCACCAATAATATTATTATTATTCTCACCATTCTCACCTTTATAATCAATCATACCTTTCAATATCACAATCTCATCATCCTCACTCCACAACCTCTGAAACAGCTGCTTCTTCGACTCCTCTTCGATCAAATTACTCGTATTACTATTCGGTTTCTTCGCATCTTTTTTGTTCACCGTCGCCGGAGAACTCGCGGCCGGTCGCTTACTCCTCGCCGGAGCTGGTAACAATCCGGATTTTTGACCTAATTCTTTCGGTTCCATTGGAATTGAACGGATCGGTTTGATGTTTGGATTAGCAACTGCGGGTGAATCGGAGTCGGAATCGGTACCGGAACTAGATTGTTCTGATTCCGGTGAAATTAGGTTTTTTTGGGGGTTTTGTGGTGATTTTGGGGCTTGATCTGATTAGGTACCGAATGAGTGTTCATCTTCAGTGCCGGAAGGTTCTTCTGATTCATCTTCTGAAGAGGAATAATTAGGTTTTAGGTCGTTGTCTGCCATTGTTGGATTGGAAGGTTGAAGGTTTCTGAATTATGTTTTTTTTAACTTTTTACTTATTAGTTTGTGAGTAGGTGTATTTTTGTCATTTAACACGCACCTAACACCAAAAACTAACCCCCATCCATGTCAGGGTCTATCCGTGAACGAAATTCAAAAACTTTGGGACTATAGGTGTAATTTTAAAAAGTTAGGGACTAAAGGTGAAAACTAGAGAAATCACAGGGACTATCCGAGCATTTTTCTCTAAAACTAATCATAAATTAAGTGATTCGTACATAAAAGTTTTTTTTCTCTCATTTAAATTGAGTTTTCTTTTTGTTCTTCCACATGTTATATATTATATTATATATATATTATATATATATTAAAAATAAAAGCCGATGAATAGTGTTTAAAATATTGTAATAATATATATTGTTTTTTTTAATACTTTTCTTATGTTCTTTAATTTTTAAGTTGGATAAGCTTGTGTCAACCGGTACTGGTATCAAGAAATTACCAGTACGGTTACCGGTATATGAAGGTAAAACCCGACACCAACCTGGTACAAAAAACGCCAAAAGTCGGTATCGAATTGATTTTGAAAATCTTTTAGTTCGGGAAATTCAGTACAGCTAGTTAAATTAAATTAAAAGATGTATATTTTAAATAGTGTTCCCTTTGTTCTTCCACATGTTATATATTAAATAAAAGATAGAGTTACATCTATCTCTTTTATTTTAAAACCTAATTAAAGTTAAAAAGTAAAGAAAATAATTATTATTATAATATTAAAATAATAAAAGTATTAAAAAAACTATATATTATTATAATATTAAAATCATTATTCACTTCAAGCTCCACTCTTTTGGAAGTGAGTCCAAAAGTTTACTGATTGTAGCGCGGTTGGTGATGGGATTACCGACCTTTTTCATTTTCGCCATCATGTTTAAAAACCGGCTGATGTGATCTGATAAGCTTTCCCCGCGAATGCCACCAAACATGTCATATTCCTTTTGGACCGTGTTTCTTTTGTTCTGAATCAGTTGTTTGCTTCCTTCTTAGAAATCAATCAATGCTAACCAAAGTTCATTCGCCGCCGTGTACTCTTCAAACATGTTCTATGTAACAACTATCACAAAAAAAATCAATAATTAGGATGATAATTAGATAATAAGAAAACCCTAGTTGAGACACCCAAGTAATTCTGCATTAACCCTAAAATTTTCAGAACAATCGGAATTAGGATCAGGGCCCCTAATACTCGAGGGGGACAAACCCTAGTTGAACGTTTATCTAAATAAAACGTTGCAACAAGCTGATTGGCCAAATTTGTAAAGTCAGCCAAGCTAGTCCCGAGCCTAGGCAGCCTATAATTAGACTGCTTAACTTACGGACCGCAAGGGAAACGGCTTACGGTCCGTAAGCGAGTCCCAAAAATCACTATAAATAGCCGACCTTGGGACTTGAAATAGGAATTGAAAACGACGTGAAAATACTCTGTGTACGTCGAATTAAGGCTGTTACAGTACAATTAAACACACACGATTCACGAGGTGCTGCCGCAATCAGGGTAATAACTCGATCGCTCTTACGATTCAACGTCCGATCGATTATAACTATCCAACGATTGTTTAAGTGCTGCTCAAATAGAGCTTATACTTTATTATTCATTGTGATTTCGACTTGAATGTTTGAGTGCTGTTCGAATTCGGACTATGCTCTGTCATTCGTTGTGAATCCATTGAATTGATTAAGTATTTCACTTATTAATCGTTGTGAGGGTTTAATCTCGTGAATTGACGTAACTGCTGAATTAGTTACTAACCCGTTTGTGTGTGCATTGTTATTTAAATTAGGTTAATCAGGGCTATACAGTAGGCTTAAACTCTGCTCCTAAAATCTGCAATGTGAGTCATTCTCTTTTTATCAATTGTTTTACAAAACTCTACAACTATTTTCAAAGTTATAATTACAGGGATTAAGTCTATGTAATCACCAAATTACAGCCGGTATGTGGGGTTTTGTATACATTACTTATTTCCCGTCACACTTGGACAAACGGGCGGCCAAGGGGTGATCTGACCACAGTCACAGACACCATTGGACAAATGGGCTAGCCAATGGGTAGTCGAGTGACAAATACTGTGGGTAGTTGGTTTGATATCCGAAACATTGTAATCACCCTTAATACTGTGAATTATAACAAATGTGTCGTTTTAGTAAACTGAATGATTCACTCAGTATTTCCCCGCTGACAAAACCTTTTTCAAACATGTTTCAGGTGATCTGTTGTGAGCGAAGAAAAGTGCCGTGAAGCACTCCCAGCTTAGAAAAGTGGCTCAGTGTAAATAAATAAAAGAAACATGTTTTGAAAATAAAGATTTCCCTGGGAAATCGCATTATTGAAAATTACGGGAATTTATCCCTAAATTATGAAACGGGCAGTTTAAATTATTGAAAGATCCTGTTTTAAGAAGACATCCGATGTTGCCTAAATTAAATACCACGGGATTCCTGTGCCGCGGCTCCTGAAACGGGTCAAACCGGGTCCGGGGCCGTGACAGGAAAAGGTGGTATCAGAGCCACGGTTTTAAGCTTACTGATTAAGCTCACTATTTTAAGCCTATTGAAGTAATTGAAAAATACTTAGGAATTAAAATTCCCATTTCTGTGAATATATGCTTATTAACTGATTAATTGTTAAAATTACAGTATGGGTAAACAAAAGATTTCTGCTATCTACCGCAAATTAGATAGTACACCTAAAGAAAAGGGAACTTCTTCTTCCAAATATCCCACAGATATAGAAGAAGGAATCTTTGTCCGTAGGGCAAATTATGAAAATCCTCTTACCCCAGAAAAAAGGAATTTGATTATTAAAAAGGGGCAAGAGAAAAAGAAAGTCAAGAAAGTGAGATTTAATCCGGAAATTCAGGAAATTGGCAATAATCCACCAGGGGAAAATAACCTAGATGAAAAATGGGCAAATCTGTATCTGCTCGCTACCGTAGCAGAAAATGCAAATCTTTAAACTCTAAGTCTAGTAATAAGTCCTTCCCAGTAAATAAATAAATAAATTCAAGTGTGTTTTGTTTGCTGTTATGTTGTACAAATTAGTGTGCAATAAAAATGTTTATTTGTTAAACTTTGTTCCAAAGTTTGAACTTAGCATTTTTGTACATTTTGCATATATGCTACACAGCATGAGTGAGCTATCCGAGGCGTTTCAGAACCTCAACCTCTATCCCGTGCCAATTGAAGTCTCCCACAACTTCACTGGTTACGTTGCTGACATAGAGGAACCTCTGGAATTCCAAGTTCCACCGTTGGAAAAAGCAAAACCTAAAAAGAGGAGAAGGTATGTAGGATGGAGAAAGGTACGCAGGAGGAAACCCACAAGTAGGAGACTCCCTAAAATAGAAAATCCTGTAAGCAAAGGGAAAGAAATAGAAACCGGAGAAAGTTCCAAACAAGCAGAAATAGAAATAGGAAGAGACTTAAAACAAAAAGGAATAGAGATCGGAGAAAGCTCTAAACAGCCGGAGGAGATCACATTCCAGGACGAAATAGACTGTCTACTGGCCAATTGTGATGTCATAGAGCCTGTCAACAATAATCTCTTCTCTTACCCTGCCACAGCCCAATTCCCAATAAACCTAGAACCAGTTATTCCAGACCCACTAGTCCACACACGACCGTTAGGCCAAATGGAGGAATGGTGGACCAATGACTGGCGATTCCAAAATATGATCAATAGTCCCTTTACTTTACTTCCTCAATTTGATCCAGAACCTATCCCCAACCCTCCAATGAGCTATGGAAACCTGGCCGAACTACATCAGTTTGGTGAAGAACTGATAGGTACAGGAAATAGGATCCGAGAAATAGGGGAACAAATTTCTTGGAAGTATGACGAGAGGGAGCGTCACTACTGAACTGCCAGTGGATCAAAGAATAGTAGGGTTGGAAAGTCTATTTGTATAATAATAGTAATAGTGAAATCTAACGCTGTAAAATGGGAAATAAAACATTGTAAGAAAGATAGTGTGTATTGACACCTATATAATCTATCAAACAAAATAGAAGTCGAGAAAATCGACAATTTTGGTTATAGATATGTGTTGTGAGGATTTATGTGTTTATGTGTAATTGCTTTATTATATTTAACTAGATATTATTTGACACTAATAAATTACACTTATACCAATTATCAGATGGAAAACGCTAGTAATGAACCAGTTAATGAAGAAAATCAATCTGAGCAAAATCAGGAAAACCAATACATGACTAGACAAGATATTGAAAATATCATCACTCAAGGGATAGCTAATGCTATTCCTGAAATCAGGGCTGCTGCTCAGAAACATGTTGAACCGCAACAAATCATTCCTAGTAAACGTACCCAAGAAGATAATTTTAGTCATAATGTAAATGGAGGCGACAATCATGACAATAATAATCCACGACAGGCCCCACTCCCTAAGAAAATGAAAGCTGCAACGCCTGGTTGCACCTACAAGGAATTTCTTTCTTGCAAACCCGTAGAATTTGCAGGTAACGAAGGAGCAACTGCAGTACTGCGTTGGTTAGAGAAAACCGAAGCAGTAATTGCAATAAGTAAATGTGCCGAAGAAGATCAAGTTATGTATGCGTCGAACTTGTTCAAAGAAGGGGCGTTAGAATGGTGGAACACTGTATTGCAAGCAAAAGGAAGAAGGGTGGCCTATGCGATGAATTGGGTAGAATTTAAGAGTCTGGTAGAAAGAAAATTCTGTCCCGAATACGAAAAGGAACAAATGGCAAACAAGTTCCTGAGTCATCGTATGATAGGCGTAGATTGTCGAGGATACACTTCGCCATTCTTCGAATATGCGAGAGTGGTACCTACCCTGGCTTCGCCAGAACCGGTACTCATATCCCGTTATATTTGGGGATTAATCGGAGAAATCCGTAACATCGTTAAAGCTGCGAGACCACGCACTATTGACGATGCTGTAGAGTTAGCTAATACCTTAACCGATGAACTAGTGCGCACAAGAGAAGAAGATCGAAAGAAAGAATTGGCTCAAAAGATTACCCAAGGATTTCGTATGGGTAATAATAATCGCTTCAAAAGAAGAGGAACAGGGCAATCCTCATCACCTCCTATCTGCAGAAATTGCAACAAGAAACACTATGGGCAATGCAATATAATTTGCAACTTTTACAAGGCAAGAGGACATCGTGAGGAGGATTGTAGGAAAAAGACCAGGGTTTGTTATAACTGCAGGGAAACGGGACATTTCCAATCTAAATGTCCTAAGTTAGCCAAACCAGCAGACAGTAAAGCTAAGACGGCCAACGGAACAACCAAGAAAAATGCTCGAGCATTCTAGCTGATTACTCAAGAAGCCGAACTTATTCCAGATGTGATAGCGGGTACGTTCTTAGTGCATAACGTCTATGCAAAAGTATTATTTGACTCTGGTGCAAACCAAAGTTTTATCAATACTTCATTCTGCCAAGCTCTTAACTTACCCTTAACTACCCTTAGGCAAATTTTTACAGTTGAAACGGCAGATGGAAATTTTGTCAACATAGACAAGGTATTGCAAGAAGGAAAGATAGAACTGTTAGACCATAAGTTTTCTGCAAACCTATTACCTATGAATCTAGCCGGATTTGATGTAGTATTAGGAATGGATTGGTTAGTCGCCAACCATGCTCGAATCCTGTGTGATAAGAATTCCTTAGAAATCCGTACCCCCACAGGAGAAGTAATTTTAATTACAGGAGATAGACTTCGGAAGCCACTGAAATTCATTTCAGTAATGAAATTGGCTAGTTATTCAAGGAAACAAGAAATGGTGTATATGATTTCGGTAATCATTAACACTAAAAGTAAGGAACTTCAGGACATCCCTATAGTTTCAGAATACCCAGATGTCTTTCCAGAAGAATTACCTGGGTTACCACCGGATAGGGAAGTAGAGTTTAGAATTCATCTAATTCCAGGTACTACACCAATAGCTAAGGCACCTTATCGATTAGCACCTACCGAAATGCTAGAATTGAAAAAGATATTAGATGAATTACTAAGCAAAAGATTTATACAACCTAGTTCATCCCCTTGGGGTGCACCAGTGTTATTTGTGAAAAAGAAAGATGGATCGATGAGAATGTGTATCGATTATAGGGAATTGAATAAGGTTACAATTAAGAATAGATACCCACTACCTAGGATTGATGACCTTTTTGATCAATTGCAAGGAGCTAGGTATTTTTCTAAGATAGACTTAAGATCTAGATATCACCAGCTGAAAGTGCAAGAGGAGGACATACCTAAAACTGCTTTCAGAACTAGATATGGTCATTATGAGTTTACAGTCATGCCCTTCGGATTAACAAATGCTCCAGCCGCATTTATGGACATGATGAATAGGATCTGTAAACCATACTTGGATAAATTTGTAATCGTGTTCATTGACGATATACTCATTTATTCCAAAAGTCAGAAAGAACATTGTGAGCACCTGCATGCACTCTTAACTTTGTTAAGAAAGGAAAATCTTTATGCCAAATTCTCGAAGTGTGAATTCTGGCTGCAGGAAGTACAATTTTTAGGTCATATGGTGAATCACGAAGGAATTCACGTAGATCCTGCTAAAATAGAAGCAATCACCAAATGGAAGGTCCCACGAACGGCTATGGAAGTTAGAAGTTTTCTAGGATTAGTTGGATACTATAGACGATTTATTAAGGATTTCTCTAAGATAGCTGTACCTTTGACTAAGCTAACCTGTAAGGCAGTTAAGTTCGAATGGGGACCCAGACAAGAAGAAGCTTTTAAGATTCTAAAGCACAAATTGACGAATGCTCCAATTTAGCTTTACCTGAAGGAACAGAAGACCTTGAAGTCTACTGTGATGCTTCAAAATTAGGATACGGATGCGTGTTGATGCAACGCAAGAAGGTAATTGCGTATGCCTCTAGGCAGTTGAAAAAGCACGAAGAAAATTATACAACTCATGACCTAGAGTTAGGAGCCATAATTTTTGCCCTTAAGATTTGGAGACATTATCTGTACGGAAGTAAGTTTACTATCTATACAGATCATAAAAGTTTAAGGTATATATTTGGGCAAAAAGAGTTAAATATGAGGCAAAGAAGGTGGATGGAAATCCTAAGCGATTACGACTGTGCTATTCAATATCACGAAGGAAAGGCAAACGTAGTCGCAGATGCCTTAAGTCGTAAGTATCATGAAAAGCAAAAGCGAGTCCGTGCTCTTAGGTTAAATCTACAATTAGATTTAATGGAACAATTGAAGAACATTCAGGAAACGACAATCAAGGATGATGCCGAAGGAATGAAAGGTTACCTAAAGGAACTAGAACAAGGAAAAGATGGAATTTGGAGATTCCACAAGAAACGAATTTGGGTACCTAAGCAGGGAGAATTAAGAAATAAAATTTTAGAAGAAGCTCATAAATCTAGGTATACCGTACATCCAGGAAACAATAAGATGTACCAAGATTTAAGAAATAACTTCTGGTGGATAGGAATGAAAAAGGACATAGCTGAATATGTAACCAAGTGTCTTACTTGTTCGCAAGTTAAGGCAGAACACCAGAAACCTTCAGGACTACTACAACAATTGGAAATGCCTGTATGGAAATGGGAACTCATAACAATGGACTTTGTTACTAAGTTACCCAAAACCAGAAAAGGTAATGATGCTATTTGGGTAATTGTGGATCAATTAAACAAATCAGCTCATTTTCTACCAATGAAGGAAACCTTTAGCATGGAAAGATTAGCCAAGTTGTACGTAGACGAAGTAGTATCCTTACATGGAGTCCCACTCTCTATTGTATCGGATAAAGATAGTCGTTTCACTTCCCATTTCTGGACAAGTTTCCAGGAGGCAATGGGAACCCGACTCAGTTTAAGTACTGCATATCATCCTCAAACGGACGGACAAAGTGAAAGGACGATACAAACCTTCGAAGACATGCTCCGAGCATGTGTAATTGACTTTGGTGGTAATTGGGATAACCATTTACCATTAATTGAATTCTCCTATAACAATAGTTATCATTCGAGCATCGAAGCTGCTCCATTTGAAGCACTGTATGGACGCAAGTGCAGAACTCCCGTTTGTTGGGCAGAAATAGGAGAAAGTCAATTATCAGGTCCAGAAATCGTACAAGAAACTACTGACAAGATAACACAAATCAAGGAAAGATTGAAGACAGCTAAAGATCGTCAGAAGAGCTATGCAGACAATCGCCGTAAGCCACTAGAATTTCAGGTAGGAGACAAAGTACTTTTAAAAGTTTCTCCTTGGAAAGGAGTGGTACGATTTGGTAAGAAAGGTAAACTGAGTCCAAGATATGTTGGACCATTCCCAGTAATCCAACGAATAGGACCAGTAGCTTATTGTCTACAACTACCAGAAGAATTAGCTGGAATACATGATGTATTTCATGTATCCAATCTCAAGAAATGCTTATCAGACGAATCCCTGGTAATACCTCTTCAAGATGTAGAGGTAAATGAAAAGCTGAAATTCGTAGAGAAACCCCTACAAATAGAAGACCAGAAGATCAAGTTTCTCAAACACAAGCGACTAGTACTGGTGAAAGTCAAATGGGAATCCAGGAGAGGACCAGAATACACTTGGGAACTGGAATAAGAAACGAAGCGAAAATACCCTCATCTATTTCAGTAAATCTCGAGGACCAGATTTCTCTTAAGGTGGGGAGGATGTAATAACTCTAACAAAAAAAAATCAATAATTAGGATGATAATTAGATAATAAGAAAACCCTCATTGAGACACCCAAGTAATTCTGCATTAACCCTAAAATTTTCAGAACAATCGGAATTAGGATCAGGGCCCCTAATACTCAAGGGGGGCAAACCCTAGTTGAACGTTTATCTAAATAAAACGTTGCAACAAGCTGATTGGCCAAATTTGTAAAGTCAGCCAAGCTAGTCCCGAGCCTAGGCAGCCTATAATTAGACTGCTTAACTTACGGACCGCAAGGGAAACGGCTTACGGTCCGTAAGCGAGTCCCAAAAATCACTATAAATAGCCGACCTTGGGACTTGAAATAGGAATTGAAAACGACGTGAAAATACTCTGTGTACGTCGAATTAAGGTTGTTACAGTACAATTAAACACACACGATTCACGAGGTGCTGCCGCAATCAGGGTAATAACTCGATCGCTATTACGATTCAACGCCCGATCGATTATAACTATCCAACGATTGTTTAAGTGCTGCTCAAATAGAGCTTATACTTTATTATTCATTGTGATTTCGACTTGAATGTTTAAGTGTTGTTCGAATTCGGACTATGCTCTGTCATTCGTTGTGAATCCATTGAATTGATTAAGTATTTCACTTATTAATCGTTGTGAGGGTTTAATCTCGTGAATTGACGTAACTGCTGAATTAGTTACTAACCCGTTTGTGTGTGCATTGTTATTTAAATTAGGTTAATCAGGGCTATACAGTAGGCTTAAACTCTGCTCCTAAAATCTGCAATGTGAGTCATTCTCTTTTTATCAATTGTTTTACAAAACTCTACAACTATTTTCAAAGTTATAATTACAGGGATTAAGTCTATGTAATCACCAAATTACAGCCGGTATGTGGGGTTTTGTATACATTACTTATTTCCCGTCACACTTGGACAAACGGGCGGCCAAGGGGTGATCTGACCACAGTCACAGACACCGTTGGACAAATGGGCTAGCCAATGGGTAGTCGAGTGACAAATACTGTGGGTAGTTGGTTTGATATCCGAAACATTGTAATCACCCTTAATACTGTGAATTATAACAAATGTGTCGTTTTAGTAAACTGAATGATTCCCTCCGTATTTCCCCGCTGACAAAACCTTTTTCAAACATGTTTCAGGTGATCTGTTGTGAGCGAAGAAAAGTGCCGTGAAGCACTCCCAGCTTAGAAAAGTGGCTCAGTGTAAATAAATAAAAGAAACATGTTTTGAAAATAAAGATTTCCCTGGGAAATCGCATTATTATAAATTACGGGAATTTATCCCTAAATTATGAAACGGGCAGTTTAAATTATTGAAAGATCCTGTTTTAAAAAGACTTCCGCTGTCACCTAAATTAAATACCACGGGATTCCTGTGCCGCGGCTCCTGAAACGGGTCAAACCGGGTCCGGGGCCGTGACATTGTAGTCATCCGTTGATAGGGCAATTGTTAAAGTAGCGTGAGCCCGGCGGTCACGTTGAATCAATGCCTTGTCTTTATCTGTGTAAGTCGAGGGATCGTTGTTGACTACACGTATGTTATCACAAATGGTTATCAGGATGTGGGGTTCGACAGTGATCGAGATCCATTGGTTATAGTCTGTGTATTCGAAAAAGGACTTGATTCGGTTTTTCCAACTGTTGAAATCAGCTGATCCTTTCTACTTTGGAGGTCGGGTTGCGGTTCCTGTTTCATGTTCAACTTGTGCAATGCGAGTTAACTGATTTTAAAACATTTTTTTTTAATTATAAGAAAAATATTTGTATCAGATCAAAACCCAGGCCAAATTACTTTGAAAATAATCTCGTATCAACCCGAAAAGTATCAACTCGAAAAGGCCCAAAAATAACTTAAAACTCCCGGCCTAACTCAACTTTGCGAATACAAATTAATTTTAAAAAGGCCCAAATAAACTAAACTTAAAACCCAGCCCAAAACTGATCTAGGCTCCCGAATAAATTTCTTTTTTTTTTACGACTTGGCCCAACTGTAACACCTCATAAAATCATGTCCAATATAATAAAGACACATGTCATGGACTTTAAATGTGTAAGGAATTGATTCCGATGGACTAAAATTGTCAAACAATGTATATATGTAACTAAAAAGGATCCAAAGTGTCAACATGCCAATCTTATGCCTCTGATTGACCTCACACGACGTTCGTATTCTTTAATGAATAAAATTGTCAAACAAAGAAAGTTGTTTGTGCTTGGAATGAGGATCTTACGAATCATGAGGGTTAAAAGTGTCAAGATGTTTAATGTTACCTCTGAGTGATCTTTTAACGATCCCAAAAACATTGTAATAATTGTATATTTTACTCTCAAGAATAATGGATAGTAATCTCGTGGAGTTTCGATGAATCAAGACCTTTCGGGTGATCGTACGACTAACCGGGAGCTTAACGGGGTTAATATATGACCCTAGGCCCTTAAAAGTTAACTATGGGGGTCATAAGTGCAATAAACGAAAGTTATTTAAATTAAAAATGGACCAGGGACTGAAACTGCAATAAGTGAAAGTTGTTATCCGGTCAAAGAGGAGCCTCACGGCCCGTGTAGACTTTCTTTGAGTCTTACGCGGCCTGCGGAAGAGTACAAGTAACAGAAAACAAGGACAACTGCATGTTTCAGCCAGTTCCATCGCCTTTGCATGCTAAATTTCGATACAAGGGTCTGAGCCAATGGTTTTTCATGCATTAGGGACACATGGGAACATCTGAAAAGCAACATAAGGACATATGGATTGATCTTGATGCATCAAAGTTCCTATATAAGGCCTTGTCTTGTTCTTGTTCATTTGCACACTTTGAATTTCACTTCAAAACTCTTTCTATGGAGCTTCCTGGAGTTCAAGAAAGCTTTCCTCAGTTCAATATTCGTGCTAAGTACTCTAATAAGTGTTCTTAGCTTCCTAAGTTTAAGTTTTATTAGCTTAATGACCGAAAGTCAAAGTTATCGTAATTAAGCTTTGACTTGGTGATTAATCACTAATGATCTAGCCATTATTCGAATTGAAAGTGGCTATGTGTTGGTAATTATGTAGGTAATAACCCTTAAAAGGGCACCTTCTAATTATCACATTATCTCAGTCAATTGTCGGGTCAAATGTATTAATAAAAAGTCAACAGAATCAATTTTTACAAATGCATTCATAACTGATAATGCAGAGGTTATGAAACATGTTTTAACACTAAAATAACTTGGTAAGTATTATAAGAACATGTTTAGGCATGTTCAACCCGACAATTCTGAGTTTAGGCTCGGTTCGCAACCGAAAGTCGCAAAAGTAGACTTTTGCTTTGAGTTTCAGTTCTGACCCGATTTAGCTTAGTTTAGATATGCCTTAGGGTTCCTTTAGGACCATATTACATGTTAGTATAACACTCTGAGCTTATACAATATGGTTCCTTTGAAATCCAAATCATTTGCATGTTTCCGTTAAATGCTTAAAAGTTGACCATTATGCCCTTTTGATATAAAAACGAGATTTTTGAAAATGTGAGAGGACAAAAACCTTAATTACTGATTTATAAACATGTCCTAAAAATTTGACATCAGTTCGTGGTCTAAAATAGAAGTTATGCGCGATATCGTAAAATGAAAGCTTTTATTTAATTTAATGGCATTTTTAGTATAAATCATACTTAAAACCAAATTTTGGTACAAAACTTTCTACCCACTGATATAATATAACATTTAGGGATTTTTGGAAATTTTTGCCAAATTTTAAACTGATTATATTATAGAGTTTTAATGTAAATTCGGTGTTGACGAAATTGCCCTTTTCTTTGATAAAATGAGTTTTACATAACATTTTGATAGCAAACCTTTTCCTACTGATTTCATATGTTAAATAAAATATTTTAAGCTTTAGAGACTGATCAAAATCTCAGATTTCCTTAAATAACCCAAACATCGTCAAATACCGACTTTTACGCTTTTTAAACACATAGTATGGGTTAAAACTATATTTGACACTTAAGACTCATTACCTATAGATATTATAAGTAAATTTTTATACTTTAAGAGTAAGTAAAAGTTTTGAACTCAGATTTCAAAATTTAACCCTTAAAGCATATGTGAAATTACCAAAATGCCCCTTCGGTGCATAGTTTGGCCATAAATGACAAAGTTCACATATGTATGATATCTTACTGATCTAACTCATGAAAATAAATATTTTTACTGATTATTTTAGACCAGAACCACAGATGACTATTTAACCTCTTTTATAAACTTTAAAATGACCAAAATACCCCTACGGGGCTTAAATTAATTTTAAATTCGTTTTGGGCATAATGGAAGACATCCTACTGATATCATAACACATTTTAAGCATATTAACTTATGGAACCTATTCATGACTCATTTGGTTGCTGATGTGCACAAAATGCAACATATAAATTACATCAATTGTGGCTTAAAACTAACCCTTTTTTAGTACTAATGTTGGAAAAAGTGTGCTTTTGTCTTCCTTTTGTATTTTCAAGATTAAATGAGGTCAAAATAACAAAAGAAGCAAAAAGACAGCAAAATCTAACATAAATACAAGAAAAGGAACAAAAGTGACATGCCCGACCCCCCGACAGCATCTTCTCAAGCAAAACAAAGAAGACAGAAGACTGAACATGCCCCGTGCTCAGCGAGCACGGGGCCGTGCCCAAGAAGCAGCAGAAAAGACAAACCATAGAAGCTTCTACTGTCCACCACGGGGCCGTGCCCAGCGGACACGGGGGCGTGGTTGTGACAACCCTCACCAAACCAGGTATCCGTACAAATTAATTAATATTTAATTAATGCTTAATAACTGTGCTTGCTTACAATTGTGGTTAAACTGCTTCTTGATTTCTGATACATACATATTCATGCATCATACTGTATTACTGTCACTCCATTTATTACACACAAAACCATAGTGACAAACTTGATGCACAAAAGCACAGTTAGCACAGTGAACGGATAACCCAGTAAACATGCTGACATTGCCAGCACTAGACAGACATTCTCTCTGAGGCTAGTATGAGCCGGGAATAGATTACTACACTAGTAGGGAGTGTAGGGAGGTGAGGATTATAAAACTGCGTCACTAGGTGATAGTTATAGTGACCGGATGTGCCTAAAGCATGCTTTAATTTCAAAATTCTGCACTTTATACAAAAATTCAGCATTTAACATAACTAGTAAAGTGCAAAAACATGGGAAAATAATACTAGACACTTTCCAAAGTGTCGGGAATTTATTGTGTCACTAAAAACACTATAAAAGGCACTTTAAAGCTTTGCTTGACACTTTAACGGATCAATATCCAACCGAACAACCGGACTTTACTTGGAACATAAAAATATTACCAAAATCGTTGTTTACACTTTTCTGAGCTAGTTAGGGTCCCCGAACACCCTAACACCCTTGTATTATAACACACACATAATACTCTAACTAATGCCATTAGAACTTAATTAGATCCTAACTATAACATCAAAACCCAACCATAACCCCCCCTGATGGGACAGTCACCATGTGGTGACCCACTCCCCACATTTCTTGATTATTTTATTTAACTTTGTCTAGTATCTAGATGGCATTTTACATGTTGGATAAACACTAAATGGGATTATAAATTTACATGGGAGTTCATCATTTTTATTCACAAGACACCACACCAAACTTGCTCTCTTCTTCCTCCTTTCTTTGTGATCGGCCGAACCCAACAACACCCACCATCACAATCACTTGTTCACTTTCAAGCCATCCATACATACTCAAAGGTGCAAGGTGACATACAAGAAGGCCCGGTGCACTCGGAAGCTCAAGAACCTCTCTATATTTCTTTTATCCACCTTATTTACGTCTTGTTTCTTCCCTAGCCTCGAGCTAGTAGTAAGTGCCTCTAAACACCATCTTGTTCTTGTTTAAAGTGGTTAATAAGTGATTTAATGGTTAAAAATCAAGAACACACAAGATCATAACTTAAAGTCTTGAAAGTAAGATGAATATGTTGGATAAAGAGAAAATAGTTGTGTAAATCTTGTGAAACTTGTTTAGTTGTGATTATTTTATGTTGTTTGTTGCTAGTAGTGGGATGGATCATCATCTAACCATACTAGATCATGCTTATGAAACATGAACTAGTAATATGTTAGTGTAAAATTTGTAAGAGATGATGAACCCTTCCACTCATAAAACATGAACTTGTGTAAATGTAACTTTTCTTGTAAAATAAGGTTCTAAACTAGTAGATCTAAAGAGCTATAAGTGGTTTTTCAGAAGAACCAAGTGAAAGATGCAAGTCTTGTTAAAAACCCGGATCTTACATTAACTAAAGGCATTTTAGTGAATAAACAAGTGTGTAAACACTTGTGTGACAAGAAAGTTTGACAAAGAAATATTTTTGTAAACCTTGAATAGAAGTTGTAAAACTTCAAGTTCCTTAAAAATAAAGTTTTTAAGAAACTAATTTTATTTTTAAGGATAATAAAACCTACTAAATATGTTCGAAAGTTACTACATATTTTTACACAACATTCAAGTTCATGAGTTTGCGATTTATACTTATTTTGACAAGTTTGATGTTTAAATATTGTATATGGATGATTGGTAAATTGTTTGATTGAATTTTGAAAAGAAAATTATACGCTAGCAAGCGTGGCCACCTCCAGTTACAGAGGAAACTCTGACGAAATTTTTCTAGAAATATAACATTTAGAATATATATTTCATAGTAAAACGCCTGTGTGATTATATGATTATTTTGTGAACTAGAGATTTATTATTTTTAGAGTAAAAATAATATTACTTGAAATATCATGAAAATACGACTCCAAAATAATACCAACGCCCTCACAAACAAATATTTAAGTTACACCGGTATTGTTATTACCACACGAACTTTAAAATGTAACTTATGTATTTTTGGAGAATACTCTTAAATGTGTATTTTGATAAAGTATTATTTTGGAAATGGTATGAAGTAAAATATAATATTTTTGGGGAAAATATGTATATTTTGGAGATAGAATATTTTAGACAAGTGATTTAAAATATATTTTTCAAGTGAGACTTAAAAATATATATTTTCGGAATTATAAAACACGCATGTATTAATACCCCCATCCTTGGGAAGGAATATATTTACTCAATAATTAAGAAGTGTAAACACGAAATAGTTGTCTAACTATTTCCCAAAAACGTTATACCATAAGCTAAGGCACGGCCGTCCATCTAATAGAAGTTAGTACGTGTAGGTCGTCATGCAGCAGGTTGATTGGGATTGACTATTTCGAGACGCACTTCAGTGAGTTCATGTCCCCCTTTTCTCTTAACTGTTTTCAGTTTTTATACTTCGGGGGTGAAATACATGTTACTATGATTACGGATACTTTTATACATGGTATGGTTAGCGTAAGGAGGGTTACTACTTAGATCATGTGAGATGGTAGGAAGAAACTAGAGGCCATTAATCCTCATTGTAGGACCGAGGGTCATTAGCGGTAGATCTATCTGGGTGTAGCGAGCCCAACTCCAGGCCCACTGTACGGACCTTGGGGTGACTTTAAGCCCGACGCAAAAATCTGCTAGCTTTGAGTCTTCTTACAGCACTTCACACATATCATTGGCCTTGCAAACCAATGGTGATCTCATTTTTCCTTATTTGCTACATACCAGGGATTTTCATACATACAAACATGTTACAAAGGTTTTTACATACTCATTTTTACATGAACTCGCTCAACTTTTGTTGATTTTTCAACTTACATGTATTTCAGGGAATTAGGGATTTGGCGAGGTATGCTATGTCTTCATGCTGTGTAGGAGAAGTGATGTCATCTAAGTTTAGGGGTTGTGACTTTTACCTGGACGAGTCACAAGTCTTAAACTGTGTTTATTTCATGTTTTGTGGTTGTGTCTTATGAACAAGGTTTTTATTATGTTATGTTGTAAACTCGTTGCATGTGTCAACTTTAAAACAATGTTGTCGTATTTTATTTTTAAACTTGAAGTAATGGATGATCATCATGGTTTTATTTTCGTATAGCTTTGTTGTGGTTAAGCTATGGTATTAAAAAGTCACACTAAATAAACCCACGCTTCCGCAAAGCCAGGGTGTGACAGCTTGGTATCAGAGTTTTGATCATAGCGAACTAGGATTCCTTCTCGAGTCTAGACTATGATCACTAGGGATCTCACGAAAACATTTTTACATTGCATACATTACGTCCAGATCCAGGATACAAGACATTTTTACAAACAAAAAGTATGAACACTTTTTCCAAATTTATGATTCAGTCGCCACGACTAGGGGGAGTTCAGTCCTAGAGACTGAGGGAGTCAGCCCTAAAGGCTGGGAGGTTCAGTCAAGTAGACTGAGGGGCCAATCTGTGAGATTGGGGAGGTTTTGGTCTGAGAGGCCAGGGAGTTAGTCTGAGAGACTAGGAGGTTTTGGTCTGAGAGGCCAGGGAGTTAGTCTGAGAGACTAGGAGGTCCAGTCTGAGAGACTGGGAGGGTAGTCTGAGAGACTAGGAGGTTCAGTCTGAGAGGCTGGGAGGGTAGTCTAGTGGGACTAGGAAGAAATGTTTGCTTGCTTATTGGTGACTAAGATGATTATTTGATTATATGATTGATTGTTTGTGCATATGTGTGTTTGTGTTACAGACATCATGCCTTCATCAGATACTGGAGTTTCAGACACTACAGATCCCATGGCGATAGTATCAGATGACAGAGTTTCATCGGAGCACGAGGTCCACACTTCCGATACTACCAGCACAGATGATGACGACTTCCAGCCCTTTGCGCTACCTGACGTCGTAGCCGAGCCTGCTGATGGCCATCTCGCTAGGGATTTACCACTCGCGGTGATCCCTGCTCCTGTGCCCCATGCTGCTTATCCTGTTGTTGATATGCCCCTCGATATTGTTTCCGACGACGACGTCGATTTGTTTGAGGAGGACCCACTTGAGGATGACCTTGAGGGTGAGGTCCCTATTGCTGCTGATGATATCCTACCTATTGCTGATGCTCTTGCAGAGGAGGCTCCTATTCATTCACCTGTTCCAGACTCCTTTGAGTCTGTGGCATCCGCACCTTCGCACACTCAGGGAGTGCATCACCACTCACACGACGCCGACCCTGACATGGCGTCATCAGCTGCACCTGCTCCCGCACACAGCTTTGAGTTTGATCACGATGTTGATGATGATCCAGATCCTGTTTTTCCACATGGGTTTGATCCTGACCAGGATATTGAGTTCATTCACTTAGACCAGCCCCTGGAGGATCCTGTAGCCCCTGTCGATCCCGTGTTTGCTGATCCAGCTGATTTTGACATGGAGTTTGTTGATCTGGAGCCTGCTGTGGCCCCTGAGCCAGTCGTTGCTCCTGACCCCTGACGTGCTAGTCGTGGTACACGCAAATATAATCCCAATAACAACTAATTAGCTAGCGGTAAGTGGGTATCGAACTCAGGGAGTATGTGGAAAATGTGTTTATGTTATAGTTTTGTGATTTAACTACAATTAACCTACAATGCAGAAATTAAAATTCAAGAGTTTATTGTTATGGTTTTAAGAACTACTATTAACTACTTAAATTGCAAATCAAAGATGGAGTTTGTAAACAGATTAGGAACAAGCGATCATCCTAAATTTCCAATTTGCTTTTGACAATTGTGTTTAAATTCACTAGAAAGAATCACATAGACATGATTCATGTATAATTGTTTGTTGTGATGAAAGGGAACTAAGTACTCGGATTATGAAAATGCGAGGTTGTTACCCGATAACCAATTGATTAATATCCAACCCTAATCCCTCCCGTGATATATCGATTGTCAACGACACCAAGAACGTACGGTTTAGAATATGATTATAACATCAATCAACAATTTACAAACAAACATTCACACACCATAATAAACAAACAAACATTGCTAGTCTATTATTCTAGCAATACGAATCAAACACCAAAGTCATAGACAAACCTCCAATTCAGGATGATCACCATAAGTTTAGCCACACATAGCTTGGTGAATCATCATAGCAACAAGTTCAATGTTCATACGAATCAAAATCACAAACCGAATGTTAGAAATTGTTTTGAACCAAGCAAGAACAACCAAATTCGCCCCCCTAGAGAGTTCCCAAACCGTCCAATGATGAGAATATCCCAAAAGACACCATAAAATCTGATTAAATGAGGCAGTTACGTTTTCCTCGCAGCATCCACCATAACTTACGGTGCCACCGTAAGTTACGGTGTTCTCCAAATGTTTACGGTGGGAATAGACTGAGTTACGGTGGAATTTTTTGATGTTTCAGGGCCACCGTAAATTACGGTGGCCACCGTAATTTACGGTGGACCCCTGAAATGTATTTTTTTGTTTCTTCTTTCACCACTCGCGTGACCCGTTCATCTTCAATCCTTCCTAAGCTGCGTTATATCCACTTTAAGCTCCTGAACCGCACCTGAAACATAAGCAACCGTAGTTATCTAATTCAAGATAATTACACAATTAAATGAGGGATAAACTTGTCTTTTAACATCATAAAGGGTTGTCCAATGGAACACCCGTCACATCCCCACACTTAACCGTTGCTTGTCCCAAGCAACTCATTAAATCAATTTCTCAACAAGTGATCAATGTAAACCAAGCAAAAACATGCAATCCTTTTACTAACCCCCTTTTAACTCCCAACTAATGCACCCCTCGCTATGTCTCTCCTCTCAGTAACAAGTAAGCACTAGCAATATGAGCTAGACACACAAAGGCTAACGGGTGGTTGCACAACTATAAGCTTGTACCTAAATCGAGTCTTCTCCTAAAATGTGTCAAACATGAATGCAAATCAAAGGGACTTTCAAGGTTGTAACGTGGCGAGGTGTATGGGTAGGAAATGGAATATATATGACGTAGCGAAACTTAACCCAGTCTTTTTATTACACAATAAAGCAAACTAACAACTACCAAATTAACTAATATATACAAGACAACTAAACATCACTTCTTTTTTTTTTCATTTCTCTGATTTTTCTGAATTTTTTTTTCTTAAACAAGCAACCATACAATAAAGCATCAAACATACTTACATCATACTACTAAAACTACTACTACTAACACTATAAGACCGGGTCAAATTGGGTAAATTTTAAGTAAGTAGCTAGGGGTAACAAACGATAGGCTTTTAGGCACAAAATTGGGCAACTAAATGTCCAAACCCCCACCCCTCTCGCAACCATGCTCATATATATAACTTATGAGGTCCAACCCCCCAAATCCCACACTCACACACACTATGACGAGGCTACCTAAATGCCCTTATCCTTTCTACATTCATGTTCAACTAAGGCCTCGAACCGTATTCAAGCACAAGTTCTAATGCACCCCCACCCGTTGCCACTCTCATCAAAGACAAGCATTATTTATGTACAAGTGTGGCTTCAACTCTCACCAAGAATGAAAGGGTATCAAAGGTTGCCGGTGCATCGATTGAAGTTAATCTAGGGTGTTCAAATTCTCACATCGTTTCACTTGATTAAAATTTTTTCGAAATTTTCAAAAATTCCCCCCATCCCCACACTTGGGATACATTGACCCCAATGTATGGTTTTAGGAGGCTTTGATCACTAAACCCCTTTCACATCATCCAAAAGCTCAACACTCAAACCACAAATTTCTTTTTGGATTTTTCATTTTATAAATTTTTTATATTTTCTTATTTTTTAACACCAACACACCACCGACTAGCACCAATCCAAACACAACATAACAACTAACACCACCCAACCACCCGACCATAAACAAAACAAACTAACAAATATGCATAAAATATACAAAGGAGGAACACAACCTGACTAATAATAGCGTGGTCCTGGAGGCCCAAAAATGGAAGACATCATGTCATTCCATTCTCCAAACGAAAATGAGCCGCTACTACTCCCACCTTGTTGTTGTTGAGCTCCTTCTTGTTGCCGCCGATCGATCCATCGTGAGTGATGAAGCTGTGGGGTCGGATACGACACACTACCTGTCACACCCCCAAAATCCACACGTGGAGTATCACCGCTTGGGTGCGTGACTGACCAGGATCAAGCCACCAATCATATAGAACAATGTAAATGGTAAAAGTAATTGTATTTAAACCAAACTAATCCATATGAAAGGTGTTCCAACATAAGTGTAATAACAAAGTTTAGCGGAAGCGAATGAGTAAAAGCCCAACATAAATAAAGTATGTAAAGTCATAGTGTTTAATCAAAGCATCACGATCCTTGTCCACAACGACCGCGCCTCCCCATGCAAGCTCCATGTATACCTAACGACCTGCAAGGCATGTAACAGAGAGTCAACAACTAGTTGACCGAGTTCACAAAAAGTAAGTGCGTAATAGTAAGTTCGTTTGTAACGTGTGGCTCTACTAGGCCGATAGTATGTTCTATAGGAGGGGGCTTCCCATCATTGCATATACACTAGACTATTTGTAACCATGAGTGTTCTTCTTAACCTGAGAACAGTAGTACGTACAAGGTTTACGTAGGTTTTACGTAAGTGTCCTTCACAATCGAGGACAGGGGTACGCGGGGGTTTACGTAGGTTTTACGTAAGTGCCTGACACAACCGAGGCAGTAGTGAGTATAAGTTCACGTAGGTTTTACGTGAGTGTCCTTCGCAACCTGAGGACAGTGATGAGTACAAGTATACGTAGGTTTTACGTATGTGTTCTTCCCAATCCGAGGACGATGGTAGATAGTCTAGTAATAGTGTAAGTACGGATCTATTCATTCAATCCCATTCCCAATCCCCGGGAATCCCATGCCTTGGTAGGAGTGTGAACTCACCTTGGTTTGCTCGGTATGTTATTGCTTCTAGTGTTAATAAATGATTAGGTCCGTTACTCACGACCTAAGGTACATTGCACATAAACTCGATGTGAGTGTTTTACGTTCAATTAGGGTTTACAAGTCTTTGGTATCCAAGTAGCTGTGTTCTGTGTGATAATTGTGTACAGAATGATATGAGAAGATTGTTCACACATACACGATCATCCAGCAACATACAAAAACATACAGTTATATACAGTAATGTACAGTAGCATGCAAGTGTTCGCACTTAGTAAACTCAGACTTTTCAAGCATCACAAAGCTCAGACAACACTTATGCAAGTAAAAGCTCGGACGAGGCTCATGCCTTTAAAACTCGGACAAGGCTCAATTAGAAAAGTCGGACTATATCTACATGTAATAAAAGTCGGACCTATCCCCCTCCCCTTGTAAAAGTCGGACCATGTTTAGTGTATGAAAGTCGGACCATGTTTAATGTATGAAAGTCGGACCATGTTTAATGTATGAAAGTCGGACCATGTTTATTGTATGAAAGTCGGACCATGTTTAATGTATGAAAGTCGGACCATGTTTGTTATATAAAAGTTCGGATCCCTTTGTGATAAAAGTCGGACCTTTGTGATACTTAAAGAGTTCGGACATGTGGTAAGTATCAAAAACTCGGACATCATGTGGTAAACATTAAAAATTCGGACCAACATCTAACAACAAAGGTCGGACCACATGATAAATCAATAAAGGTCGGACTATATTATATATGTAAAAGTCGGATTATGTTTAATATATATAAAAGTCGGACTACGTGCAAGATCAAACATCGGGCAAACCATCAATCATATGAACATTCAACTACAGTGCATCAGTTACGTTTTTGTTTTTACGATCAGGAAACCCTAATTCATTCATATGCATTGCAGTAATCCAATTATCAATCAATAATTCTAACATATCTTGTATCTTAACATCAGGCAAATGATTACACACTAATCAAAATCATTTCACAATAATCAGAATTCAATCAATAACACAGAACTATTATGTGAAGAACTAGGGTTTACATGAACCACATAATCAAGGATTAATAACAACAAACAATCATTAAACCATTACCTTGGATTGATTCTAGATAAGGAGAGGAATCAAGAGTGATGATTGAGAGCTTGTGCCAATGATGAAGAAGATGATTGTAGAGAGGATTGGAGAATGTGATAGTACGTATGTTGATTCTTGTGTGATGATTAGTGAAGGGGATTAGGGTTAAGAGTGATTAAAATTTCACTAACTACTCTACTCACCCCCTAAGTATCATCTTTTACATAAGGCACACCCATCACAATGTAATTTACAGTTTCACCACCAAGTTCATGCATTTGTCAAATCTTTCATAAATAACACATAACCATGCACAATTACAATACACTTTATCGAACCAAAACCTATACAGTTACAAAGCAAACTAATTGTGCAAGTAAACAACTAAACAAACAGTGAACGTGCAATAAATGCGAAAGTGGAATCTTGGAAACTCGAGTTGTCACATTATCCCCAACTTGAAAGAAATTTCGTCCCGAAATTTAGCATGCGGTTACTGAGGATGCTAGGCAAGTTGTATCGTTTACTGGTTTTCCTGGGGTGTCACATCATCCCCCCGTTGATTTGGAATTTCGTCCCGAAATTCTGTAGTAGCTTCAGCCTCAGTAGTGGTTGCACGTTTTTCGAATAACTGGGGATACTTGAGCTCCATTTGATCTTCTCGTTCCCAGGTGTACTCTGGGCCACGACGGGAGTTCCAACGAACTCGTACAAGAGGTATTCTAGTGTTCTTGAGGACCTTGACATCCCGGTCCGTGATTTCAACTGGTTCCTCGACGAACTGCAACCGCTCGGCGATAGTTAGTTCCTTAAAAGGAACTATGAGGGTCTCATCTGACAGACACTTCTTCAGATTTGACACGTGGAAAACATTGTGCACTGCACCGAGTTCAGCTGGTAGATTTAGTTTGTAGGCTACTTTGCCTATTCTTTCAATGATCTCGAACAGTCCAATATACCACGGATTGAGCTTGCCTCGTTTACCAAAACGAACCACACCCTTCCAGGGTGAGACTTTGAGTAGCACTCGATCCCCAACTTGGAACTCGAGTGGTTTTCTGCGTTTATCAGTGTAACTTTTCTGACGGCCGCGAGCTGCCGCCATGCGTTGTCGTATCTGTGCAATTCGTTCAGTAGCATCAACTACCATTTCTGGACCTGTGATCTGACTATCCCCCACCTCTGCCCAACAGAGAGGTGACCGGCATTTGCGTCCGTACAATGCCTCGAATGGAGCGGCCTGAATGCTGGTGTGATAACTGTTATTGTACGAAAACTCCACTAACGGGAGATGTCTTTCCCAGCTGTTGCCGAAATCGATAACACACGCTCGAAGCATATCTTCTAGCGTCTGGATAGTGTGCTCAGACTGCCCATCGGTCTGAGGGTGGTAAGCTGTGCTCATGTCTAGCCGTGAGCCGAAGGCTTTGTGCATCGCTTGCCATAGCTCTGAAGTAAATCGTGCATCCCGATCCGAAATAATAGAAGTTGGCACTCCGTGCCTCGAAACAACTTCTTTCAAGTAAACGTCTGCTAAGGTAGAGAACTTGTCAGTTTCTTTGATAGCCAAGAAGTGAGCAGACTTTGTGAGTCGATCAACGATCACCCAAATAGTATCATTCCCACGCTGGGATCTAGGCAGGCCGGTAACAAAATCCATGGAAATTTCTTCCCATTTCCACTGTGGTATCCTTGGTTGCTGAAGTAGGCCTGATGGTTTCTGGTATTCCGTTTTGACGCTCGCACAGGTCAAACACTTGCCGACGTAAGTTGCTATGTGGGCCTTCATGCTAGGCCACCGATATGTTGTTCTAAGATCGTGGTACATTTTATCCGAACCTGGATGTACCGAGTAGCGAGACTTGTGAGCTTCATCCATCACAAGTTCCCGTAAACCGCCATATAGTGGGACCCAAATACGTCCTGTTACATAGTAGGCGCCGTCTTCCTTTTGTTTTAATCGTTGTCTCGAGCCGCGCAAGGCTTCAGCCCTTACGTTTTCTGATTTCAATGCTTCTACCTGAGCATCTCGTATCTGTGCAGGAATACTGGACTGAATAGTGAGCTGCAAGGCTCGTACACGCCTAGGTAGAGTGTCTTTTCGACTGAGAGCGTCAGCCACAACATTGGCTTTGCCTGGATGGTACTTGATAGCGCATTCGTAATCATTCAGCAGCTCGACCCATCGTCGTTGACGCATGTTCAACTCCTTCTGCTTATAAGGTTTGACGCCTACTGATATATTCAGTAAATTTTATATTTTAACAGTAAGCAAAAGTTTTGAACTTAGATTTCCAGTTTTGACCTTTTAGGCTTATGTGAAATTACCAAAATGCCCCAACGGTGCATAGTCTGGTTATAATTAATAAATTTCACATATATATATGATACCCTACTGTTATAACTTATTAAATTAAGTATATTTACTAAATAAATTAGACCTGTAACTCAGATTACTATTAAACTCTTTTATAACCTTTTAAATGACCAAAATGCCCTTACGAGGCATAGTTTGAGTTTAAAATCATTTTGGGCATAATAGAAGATATCTTACTGATGTCACAACATATTTAAAGCATATTAACTTAGGAAACTTGTATATGATTCATATGGTTACTCGTTACGGGTCAAACCATATCACTTTTGTCTCAAAATTCAGAATGTGATTAAGTTACCCATATTAAACAAGCATGCTAGCTTGTCGGGTAAAAACCACATTCTAAACCGGTCTTCGCCTTTCATGCGTATGAACCGTATCTTCTTTAAAAACTAGCCGGTCTAAGCTTAGGCTTAATTAAAGACTTTAGGATTCTAATAGGTTATCATAAACATTCGTTCCAGAATAGGTGACCGGTAAAAGCTACGTGCACTTGCTTATTGTGAATTATACTTGCAAAGGTAAATACTTTTAAATTATTTTCCCTTATACGAGCTTGGGGTACGATATATAAAATACCGCTTGGTCGGGCATTTGACCTTAATTCATTGGTGATTAAGTATTATCAAGATGACCCGTTTAAAAATTTGGTTTTGTTTGTTTAACGACTTTGGGAGTTTAATAACCATGTCCCGGATATCCTTGGCATCATTCATAGAATGGCCACGACCATAGCACACGGGTCTAGGCTTACACTCGTCAGTGCATTTATAATTATTAAGGTATAACCGCCGGTTACGAGAATAACTCGGTGGGACTATATCATGTGGTATGTCTATTAATCTTTAACCCGGCACGAACCGGGCAACTGAACGCATAACAAACATGTAATTATTTTACAAGTTTATATTCAAATAATTATCCCAAGTTATAAAAATCTTTTCTGTGCCATGTGCATTCAAATCAATTTTAAACATTTTCAAAATGAGTCAGTTAAATTGTACTTACCAGTGTAAACTGACGTATTTTCCCAAAAAGGTTAAGTGCAGGTACTACTCGTAATAGGCTGGCCTCTCCTTAGCATCGATAAGAGTCTCGCAAGCTTGGATGCATTCGTCTGTTGAACTATGTTCCCTCTTTACTTTTGATTCTGCCTGTGGATTTGTTTCAACTGTTGTGATACTTAAATATTACAATTCATTTTGTTGAAATAAATTTATCTTTTTCTTCCGCTGTGCATTTAAATATTTTGTTGTTTGACTATGATGATATCAACTATGTCATGATACTCCCCACCGGGCCCACCGGTAATACGTGGAAATATCGGGGTGTGACACATGCGAATGTTGTCTTTTCTTGGTCTTCGGGTGCTATCGGTATTTGAAAGTAACCTGAAAAACCATCTAAGAAACAATAAAATTATTTTATGACCGGATAATCTTTCTAACACTTGATCGATAAAAGGCAAAGGAAAGTGATCTTTTCTTGTATCCTCATTTAATCGACGATAATCTATACATACCCTCCATCCTGTGATGGTTCTCGTTGGTATTAACTCATTTTTCTCGTTAGTTATTACCGTCATACCTCCTTTCTTTGGAACTACTTGGACGGGACTTACCCAAGGACTATCGGAAATTGGGTAAATAAGTCCGGCGTCAAGTAATTTGATGACTTTGTTTTTAACAACTTCTTGGACATTTGGATTTACCCTACGTTGTGGTTGTATTACCGATTTGTAGTCATCATTCATTAAAATTTTGTGCGTGCACATGGAAGGAGTTATTCCTTTGATATCTACATGTGACACCTGTGTCACCACGAGCACAAAAACAAATGCCAAGTCACTGAAATATTGTGTTTCATACTTGGGATTTGTATAAATATGTGTATCTTTTGCACATATCAATTCTTGTTCAATTCCGAGCTTTAAATTGCTTTCTGGAAAGTTATACGCGCACTGGTGCATAAACGTAATCAGTTTAACATGACAAACACTCCGGAATAGTGAAATAGGCTTAACATACCTTGAATAACCTTTTCATAACTTAGAAATAAGTTTTGGAAGGTTTGGTATGGCAAAAACAAGTTTATTCGATCGTAGGGACTATTTGCGTCAAACTGCGAAACTATACCGATTCGTAAGGTAACGTATAGTCCGGAACTTGATCATAAGCTAAACATACCATATATAACCTAAACATAGCTTAGAAATAAGCTTTGATAGGTTCGGTGTGCGAAAATATGCTTATATAATCTTACAGGGACTAAAAGTGTCAAAAACGGCGTAAGTTTGCATTTTCGCGCATATCTTACGTTCTGACGACATCTGGACATCCAAAATTTTTGTACACACTAAAATATTTTTATTTTAGTGATCGGCATGCAAAAATTCCATTTGTCGCTTAATTTGGTTCGTTTTCGCGTCCGTTTGAGTTTCGTCGTAATTTAACGAACACCACACCGTACGACCAAACGAGCCGACATCCGAGAGTTTTCTGAGCATATTTTGAGTCCTCTAAACCTTATTGACCTTGTAGAGACTTGAAAATGGCTTAACGGGGGTCAAAAGTGCCTAAAATGGACTCAAACACATTGCAGGGACCTGAACTATAATTATGTGAAACTATTGCTGATCTGGGAAGGCCAGGCGGGCCCCGTAAAGGTCTCCCCATACCTTACGCGGGCCGTGTGAGAGTGCCAGCGACCAGAAACTTGTTTCTCAGCAACTGTTTGATAATTCAGGGGCCAAACTTGCAATTTCTTGGTGTGATGAGCAAGTTAACACCTCCCCAAGGCTTTGTACCTGCTTGTTACACTTGTGTGGCTAGGATTTTATGCTTGGGGACTACACAAACACTTGTTGTGATCCTATGAACTTCCCTCAAGTATAAATAGCCAACACTTTCATTGTTTCATTTGCTCATTTCCTCTCATTCTTCTCTACATCTGATTTGGGAGCTCTCTCAAGTGTTTGGAACTTTATTCTTTGTAGAAAAGATAGCTAGGACACTTTATAAGTCTTCTTTCATGCTTATTCTTTATGTTTAAGCAGAAAGTCAAACAGTTTAGTCAATAGTTTGACTTTCGGTTTTGACCATCAATTGGTCAAGTCAAAGTTCAATTAAACTTTGAAACGTGATTGTAATCACGATAGTTATCATCCTTCGTGATTATAGCCGCTGATTACCACGTTAACTAGGTGTAGTGTCGAGTCAAAGTTTCGGTCAAAATGCGTTTTAGCACGCATTTTGCAACGGAACTACTTTAGGGTATCAAAACACTTTGTTTTGATACCAAATCAGTAGGTTAAACATGTTTTGACATGTTTAACTCGACACTATTAGTTTAGTGCTTGTTTAGGGTCGTAAGGTAAGCGGTCTAAACAACCGCTTAGCCTTTCGAACCTGACCCGTTTGGTCGATCTTTAGGATCCGACCAAGTTTAGCTAGTGATCATAGTTGCATAGGGAATAACCACTGAGGTTATACCTTATGATCACATAGGATTGGTTAGTCGTATGCTAGTTAGCTTGTATGCCCATAGGAAATGATCAAAATGCCCTTTTGAAGCTAAATCTGTATTTGACTATGTGAACATATTTTTGACATATAATCTAATTTAGTAACATGTTTAGGGATAATTGGGCATGTAAGACTTGACATAGCACATAGTTAACCATCCGAACATAGTTTTACGCAAACGACGCATTATAGTGGCTTATACTACCATAATGGGTCGAAACGGGTCAAAAGCACTTAGGTAGACTTCCAAATCAGAATGTTAGGTCTATTAAATCATGCCATATGAGTGGCAATACTCATTTGATTTATAGAACTTCATTCTATCCTATCTCCCGATTTAGGGTCCGATTGTTTAACATAGTGATCCATACTAGGTGCCACTTGATTCCTTGATTTCCCGAGCTTTGTTAGGACACTTAATCAAGGATACTTGCAATCTCAAGTGAGTACATAGTCCCCTCTTTTACTGTTTTCAATTGTTTTGGGGTGAAACATATATGCCTATCTGTTATTTTCCCGATTTTAAACTATATGATTACACATGCTTAGTACATATACTTTTGATAAATTAAACGATTACCCATGGTTTAAACACTGATTTTCCAAAACTTATAAAACTATTTGTTGGATTGTACCCATTTTTATACATTCACCCAGCCGATTGGTAGTATGATATAGCGCTATAGGACTAGACACCCCATTCCTGTTGTATGGAATGTCAGAAACCAAATTTTAACCAAATAGAAATTGCCTTCGTGGTATTTCTATAGTCTCCAAAGTGTAGTTTGATACACTAAGGCTTGATTGAATACCAAATCACACTCTTTTTGTATATGTTAATATACTACAAAAGTACAGTTTGATGTACTCTCAAATGTGATCTACCAAAGTATATTTTGATATACTAAGTACAAAATCCAACATATGTTTTAACATACTACTTTGTTAATTACCAAAGCATAGTTGATATGCTATTTTTAAACCAAAGCATAGTTTGATATGCTAGTGTTTACCAAAGTATAGTTTGATATACTACCAACTTTGATATTTCTTAAACTAAAGTATATTTTGATATACTACCAAAAGCATAGTTTGATATGCTACTGTTTACCAAAGTATAGTTTGATATACTACCAACTTTGTTATTTCATAAACCAAAGTATAATTTGATATACTACCAAAGCATAGTTGATATGCTATTTTCAAACTAAAGTACAATTTGATATACTATCGATACTTTTATCCTTAAACCAAAGTATACTTGAGATATACTACCAAATCTATTGTTTTAATTACTAAAGTATATTTTGATATACTACCTATTAACTATTTCAAAACTAAAGTATACTTTGTTATACTATTTATACAAACTTTCCAAAACCAAAGTATACTTTGTCTATACTATAAAACCTTTTTCCAAAATGATACGTTTTCGAAAACACAAATTTTACTTTGGATTCATGGCTATTTTGAAAACACAAAACCTTTTCCTCCATTATCGAAAGCCATGAATCTAATACATAAAATCCTAAGTTACTCACAGGCATTTTTATGCTGACGTACCTATTTTCATATATGTTTCAGGTACTGCTATGTGATTATTGTTGATGCATGCTACACATAGGACAGACTTGTGCCTTAGCGACTTTAAAACTGAGAAACAATTATTTGTATTTATCTGAATTGTACCAAAACATTGAGTTCAATAATTCAATAAAACAAAACTATTTGATCCATGGTTGTGAAACAATGATTCTGTTACAACACTCCCCGACATTTCCGCCACGATTTGTTGTTTTACGTGGTCGAGGTGTGACACTACAAGCTTCCAAGCGATTGCATTTTTTGTGTTTTCAAAAGTGTAATTAATTTATCTTTTTCTAAACTATATAATTTTGACGAAATAATTACAGGTGATTTACCATCTTTGTCTAGAAAAGCATATTCCAAACCTTTTGGAAGTTCTTTGAGCTCAAGAGATGGGTCTTTAGGAGACTCCTTATTTGGTTGCTCATTTTTGTCAAGAATCGCAAAGGTTTGTTCTATGGCGACCTCTTCTTCAACAAAGTGGTCAATTTCTTCTCTTGTATCTGGTGGTTCATCTTCATCTTAAATTAGGGGGTCATTATTGTTGAATGGATATTTCATTGAACGCTCAAGATCGACACTCTTTTTAAATGCCCCTTATTGAATAGATAGATTGTTGTACTTCCGTTTTTTCAAAGCTTCGTGGGTTATTACAAACGTCGTCCCAACACTAGAGGAGCGTCATCAAGGATGATAAAGTCAGTTAGGATTACCGTTTGGTTGGTTTGGACCAAGACATCCTCAACTACCCCTATTGGTTTTATTACTTTCCGATTAGATAGAAAAATGGGTATTTGAAGTGGAGAAAAATCACTAATACTTAATTTTTCGAAAATGTAGTTTGACATTAGATTAACACAAAGATCATTATCAATTGTGACATTACTAATAAAGGAGTTTTGAAAAAAACATGGAACCAATGTAATGTTAATTTCAAATGGGTCTTCTTTTATTAGCGAAGTTTGATCAATTGTTAACTTAATGCTTACCGTTTCGTCAATTTTAGTGTTAGTGTTTAACTCTTTTAAAAACATAGCATGAGTGGGTACTAAACAATGATGTTCGAAAGAAGGTGAAAAGAGATTAATTTTTTTTCAAAATTAGACTCTTCTTGAATTTTAACGTTATTGGACTCAACTTTCTTGATGTTTAACTCATCTGTCGGTTTTTCACTTACTTGTTCTTCCATTTTTACATTTTCAACTATCCCTTCTTTATTACGAGTTAATTCTTCCCTTGCGCGGGACTCCTCTTCCCTTGGGCGGGATTCTTTAATGCAATGTTCGATAGTTTAAATGTGTTCTATTATCTTATCGGCTATGTGGGTGATACAGTAAGGATCAGGATCCTCAAAGCTTGAATCCGGATGTTCGATCCTTTGTTCCTCATAATACTCATATGAAGTAGATGGTTCACACCATTGTTCTTCATTGTAAGTATATGATGGATAAGGGTCGTAATTTTGTTCTTCATAATACTCATATGAGGTGGGTTGTTCACGCCATGGTTCCTCATAATAAGCATATGAAGGTGGAGGCTCATATCTTGGTTCCTCAAAGTACGAGTATGAAGACTCATACCGTGGTTCATCAAAATATGAGTATGATGGAGAAGGTTCATACCTTAGGTCTTCATAGTATGTGTATGAAGTGGATGGCTCGTACCTGGGCTCCTCATAGTAGGTCTATGAAGTGGATGGTGTAAAGAGGTCACAATATTGTACCGAGTGAGGGTCACCACAAATGGTGCAATAGTCTTCCCTATAATCATCCTCCTCATAGGTGTAGTTGTAGCCTCCTGAGTATTGATCCATAAGAATCACTCAGCAGACCACAACAGAGTCTCGGGACCAGAAAACAAAAATAAAAATAAAAACAGAAATAGAGGCTAGACACGGCCCCGTGTTTAGTGGACACGACCCGTGTTCAGGTTCTGTATCTGGCATTTAAATAAAAGTAACTGGTTTTGTGTAGCACGAGGGCGTGTTCAGTGAGCACGACCCCGTGTTCAGACTCTGTATCTGGGTGTTTTACTAAAAATGTGCAGCACGGCCCCGTGTTCAGGCTACTGTAAATACAAGAACTAACTAAAATGCATAAAATGTGCACACGTTTTAAAAAGGTTTTGAAAACTGATTAGGCCATCAATTTTAAGCTTTCTTAAAATCCTTGTGTGCGGTGTGTTATATGTTTTTATGTATATTTTTTAGCCCTTTTTACACTTTAGTCAAGTTTTAAATTTATAAAACACGATATTTTACTAACGCTAAACACACATATGGGCAAGTGCACCCATCGTGAGCGTAGTATGGCGTTGCTAAGATATCAAGGTCGTCCAAGGACACAAGAGCTTTTAGTACCAGTTTATCCTCAACGTCTAATCAAATCAAAATTTTAGAAAAGGTTTAAACATGAAAATGAAAACTAAAAATGCTGAAAATAAAGATATAAAAATAAAAACAGATAGACAAGATGAATCACTTGGATCCGACTCGCCTTTAGTGTAACCTTTGATTATTTCCACAATTTTGCACTTTTTAAGAGATTATTTTAGTTATAGTAGTAGGCCCCTCTTTTGAAGGGACGTTACCCTCAACCCAGTAGTTTGAGTCAGCAAGGATACAATCCTAAAGGGTTGGATTATAGAAAGATAATTAATTAAGTTATTAATGCGTAATGTGGTAGGCCCCTCTTTTGAAGGTGACCTTACCCCCGGCTAAGTAGTTTGAGTCAGCAGGGATACAATCCTAAGTAGCCAGGTTAATGTTTTAATATTAGTTTACATATGAGGGGTGACGGGATCAAGAAATTCGAACCCCCGCCATCCAATACCAGTGGGTATTGAAGGATGCCCTAATAAGCTTGACCTAGGTCCTTGTAGGATCTATACACTGAACAAGGCAAGACGCTTACCAAACCATTCCCTTAACCCCCGACTAGGTAGCCAACATATCTCCATATAGACCGTGGAGATATGAATGGTGTAAATCATTATATAGACAGTAAAATAACGCCAAGACACCACGGACAAATGATAAGGAAGTTTCACCTTCAGCATAAGAAACTAGTTATTAAAGTCATTAATACATAACCAAATAAAAAGTGCGAAAAGATTAAAAATAAAAAGTATTAAACTAAATGCTTGTCTTCACCAAGTGATGTAAGAGACTTAGGCAAACATGGCCTTTGATTGCAAGAACTCTTACTATCAATCTTGGATCCCGAGACTACTACACACAATCTATGATGGATGATGGTGGTGGATGTGGGTTGTGATGGTGGTGGTAGGTGGGTGAAGTGTGAGAGAGGTGGTTTGCCAAGGGATGCCTTTGAAGTGAACCAAGCACCTCTATTTATAGCCTGCACAGAAGCCCGGACACGGCCCCGTGTCCATTGGGCACGGCTCCGTGTCCACCCATCTTCTCTTTCTTCATTAAATGCAGTTTGTCTGCATTAGTTGACCACGCCCCCGTGTCTACTGGGCACGGCCCCGTGTGCAGAAGCGTATCTGTACTATCAAGATTTGCTTGGATTCTGGGAATCTTAGCGTTGACCACGCCCCCGTGTTCAATGAGCATGGGGCATGTTCAGCCTGCTGATCTCTTGTTTTTGCTTGTGAAGATGTTGTCGAGGGGTCGGGCATGCCACGTTTATTCCTTTTCTTGTATTATTGTTAGATTTGGCTGCATTTTTGCTTCTTTTGTTCATTTAAGATCTTTTAACCCTAAAAATACAAAAGGAAGACAAAAGCACACTTTTTCCAACATTAGTACTAAAAAGGGTTAGTTTTATGCCTCATTTGATGTAATTTATATGTTGCATTTCACACACATCACTGAGGGTGATCTAGAAAATGTAGCAAGTGGTGGTTTGTTGTGTTTATGGGATTTACTTCTTTTTGAAGTTCCAAGATCCTTTTCTTTAATTTCCATGTCCTTCAGTTCCTTTTGTTCCTTTCTCTACTGCCTTTCCTTTGTTTCATTCTGATTCTGAATTGTCTTTCTACTTTTCTCCACTTCATCTGCTAGAATTTTTAGGGTTTCATCAACTCCTTTTTTCTTTTCTTTGACAGGTGTTTCACTAGTGGTTTTAGAAGACTTTTTACCAGACTCTGGCTTTTGAGTTGGCTTTTACCTAGGAGTAGGTCTGCCAAACTTCTTCATGTCATGTTTCTCACCCTTTTTGGCATCATCTTGATCATCATCTTTATAGATAGATGCAGGGGCAGAGCCAGTCATTTTTTCAAGGCCTCTTTGATGGCTTTGATGCCAGCCTGAGTATCCTTGTATCTAGCATCAATCATATTTCTGAGTAGAGCCATTTGATGGTTATGCTAAGTTTCTGCAAGTTCCCTTTGAGCTTTAAGAATAGGTTGAACTGCATTCCAGATCTCTTGGAATATTGTTGTGGAGTGGGTTTACTTTTGGAAGCTTGAACCAGAAACTCAATAGATGCATTCATTTTCATGACAATTGTTTCAATGGTAGAGAGCCTCTCCATCAAATCCTGATATTTTAAACCATCATCCAAGTTAATGGGATCATCTGATTTCCCACTAGCAGTGGTTATATCAACTGTTGGAGCAGGAGAAGTCTCCGATGGTTCATTAGCTGATGCCCCTTGTTCTTGGTACTGGGGACCTCGCTCTGCTGTAGTTACCTTGGAAATCTCACCAGTGGTTAACTTGAACACACCAGTGGATTCCTTGATAGCATCAGCAGTGGTTGCCTTCAAGGGAGTCTGACTGATGTAACTATTGTCCAGGTGTAGATCAGTGGATCCAACACCTGTAGTAGTTGCTCCACTTGAACTACCAACAGGAATTTCATAGAATTCCAGTGGTGTAACCTCCTCATCTGTTTGTGGGATAACCAATTGAGTTGGTTCAGACACAGCCATTGTTGTGGTTGTACTCTCTTTAATGAGTTGGTGAGAGGGACTGTTTTGTGTCTGAAGCTCAATGGCATCAAACAGTGGTTTAATTGATGGTGGAAGTTGAGAAGTAGGGATAGGTGTTGAAAGAGAATTTGCCCAGGGAGAAGGGTTGTTAAGCGTATTCCCAAATGAGGATAATGCTTTTTGATGTGGTGTCCCTGAGCTTACAACCTGTTCCTTTTGTTAGGAAGCAGGAGGAGTTAAGGCTATAATTGAGATCTTTCCAACTGTTGTGAGGAAGTAGCAACAGTGGTTATTGGTGACTTTTGTGTTGTCACTAGATTAACTTCTGGGATCTCATCTTCCAGAAGGTACTTTTTAGAGGGTTTGGTGGGCTGTTTGGATGTTTTCTTTTTGGTCTTTTGAGTGGGTTTTGGTGGGGGTTGCACAGTAGTGGTTTGATTTTATACAGAATTTCATAAGTAGTCTTTTGATGCCTAGGGTTAACTAGAACTCTGTTCTGGACATAGCAGGCAATGTTTATATCATCTACCCAGAAAGTTAAAGGCAAACCTAAATCTGCAAGCGTGGTTCTGGTTGCTTCAATCAGAGTTCTATTTTTTCCTTTCAACTACCCCATTCTGCTCTAGTGTTCTTGGGATGTGGTACTGCCTTACAATCCATTTTAACACACAGAAGGCATCCAACTCCTTATTTTTGAATTTTGTGCCATTGTCACTTCTAAAGATTTTTACTGGAAGGTCAAATTGCTTTTCAACCTGCTTGACGAAGTCTTGCAAAATGCATGCATTCCTATTCTTAGAATGTAAAAAATAAGTGCATGTAAACCTAGAAAAATCATCTACTATCACCAAACAATATTTTTTTTCTTTTTCAAGCTCATGATTTTTACTGGGCCAAACAAGTCCATGTGAAGCATTTGCAAACACTTGGTTGTTTTGGACTCTTCAATGGACTTAAATGAGCTTTTATGTTGTTTACCTTTTAGACAGGAAACACAATGCTCAGAACATGAAAACAATTTTTGTGGAAGGCCTCTTACAAGACCCTGTTTTTACAAAGTAGTGATTGTCTTGAGATTTGTGTGCCCTAATATTCTGTGCCATAATTCTATCTCTTTGTTAGAGGCAGCTGAGAACAGACAAGCATCAGTCATAGGGCTCTCTTTTAATAAATCAATTACAAAAACTGTGACAACCTGTACTCTCGTTGTCAAGAGTAGGGTATTTTACTAATACGTGCATTTATTATTATCATTATTATTATTATTATTATTAGTACATATTAAATAATCACAACCGCGTCACGAGGAACGCTTCGTCTAAGCAAACAAACCCAAGCCGAACATTCACTTTGCACGTATAATTTTCGATGTAGTTAATTTTACAATTTACTCGGGCTAGTTCGTTAAATTGAGAGACCCGTAATTTTGTATGACCCATACGCACTTGGGCCAGGCCCAACCCAACTTACCTAAACCCTAAGCATATATAAACTTATTTAAACCCTCATTTCTAAAAATTTAAAAAGCATAAAACCCTAATTCCATAATAGACAGCCGCACACCTCTTGCCCCCTCTCTAATCTCCGGTCGTCGGAGATACATTCCGGCCAACTTTCCGGCGGTGTTTCCTGGCCAACTAAACAAACCCCTGAAACCCTTCTTCCCTCCTTATACCATTCTGCACACTCACAAAACCCATCTTCCCTTGTTGTCTCGTTTCACACACACACCCACTCATAGTGGAATGAGTGAGAAAGTAGAAGGATTAGAGAGAGAGAGAGAGGTTCGCCTGATGAACAAGAGAGAAGCTAAGGAGGAAAAGGAGCTGTAATGGCGGCGCCGGCGAAGGCAGTCGCACCCGTGACGACAACGATTAAAATAAAGGTCGAGAGAGAGAAAAACAAAAGGGGCGGCGGTGGCATTACAGTCCCGACAAAGCTCCGACTTATTGGAGACGTGGTACTGAAACACCGGGAAATGATGGTGGTGATGACGGATTGAGTGACTACCGACGACGGATGGCAGCGAAGACAGCTTCCGGTCATCATCAGCAGCGGCGGTTCTCCTTGGTTCGGGTCTGGTGCTGCAGGTTGCAGCGGAGGTAGTGGTGACGGAGCCGATGACGACGACGGCTGCCGGAGCTCCGACTCAGACCAGTAGCAGTGAGAGCCTGCACATCCTCTTTCGCCTCACCATTTCTCGGTCAGTAATAGGTTATGTTTGAATATGTGGTGTTTTTGTGAACTTTGGATATATATATATGATTATGTACCAACTGTTTGGAATGCAAGGTGCTTTGTATGATGTCACTGTAATGATATATGACCCATCGATTATTTTGGAGTTCATAAGGCCCTTTGTATACTGTTAATTGTTTATGGAGATGGATTTTTATATGAAAAATGGATGCTTATTTGGTGATTGTTGTGGATAATGTTTGATATTATATTAATACTGGGTATAGGCTGACTATTTCTTACTATGAATTTAGACTTTGTATATGTTTGGGTGAAACAGTAGGTAATGATAAGGCATTGACAAAATTCTGGACAATGGAATGTTCATAAACCTCCTTATGATTGATTGATTTAATCCTAGGAACCTGCATAATGTTGTGTTTTTATCTTGTCTAAATAAATATGTTTATTTAAAGATGAAAAGCCCAATAAAGGATACCTTGAATGATGTCAAAATATTTGATATATGTTGGTTTTGATCTGATTTGTGCACGAAATAGACAAACAAACATGTTTATGCAATATTAGTGGATAGTACATATTTGTTTCATGAAAATGCATTTCTATTGGTTCGTACAAGGTGACAGGTTCTAGAAAGGTCTTCATGTGCACGTAATCACGGTTGCGAGTCGGAACCTTTGGTTGCGACTCGAGACCACAGCAGGATTTGTCGAGACCTCCCGGTTGCGAGTCGTAATCAACGCGTATCGAGTCCGGTTGCGAGTCGGAACTGCTGGTTGCGAGTCGTAATCTCCGGTTGCGACTCGTAATCAAAACGTGACGAACCGAGACCTCGGTTGCGAGTCGCAACCTTGGTTGCGAGTCACCCTCGTCTCGACTGGGCTGTTATTGGGCCAAAGAACTCGTGGATTATTTGCTAACTGGACTGCTTGTGTATCTGTTACTGTTTAGGCCCAATAACGCCACTGTTTGTATGTTGGACTTTCTGTTGACTGGACTGCATGTATACCTGTTACTGTAGTTGTTTGCATTTATGTTGAGTGTGTTTTATACGTGTTTACTTGTACCCGACTTGACCCATATTTGGTAACCATGTTAGGACGTGGTGACCAACATACTTAACCAAGTAACGTATCATACCGAGCAACCCAAGGTGAGTTCACAACTTAAAAGCATGCGTCCCGGTGGTTTGGGACACGAGACTAACCAACCCTATCCCCTGGTAAAGGGGGATACTATTCACTTTCCTTCCCTAGTTATTGGGAAACAAACTTACTTTATCTTCCCTTGTATTGGGAAACCTTTTTAGTTAATTACGGTTTATACGGAATGCAACTAACGGCACTAAACGCAACTCTATCACTCAAGTCCCTACTACATAATACCGATTAGTCGCCGGTGCCAGGCGAACGGGTTATTAGTTGATAGCGCTATTTAGGTGTTTACCAGCCTCACACCGTGCCATGGTATGGGATCGGTCGTGAACTAATGTACTCAGGCATCCGTCAATGATGATAGAACATTGACATCGGGGCATCCTGCGGAAACGCATTCGGTTACCTAGTGTTCGGTATTGGAAAAACAGTTTAGTCGCTAACTTTTGGGGTAGCTCCCCATGACATGTATAAACGGATAAATTAACTGGTGAAACAAGTTTTTGGTAATTAAAACTGGACAACTAGTGAACTCACTCAGCATTATTGTTGACCCTTTACTGCATGCTTTGCAGGTGGCCAGTGACTGGAGCAGCTACTTGGGATGTGTAGTGGTCGTCTGCCCGTGTGTTGGGCATTTATTATGCTTACTTTATGAACATTGTTTAAAACTGTTAATTATGCTTCCGCTACATTTACTCTGAACTTAAAACTTTGAACACTGAACTTGATATTTGCTAATCTTATGGTTAGTAAGTGTTACTTTTGTTATCAACTTAATTAGTCAGTATAATTGGTGGCTGGATCCTGGTCAGTCACGCCCCCGAAGCGGGTGTTATCCGCAGGTGGATTTTGGGGGTGTGACAGATTGGTATCAGAGCCATTGGTTATAGTGAACTTGGTTTTAAAAAGGGGAAAATCTTTTTGAGAAAAACCAGACTATAACCCGTGACTCGCGACGACACTACACTCCAAGTGCAAGGCTCGACACTTTTGACTCATAGCTCGGACCAGTATTTACTTGTTTGCTTTATGTTTCCTGTTTAGCTATACATACTAGTGTGCCTAATTAGATAGATACACCTCTCTCTTCTATCTCATTCTCGCTACATTACGACATCACACTCATACTGTGTTTTCTGTGAATTTATCGTTTTGATAACCTCTGTTTGGCACTCGAGTTTGGGGAACCATTTGACACGAGTTAGGAGGAACTGAGATGAGCATGCAAATCACAATATTATTGTGGGTGCACACATAATAATAATGTGGGGTGCATGCGAGTCCCAGTAAGGCTTAACAAGTGAAAAAGGGGTTCCGTTTCGTTATTTGTATGATGAGAGACACAACAGTCCATAGGAGCCGTAGCAATGATTGTCTCCTACTCGAACACGATCTTTTCACTTCTCACTGCACCCTTTCGAATCTCGAGGCTATCGAGTATCACCTGAACACCCATATGAACGCCTAGCGAACTGTGTAGAACATTAGGTGCTTGTACGAACATCCCCGGGTTGGATGTTGAAACGACAATGATTGGTCTATATCCTTATCACCTTTCTTCGCTCGCTGGAACTTAACGTGTTGACGTCTTAAATCCCGAAGTGCGATCACTTCTGCAACACTATCTCAACATACCATGTATTACTCAGTCAACTTGCAAGAACGGTGGACAAGAGGGTAAACGTAGTACCTTACTGGCTTCAGCATTTGAACGACCCTAGTCACCGACAACGAACATCAGCGAATTGACTCCAATCAAATCCTTAACCCTAGTCAGCGGCTCATGGGAGCCAGCCCTTACGAATCAATCGGGACATAAGCGATGACAATTGATCATGGTGCGGAAATGCGTAACGGCCAGCTCAATAAGTACACCTTGGGACGAAACGACGCGGGGAACGGTTACTCGATATACTTACTTAAGAGAGGCCTGCTACGAAACACATAGAGAAGTTACCAGAACGAATCGACAGAGGGGAGCCACCCCTACATCATGGGATGTTAGAACGGGAAACAGCGTCATTCGCATCCTTTTTACTTGCTTATTTCTTTTCCCGCCTTAAGTAGTGGGACTTGTCCTCTCACCCGACTGCTCACTTGGATTCTTGAAACTTGCTAGTAAGTCTGCACCTTTCGAGTTCATGTTTACACGTCTCCAACACGTAAAACCTGGGTGGTGCGTGCTTCTCATTGTGGTGCCAGCAATCGCATTACCTCTCCATCGACCACGAAGTTATTTCCTCCTAATTCCTCGTTACATGGTTAATCCTTGCTCATATCTTAGCACGCCCCAAGACCCAGCAAGTTGATATCCTTCTTACGAACCGGTGTATTTGTAGACGTGGCTAGACAAGGATACGAGCCAGTCAACCCACCGACGAGTACGGTGACCTCGATGCTTACCTTATCCTTCATTTGCCATAACCATTATTCTTTGACGACTTTTCTAATCCTACGAATCCCTTCACTAGCTTCCGTACGAATCAATGTTTATTGCCTAAGACGGTATCCTCACTTCCATCGTTTCTTAATCACGGCATCCACGTTTCTTCATATGGAAACCTTGACCTGATTTCCCTCCAGATTTATGAATTCAGCAAGATAGACCGTTAGTCGACAAACCTCATAAACTCTGAAATATGGCAACATCTACCTCAATCATGCCTTTTCGAAGGTCTGTTTCCGCAGTCTCACATCAACCCCCCCCCCCCGACTATGCAAGCACTACTTCAGGCTCAATTGCATGACTTAGACTAATCCGCTCGAACTTGATTCCCTACCGATCTGAGAAATCATATCCTGCTAGACGTCTTTGTAGACGTTAAAACCTACAGACCCGCGTGATGGTCATTCCTCTCTAGCCGCTTCATATTGTGCTAATCACATCGACGTAACGCCCCATATCGGCAAGCGACATTCTCTAACTATATACAACTTGTATACGACCAGCTACCTCATTGACGTTAGATAAATCCCTATTGCCGATCCCAAAGCCTTCATGTTTTGTCTCAAGTTGAAAGCAGCAGTTATGACTACCCCTCTTGCATTATCTCCCTACTCGTGTTATTATTCACAGATTCCATGATCCTTATCCTACTCTCCTCTGCACAAATCCTCGTTTGGACGAACTATTTCCCACGAATGTTACTCGTTGGAGAGACAAGCCAAGGATACCCCGGGGGTAACGGGTATCGCAAGCACTGTTCTTTGAACTCGATACGATCAACACCTAGTTACGACGCTCGAATTTATTCCATCCTACGATTGTTCCTTTCGGCGACGACTGAACCTATTCCGAAAACTAGTGGGAATCCGGATGACTCCTACGCTCTACCCTAGGATTCTACGACAAAAACCGTCTGTGTTAAGTTTTCAACGCGCAACGTTTTAACGTCACAAAAGCCCGCTTTTCTCGACCATACGCGAAACCCCTCACGATTTTGGCCCGAAAGGGTATCACCTAACATTAGGAAGGCGCACAATAATCCACAACTCCAGCAATTGAAGGATGTTCTATGAGGTGCTTCTATCTTACCTTATCCTATCCAAGGCATTGGTGAAATGTCTGCTTGTATCGTCGCGCAACCAAAGAAACCGATAAGTTTTCGAACCTACAACCACCGCTTAATAGAAGTAGCTGTGGGGGCATGGAGTGCCAACTTCTATCACTTTTGATTGAAACCTATGTTCTATACCCGATTCGTCTCAGACTGAATACAAAAACCTTTGGCTTACAGTTAGACATGAGCACCGTGTATCGCCCACAAACTGGTGGTCGGGCCGAACGCCCCATCCAAACATTCAAAGGCATGTTGAGAACATGTGTATTGACCTTAAATACGAGTGACATCTCCTTTATGTAGAAATCTCTTCTAACAACTGTTACCGCACTAGCATTCAGGCAACACAATTTGAGGCATTGCACGAACGCAGATGCCGGTCACCCCTATGTTGGGCGGAAGCCAAACTTCCGGCCCAAAACTTGCACTTGACACAACGGGTAGGATTGCCCAGGACAGACAACGCATGGCGGCAGCTCAAAACCGTCAGAAAGGCTACGCGGATAAGCGTAGGAAACCTCTAGGATTCCTAGTCGGAGACTGGGTTCTACTTAAAGTTTCACCCTGGAAGGGTGTGGTATGTTTTGACTAACTAGACGAACTTAATCCGCCATATGTTGGACCATTCGAAATTACCGGAAGGATCGGTAAGGTAGCTTTACAGACTGAACCTGCCTGAAGAGCTGAGTGCAGTACACAACGTCTTTCGCGTGCCCAATCTGAAGAAGTGCCTGTCAGACGAAACATTAGTTGTCCTTTTGTGGAAACTTGTGATCAGCAACAAACTACGCTTCGCTAAGGAACCGGTTGAGATCAAGGATCAAGAAATCAACACCCTCGAGCGTAGTGTAACCAACAGACCGAGTTCGTTGGAACTCACGCGGTGGCCCAGAGTTACCTGGGAACGGGAAAACCAGATGATGCGCATGTGTCCCCAGTTGTTTGCAAACGTTACTTCCAGCACTGAGGCTACAGCTGAATTTTGGGAAGAAAATTCAAACCAACAGGGGGTGATGTGACACCCCACGAAAACGTTTAAACACACTAGCTTGTCAGTGGCTGTGCGCTAAATTTCGGGACGAAATTTCTGAAACTTGGGGATAATGTGACACTCTGGGTTTTCCGGTACGTTACATGGATGTTATAATTAAAATTGTGAAATTTTATATTATGTGAAATACGTACAAACTCTGTGGATCTTGTGCTACGTGACTATTACGTGCTATGTGACCTTATGCACTATGTGTCTTATATGTTCGTTTTGTGGAACTTTCGTGAAACTGCTTGTATCTGCGTATAGTAATGGAATCTATGTATACATATAGAGTGCATCATGTGACCTTTGCTTAAATTTCGAGGACGAAATTCCAGTAACATGGGGAGAATGTGACAACCTGTACTCTCGTTGTCAAGAGTAGGGTATTTTACTAATACGTGCATTTATTATTATCATTATTATTATTATTATTATTAGTACATATTAAATAATCACAACCGCGTCACGAGGAACGCTTCGTCTAAGCAAACAAACCCAAGCCGAACATTCACTTTGCACGTATAATTTTCGATGTAGTTAATTTTACAATTTACTCGGGCTAGTTCGTTAAATTGAGAGACCCGTAATTTTGTATGACCCATACGCACTTGGGCCAGGCCCAACCCAACTTACCTAAACCCTAAGCATATATAAACTTATTTAAACCCTCATTTCTAAAAATTTAAAAAGCATAAAACCCTAATTCCATAATAGACAGCCGCACACCTCTTGCCCCCTCTCTAATCTCCGGTCGTCGGAGATACATTCCGGCCAACTTTCCGGCGGTGTTTCCTGGCCAACTAAACAAACCCCTGAAACCCTTCTTCCCTCCTTATACCATTCTGCACACTCACAAAACCCATCTTCCCTTGTTGTCTCGTTTCACACACACACCCACTCATAGTGGAATGAGTGAGAAAGTAGAAGGATTAGAGAGAGAGAGAGAGGTTCGCCTGATGAACAAGAGAGAAGCTAAGGAGGAAAAGGAGCTGTAATGGCGGCGCCGGCGAAGGCAGTCGCACCCGTGACGACAACGATTAAAATAAAGGTCGAGAGAGAGAAAAACAAAAGGGGCGGCGGTGGCATTACAGTCCCGACAAAGCTCCGACTTATTGGAGACGTGGTACTGAAACACCGGGAAATGATGGTGGTGATGACGGATTGAGTGACTACCGACGACGGATGGCAGCGAAGACAGCTTCCGGTCATCATCAGCAGCGGCGGTTCTCCTTGGTTCGGGTCTGGTGCTGCAGGTTGCAGCGGAGGTAGTGGTGACGGAGCCGATGACGACGACGGCTGCCGGAGCTCCGACTCAGACCAGTAGCAGTGAGAGCCTGCACATCCTCTTTCGCCTCACCATTTCTCGGTCAGTAATAGGTTATGTTTGAATATGTGGTGTTTTTGTGAACTTTGGATATATATATATGATTATGTACCAACTGTTTGGAATGCAAGGTGCTTTGTATGATGTCACTGTAATGATATATGACCCATCGATTATTTTGGAGTTCATAAGGCCCTTTGTATACTGTTAATTGTTTATGGAGATGGATTTTTATATGAAAAATGGATGCTTATTTGGTGATTGTTGTGGATAATGTTTGATATTATATTAATACTGGGTATAGGCTGACTATTTCTTACTATGAATTTAGACTTTGTATATGTTTGGGTGAAACAGTAGGTAATGATAAGGCATTGACAAAATTCTGGACAATGGAATGTTCATAAACCTCCTTATGATTGATTGATTTAATCCTAGGAACCTGCATAATGTTGTGTTTTTATCTTGTCTAAATAAATATGTTTATTTAAAGATGAAAAGCCCAATAAAGGATACCTTGAATGATGTCAAAATATTTGATATATGTTGGTTTTGATCTGATTTGTGCACGAAATAGACAAACAAACATGTTTATGCAATATTAGTGGATAGTACATATTTGTTTCATGAAAATGCATTTCTATTGGTTCGTACAAGGTGACAGGTTCTAGAAAGGTCTTCATGTGCACGTAATCACGGTTGCGAGTCGGAACCTTTGGTTGCGACTCGAGACCACAGCAGGATTTGTCGAGACCTCCCGGTTGCGAGTCGTAATCAACGCGTATCGAGTCCGGTTGCGAGTCGGAACTGCTGGTTGCGAGTCGTAATCTCCGGTTGCGACTCGTAATCAAAACGTGACGAACCGAGACCTCGGTTGCGAGTCGCAACCTTGGTTGCGAGTCACCCTCGTCTCGACTGGGCTGTTATTGGGCCAAAGAACTCGTGGATTATTTGCTAACTGGACTGCTTGTGTATCTGTTACTGTTTAGGCCCAATAACGCCACTGTTTGTATGTTGGACTTTCTGTTGACTGGACTGCATGTATACCTGTTACTGTAGTTGTTTGCATTTATGTTGAGTGTGTTTTATACGTGTTTACTTGTACCCGACTTGACCCATATTTGGTAACCATGTTAGGACGTGGTGACCAACATACTTAACCAAGTAACGTATCATACCGAGCAACCCAAGGTGAGTTCACAACTTAAAAGCATGCGTCCCGGTGGTTTGGGACACGAGACTAACCAACCCTATCCCCTGGTAAAGGGGGATACTATTCACTTTCCTTCCCTAGTTATTGGGAAACAAACTTACTTTATCTTCCCTTGTATTGGGAAACCTTTTTAGTTAATTACGGTTTATACGGAATGCAACTAACGGCACTAAACGCAACTCTATCACTCAAGTCCCTACTACATAATACCGATTAGTCGCCGGTGCCAGGCGAACGGGTTATTAGTTGATAGCGCTATTTAGGTGTTTACCAGCCTCACACCGTGCCATGGTATGGGATCGGTCGTGAACTAATGTACTCAGGCATCCGTCAATGATGATAGAACATTGACATCGGGGCATCCTGCGGAAACGCATTCGGTTACCTAGTGTTCGGTATTGGAAAAACAGTTTAGTCGCTAACTTTTGGGGTAGCTCCCCATGACATGTATAAACGGATAAATTAACTGGTGAAACAAGTTTTTGGTAATTAAAACTGGACAACTAGTGAACTCACTCAGCATTATTGTTGACCCTTTACTGCATGCTTTGCAGGTGGCCAGTGACTGGAGCAGCTACTTGGGATGTGTAGTGGTCGTCTGCCCGTGTGTTGGGCATTTATTATGCTTACTTTATGAACATTGTTTAAAACTGTTAATTATGCTTCCGCTACATTTACTCTGAACTTAAAACTTTGAACACTGAACTTGATATTTGCTAATCTTATGGTTAGTAAGTGTTACTTTTGTTATCAACTTAATTAGTCAGTATAATTGGTGGCTGGATCCTGGTCAGTCACGCCCCCGAAGCGGGTGTTATCCGCAGGTGGATTTTGGGGGTGTGACAAAAACATTGCTACTTCTTTGAGCAACAAGTTGAGTTTTTCCATTGGCTATTATTTCTTCAATCTTTTTGACCATTCTGGTCCAACAATCTTGCAACTCTCCTTAGTAAAGAATGAACCATAGCCTTTGTCACTCATTTATGAGACACTAAGGAGGTTGAACTTTAGATTGTCAATGAGATTAACATTTTCAAACTTGACTTTTCCTGACTGAACAGTTCCAGACCCTAATACATTTCCTTTAGAATTGTTACCAAAAGATATATCACCCCTCCATGTTTTTTGAATTCTTTGAGTAGGGCTCTACATCCAGTCATGTGCCTAGAGCCTCCACTATCTACATACCAAAGACTATCTAAGCATGCAGAAACTCCCTGCACATCAAGTAAACAATTAGTTTAAGAGGGTCTCCAAAGCCAATAAGGCTTTGGATGGGGTTACAATAGAGTCATTGTCAGGCCCAGGAACATGGACAGTGGTTAGCTAAGTAGTTTGGACAACTTTTGGAACATTTCTCTCTAACCACAATTGTGGACCATTTCCTGTCAGATGTTGAAACCCAAAGGGATGCTTGTTCACTTTTGGCTTAGAAGGCCTTTTGTAAGCCTCATAAACATGTGGGACCCTTTGGTATGGAGGTTGACATTTTCCTCTTTGGTATTGATTTGAGGGTGGTGCATCTGTCACTTGAATGTCTCTTGGAACAGAGTTTTTGTTCAGCTGTTTGGACAGGCACAAAAGGTTGTTGTTTCATGATGGACTGTTTTGATGAACTCATGGGTGTTTTTGAATTGTACTCTGTTCTTTTAACCTCAAAAGTTTTGAGGTACACGCACTCATGAGTGAGATGGTTTGTTTTATCACAGATGGTACAATGATCAGCAGGCTCAATTATGCTTGTTTTGTTAATGTCATATGCTTTTAAATGAAAACAATCCTTTGTGGAATGGTTTTTCTTTTCACAGAAATCACAAAACAAGTTTTTAACTTTTTCTCTTCTTTTCTTCTTTTCAACTTCCTTTGCAACAGAGTTTTGAACCACTTTTGGGATGTCTTTAAGAGGAATCACTTTGCCTTTGGTGCTTTGACACCATAAATGGTGGAAAAATCCATTGATTTGAAATTCTGAAGGATGTCACACTCATCTTTCCAGTTGGGTTTGAATTGTTATTTTTCTATCTCTTCAAAGGTTGATAACCCACCTGATTTTTCCAAGATGATTTTGATACCACTTTTATCATTGATCTTGATTTCTTGACCATCCTTGTTTGTTGGAATAATCTCAATGGGACCAGATTCATTTTCAGTAGTGTTTTCAACTTGCTCATTTTTCCTGAAACCTATGCCAAATTTTACATTGCCTTTGATTTGTTTTTCCAACATAACTTCATAACCTTTTCAGGATTCCACCCATTTTTCACAAGTGACTTGGGTGGATTCCAACTCCTTTTTGCAAGCATGATATTTCTCCATCATTGCATGGAGTTGGTCCTTGGTTATGCAATGTTCATGTTTAAGACTGCAGATCTCATTATCTTTTTCAGACAATTTGTTTTTCAGTTCTTTAATAGATTTTTCAAATTGTACTTCATCTTTTAAGATTTTGTCTCTAAGGTTTTCATTCACCTCTTTAACATTAGCAAATGCTATGATGCATTTGTCTAAACATAGGTTTTTTAAGACCTGAGGTGATACCTTAGCTGCAACCATCATGGCATAGTCACAAACATTCTCACAGTCACTGGAGTCCGTTTCCACTTTTTCTTCACCCCAGGGGTCAGCAAAAGGTTCTAACAGTGGTTTAGGTTCCTTCTCTAACAGTTGTTCACCAACAACAGCACTAACCACTGCTTCAGCAATTACATCCCTTGTTTCAGCACTGGATTCTTCCCCTTCAGTTTCCAACGCTTCTGGAATTGACTCCAATGCTGCAAAACAAAATTCATTACAAGGAGCATCATTCTTAGCAAATAGAGCAAATTTTTCATCAGATAACTCATCAGGCATGCTACTCCAATCAACAAAGCCTTGGGTAAAGAAGCTTTGCTGACTGGCCTCTACTGGAGCCGATGTTTGTGCAGCATGTTGTGGTGCAGGTTGTTGCACTTGAACCTGAGAGACTGGTGCTTGGACATACTGAATTGTGGGATAGGAGCTTGAGCATATTGCACTGGAACATGTGTTACAAGGTGTGCATAGTGAGCAGTGTTTACATGAGCAGCAACGGTATTTTGGTAATAGTGCATAGTGTTTTGATTATTTTGAGGTCTAGGGCTAGGATGTGTTATGATTGGTCCACTATTTTGGCTCCTACATTCTCTAGCAAAATGTCCTAGCCTATTACACTTGTAGCATTTTAGCTTTGATTTATCCAACCCTACTTTTAAATTCCCATGCAACCCTGGAAATTTTCTTCCTGATCTCTTATAAAACTTGCCGGTTCTTACACTCAGTAGTGCCAGTTAGTGCAATATGTCCATTTCTTCCAAATCACTTGGACCAAAATGCTAAAGATCATTGAGTTCAAAGGATAAGTTGTCAGAACTCTGGTTTTCACTACTAGCTGTGAAAGCATAGTTAGTTGAGTAAGAATCAGAGTTATTAAAAGCTCCACCAGCAGTTATGTCAATGTAATGATCAAAACTATGATCCTTACTACTACCAGATTCCTCTTGACCAAGAAGTGCTGTGCTACCAAATGTGTAGTCATCAGCAACCTTCCTAGATTCTTGTAACTTCTTTTTCTGGTTTAACTCTCTCTCTCTCATAAGTGAGGAGTCGACCATGAATCTGAGTCAAACTTAAATCCTTGAATCCAATGGAGTTTCTAGTCACAAAAGCAATTATGTCCCATTTATCAGGTAGTGATCTTAGAAACCTGCTATTTAGAGTTGATTTAGCAAATTCAACATTAACAAGCTTAAGTTCACTAATGAGACATCTAAAACGTTCAAATTGTTGTGTTAGTGACTCTCCTTTTACGTGACAAAATGTTTCATACTGTTGATTCAAAACCTCTCTATTATTTTTAATGACCTCTTCTGTTCCACCGAACTGCTCTTTGAGAGCATCCCATAGCTCTTTGGCACTGCTACAATGTAACAGTCCAGCATAAATTTCACTAGGAAGAGCTGAGGCTACTATGCTAAAAGCCTTTGCATCAAGTTGAATTTTTTGAAAATCTTGTTCTGAGTAGTTTTCAGGGCTTTTAGGCACAAAGCCTTTAGGATCTTCAGTACTGGGCACCATGGGAACATGTGGTCCAAAGATGACAGACTTCCAGCATCCATTGTTTTGCTGAGCTAACACATGGCCCATCCTACGTTACAGATATTGTACTCGGATCTGACAAGCATAGGTGGCTTGAATAGTGTTCCAGTGTTGTGAGGGTCGTGTAATTGTGATGCCATCTTGGTTGATTTTACAAAGCTTTTTGAATAATCAACTTTGTACGTGATTACATTTTGCTCTGTTTTTTCAACTGATACGAACAATCTTTGGATATCAATGAATTTGAGCTGAACTTTTATGTCAATTTGATTGTTAGATCGAATTTGACTGTCCTAAGCTCTGATACCAATTGTTAGGATCTGAGTTTCTTTAGATTGTGTTGTTTATAAGAAATGGATGATGAAACAGAGATTAATTGTGCAACGGAAATGAAAATAAACTTTAACACACAATCAAGGAAGAATAGCTTTGAGCAAACATGATTTCATTCAGTCATAAGATTGTATTTATTATAAGTTACAACTGTGCATGCATGCACTAGACGCCCCCCCCCCCCAGCCCGAGCTCAGTGATTGTTCGTACAAGATGACTTGTGAAGAAAGAGCTGATGGAACAGTACAGAATACTGTTCTATTTGTAGTACAAACGAAACCACTGAGCATCTTTGCTGATGTCACCATGAAAGTGACATCTAACTTCCTAACAAACTCTAAACACTATTACTTATAAACATTGATTACAATAGACACTGATTACATAAATCACTGCTTCAGCTTTCCACTGTTGGAGTCTAAGCACTGATGTTGATCATCAGTGCTTTCTTCATCGGGTGATCAGTCCTTGAATAGGCAGTGCTTTGGTCTTCAACGGAGCTTAAGAGCCATCAGTAGATAGAGCTTCAGTCTTTATTCTTCATCAGTACTTTGACTTATCAGCTGTTTGGGATGATCAGTGCTTGGAGTTTATCAGCAAATAGATAACCACTGTCAAGGGGAGAATTTAGTATAAACACTGCTTATGATGATTAACTATTCTAAACCAGTTTTGGCTTTCCTTATCATCTGTTCTTTTTGGGTTTGAATGCATGGACCAAAACAATCGGCCAAATAGACTATTTCGCCGGTCAGTCAGCATAGACATACATCTACGCTGCATGCTCATATCGTGAACAGACTTTATCTTCGCCGACCATCACCAGTGGAATTAAGCATATACTATGTCATCATATCAACGTTGTCTGCGAAATTATCTAGTCTTTCTAGAGTTATATGCAGCGGAATTAAGCATAGACTAAGTCATCCTATCAACCGCCAAAACAAGTCTTCATAACATTAAACGCCTTAACGGGACACAAATTCAGCTTAGACATGCTGTATATAACATGCTTCTAGAGCTGAGTGAGGTGTCGTTCAGTTGGAAGAAAATGCTTATCAGGACGTTCAATAAGATCATGGTTGTGCTCCTTGACAAACTTATACACCTTCCATGATCCAGCCTCAAAAATTAAACCTAACAGTGCACCACAATCAGTCCTCTTTGAAAAGTTGGATCGCACTAATCGCTCTTTTTGATTGGGGTCCAACGTATGAACCTTCTTGTCCTTGTATAACCCAGATCTCGTACACAAGTAATACTTAATATGTAACACACCTTTAGAGTTTGTCTTTGTATTCCCTTTCCTGACTGAAAACTCACACCCCTTGGCATACTTAACATACATTGAATAACAATCATCGAGGCTTGAGAATACCATGTCCATTGTGGGCTTATTTCTTCACTAACGTCAGGAATGATAAATGGTAATCCAGTTTTGGGGCAAAGCCTTTGACTCGAGGAAGCAACTTCGTCTGAGAAAACACAGTGAGGAACAGAAAAAATCAGAAAAACGCCATTAAAAATAGAAAATGTCTCGTAATAACATTATAGATTAAGACGCCATTAATTGAATAATAAACAAGACATAATAAACACATAATTTAAAAACGCCATGATGAAAACGTCATGAGATGAATAATTAAAAACAGTTAACAATGTAAACGACAATTAAAATTAATATTGAAAACTCCAATTATCAGTTCTTAGTAAATGTTTAACTACCAATTAAAACGCAATTAAATTGCATAATTGAATAACACCATTGAAATCATACAACACAATAAAATACTAATATAAAAAACAATGAAACAAGCATAAAAGAACAAAACGCCATATCTGTGGCATGATTTGCTAGAACAAAAATAGAAAACGTCAACGAATTTTACTTTGTCGAACAAAATCCACGTTAGACGCCATAGATCTGAGAAAACTTGCAAAGGAGGTAACAGCTAACAAGAAATCTTTGGAGTTTTAATTTGAAAAAGATTTATAATGCGAATAAGGAGGGAACGTATAAAAGGACAATCGTACCCCTGCATATCAATTAGCTCTCTCTGCCACGTGTTGGGCCAGGATCCGTTCTCACTGTTCTCACACTTTTCACCGTTCTCTCCTGATCCCGTTCCTACATATATATATATATATATATATATATATATATATATATATATATATATATATATATATATATATATATATATATATATATATATATATATATATATATAGGGTAGGGCTAGGTAGAAAACCCTAGAAAACCCAACCTCCCGACTTTTTTTTTTTTGAAAAAAATAACACATGTAATATACATGTTTTTTAAAAGTTTTGAGCCAAAAAAATCAAAAAAGCGCCGAGTGGTTTTTTTAAAAAAAAATAAACAAGTTTCAGCACTTTTTTGTCTAACACATGTTAGTGATGAAAGTTGCTGAAACTTGTTTATTTTTTTTTTAAAACATCCACTCGGCGCTTTTTTGATTTTTTTGGCTCAAAACTCTTAAAAACATGTATATTACATGTGTTATTTTTTTCAAAAAAAAAAAAAAAGGTCGGGAGGTTGGGTTTTCTAGGGTTTTCTCAAATTTTTAGGGTTTTCTATCTAGCATTGTCCTATATATATATATATATATACATATATATTAGAACATAAAACAAGTACTTTGTTCTCTTTAATTTGAGTATATTACGCAATTAAGAGTGTCTAGAGAAGAGAAATAACCAAATCGTTAACCATAACCTAACCAAACCAAAGACAAGTGAAACCGAAACCAAAATCAACCAAAACCTGAATTAACTGTAAACTGATTAACCGAAATCTGAATTAACCAAAAACCGGGGTCAGTTTTTTGTACCCTCGTTTAAACAAAATTAAACGAACCAAACCATAAAACCGTCAATATAACTAAATAAACCAGAGTGATTAACCAAAAACCGATTGGTTAATAAAATAGACTAACCAAAGACTTCTGTTGATGATAATAACCGAATCGTACACACCACATTAGTATGGAGTAACTGATTACTTGTGATATATATACTGGATGGTGATGATAGACGAGTTGATCTTCAACTGGTTTTTTATATATATTTTCCTTGTCGACTTATTTATATATAATATAAGGGTGGAATGAGTGCTCTCTAAATGGGGAGTTGTAAACTTTTCTCTTAACCAATAATATCATGACATGTCAACTTCCACCTTCACTCTCTATTTTTCACTTAAACACTAGGGGTGCTCAAACACATGGAAGTAGTAAACAATTTTTTAAAAACATAAATAAGATAAATTTGTGATTGGCTAAAAAAGGTGGGGCCCAACATTAACACCCTCTCTCTTCCACCTCTCACCTCTTCCCCACTCGGTGACCACTCACCGCGCTCACCATTCACCACTCACCGAAAACGTTGTAGGGGCGCCTCCCCAATCGGCAAACATACTCACCGAATGGGTCACCGAATAGTGCCCCTTCCACCCTTAGTGTCGACTTAGGTTGATAGTTTAATGATATTATTTAGTTAATATGAATTATGTCAAAGTCTTGTTAACTTAGGTTCATAGCTTATATATATTATTAGTGTCGACTTAGATAGTATAATGATTTATTTAGCTAATATGAATTATGTCAAAATCTAAAAGAAATTTGGATTATTTAGTTAATATGAATTATGACAAAATCTAAAAGAAATTTGGATATTTGCTTTGGGCTGGGCTGGGCTTGGTCTTGAGACTGGGTTGCCAAGAGAAAACGAAAACACAAAAATAAGTTGGCAACTTTGACGACAAATAAAAAGAAAGTTTGCAAGAAGAGTTTAAGGGGACATTGTGGCAACCTCTGCTGCAGCGATTTGGTTCATGGAAGTGCATTCAACGATAATATTCATTTATCTCGTTTTTATGTCCGGTTAGTTTCTTTCTTTCCCGCATTCACATCGGGACTAAGTTTTAGTTATATTTTAATATTTAACGTTGATGAACGTTTGGTTATTTTTAACATTTAACTTGCACATATTTGTATTTCAGTATTTCACACTTGAATTATAATAATTGTGATATTTGGGTTCGTATTAGCTTTTGTGTATTGTTGATTTCTTGATGGTTCCACCCTAGAGAGAGATGTCCCATTGGTGTGGTTTGTTATAATTTGTGTATAGACTTAACTAATCGATCAATATTGGTTATAACATTGTCTGCATATGGACAAGATGAAAATTGAAGTGAGTTTATAAGTGATAATTTTGGTGGTAATTACTTTCATAATCTATGGAAGAGGTGTGGAGCCTTCGCACCTTACATGTACACAGATCGTAGTCATTAGGGGTAATGTGCCATTCTTATGGCATATAGCTACGATCTGGCATTTTTATAGCTACGATCACCGCAAGCCGCTTGAGAATTGTTATATTTTCGATTGGTTTGAAAATAAAAGGTTCACTTTGGTTGGTTCAATGGTTTAATCGCATGGTCTTCAATCCAGCATGTTGGGTGGTCACATGGATCCAAATAGTTTAGTCCATCAATGGGTTCATGGATTGCGACAACCAAGATCGTGTATTGTCCAATGATCAAAATGGTTTAGAGTTATGGCTTATGATGGTTTAGTTCAATCCAAATGGTTCATGATCGAGTAAGAGGATCATAGCTGATGGGGAGAATGTTCGGAACAAGATTAGTTTGTAAGGTCATGTTGGCTAAAATGTAATGGTGCGTTAGTTCGAATGATGTCCCTTTGTACGGTGGTTAACAACAGGCAGTTTTGATGTTTCGGTTCGTGTATCTGTTAGAAGGTTCGCAGATAGTCAACATATAGATCTTGATTCTGGAAGTTTGCATTGAAAAAAGAACTTGTACCATTTTGAATCATCGAGAACATAGATCTTAATTCTTGAAGTGTTCATTGAAAAAGAACTTGAACCATATTGAATCATCGAGAACTAAGAATTCCCATCCCATTCCCTAATACCCTTGAATTCTTTAGGCTAGACGGTATGGCGACCGTCCCCCACCCGACCCAACCCAACCGAACATCCCGAATGTTTTCTCGGTTTCGGGATACTATCCGACGATAGAACCGAACAAATTCTCTCAATATTTCTCAAACGCCTTTGCCGCATTCCAAAACGCACCGAACGTTTTTGCCCAACCGCAACAAAGTCAAGCCATACAACAATTGATGATGTGGGGTGCTTTTAATATCCAACCCGTTCTACCCTTTCAACCCGAACCGAACCCGACGCAACCCGAACGATCCGAACCCGACGAGGATGTCGAAGTTGTTCCCGAGACCCAACCGCAAAAAGGCAAACGAAGAAAAGGCAAGCAAGTGGTGGGTGAGCAACCGTCCAAACCAAAGGCGAAACCGTGGACGAAAATCGAAGAAGAAGCCTTAGCGAAGGCTTACGTAGGCACGTCTACACACCCGATAAAAGGTTCGTAAAAATAACTTTTTTTTAAGTTTATATTTTGTAGTATTAGTTTTTTTATTTTTTGTAACATATTTTTTTGTAACACATTTTATAAATAATAATCAAACGGGTGAGGGGTTTTGGAAGGCGGTTTTGGCGAAGTTCCTTGAGCTAATGGACCAAGGCCCGTATCGAGATATCGACTCGGTGTCATCTAAGTGGCAAAAAATGAGCGGGTTCGTCAATAAGTTTTGCGAATAATATAATAAAATATATTCAAGTGGGCGTCGTAGCGGCATGAGCGACGAGAATGTGTTTAAAAAGGCGTTGGATCTTTACAAGTCGAACGATAATACCACGTTCGCACACGTTCGCGCGTGGGAAATTATGCGAACGCACCAAAAATGGGCGCCGATTCCGAACGAGGTGGAGATGGCGAAGCGGCAAAGGACATCGGAATCCGGTAGTTATAGAGCCGGTTGATCAGACGCGAGGTGTCACATAAACTTATACGATGACGCCGAGTTCGACGAAAAAGAATACGCCGTACATGAAGCGGAGCGTCCCCCGGGCCGGGACAAATCAAAGAAGGAGCGGGCGAAAGAGAAAGAAAAGCAAAAGATCGAACCGAAAATGGACGAGTTTATGACAATTTAAAACGTACACCGAGGTCACGGCCCAAAAAGCGAGGGCGAAGGAGCGGGCCATCGAAGAAAAGTCTCGCGTGGCAGGAGAAAAGTTACGCGTGACGGGAGAAAAGATTCGATTGTCCGATGAAAAGATTCGATTGTCCGATGAAAAGATTCGGCTAAAGGAATGAGAAATATTAACGATGGATGTCGATAGTTATCCCGAGCCGAAAAGTTTGACTTTGCTAAAACTACAAAACGACATCATCAAGAAGCATCAAAGTGGTTGATTTTTTTTAAGTTTATGTTTTTTTTAATTTATTAGGATTTTTTTTTTAAGTTTATGTTTTTTTTTTTTAATTTTATGTATTGTTTTTAATATTAATGAAAATATTTTCTTAATTTACTTGTTAAATGTTAAAAATAGTGGAAGATTAAAAAAAATAAAAAAGTGGTGGAGTAGGATCATGGAGGATCATCCTTCCATTTTCACTAAATTTGTAGGATGGACCATCCTCCCAAGGATGGACGAGGATGGACCATCCTCTCAAGGATGGTGATGTGACGATGACTTAGTGGATCACCCTCTCTTGGAGGATCATCCTCATACTATGTAGCCTTAGCTAATAATCAATTTGATTGACTAATAATCAATAATTAGTTTTGTTGGTAGAACGACTGGTATTTAGTGATAGCATTAAATAATGTATAAAAGAATGGTTTATGACTTGGTTAGAATTTAGTGACATTTTAAGTGGTTGCTTTAAGTCACTACAACAAAACTGACTAATAGCGGCGACACAATTAGGGGCGACAGCCAATAAGTCGTCGCTATTGGACTTATCCGCACCCGGTGTCCCACATTAAACCCTAGCCACATGTTTCTATTCATCATCCAACGGATGGAGTTAGTCCGGGTTAATAGAGGCGACATATTTACACAATAGCGGCGACATCTTGTCTCCCCTATTGGTCCGACGAATAAATTAGCAAAACGGCGCCAGTTCTTCCCTCCTTTCACTTTCCTATAACCTTTCATCTCTCTCAGTTCTTCCACTAATCGGCATCATCTTTTCAAATCGGTTAGTATTATGTTGAATTTCTTGTTTATTTTGTTATATATGTTGTTAGTTTCTTGATTCTTGGTGTATGTTCGTGTGTATGCTAGAGAATTTCTCCATCGGCACCACCTCGTCTCCACGGCCACCACCTCATCTCCACCGGCACCACCAGATCTCCTCCTTCAAAGTAAGGTTTGTGTATGTTTATTTTTGTTCAAAGATTGTAGAATAGTAAAATATGTTAATGCTTGTACACTGTTGCATTTGTAAAATTGACTGAAGTTTAGAAAATCAAAGAAAAGAACAAATTGGGTATGGCTGCTTTTTTGATACAAAATCCATAAAAGTTTAAATGGCTGTTGTTTTTGGTTCCTTGTTCGAAGAATCAAAAGAAAGCATAAGAGGCCTTGGGGCAGTTTGACTTTTTAAAAAGAAAAAGGTTTGCTTACTCTCAGTCAAAAAATTACAAGAGTTGTTGGCCTTGCATAAAGAAAACAAGTTTTGTTGCTGTGACTGATCAGAAGTAAAAAAAAAAAAAAAAAAAAAAAAAAAAAAAAAAAAAAACAAGTTTTATTAAATACTTTATAATGTCTATTTTTTTTTTTTTTTCACATGATGCCTATTTTTCACATGTGATGTAATTTCACATGTCTCTATACGGATGTCGTGTTATCCTACATATGAAATAAAAGTAGAATGCCCCGAATTTACATATTTATATTTCGATGCTTTGTGTAAGAAGCCGTATATGTTGGTTTTATGTCCATTATTTTGTGCCAATAAATTGCAAAAGATGGGGTTACATATTTGAATTAGCCATCTAGTTATGACTTGAAGAGTTGAAGTTCCATAAAGATTATTGGAAATTTGTAATATTGATGATAAATTAGTGTTGAAAGTTGAAGCAAAAAGGAAAATGAATAAAGGGGTGGGGCAAGATATAAACAAAAGGTTTTTGTAGCTTATGAGTGGGAACATTACGTATATTATGTTTATCGCCTCCAGCCTATCATTTCAATATTTGAAAAGCTAGATATAATGAGCAAATAGTTATTTAAAATAACCCAGCCTATAAACTAACTAATTATTTTTGGCCCCCCCTTATTCCCACACCCCCTAGATCTTATTTTCACATCCCTAATATATACGGGCCGTATACAAAATATACGGTCCGTATAGAATGTTTTTGAATAGGAAAATGCGCAGAGAATGTTTTTTTTTATTTTATTATATACGGCCCGTATATAGTTATACGAGCCGTATACAAGTGTATACGATTTATAAAAAGTATACGGCTCAAAGGATTTATTTCTGAGGTTTTTGATGTTTACCAAATGTATACGGGCCGTATAACTGTATACGGGCCGTATAGATTGATGTTTTTCAATTATCACGTTTTTTCCCGTAAAAACACCATCATTCTAGGGTTTCTAAACTCTTCATCACCTTTAAACAATGTTGATCGGAACACGCCGCTTAAATCGGAACACAAGTAGAGTAACGTTACCGATCAGTCCGTTGATCAAGTAACTAGCAGAAGAACCCGACACAAACAAGTTCTCCACAGTTTGTTATTCAGATCTTTATTCGGTCATCTTTCCAAACTACAACACACGATAACTTTAAACTTTATAGTGTGTGATTTGACCAGGAAATGATTGGAGGTGATTGCTACTTTTAATAAGCTGTCATAGTTGTCAAATTCGATCACAAACAAATCTTTTCCTTTTCCTTCAATTTCTAGAACATTCTTCGTAACATGAAGACGTGTCGGGTTCTTCTACTAGTGGTATTTTAATGAAGTATTGAAGATTGAATGTGCAAACCCAACCGTTTTTTACTACGGAAACGGTGGCTATGCGAAATACAAACCGCAACCGTTTTTTACTACGGAAACGGTGGCTATGCGAAATACAAACCGCAACCCTTTTTTACTACGGAAACGGTGGCTATGCGAAATATAAACCGCAATCTTTTGTGACTATGGGAAACACAAGTTTTCTTTTTGAGCTTGATGGATGTCCGTTATCTCAGTTGAGGCGGGCATTGTTTAAATCTGAATATAAGTAGATGTTACGTGTAACTTCATTAAACCAAGAACAAAGCCTATTTCGAAACACATGTGTTCGTATCAGCGTTGTTTATCACCCTGTGTGAGCATTGGAAACCCGACATACAGTCTTGACAACTGTGACAGCTTATCTATCTGTGTGTGTCACATCCGTCCTGTTATAGCAATCGATATGATTAATTTTACAGATTTTTTTCTAATTAGCGTTGTTAACTACCAAAAGAATGCATACACAAATAGTTCTAGTGGACGAAGCAAATAGACCGTTGTGTATATGAATCACGTTTTTTTTCTAATTAGCGTTGTTAACTACCTAGAAATTGATATGGTGAGTTGGTAATCAAAATCAAGATGTCAGACAACGTGCCTTTCGAGATCCAAGAGGAAATAATCAAACGGCTTCCAGTAAAATCACCGATCAGTCTCCAAATCATGGAAAGCTGTTGTTGTTATTGTGCCTATCTCGGTTGTTCAGTACTTTCGTGATAATAAAACAAGCAGACATTGATTTTGCCAAGATTGAAGGAAAGAATCTGGCCATAAGCGTTGTGGATTCTCAGCGTTATTCGAATGTAAATGGATCGGGTTCTGCTAGTTATTCGGAATGTTTCGAATCATCACAGAAGACGTGTCGGGTTCAACTCTCCTATATCAACATACTCTTCTCCAGACGCTTAGTTGTTATGAATGACAACTTGAGGGGTCTAGTTAACTTTCAGATTCAGATTCAATTCAGGAAGCAGATGATTGGAGCGCAGGAATCAATGCAAAACCCTCACCCTCAAAATCAACCAGAAACCAAAGGAAAAAGGGCAGATAATGGCTGATGGTTCTTCGTTGAGGAAACCAAACGTAGACGGAAATGATAGGCCTGGTAACCGGAAGAGAAAAAACCCTAGTGCATATTCAATCTTCATTGCTTCATTAAAATTACAACACACGATAAAATGCTTGGAACTCACCTGATAACAAATAATCAGTTCAAACTTTCAACACGATAAAATACTTCAAACATTCTAAACCCTACCTGGAAACAAACCAACAAAATCGTTATACTCTTCTAGCAGAACCCGACACGTCTTGTTTCATGTGATGGACACAGGTGCAAGAGAATGGCGAGTTATTTTCAGTTATTTCTGTTGATCCACAAATTCCATTGTTTAAATCAGAATCAAGTTCTCAAAATAATGATCGTTCTAATAGATTAAAGAGAATAAACCAATTTTTACCATTTTTTACCCATAGTATACGGGCCGTATAACAATATACGACCCGTATACGTCGTTCGTATACATTGTATACGATCGGTAAAAAAAAATTTTACCGAGAGTATACGGCCGTATAAACCGTATACGGCCCGTATACATATGGTAAAAACCTCTGTAATCTTTATATAGTGTGTGATTTGACCGGTTGTATTAAGTTATCTCTGTTGAATTTGATTTCAACAAATCTTTTCCTTTTCCTTCAATTTCTAGAACATTCTCCGTAACATGAAGAGAAATCAGTTGTATTTTTTTAGTTGCTTCTCTTGTTAAGTTTCTGAACCAACCGAAATCCACAAATTCCAACAGTTACTTCGTTTTTACCGTCTGGTTTCCAAACTCTTTCACTCAAAGTTAATATACACTGTGGTGGATGCAAGCATAAAGTTAGAAAAATACTCAAGAAGATTGAAGAGTACACAACTGAAGGTTCAGTGCACGAAAAGTTTCTTATCAGGAAGCTCAGTATCAACAACTTGTGAGTGGGAATATGGCTATGAAGAATAGTATGGATAAACAATCACCGGTACGGATTTTGTGCTGTAGAAACCGTTGATGAACTTGTGTTGTAGAAACCGGTGATGAACTTGTGTTGTAGAAACCGGTGATGAACTTGTGCTGTAGAAACCGGTGATGAACTTGTGTTGTAGAAACCGGTGATGAACTTGTAAAATGCTTGTAAAATTGCATCAACTCTCCTATATCAACATACTCTTCTCCAGACGCTTAGTTGTTATGAATGACAACTTGAGGGGTCTAGTTAATCTATTACAAGCTACAACACACAATAACTTTACACTTTATATAGTGTGTGAATTGACCGGTTGTATTCAGTTATTTCAGTTGATCCACAAATTCCAACAAATATTTCACTCCAGTAGCTGAAACCAAACGTAGACGGAGATGATAGGCCTGGTAACCGGAAGAGAAAAAACGGCAGTGATTCGGAATGTTTCGAATCATCACAGAAGACGTGTCGGGTTCTTCTGCTAGTAGTATGAGTCTAAGTCCATTGTGGTTCGTGAATGTTTCGAATCATCACAGAAGACATGTCGGGTTCTGCTAGTAGTATGAGTCTGAGTACATGCGACAGACACAATTCTTGCAACTTAAATCCACAATCAACGTATACAGATGCAAGAGAATGGCGAGTTATTTTCAGTTATTTCTGTTGATCCACAAATTCCATTGTTTAAATCAGAATCAGGTTCTCAAGACAAGGATCGTTCTAATAGATTAAAGAGAATAAACCAATTTTTACCATTTTTTTACGCATAGTATACGGGCCGTATAACAATATACGACCCGCATACAATCATCGTATACATTGTATACGATCGGTAAAAATATTTTTTACCAGTCGTATACAACCGTATAAACAGTATACGACCCGTATACTTTTGGTAAAAAATGGTAATAGGTTGTGGTTCAGCCAAAATGACATCTAGCATTGCTAACGATTCAAGTAAGTATCTAAAATTTTGAAAATTCAGGTTTACCTTGTTAGTTTCTCAAAACACTAATAAACATCTGCTTCCTGAATCTGAATCTGAATGTTAACTCTTTCACTCATAAACATCTGCTTCCTGAATCTGAATCAGAATGTTAACTCTTTCACTCATCAACATCGAGGGTTGTATCGGAATCAGGCGTTGGAAGGATTGTAGTAGTAGGACATTGGTACCACTGTGAAAGTTGCATCAGGAAGCTCAACTTTAACGGACTGGTTATTCGACCGAGTAATCAATTGTATTTCTTTAGTTGATTCTCTTGTTAAGTTTTTCTGATCCAACCGAAATCCACAAATTCAAGTCAAGGATCGTTCTAATAGATTAATGAGAATAAACCCTCGTTTCTTCATCTTCATCTTCATCTTCAAGAACAATGATGAACAGATGATGTTGGGAATTAAACGCATGTACGTGACAAAACAAGGATCGTTCTAATAGATTAAAGAGAATAAAGCAAGGATGTTGTGAATTCGCATAAACATATATTCGTTTCATAACCTCCTGCTATAAATCAACCACAACTGACAAAGAGCCTGTATTAGAAACCATCCTATGTCTTTTACCAACCAAAGAGGCAGCAAGGACAGATAATACTTCATTTGTCGAGAAACCATACTGTCAGTAAACTACCATCTTTTACTCATAAACCCTTGAATCCCAACGCTTCTCTAAAAGAGCCTGTATTAGAAACCATCCTATGTCTTTTACCAACCGAAGAGGCAGCAAGGACAGATAATACTTCATTTGTCGAGAAACCATATTGTCAAGAAACTAACATCTTTTAATACTTCATTTGTAACCGTAAGGATAATGCAAATTTGTACGTAAAGATCTCTACACAAACTGTGTATGTGCTTGTGCTGTAGAAACTGGTGATGAATTTGTGTATCTAAATCAGGTTCTCTGCCTTAGATCGGTCATTCCTTGTGATTCATGAACGTTGTATTCTTGTCTTTCAAAAGAGTTGGTATTGAACCAAGAATACTTCAAACATTCTAAACTCTACTTGGAAACAAACCAACAAAATCCTTATACTCGTCTAGCAGAACCCGACACGTCTTCTATGATGATTCGAAACATTCACGAACCACAATGGACTCAGACTCATACTACTCACCCTCCCCTGAGGAAAAGTTTTCCCGACGACTCAAGACAAAGCAGTTGGTTTGGGTTCATATCAACGTTGTTTATCACCCTGTGTAAGCATTGGAAGCCCGACCACTAGCAGAATCATTGCATTACATCCCCGTTGAAAACAAGTGATTAAAACGCTTCTCCTTACAACTCTCATCAAATGCCTCACCCTTCCTTTTTATTACAGTCATACGACACGTTTTTTTTGTTTTTCAATCTTTGTTACTTGTTAAAGTTTTATTTTTTTCTACTTTTAGAAAGATTTGACCACCTAACGTCTGTAAAATGTCTCGTGTGATTGACACCTTAAATCCATTAAATACTTTGGGTAAAATCTAATTTTCTTTTCATACGGGCCGTATACAGTTATACAGCCCGTATACATTATTCGTATCCATTGTATACGACCAGGCAAATTCTTTACACATGGTGTATATGGGCCGTATACAGTTATACGACCCGTATGGAATGAAAAAAACTGACAAAGTCTGAAGGCACAGACTTTGTTAGTTTTATTTTATTATATACGGGCCGTATAACTGTATACGGCCCGTATACACCATGTGTAAATAAATTTTTGCCATGTATTAATATTAGGACCCTTATTTTTTCTAAATCAATTTCTCATTGAAATATGATGTGATAATGAAAATTTGACATATGACACATGACAACTCAAAACCTTAAAGTTTACTCAACATGACATATATTCAAAACAAAAAGAAACAAAATTTGGGTAGATCCCTATATAAAGATTGACTTTCAAAAAATGGTACATAAGTTTACCTCAAAAATTGTTATGGATAATATCTTGTTCTTACTGATTATTCCTTGTTTCTTTTTTTAATATATTTAAATTGAAAAAGGAATTATGTATGATCACATTATTATATTCAAATTAAAAATTGAGAACTAAATGTTCACATTCCTTTTCAAAGGGCTCACCCGCTCGAAATTGAAATTATTATGTAAAACATAACGAGCTTACAAAATATCCGATCGAAATTGAAATCATCATTTAAAACATAACCAAACTTATACCATGATTTAGAATATAACGAGCATAGAAATACATGCCCGATATTGAATTCGTCATTTTAAACATAATGAGCTTAGAAATACCCGCCCGAAATTGATTTAGAAATTAATTTCGGGTTGTCCCCGTTTAATTTGGGACTGCTTTTTGAATACTTTATCTCATTTAGGATGTGAATGTGTATTACATGATTGTTTTTTTAAGAAGGATTCGGTTATCATTTTCTCTTTGCTCCTCGGGTATATATATTGTTACATATATACTTGGGAGCTAAGAGGAAATGTTGCCGAATTTTTCTTAAACAAACAACTATGTAATACACATTCTATATGAGATAAAGTGTTCAAAAAGTGGGTTTAGCAGCCTACCCTTGTCTTGCAAACCCTAAATCAAATTATCTTTCAGTTGCATAATGCCTATCGATAAAAGCTGGATTGATTCCCCACTTCAATCAGCTCACTACCAGCAAGGACTCAGGTCTTTATATCGCGATGTGTGAAAGAGTGCTCCCCAACCATAATAAAGTTAGATGTACGTGTTCCAAATGTAAATGTTCTGGCTTAACAACCATCACAAAAATGAAACTCCATTTGGGGTGTATGGTTTTTTTGGAAAGATTACATAAAGTGGGACTACCACGGCAAAAAATCTTGGCCTGCAGTAGTAGAAGTAGATAATGTTGTGCCACTGGAAGGTATGGAAAACATTATTGAAGACATTAGGGGGAGCGTATGGAAGAAGATACATACCGTAACCTGGAGATGTCGGGTGGAGAATGTAACGGTGTTGATGACGATTTTGAAGATATAATAAAGGAAGTTGAATCTGAATTATATATTGGTTGTACTAAGTTTTCTTCCCTTGACTTTTTAGCAAAGCTTATGAATCTAAAGGAGATGTAGCATTGGACTAATACTTCATTTGATCCTACTAAAGTTGTTGCAAGATTCAATGCCAACAGGCAACAAGATTCCCCCTACGCATTATGTTGTTAAGAAGAAATTTAAGATGATTGGTTTGGATTATGAGATGATAGACGCGTGCGTAAATGATTGTGCTCTCTTCTGGAAAGAACACCAGTCGTTGCAAAATTGTCCCGTTTGTAATGAGAGTCGATGGGTCGATATAGACATAAAAGGCACGAAGTTAGCTCGCAAGGTGTTACGATACTTTCCTTTGACGCCTAGACTTTGGCGCTTGTATTGTTCAAGGCACACGGCAAAAGATATGATATGGCATAGTACCGGACGTTCAGAAGATGGGACCATGCGGCATCCAGTTGATGGATCTTCAAGGCAAGACTTTGATAGGAAGTACCCAAACTTCGCGATGGAGCAACGAAATGTTTGCTTGGGGCTTGCAGCTGACGGTTTTAATCTGTTTAACGGTAACGGACCCTCGACTCATAGCACATGGCCGGTTATACTCACCACATACAATTTGCCTCCATGGCTATGCATGCGGGAGTCCACATTCATGTTGACCTTGTTGATTCCTGGCCCTAAATCACCTGGGAAAGACATGGATATTTACCTTAGACCATTAGTGGATGAGCTTAAACATTTGTGGCACTCAGGTGTACGTAATAAAGACGCAACAACAAACGAATTCTTCACAATGAAGGAGACGTTGTTATGGACCATAAACGACTTTCCAGCCCGTAGTAGTCTATCAGGTTGGAGCGGACAGGGCTACATGGCATGCCCGACTTGCAACGAAGACACTCCTTCAATGCGTGTAACTGGTAAATGTGTCTATTTTGGTCATCGCCGGTTCTTAGATGCCAACCATCCATGGAGAACAAGTCTCGACTTTAACGGGAGACCCGAGACACGAGGCCCTCTTAGACAGTTTAGTCCTGCTGACATGGAAGCTTAACACTGTCGTCTACTTCATCGTCTACCAGGAAAGCATCCAGCTTTTGGAGGTGGGAGGAGAAACCGAGCAGATTTCGAGCTGAACTGGACCAAACGAAGCATATTTTTTGAACTTGAGTATTGGTCTTCTTTGCAGCTGAAGCACAACTTAGATGTAATGCATATCGAGAAAAATGTGTGCGACAGCTTGCTTGGTACTCTCAAACGCACGAAACGACTTGCAAAAACTATAAATCCGGCCGACACAATGGTTGAAACAATCGGGTAGCAAGTTCTTAAGTCCCCACCCAAAGTACTAATTCAAGTCCGATGATCGAAAGCTTTTCTGTGAATTTATAAAAAATGTTAAACTACCAAATGGGTTTGGATCTAATATCAGCAAGAGGGTGACAGATAACAATTCTAACATTACTGGGTTGAAATCTCATGACTGTCATATTCTCATGCAATGTTTGATAGCGATTGGGGTTAGAGGGCTTTTGACAAAAGATACATCTACACCAATGGTAGACCTTTGTATGTTTTTAAGCAACTTTGCTCCAGAACACTATTGGTTGAAGATATGAGGAAAGCAAGGGATGTGACAATCGGCAAAATTCCGGTAATTCCGTACAACCTAAACAACTATTTAAATTTTTATTTTCGCGTATACGACTTGATTTTAATTAATTAAAGTCTTGAGAGTCTAGGAATTACAAAAATCATAGTAAATTATGATAACAAATCCGTTGCGATTGGAAACAATATCCTAGACTAACAATAGGAACGCGATTAAACAATACTTGTCAGTACTAGTTGCGGTACAGTCTGACACGATAAAAACAAGACATATGGATATGTCTATACAAATATTCTATAAAAAGCTTTGTCCAAAAATAATATGTGCCTTATTATTTACAAAATTCCAATTAAAAACCAAATTGTCCAAGTCCGGAGAAAAATACAGCAATCATGCGGAAGTGTACAGCATTTCGCAGAACAAAACAGTAACTATCCGAAAACCCAAAAATAAATATTATTTGACAGAAATAATATAATGGGTATTAAAAAACGACACAAAATCCGCAATCGAATCTTATCGCGTTAAGCTGCACGGCTAGTTCAGTAAACTGCCAGTCAGCAAAGCCGGTACCGGAACAGGGTCAAAAATAATAAAATTTTTAGTCTAAAAAGTTGGATTAATTATTTGGTTAATAAATCAAGTGCAAAAATAATTTTTGTTATGTATTTATGCAAACGAAACACGGTGTCAGTATTTAACCCGGTACATGACCTGAACCGACTTTTTCACCCGAATTACAAACTAAAAATTTTGGTGAACTAGTTTTACCTAGTGTCACACTACTTTAAAATATGAAGGCTTAAAACCTTGTAGATATTTTTATATAAAATGTCAAAGTTCTTAAAATGCTTAAAGCTTCTACTTTAAAACAAGTTTTTATAAAAAAATTCAGCAAATTCCCTTTCTTTTGGCTGAATTTCGTTCAATGTGGGTCCCCATTTGAGCTTACTCATGTCTTTTGTTGTGTTGGATGTCTTAAATGAATAATTAGTGTCCAATTTCCAATATTTTGATATCTTTTACACTCCATCCCTTAAAACATTTTCAAAAAAACCATCAAACCACCCAACTTCTTCTTTTCTCTCTCCAAAATCGTGTAAAACCAAACAACCATACAACACTTTCATTTCAATCTCAAACATAAGTAAATCTTACTAATATGGAGAATTATGGATGATTCAAGAAGGGTTCAAGACTTGAAGAAGCACTAGGAACCTTGGATAATCTTATTTTCTCATCTTCATCCATATTTTTCTAACAAAAATTGTAAGAATAGTACACTAGTCTCACTTTTATTTTTGATTTCTTTTACAAATTCATCATAATCACATATGAGAAACAACAAGAAACAACTAAAAATCATTATTTTTAACCATGATATTTCTGTGATTATGAGATGAACTTGGAGAAATCTAGGCTAATAAACGTGAATCTTGGTTATTCTTATTCAAAAATATGATCTACAAACATGCATGTAGGATCAACCAAGATTCATCAACAAATGAATGAACATGAATTTTTATGAACATGCATGCTAGTAAAATGTAAGAAAACATTTAAAACCAAGAAAATAAATTTTTGAAATATTTCTTGAATAAAGTTTCCATTTCTGGAAAGAATCATAATCAAGAAATATGTTGGTAGTAAAGGTTTTGAATACATATTTATGCTTCAAATGACCTTGTACGACATCTAAAACAAGAGTTTTTCATAAAATCTCGTTCTACAATTTTTTGGCAAAAATAAGGAATAAAGTTTCCTTTTTGGGAAAGTTAAGAACAATATCATGTTCATGCTACTTTTGTTGACAAATTTTGATAGATATTGATACTTGATGGTGTTTTGTATTGAAATAATTTGAAAACAAGTTTTGTATAAACTTGGGGAAAAATCCATATACAAACAAAACTATGGCAAAATTTTTATAAATTTTGTTATGTATTAAAAGTTGTTAAAAAAAGAAGTTTGTGACTAAAACAATTATTTGAGGTCTTTAAACGTAGTTAAACATATTTTGGACAAAGACATAAATCCATGTTTTATAAAAAGATTGCTAAATAAAAATGACAAGTATATATTTTTGAATAAAATGTGTACTTACAAAAGTAACCATCAAGTATCATAAGTATATATATTTTGATGTGTACATCATATGTTAGTTCTAGTAGGAACAAATGCAAAATTATTACACATCCACAAAAACTACCAAAAATATATATATGAACTTTAATAACGAAATAAAATGTCCATCCTTGGACACGGAAACACAAATGGACAAATTCGGACACTATTGGACTATATGGACTTTTGGACAAACTAAAATGGCACAAACAAAGCAAATGGTAAAACGTGACGGATGACACAAATGGGATAAACGATACGAATAAATAAAACCGACAAGTAATAAACGACTATAACAAAATACGAGCCATCACACAAGTTTATGCACTAAAATGATTCAACTATGGCATAAGTAATGATTTTTATAAAAATTAGATTTTTATAAAAATACAAGTATTACTATTATTATTTTGACTAGCCCAAAATTTTGTATTTTAAAAAGTAGTCCATAAATTAAAAATTGGGCTAATGCCTATTTCTGATAAACAAAATTTGAGCTAGGCCCACTTTTACAAAACAATGGACTAAAAATATATTTTTAGTCAAATTTGGGCTAAAGCCCACTTTACAAAGAACTTGGGCTAAAAACCCAATCTTTACAATTATTATGGACTAGATATATTTTAGAAAACAATTTGGGCTAGGCCCATTCTTACACAAATTATTTGGGCTAAGTCCACAACTATAAACTAAATTGGGCTAAGCCTACTTTTATAAAATGTTTTGAGCTAAGGCCCACTCCTACAAATTAATTTGGGCTTGGCCTATGTTAAACAAAGTTATTTGGGCTAAGCCCATAAGCACCAAATACCCACAATGGACTTAAATTCTAAAACATAAATTAAGCTCATTCAAACACAAATCAAATAGAATAAATATATATATACAAGGAAGTTATATATATATATATGAAACCACAAAAACAAAATACAAGATAGAATATTTGTACGATACACAAAAACAAACCTAAGTGTCTAACTAGATTAGAACACTTGTAGGTCGAGAAACGAACCGCGAACAAGGAATCGAATAGAGATTTGCACGGAACGCAAATCTGTGAGTTCATGTTTTCCCCTTTTACTTTGAATGTTTATAGTTTTAAACTTTCGGGGATGTATACATGTTACAAATAGTAAGATAATACGATGAAATTATTTTGATCACATGCGGATAGGTGTTAAAATAAAGGGGCCATTAATGAATAAACAAGTACCGAGGAACAAACGGATAGATCTATTTGGGTTTTGGCAAGCCCCACTCTTAACGACAACGATAACCACGATCGTCAAGAGTGCCTTTGTGTCCAAACTAGTGTCGTTGACACACACGATAAATTGTCAAGGTTTGGTTGCCTCCTATTCTGCATACATATTAGTGTCCTTGCAACACACTAATGATCATACAATTTTTTTTATCACACTATACAAAAACGAATTTTATTACTTCAAATGTTTTGGAGACTCATTTGATGCGAAAACAAAATAACATGAATTCACTCAACTTTTGTTGACGTTTTCAAAATTAACATGTATTACAGGAGATTAGTGGACGGCTTTGGAAAAATATGTTCAAGTCGTTATCAAGAACGCAAGCTTTTGTGATGTCATCCGTTTTCGGTTGTTATGTTTTGAACTTTGAATAACGTAGTTAAAGTTGTTGTTGTTTCAAGTTTCAAACAAGACATATGTAATGTGTAACACCTCGAAATTTTTGCGTCCAATAATGTATTGACACGTGTCTTAGGTTTACACGTGGCGTTAAATACTCAATAAAGGACTAAAGTTGACAAACATTGAAAGTATGCAAATTCGAGGGTTAAAAATGTCAACAAGGGATAATTATATCGTACATTAACCCTAAATGATGCTCGTACCTTCAAACGAATGAATCATGGATCGTACGGAACGAAATGTGGAAGAAAGTGAGGGATTACAAACTACAGGGGTCAAATGTGTCAACATGTTTAAGTTATACCTCTGAGTGACCTTTTGACAAACCCGAAGCTTTGTAACAATTAATTATGCTCACTAGAATACTCGACAAAAATTTCATAAAGTTTCGTTATCGTATGAGCAAGTTGTGATCAAATTCGTCTGCGAGGGATTAAAACGTCAACGTTGAAAGTTAGGACTTTTCGGGTAACAATAAAGTTAACCGGGGACTTAACGAAATGGGTATAAGTCTTGAAGCCCCTAAACGTCAATTTTTTAGGCTCAATATGCAAGAAACTGATGGCCAATCAGTGTTTGAAGAGCCAAGGATCAAATCGCAAAAATCAGAAATTGTAGATCTTGTGCAGAAGGGGGTCGCGCGATGCGAGGCCCAAGGGGGGTCCTTCGCGTCACGCGAGGGCCTCTCTGGTCGTTTCTTTTTGCTCCATGCTTGCCTTTTCACTCCAAACCGACTTAGTTCCATTAATGTAGCAGCATGGGCGCCCCCTACATGCTTTAGGGCCCTTAGAGACACTTGTTGATCATCAATGAGCATGGGTAGACTTGGTTGTCAACAATCTAGAGCCTTATGAACACTATATAAAGGCCTTCATGTGCAACAAGTTCTTCACACCTTTCTCTTGCACTTCTGATCATTTCTGGAGCTCCAAAGCAGAACCAAGCCATCCCTAGTCGTGCATAGGACTTTGGTAAACTTCCTTAACCTTTCTTAGTTGAGTTTTTGGTTAGTTATAGCTTAAAAGTCAAACTGTCGTAATTAACGGTTGACTTAACGGTTAATCACAAATGGTCCAGTGATTAGCCGAATCAAAGGTAGTTATTTGTTGGTAATTATGTGGGCTTTAAACCCCTAAAAGGGCACCCCCTGATTCCCACTCTAACTAGTCCGAATATCGAGTCAAACTTGCTTAGAAAAAGTCAACAGAATGCTATTTTGCGATTTTACGCATAATCAGTAATGTAAATAGCGTGTAACCTGTTTTAACACTCATATAACATGATAATAAGTATATTAACTTGTCTAAGCTTGTTTGATCTGACCATTTACTGTTTAGACCCGGTTCGAAACCGAAAGTCACAAAACTTTGACTTTTGCTTTGACTTCAGTTCTGACCCGTTTTGGTATGAGTTAGATATGCCTTATGACTCTCTTAGGACCAGGTTACATGATGGTATAACCCTCTGTTACCGGTTCGTTGTTTGTCCGAGTCTTTAGCACATTTCCGCTAAATGCTTAAAAGTTGACCGTAACGCCCTTTTCACTTTAAAACGAGAATTTTGGACACGTGAAAGGACAATAACCTTAGTTACTGATTTCTAAGCATGTCCCTAAAATTTCACGTCAATCCGAGGTCCAGAATAGGAGTTATGCTAAATAGCGCAATTACGGAAACTTTAGTAATTAAATGGCCCAATTAGCATAACGCCTATCTAAACCTGGATTTCGACACCAAACCTTTTACACACTGATGTAAAATAATATTTTGAGATTTTTAAAGATTTTTAATTATTTTTAACCTGCTCATAACCTGCGGTTATGGCATCGGTTCGGTAATTACCGAATATACCCTTTTTGGACATAACTTGAGTTCTACAAGGTATTTTGACCCGATTCCAGTTGCTACTGATTTTAAATAATAAATAGAGTATTTTGGACTTTATAAACTGTTCGGAAAACTCAGATTTCCTGTAGAACTCAGAACCCTCTTTGATAATCTTTAAAATGACCAAAATACCCCTACGGGGCATATAATGGGTTTAAACTCGTTATGGCCATTATGGAAGGTATTTTACTGATACCACAACCTCTTTAAAGCATATTGACTTAGGAAACTTGTGTAGGACTCTCAAGGTTACCCGTTACGCCTTTTGCGCGCACGGTTCGGTTTATGTAACTAGTTTACATAAATTAACCGAAACGGGTCCAACCTTATTGTTTTGACCTCAAAATCTAGGGTCCAACTTTATTGTTTTGACCTCAAAATCCAGAGTGTGGTTATATTACCCATATAAAACAAGTCATCAAACTTGTTGGGTCCAAACCACATTCCATTCCCGGTTTTCGCCTTTCACGCGATTAAACCGTAATTATCCTTTGAAACTGACCGGTCTAAGCTAAGGCTAAATTAAAGACCCGTTAGGATTCTAATAGGTTATTTTAAACCTTCGTTCCAGAATAGGAGACCAGTAAAAGAAACTTGCATTTGTTTATTAAGGATATTACTTGCTCAGGTAAATAGTTTTAACTTATTTTCCGTTATACGGGCTTGGGTTACGGTATTTAAAATACCGCTTGGTCGGGCAATTGACCCCAACTCATTAGTAGTCGGGTGATTTCAATGTGACCCGTTTAAAAATTGGTTTTGTTGGCTTTACGCCTTTGGGAGCTTAATGACCATGTCCTAGATATCCTTGGCATCATTTTAGGAAATGGCCACGACCTCGACACGCGGGTGTAGGCGTACACCCGACAATGTGTCTATATTATTAAAGGTATAACCGTTGGTTTTCCCGCCACGGCTTTATGCTTTGTGGCGTGTCTATTAACCTTTAACCCGGCACGACCCGGGCAACCGAACGCATAGTAAACATGTAATTCTTTTACAAGATTTAGTTATAAATTATCCCAAGTTATAAAGAGTTTATGCCATGTGCATTCATATCAATTTTATTAAACATTTTACAAAAAGTGTCGGTTGAATGTATTTACCAGTGTAAACTGACGTATTTTCCCCAAAAAGATTAATGCAGGTTCTACACGTAATAGGCTGGCCACTCCTTAGCATCATTAGAGTCTCGCAAGCTTTGGATGTCAATATCTGTTGAACAATTATTTCTATCTTATTTTGATCCCCTGTGGATTATATTTCGACGATTGTGATACTTGGATATTACATTCAATAGTTGAATATATTTATCTTTATGCTTCCGCTGTGCATTTAAATATTGTGGTTTGACTATATTGTTGCCAACTACGTCACGGTAATCCCCCACCGGGCCCACCGGTGAAACATGTGGAAATCTGGGTGTGACAGGTTGGTATCAGAGCCAACGTTGAGTGAATTAAACACTATCCTTATGTGTTTAATCTCAATGACATAATTGCACAAACTTGAGTCTAGACAAGAACATAGGACAAATTCGGATTTGTTATTCCAGTTTGTCTTTTATCGTTTATTGTGATTTAAAGAATTGTTAAGCAGGAATTATGCCACCAGCAATTAGAAGAGGAGGAAGAGGCAAAGGGCCGATCACTACTCACAATGATCACGAGGCCGGACCTTCGAACATGCGAGCTCCTTCCAGTACAAGGAGTGAAGAACCTCAGAGACGTAGAAGAAACCTCTTTGAGCCGGCAAGACGGTCTACCTCACACAGTTCGACACCTTCATACCGTCACTCTTTTGGACCAGATTCGGAGAACAATCCCAGTAACCCTCAACCTTCGTTTATACCTCTCTAGCGATCTGCTTCGCACCGTTCCTATGGCGATCCTACTCCTTTCTTTCAAGGCCAATTTAATCTGGCTGATTATGTCCAAGAACCAATAGGTTATAACCCTTTAGGACCTGAAGACCATTTCTCCGAAGATAATGCGGTAGATATGGATGAAGACACGGATCCCATAGAACCTGCAAGGGGTACTCCCAACCACCCTATCGAGATCTCTGATGGATCATCCTTTCATGGAACACCCTATCAAGGTCCCGACAGTTTCCAGGCGAGGTTTAACCAGTGTGATTGGTACTTCACACATTCTCACCACTTCTTGCCTCATGAGCAGCAACAGCAACAAGATCCTTCCGAGGATTCGCGTTTCGTGGCAGTTACGTCACCGCCTCCTCCGCCACCAGTTCAGCAAGCACCTCCTGATCCGCCAAGGAGTAGGAGATCAGGCGCGCTGATGTCTACCCGAGGAGGGGAATTCCACTTTAGCACCCCTCGCCACTCGAGTGCAAGTCACTTTCCGCCATTGCCTGAAGAACCACAGTTAGGGGAACCTTCTGGTCACCCTGCAGAGGTGAATTCTGCACCAGTTGCACCACCTCCGCCACCATTTGGATACGATAACCCTATACCAGCGTACGTCGGTTCCACCGCGTACAACCCGTTTGAGCAGCCAACTCACACGCACTACAACTATAATTATGATGCCGACCCATACGTGGTAGCGGCTAATTACAATGCCCTCCATCCCGACAGACCTTATGGAAACCTTTGGGGACCAGATTACTCAGCTCATGGGTATCCAGTACCTCCTAGACCTCCGGTTCAGCAACCGTCGCAGCAGCCACGTTTTTCTCCACCGGAGCAAGAAGAAATCCTCCACCGTCTAACTCGAGTGGAACGAGACTTTGAGCAAGAACGTAAAAGTAATCGTGGATTCTTTAAAGGCCTAGCAAACCTACTAAAAGGGAGGAAGAAACGAGATCATTAGTCTCTTTATATACTATAGTATTTACTATTACAATCAAGTCCCTGCGTGGACATCTACCGTATTTAGTCCCTGCGTGGACTTATATTTTAGTCCCTGTGTGGACATCTATCTATGTATTTGGTCCTTGCGTGGACTTGTTTTCTGTAAACCTCTGCGTAGGTATTTATTTATTTAAAAGTCCCGTTTAGGGCAGTACGTAATCATTATTATGATTAATGGAATGTTATGTTATAAAAATTTCATTCTTGTTATTATATACATTGTTATATGAAATGAATCAAAAATCATTCCTTTTCAAATTAATCTGCCTAAATAAAGAATCTTAATAGTGAAACCTAGCCTGGTGTCATTATAAGACCCGGCCAAGATGGTAAGACTTAATTAAAAGATTCAGATTCCAGTTAACCTCTGTAAACATGTTAACGTTCTTAACAGATGTGATTCGTTAAAATCGCACGCGTCATTCTTATATATGAATCCTCCTAAGGATTTCAAAGCCCAAATTAATGATTTATAAATCATGGGCTAAATCGTCAATAAAGATGATCATTTATCAAACATCCATTAGTGATGAAGTGCCTACGGGCCATACTTATTGTCAAATAAGACAAAAGACAGTTGTAGTCTATGACTCCCTGTCAGAAAGGGTAAAAGAACTATGGTTCAAACCTTCATGCCTTGATTCTCTGTAATCCCGGCTTATATTATAAAACGTCCTTGTGACTAGGCTTTGTGCCACTAACTATATTGTTTGTAAATAGGATAAGTTATATTCAAATCCTAAATAAAAGTGAGTAACAAATTAACCAAATATGGTCTATGTTTACAATGGTTAATGAATTGCCATAAAAGACAATTCCATAATAAACTCCTAAATAAAACTTTGTCATTATCTTCTGTAGCAGATTCGAGTTACAATGGTTGAACCAAGTAGAGTTAATAGTCAATCCAAGGAAGATGAAAATGACAACGCCCAAATTCATTTAACGGGCGTTGAATTGAAAACTTTAGTAGACAACGCTGTTAAGGCAGCCTTGGATCGACAGTACGAAGAATACACCAAGTCCCGAAGCAGAACCCTATCTACACCACACTCAAAGCCAAAAACCCACTCTAAATCTCACAGCAAACCATCCTCGACTCCGTCTAAACCTAAAAAGGACGACGATAGACACTCATCCAATGAGAATAGCGTCCACCCTAAGAAGAAAGTTGTCGAAGATGCGCCTCGCGCCAGGGGTTGCACGTATAAGTATTTCGTATCTTGCAAACCCCGAGATTTCACTGGGCAAAAGGGCGCTGTAGATTGCATGACCTGGTTAGACGAAATGGACACTGTTGTGGACATCAGTGGTTGTGCTGAGAGAGACGTGGTGAAGTTTGTTTCCCAGTCGTTCAAGGGTGAAGCCTTAGCGTGGTGGAGATCTCTGGTTCAAGCCTCTGGGAAGACTGTTCTGTATAGCATGACGTGGGTGGAATTTATTGCTCTCATCAAGGAAAATTACTGCCCTCAGCACGAGGTTGAAAAGATCGAGTCTGATTTCTTATCGTTGGTCATGAAGAACCTGGGTTGCCAGGCATATCTCACGACTTTCAACACTCTGTCGAGATTGGTTCCGTATCTTGTAACACCGGAACCCAAACGGATTGCGCGCTTCATTGGGGGTTTGGCCCCAGAAATAAAAGCTAGCATGAAGGCCTCTAGGCCTGCTACCTTCAGATCCGTGGCAGATATATCTCTGTCTCTCACGCTTGATGCAGTGAGGCAGAGATCGTTAAGAAATGCCGATAGCGAAAAGAGGAAACGTGAGGATGATGATTCACATAGATCCAGCAAGAAGCATCGGGGCAATCGTGACCACAAGAGGGGGTCAGAGAGCAAGTAGAATGATCGACAGTCGGGCGATAAGCCCTTGTGCAAGGTTTTTCAGAAGCACCACTTCAAAAGGTGCAGATTTGAAAAGAAATCCCAGCCAAAGGCTTGTGGGATATGCAAGTCCTCGGAGCATAGGACTCTTGAGTGCAAGAAACTCAAGGATGCAACTTGCTATAGTTGCAACGAGAAAGGGCACATCAAGACTAACTGCCTGAAGATAGTGAAGAAGGCTGTAGAAGGGAAAAAGACCAATGCGAGGGTCTTTCAGATGGATGTTAAAGAGGCTATCCAGAACGACAACGTCATAACCGGTACGTTCCTTATCAATGATGTTTTCGTAAGAGTCTTATTTGATTCTGGAGCAGATAAATCCTTTGTGGATGATAAGTTCTGCGAGTTATTAAAATTGCATGTTAAAACCTTGAATGTAAAATACGAAGTAGAACTAGCTGATGGGACTATGGGGACAATTTCAATTGTTTTAGATGGATGTGTTATATCCATTAGGAATCACTCATTTCCTTTATCCCTATTACCCTTTAAACAAGCTGGTTTCGACGTCGTATTGGGTATGGATTGGTTATCACATAACCAAGCCCAAATCGTGTGCAACCAGAAACAAGTGGTAATCAAGACTCCGTCTGGAGAACCACTTACCATCCAAGGAGATACTCGACATGGATTGCCTGCACATGTATCTATGCTAAAGGCATCCAGATGATTGAAGAAAGGATGTGTCATTTATATGGCACAGGTGACTATCGGTGAGGAGAAACCCAGAGTTGAAGACATTCCAGTCATCTCTGACTATCCTGAAGTTTTTCCAGAAGAACTGCCTGGTCTGCCGCTAGACAGGCAAGTGGAATTCAGTATCGACATCATTCCAGGAGCCGCACCTATTGCAAGAGCACCTTATAGATTGGCACCCACGAAAATGAAAGAATTGAGGACGCAGCTAGATGATCTGCTAGCCAAAGGTTTTGTTAGACCAAGTTCATCTCCTTGGGGAGCACCAATCCTGTTCGTCAAGAAGAAAGATGGTTCGATGCGTCTATGCATCGACTACCGTGAGCTGAATAAAGTTACAATCAGGAATAGGTATCCTTTGCCCAAGATCGACGATTTGTTCGATCAGTTGCAAGGAGCAAGCTATTTCTCCAAGATTGACCTGCGGTCAGGCTACCATCAATTGAAGGTCAAGGACGAAGATGTGCACAAAACTGCGTTTAGGACTCGATATGGTCATTTCGAGTTCCTAGTGATGCCTTTTGGGCTCACAAATGCACCTGCCGCATTCATGGATCTCATGAATCGCGTTTGCAAGCCTTATTTGGATAAATTTATCATTGTCTTCATCAATGACATCCTTATCTACTCGAAGAGTCAAGCTGACCACGAAAAGCATCTTCGATGTATTCTCAAACTGCTTCATCAAGAGAAGCTTTATGCCAAGTTCTCTAAATGTGACTTTTGGCTACGAGAAGTCCAGTTCCTTGGACATGTAGTCAGCGAGCGTGGTATCCAGGTGGATCCCGCTAAAGTTGAAGCCGTCGTGAACTGGCAGGAGCCGAAGACACCTACGGAAATTCGCAGTTTCCTAGGTCTAGCAGGATACTACAGACGCTTCATCGAAAACTTCTCAAGAATTGCTACACCCCTAACTTCTTTAACTAGAAAGAAAATAAAGTTCAATTGGGGCCCTAAGCAGCAAGAAGCTTTTGATATCCTCAAACAAAAGCTAAGCAATGCTCCAGTGTTGACATTGCCAGACGGAATGGAAGAATTTGTCGTATATTGTGATGCATCGCACACCGGTATGGGTTGTGTGCTTATACAGAGGGGCAAGGTGATTGCCTATGCTTCGTGACAATTGAAAGTGCATGAAAAGAACTACACCACCCATGACTTGGAGTTGGGTGCCGTTGTATTTGCACTAAAGCTTTGGAGGCATTACCTTTATGGCATTAAATTTGTGATCTATTCTGATGACAAAAGCCTTCAGCATCTGTTCAATCAGAAAGATCTGAATATGAGGCAGCGACGTTGGATGGAAACTCTGAACGACTATGACTGCGAAATAAGATACCATCCAGGCAAGGCCAATGTAGTCGCAGATGCCTTGAGCAGGAAAGAAAGAGTGAAGCCAATTAGGATCAATGCCAAGAGCATTGAAATAAAGAACAGTCTGAATGAGAGATTGTTAGCTGCACAGAAGGAGGCTGTGTTAGAAGCTAACTATCCAAACGAGAAGCTAGGAGTAACTGAAGAGCAGTTATCCTATGGCAAAGACGGAATTCTGAGATTGAATGGGAGGACATGGGTTCCTGTTTATGGAGGTCTTCGTGACGTTATTCTTCAGGAAGCCCACAGTTCCCGATATTCCGTCTATCCTGGTGCTGATAAGATGTACCAGGACTTGAAGGCAAACTTTTGGTGGATAGGCTTGAAAAATTCTATAGCCACCTATGTAGCAAAGTGTTTGACTTGTGCGCAAGTAAAAGCTGAACATCAAAAGCCGTCAGGCTTGCTACAACAGCCCAAACTTCCCGAGTGGAAATGGGAAATGGTGACGATGGATTTCATCACCAAGTTACCAAAGACAAAGAAGGGAAACGATACAATATGGGTGATAGTTGATAGACTGACTAAGTCAGCACATTTCCTACCCATAAAGGAGACTCATAGCTCTGATATATTAGCCCAGTTGTTTGTAGACAAGATTGTAGCCCTTCATGGCGTGCCTGTGTCTATCATCTCTGATAGAGATACCAGATACACGTCACACTTTTGGAGAAGCTTCCAACAATCTTTGGGTTCACGTTTGAATTTCAGTACGACTTACCACCCTCAGACAGATGGTCAGAGTGAGCGTACAATCCAAACGTTAGAAGACATGCTTCGTGCATGTGTGATCGACTTAGGTGGTAGTTGGGATAACCACCTACCATTGGTCGAATTCTCCTATAACAACAGCTACCATACCAGTATTAAGGCTGCACCTTTTGAAGCCCTATATGGTAGAAAGTGTAGAACGCCCGTTTGTTGGGCAGAATTTGGAGATGTCCAGATGACAAGACCTGATATAATATTTTAAACAACGGACAAGATTGTCCAAATTCGCGACCGATTGAAAGCTGCCCGAGATAGGCAGAAGAGCTACACAGATTTGAAGCGTAAGCCTTTCAATTTCGAAGTAGGCGATAAGGTATTACTTAAGGTATCACCCTGGTAGGGGGTGATGCGATTCGGTAAGAAAGGCAAGTTAAGCCCGAGATATATTGGACCTTTCGAGGTAATCGAACGTGTCGGATCGGTTGCCTACAAATTAAACTTACCAGAAGAGCTCAGTGGTATCCACAATGTGTTCCACATCTGTAACCTGAAGAAGTGTTTCGCTGACGAATCACTGGTTATACCGCATACAGATGTACACATCGATGAGAGCTTAAAATTCGTTGAGAAACCTGTGTCGATCGAGGATCGACAGGTTAAGAAACTTCGCAGGAAGTATATACCGATTGTGAAGGTGAAATGGGATGCCCGTAGAGGTCCCGAGTACACGTGGGAGGTAGAGTCCACGATGAAGGAGAAGTACCCTCATCTATTCCAATAATCTCGAGGTCGAGATTTCTTTTAAGGGGGTGAGGATGTAACACCTCGAAATTTTTGCGTCCAATAATGTATTGACACGTGTCTTAGGTTTACACATGGCGTTAAATACTAAATAAAGGACTAAAGTTGACAAACATTGAAAGTATGCAAATTCGAGGGTTAAAAATGTCAACAAGGGATAATTATATCGTACATTAACCCTAAATGATTCTCGTACCTTCAAACGAATGAATCATGGATCATACGGAACGAAATGTGGAAGAAAGTGAGGGATTACAAACTACAGGGGTCAAATGTGTCAACATGTTTAAGTTATACCTCTGAGTGACTTTTTGACAAACCCGAAGCTTTGTAACAATTAATTATGCTCGCTAGAATACTCGACAAAAATTTCATAAAGTTTCGTTATCGTACGAGCAAGTTGTGATCAAATTCGTATGCGAGGGATTAAAACGTCAACGTTGAAAGTTAGGACTTTTCGGGTAACAATAAAGTTAACCGGGGACTTAACGAAATGGGTATAAGTCTTGAAGCCCCTAAACGTCAATTTTTAAGGCTCAATATGCAAGAAACTGATGGCCAATCAGTGTTTGAAGAGCCAAGGATCAAATCGCAAAAATCAGAAATTATAGATCTTGTGCAGAAGGGGGTCGCGCGACGCGAAGCCCAAGGGGGGGTCCTTCGCGTCACGCGAGGGCCTCTCTGGTCGTTTCTTTTTGATCCATGCTTGCCTTTCCACTCCAAACCGACGTAGTTCCATTAATGTAGCAGCATGGGCGCCCCCTACATGCTTTAGGGCCCTTAGAGACACTTGTTGATGATCAATGAGCATGGGTAGACTTGGTTGTCAACAATCTAGAGCCTTATGAACACTATATAAAGGCCTTCATGTGCAACAAGTTCTTCACACCTTTCTCTTGCACTTCTGATCATTTCTGGAGCTCCAAAGCAGAACCAAGCCATCCCTAGTCGTGCATAGGACTTTGGTAAACTTCCTTAACCTTTCTTAGTTGAGTTTTTGGTTAGTTATAGCTTAAAAGTCAAACCGTCGTAATTAACGGTTGACTTAACGGTTAATCACAAATGGTCCAGTGATTAGCCAAATCAAAGGTAGTTATTTGTTGGTAATTATATGGGCTTTAAACCCCTAAAAGGGCACCCCCTGATTCCCACTCTAACTAGTCCTAATATCGAGTCAAACTTGCTTAGAAAAAGTCAACAGAATGCTATTTTGCGATTTTACGCATAATCAGTAATGTAAATAGCGTGTAACCTATTTTAACACTCATATAACATGATAATAAGTATATTAACTGGTCTAAGCTTGTTTGATCCGACCATTTACTGTTTAGACCCGGTTCGGAACCGAAAGTCGCAAAACTTTGACTTTTGCTTTGACTTCAGTTCTGACCCGTTTTGGTATGAGTTAGATATGCCTTAGGACTCTCTTAGGACCAGGTTACATGATGGTATAACCCTCTGTGACCGGTTCGTTGTTTGTCCGAGTCTTTAGCACATTTCCGCTAAATGCTTAAAAGTTGACCGTAACGCCCTTTTCACTTTAAAACGAGAATTTTGGACACGTGAAAGGACAATAACCTTAGTTACTGATTTCTAAGAATGTCCCTAAAATTTCACGTCAATCCGAGGTCCAGAATAGGATTTATGTTAAATAGTGCAATTATGGAAACTTTAGTAATTAAATGGCGCAATTAGCATAACGCCTATCTAAACCCAGATTTCAACACCAAACCTTTTACACACTGATGTAAAATAATATTTTGAGATTTTTAAAGATTTTTAATTATTTTTAACCTGCTCATAACCTGCGGTTATGGCATCGGTTCGGTAATTACCAAATATACCCTTTTTAGACATAACTTGAGTTCTACAAGGTATTTTGACCCGATTACAGTTGCTACTGATTTTAAATAATAAATAGAGTATTTTGGACTTTATAAACTGTTCGGAAAACTCAGATTTCCTGTAGAACTCAGAAACCTCTTTGATAATCTTTAAAATGACCAAAATACCCCTACGGGGCATATAATGGGTTTAAACTCGTTATGGGCATTATGGAAGGTATTTTACTGATACCACAACCTCTTTAAAGCATATTGACTTAGGAAACTTGTGTAGGACTCTCACGGTTACCCGTTACGCCTTTTGCGCGCACGGTTCGGTTTATGTAACTAGTTTACATAAATTAACCTAAACGGGTCCAACCTTATTGTTTTGACCTCAAAATCTAGGGTCCAACCTTATTGTTTTGACCTCAAAATCCAGAGTGCGGTTATATTACCCATATAAAACAAGTCTTCAAACTTGTTGGGTCCAAACCACATTCCATTTCCGGTTTTCGCCTTTCACGTGATTAAACCGTAATTCTCCTTTGAAACTGACCGGTCTAAGCTAAGGCTAAATTAAAGACCCGTTAGGATTCTAATAGGTTATTTTAAACCTTCGTTCCAGAATAGGAGACCAGTAAAAGAAACTTGCATTTGTTTATTAAGGATATTACTTGCTCAGGTAAATACTTTTAACTTATTTTCCGTTATACGGGCTTGGGTTACGGTATTTAAAATACCGCTTGGTCGGGCAATTGACCCCAACTCATTAGTAGTCGGGTGATTTCAATGTGACCCGTTTAAAAATTGGTTTTGTTGTCTTTACGCCTTTGGGAGCTTAATGACCATGTCCTAGATATCCTTGGCATCATTTTACGAAATGGCCACGACCTCGACACGCGGGTGTAGGCGTACACCCGACAATGTGTCTATATTATTAAAGGTATAACCGTTGGTTTTCCCGCCACGGCTTTATGCTTTGTGGCGTGTCTATTAACCTTTAACCCGGCACGACCCGGGCAACCGAACGCATAGTAAACATGTAATTCTTTTACAAGATTTAGTTATAAATTATCCCAAGTTATAAAGAGTTTGTGCCATGTGCATTCATATCAATTTTATTAAACATTTTACAAAAAGTGTCGGTTGAATGTATTTACCAGTGTAAACTGACGTATTTTCCCCAAAAAGATTAATGCAGGTTCTACACGTAATAGGCTGGCCACTCCTTAGCATCGTTAGAGTCTCGCAAGCTTTGGATGTCAATATCTGTTGAACAATTATTTCTATCTTATTTTGATCCCCTGTGGATTATATTTCGACGATTGTGATACTTGGATATTACATTCAATAGTTGAATATATTTATCTTTATGCTTCCGCTGTGCATTTAAATATTGTGGTTTGACTATATTGTTGCCAACTACGTCACGGTAATCCCCCACCGGGCCCACCGGTGAAACACGTGGAAATCGGGGTGTGACATAATGTAAACTATGGTTTCGAATCAAATGTAAGGATGAACATCTTTTATGTTTCAAATATGTTTTTTACTCGATTGATTGTAACGATTGCCGCTCTCGTCACACCTCGCCATACGCTTCCGCATAAACCGAAAATCGGGGTGTGACAGACCTGGTATCAGAGCATCAATTGTAGTGAACTAAGATTCTTTTTGAGTCTAGTCTACAATTTCAAAACGAAGTTCTTTACAACAAGCGTTCTACATTATATTTTTACAAAGCGTCCACTAATACAAAACGATGAATTCGAAACGATAATGCAAGGATACTATGTGATAGTATTAAACGACAGTTCGAAACGATGATACCAAAGACTAGTTTATTTGGTACAAGTCTATGGGGTTTAGTCACGATAACAATAAGTCGAACTGGAAACGATATACGATATAAACAACGATGAAAAGAAAAGTACAATTGCCCAAATATCAATTATTTATAAGTTGTTTACATGTATACGTTGTACGGATTCTTTTGCCACGACCATGATATCTTAGTATTCAAATTTGATTATTCTGGATTCTCATAACAAGCGTATTGACCTCGCATCTGTTGATGAGCTTATGGTTGGGCGTAGTCCCTAAGTGAAACCCTGAGCTCGATATTCCATAAAAGATGGTTGTTTTCCCTCGAATACGGAAAATGCCTGACCTCGATGTTGACAATGAGGCGGAGGTGGTAGCCTTGGACGAACACTCTATTAGTAGGAATGAGGTTCTTATGGTTCATATTAATCATGATTGGTGACATTCTTGTCAAGATAAGGAAGATGAAACACTCATCTTGAAGGTTCCCATTAAACCATTATTGTCAAGAATCCTCTTTACTTATATTTCTTAACGCCGTGCCATTCCGCGAGCGATGGCTACAAGTATTAACGTGTGGACCATCATGCGGGTCTATTCTATGTTAAAGGTAAATAGACAGTTATGTCCCCCTCTCCGATTGATCGTCTGTTTTGAACGAGGGAACGTAGGGTGACCATACAAGGCAATTTATTATTACGGGGGCCCACGTAATAATAACTTGCAGTGGATGGGAATCCTGATGGGCCCTGCGGGTCAGAGTAATGATCACTACCTGTTCAAAATCCTTGAGTTGTTACTTGAGAGTTCAATTTTTCCATTTCTTAGAACGCTAACTAAGGTGATTACTATGAATCACCACAATACATTAAAAACAACACGTATTGATTTCATGCCTAGCATCCGATCTATATCACAAGTCAGTTGAGAATAGTCATCTAAGCAAACAAATTAGGATAACCATCTAGGAAGGATTTTCCTCTAACATTCTAAAACTACAACATTTGAGTTAATCTCATGGTGCCTATAACACCTTATCTTATTTATTGGAGTTATTACGATAAAATCCGTCATTTAACATTCATTTTGTCTCAAAGGATAGTATGGCATGAGACATGGCGCAACTCTTTTTCCACATTCTATTCGACATCTATGGAAATCATAACAACTTTGTTGGAACTCGTTGAGCTCAAACAATACCAATGTATTCGTCACATAAGTTAATGCGACGTTTTCCCTACTTTGGACGACCAAGGTTCATGGGGTATGAAATGCATACTGTAAGGATAGAAGTGACCGTTTGATTTTCCCCTCCTCAACAGATGGTTGTTCTGCTAAGGCATATGGACAACACATACACCCACGACTCTCCATCTTACTATTCCGATACATATTCTCAACCTCCAACATCAGACATGAGCCCATCAAATCCATATCGTCCATGCCATTTTTTTCTCGCTTATTACTATAAACTACAAGTTTTATCTTCTGAGATTCATCTTAGTATTCCCTTCCGCCGAATCCATGATCTTGAGACTCAGATTTCTAATACTCGACCTCCCCCGGAATGCCTCATTACTATCGTTTTACCCCGATCAGTACCTCTACACTCTCTATTCAATAAGCGCCTCTATCATTTGAGGAACGCATTCGTACCCTTGAGAACCAGTCGACTGTGTGACAACTGCCACTTTTCGGTAACTTTCTTACACTTAAAGTACTCATTTTAGCTACATTTTTATGCATTTTGAACACTCGAACTGCGTATTTTGTGACATACACTTAGAATACTCATGGAATACTACTTAGGATGCATATGATCCATTTTTATTAAGTACATTTGAAACAGTTTAAACAATGCATCGAAACTACTATAAAAGCACCTAATGAACTAGTATCCTGACGAAAACGCAGAATCCGCAGAAATCATCTAAACGACATCTTTAGGACTTAGACGAAAGTCCAACATCTTATATATATTAAACCCTAACTAGGAATACAAGGGTTTGATTTAAAACCTTTCCGAAGTCCGATAACACTAAAAATTGCCCGAAAAGCACTAAAAGCGACGATTTCAACACTTTTCCGCAGAAATCATCTTTCTAGTATTTTTACGACACGTAAAAATATTATTTAACATAGAATTCATGTGAGGATACATACGGGTATCATCCAAGCCAATAACTACATCAATTCACACAAGTTTCGCAACTTAGCGTTCAAATAACATCTAACCGAAACAATTCGAAACCAATGTCCGAACAAAATCAAATCTTTTTTTAATAGTCATCTAGTGTTAATTGGATCATTATGGTCTAGTAATGATCATTTAACACCCTTTAAACACCTAAACACTCGTATTTATAGCTTCCTAAAACAACTATCTAAGAATTCTAACACTTTTACTAAGTAAAACAAGAATCAAAAACAAAGGAACCCCCCCCCCCCATTCATGGTTACAACCTCACATGTGGGGCCCACTTTTCTTTCAACTTGTTACCACAAATATCTAGATATTTACTAAGGCATTACAAGTTGGCAAGTAGTAACTTCAAGTGGTGAAAAGTGATGATTGATAAAACTTTGTGAAACCTTTCATTACTAGCACATTTCTCACACTTTACACCATAACCTTCACTCACAAACTCTCTCAAACATGCCCCCATTATCGGCCCATATACACCTTCACAACATCTTCATTTTCAAGCTATTTCAAGATGATCAAGAAGCATTCTTATGGAACTTAGGAGGATCTAAGGCAACCACAAGTTGAAGCAAGCATTTCCATCCATCTAAGAGCTTTCAACCATCAAATCTTCATCTTCTTTGCTTTTCATTTTCACCTAGATCATCCCTAGCCAAGAGCTAGAAGTGAGCCTTCTAAATCCTTTATTTTCATACTTGTTTATGTATTAATTGTTTAAAGAACAACTTATAACTAAAACAACAATACAAAATAAGATGAAAATATAAAGAAGCAAAATAATAATCATGATATAAAAGGGTGTTTATGTTGTGATTTATTGATGATTACTTGCATATTTGATCTAGTTTTGATGATTAGCATACAAATAACTTGTTAGATCATGTTTAAAAACAAGTGTACATGAAGATGTTTAAGGGTTTTGTTAAACATAAATGTTTAGATGGATGATCATAATCTTTGATGTTGTTAAAGTATGTAAGGTTTTTAACTAAAAATAATACTTTTACAAAGTTATAAAAAGAAACATATAAGATGGGTTTTTATAAAAAGCTTGTTAAAACTAGAAGTAAAGTATGATTTTTGAACTAGTAAACATATGTAAAGATCATACCAAAATCCTACATGATTATGAGTTCATCTTGATAAGTTATGTTATAAATCTCATATGTTTTTATTAAGAAAAATATAAGAAGATTAGTGGTGATTTTATAAGAAAAAGATATGTTTTTATTAAACATGGCAAAGTCCATATTTCTAATAAAATGTGGCCAAGTTTTCTTAAAAATCATAAGTTATAAAAACTATTATTTTTGACAAAATCTTTATTAGATTAAAAGATTTTAAAGAATAGTTTTTATAAAAGCAAAGTTTGATATAAATATATATTTTTGAGAAAATATATATTTAGTTAACTTAACGACTTATGTGCTATGTGTTATTTGTTTGTATTAGTTATATTTATGATAACTAGGAACTTGAATACAATGGTACAAATGAATACAATGTACATTTAGACTAAAGTCTTACAAGACTACACTTAAATACGCCTTAAAACACACTTACGGACATTCCGAGCTTTCGAACACAACTTATGGTCAAAACAAACGACGGGCGAATCTATGAACATATCGCCATTCCGAGGAGTTATTACGACGTTTAGGCGATCTTTCGACGCGAATACATAAAAATCACCGACAACAATATCTGGATGTTTTGAAACTTATAAAAACTATTATGTATTCTTTTAACTAAAAAGTCTATACTTAGTAACTTTTATAAAAATGAAAGAATATATTTTTAACACATGGTCTTATTTTATAACAAATGGGCATATTTTACATATGGGCCTATTTTATATAAATGGGCTTATTTATGATACAAATGGGCTATTTTACAAATGGGCTTATCATCCTAATTGGGCTAAACATAAATACATGGGCTAAGCCCAATATCAAGACTCATGGGCTAAGCCCAAAACCCAACATATGGGCCAAGGCCCAATAACATCAAGCCCAATAACATTGAGGCCCAGCACTATTGAGGCCCAACACTATTTAGGCCCAACACTATTGAGGCTCAACACTATTTAGGCCCAACACTATTGAAGCACAACACTATTTAGGCCCAATAACATGAATTCTTGGGCTAAGCCCAATGACATATAAATTGGTAAAAAAAAACAATTATACAATTTATTCATACAAGACATGAAATCAAGAGGACAAGACCCGATGATACAACTCACGAGATACAAGAATATATATTTGGCGAAATATACACTCTAAACAGTTATCAATTAATACATCTAAGACACAGTTCAATGAATAACAAAGACATACAAGTCTTAACACATATTCAAGATAAAGGACTTGTACTCAAGTCATTACAAGACCGAAGTGTCTAACAAATATAGAACATTTTTAGGTCGTGACACTATTCAGGACGACCGTACGTCAGATAACAGTTACTTACCATTCACGGAGGCAATTCTGTGAGTTCATGTCCCCTATTCATTTTAAATGCTTTACAACTTTACAACTATCGGGGAAAATACATGTTCAAATTGTATGTTAAGTCATGGAATGAAACACCTTAGATCATGTGCAATTAGGGTCATACATCTAAGCACCATTAATCCAGTTTGGACCTAGGTACAAGGGGTTAGATCTAATGGGTATTGGCGAGCCCCACTCTTGGTCGTGGACCCATACAGAAGAGTGCGTTTGTGTCCCAGTCGATAGTAGTCGACACGAAAATCGTCTAGGTTTGGATTGCTTCCTAATTCGTCACACATATTAATGTCCTCGCGAAACATTAATGATCAACGATTTCATTGACGCTTTACATACTACATCATTACATACAGATACATTTTATACCACTCACATTTTATGGATACATTTTATACAAATCACATCTTATGGATACATTTTATACAACTCACATTTTACAGATACATTTTATACAACTCACATTTTATAGATACATCTCATACAACTAAAATGCATGAACTCGCCAACTTTTGTTGATGTTTTCAAACTTAACATGTATTTCAGGAAATTAGTGGACCATGCAGACATTTCAGTCAAGGAAAGCAAGTATCAAGACTCCATGCCACCATTTGAAGGGCTTGCCCGTTATATACCGCCTCTTTGCGGAGATATAGTGGTCAAAGCCTTGACATTTTATTACTTACATTTTGATGTATAAAACAATGACAACTTATTTTCATTTGATGGTTTGTAACCATTACATTTAACTTATGTTGCGTTCTTTTGAAACGATTATGACAATGGCATTGGAGCTTGTTTTTATTCATTTAGTATGTTCACTTATATTGTAATGCAATGAGAACCGATCAGATCACACCTCGCGCTTCCGCTATGAGCGGGTGTGACAGGTTGGTATCAGAGCATCGATTGTAGTGAACCAGGATTCTTTCTCGAGTCTAAGTCTACAATCACTAGGGATCTCTCACGAAAACCTCTTGTTCATGTTGAACAGATTATAAATAAAATTGGACTGGTCAAAAAGGTTTTCATTGCATAAACATTTTTTTAAGGTCCACTACAACAAAAATTCACTTCACATAAATCAAGCGAGGACATTTCCATGGGTGAATTCTATGAGAAATAGACACATTACATTAACAGACTATGTGCGTACAACACATTACAATATCAGTTTACGCATTATAAACAGTTTACAAGTTCAGATTATACAAGATAGAAATCCTTGTTTGATAGGATTTTACATGATTATATATATATAGGTTATTCATATATGTGTTGTACGAAATATTTGGCAAGAACGAAATGCCTTCGACTTCGAATTTCATTGTCATCCTTGACATACATAACATAGTTTAGACACGACATCTTTTACACAAGACATAATACTCTATTTCAAAACATAACATACTTTATACAATACATCTTCTGTGAGAATATCGACCACACGTCTATTGTGGAGCTTATGGCGAACGTGGTTCCTAAGTGAGACCATAAAGCATTGATCCCGAGGAAGATGGTTGCTTTCTTGCGAATACTGAGATGCCTGACTTTAGTAGTGATGATGAGGTGGAGGTGGTAGCCTTGGACAACAACTTCATTAGTGGGACGAGGTCCCTGTGGCTCATACAAATCATGACTAACGACACACTTGTCCAGACAAGGAAGATGAAGTACTCTTCTTAAAGGTGTCCCTCCAATTGTTATTTTTACAAATTTTCTCTATTTTTATTTCATCTAACGCGGTGCCATTCCGCGAGTAATGACAACGGACGTTGCCACATGAACTATCATGAAGTTCCCTCCTGTGTTAAACATAGACAGTAGTGCCCCCTCATTGACATATCGTATGTCTTGAACGAGAGAATGCTAGGGTAACCATGCAAGGCAATTTATTATTACGGGGGCCCACGTAATAACAACTTGTAGTGCATGGAAATCCTAGTGGACTCTGCGGGTCAAGCTAATGATCACTTTCCATTCAAAATTCTTAAGTGTTCAAGTTTCTATCCAGTAGAACACTAACCGAGATGGTTACTATAACACCCTACAATACAATACAAGAAGACGATACGTATTCATTCGCATCTAAACATTTGGTCTATAACACGAGTTGTTCGAGACTAGTCATCTAAACAAACAAAACTTGTTAACCACTCATGGAGGATCTTTCCTCAACATTCTAGAATTCTTGTACATGAGTTGGTACTTTGGTGTCTATGACAGCTTATCTTACTTTTTGGAAATGAATACAATAAATTCCGTCATTTGACATTTGTCCTATCCAAAGGGATAGTATGGCATGAGCCATGCTACAACTCCCTCATTACATTCTATTCGACATCTATGGAGATTTTAATGATCTCGTTGGTGCTCGTGAAGCTCAAGCACTATTACAATATTCGTTACATGGATAACTAATATAGGGACGGAGGCCACTGTTTCGTTTCCCCTCCTCAACAGATTATTTCGTTTTCCACTTAGACATATGACGAATACACGCAAGAGGCACTACGCATTTAGTTGCGGTTATCCACATTATCATCTATTCAAACATGTATGAACAATACGATCTTGAGGATTCTACGACCGATTTCCTTCTTCATTCTTGGGCACATGATAGACTGTATTTATCCAAAATATATGTCTAGATTCTTTTAGTGTTGTATATTAAAAAGATCATGGCGCCAGGAGGAAGGTCTACACCCAAAAAGGGGTTAACTAATCAACATCTCACAGTCAAACTAAAGTTCTTATGGAACAACACGAGGGTGCAGAAATTGCACAACATGACGTTAATCGGGACGACACTAGTGACGGTACTGGTGGTACTGGTAGTTCAAGTGATTCAAATCCCGATGGATCGGGAATGAGTAGCAATGCCACACCAGAAGATGCGACCACACAAGGCCTTAAATTTTAAGACTTTTCGGACTGTAAGCGGCAAGACCTCGTTAATACGAGAGGTGCGCTAGGTTCTGTCTACCACGTAAAGACAATGAAGTCGGTTAGTCATACTAGGAAACGCATTCCTAAGTAGACAATTAGATACACAGAGAGTCTCCTGCTAAACGCAACCTTAACTTGGTGGAATCTCCAGGTACAAACGCTAGGAAGGGATACAGTGAAGAGGTTGTCGGGGGAAGAACTCAAGGATCTTATGCGAGAAGAGTATTGCTCGTTGATTTAAATTCGAATATTGGAAACAAATTCTAGAACTCAATCATGACTAGAGCGAATGTTGTTGGTTACACTCGAGGCTTTCATGATATCTCAAGGGTTGTTTCCATACTACGTAACACCCGAATTCAAACGCATTGAGCGTTACATTTGGGATTTAGCCTCTGAGATCCTAGACATGACCGCATCATCCCACCCTACCTCGATCACTCAAACAGTAGTTACTTGACACGTTTCCAATCAACCAACATTTCACATCCATGTTATTTGATACTGGTGCCAATTTTAGCTTCATCTCAACATTTCACATACATGAGTTTCATGGCTAGGGACGGGATTGTCCTAGCTACAATTACGGATTAGGTTATCCTACATCTAAACATATGGTTGGGTTATCCAGCATCTAAACATATGGATTGGGTTATCCTACATTTAAAGATAGGGTTCTTAAAACTATACAGTGAAGTCCTCGCCACACAGAATTTAAAATGTACTTGGCCTAGAGCCAAGTAAGCTAGACGTCCCCTCATTCTATAGAATCGACATACGGTAAACTAGTCGAGTCAGGGAAAGTTGTTAGAGGATGTTCCTTGGAACTTGGCGAGCGAAGATTCAGTATCGATCTCCTACCCATTGAGTTGGGTAGTTTCAACGTAGTGGTTGGCATGGATTGGTTATCCGATAACCAAGCCAAAGTCTTTTGTCATGAGAAGGTCATTCACCTACCACCACTGAATAAAGAGACACTTGTTATTCACGGAGAGAAGCACGACACACCATTGCGGATCATCAATTGCATGAAGGCACAGAAGTGCTTACAGAAAGGTTGGGTTGCCTTTCTTGTGACAACTCGATTTTCCAAGATTTCTATTTCGCAATTATTGCACGTTCATTGTTTGTTTAGTGGTTTATTTGCACATTTAATTCGTTGGGGAACTGTAACGTTTTGATACAAAGAAGTGTATTGTGTGAATGTGCTTGGTTATGTGTTAATTGTGAAAGACTTGTCTAATGCATAAACTTGGTGGTGAAACTGTGTGAGATGGTGTGCTTGTGTAAGATATAATAATTCAGGGTGTGTAGAGTAATTAGTGAAAATTAAACTATACTTAACCCTAATCCCTTGTTCACTAATCATTTTCACAAAACCAAAGCACGTACTTCACATTCTCTGGCAATCATCACCAAATCATTGGCAAGACATTCATCACTTTTGTTTCCGCATTCTCTCTAGAATCATTCAAGGTAATTGGTTATTGATTATTGTGATACTTGTAACCCTAATTGATTGGTTGATTGTATCAATTCTTGATTCTTGTAATACTTGAAAAACCCTAGCTTTCATATGATGGTTCTATGCTTTGGTTGATTCTTGGTTATTGTGTTATGATGATAATTAGTCGTGAAATCAGTTGCTTGTATGATGATGATATTTGTTGAATTGATTTGTCCCATGTATTGTACGAATTAGGGTTTCTGGATCGTAGAAAAATAAGAACGTAACTGATACAATCGTGATTGCTTGTAGTCTGAGCTTTGTGAATGTGTTAGTCCGAGTTTTATGATGTGCCTAAGAGTCCGAGTTTTGCCTTTGATGAAAGGGTCCGAGCTTTAATAAGGTTGATAAGGGATCAAGTCCGAGTTTTATTGGAAAAACAAAGATGTCCGACTTTTGAATGGTAAATAAAGGGTCCGATCTTTATGATGGCTATGTATCCGAGTTTTAATGTAATGGTTCCAAGTCCGACTTTTGTTTTGGATGTTGTTGTTGTTGTCCGACTTTTATTATGCATATGGGTTATCCGAGTTTTAGCAAAGATCAAGCCAAGGGTCCGAGTTTTAGGGGGGGACCTCTTGTCCGACCTTGTGACCCCCCACACCCTGTCCGATGTTTAAACCCCCCCTTGCCTCATTGGTCCGACTTTAATCCCCAAAACCCCCTTACTAGGTCCGACTTTTGACCCATGTCCCCATGTCCGAGCTTTTAACCCCATACCTCTCTCTTCCTTGTCCGAGTTTTTGCTAGGCACGCATAAGATCCGAGTTTTTGGCCATGGGAGTCTTATTCGAATTGTTATTCATAACCCACTTGGTATGACTTTTATATGTAGACATGTGGTCCGACCTTTTACTAGATGCATTAGTAATCCGAGCTTTGTTAATAGTTATACGGTCCGAGTATGTTGACTTGTTAACCGAACCAAGTTAAGATTGAATGAAATATGATTATCTTATCACCACTGTATGCATGTTATGGAATGCTACTTATTGTATGATTGCTGTACATTACCGTATGTTACTGTAATTGCTGCATATATCTGTATGACTCCATATGTGATTGTATAATGCTGAAGGCAACTGTATGTTCCTGCATGGGTGAGCATCCTATGTGATATTTTCATGTACACAATAAATGCACAAAACACAGTTGCTTGGATATCAATGACTTGCAAACCCTAATTGGATATAAACACTTACGTCAAATCATATGCAATGTACTTAGGTCGTGTGTAACGGACTTAAACACTATCTAACTCTAGAAGCAATAACATACCGAGCAAACCAAGGTGAGTTCACACTCTTACTAAGGCATGGGATTCCCAGGGCACGGGAATTGGGATTGAAGGATTGAGATTGAATAGAACTGTACTTACACTGTTACTAGACTACCATACCATCGTCCTCGGTTGTGCAGGACACATACGTAAAACCTACGTATACTTGTATTGCTCACTGTCCTCAGGTTGCGAAGGACACTCACGTAAAACCTACGTGAACTTATACTCACTACTGCCTCGGTTGTGTCAGGCACTTACGTAAAACCTACGTAAACCCCCGCGTACCCCTATCCTCGGTTGTGAAGGATACTTACGTAAAACCTACGTAAACTTGTACGTACTACTGTTCTCGGGATATGTAGAACACTTATGGTTACGAATAGTCTAGTGGTTATACAACATGGGAAGCCCCCACCAATATAACGTACTATCGGCCCAGTAGAGCCACATGTTATAAACGAATATACTATTACGCACTTACTTTATGTGAACTCGCTCAACTAGTTGTTGATTCTTTGTTACATGCCTTGCAGGTCGTTAGATACATGGAGCATGCACAGGGAGGAGCTGGTCGTTGTGGGCTTGGATCGTGATTGTCTTGTTAAACACTTATGACCTTTGATACTTCATTATGATGGGTTTTATTTATACGCTTCCGCTAAACAATGATAACTTACTTATGTTTTGGAACACCTTTCATATGGATTTGGTTTGGTTTAATGGCAATTACTTTTACTATATATATTGTTCTATATGATTGGTGGCTTGATCCTGGTCAGTCACGTTCCCAAGCGGTGATACTCCGCAGGTGGATTTTGGGGGTGTGACAGATTGGTATCAGAGCCATTGGTTATAGAGAACTTGGTTTTAATATGGGAAAAACGTTTTTATTAAAACCAGACTATAACCAGAACAGTGCTCTCAATGATCCACAACGACGCTTCGCTCCACGTGCAAGACTCAACATCCTAGGTAATAAGGTTTATGTTTATTGCCTACATGCTAGAATTGCATAGAACTTTGCTCGTGGTATGCTTAGATTACATTGCTCACTGTTTGTTATTGCTTGAGAACACCTATGTGCTTACACTCTTCTGTTATCGCACTCTTCGTGAACCTTTCTCACTTATGTTGCCTTTGATGTGAAGATCAATGGCCGGACGAATTAACATGACACAAGCCCAACTGACGGCTTTCGTTAATGAACAAGTTGTTGCGGCACTTGCAGCTGCTCAAGCAGGTAGTATACCCTGCAGTTTAGACTCACACTAGGATCTTTAGATCCTACATTAACTCTTGTGTTTAACCTTTTCCTATTCATACACAATAGGTCAACACGCTCAGCAGCCCGTCTGCACTTTCAAGAACTTCATGGATTGTCGTCCTAGCACGTTTAGTGGCACTGAAGGAGCGGTTGGACTCCTCCACTGGTTTGAAAAGCTCGAGTCTGTGTTCGAGATGTGTGAATGCCCTGAGGCTCGCAGGGTGATATACGCCACTGGTACACTGGAAGGAATCGCGTTAACTTGGTGGAACACGCAAGTGCAGATCTTAGGGTTGGCAGCTGCTAACGCCACCCCTTGGAATGACTTCAAGGAACTGATTAAACGTGAATACTGCACTCGGGAAGACATCCACAAGCTGGAGGATGAGTTTTATCATTTGAAAATGACTGGGTCAGAAATCGAAGCTTACACTAAACGGTCGAACGAGCTGGCCGTGCTGTGTCCAACTATGGTGGACCCTCCAATCAAGCGCATTGAGTTGTACCTCAAGGGATTAGCGCCAGAAATTCAGAGCCATGTGACATCGGCTAATCTTGACAACATCCAGGCTATTCAACGCCTCGCTCATCGCATCACAGATCAGGCAGTGGATCAGAACAGACTGCCTAAACGCATCAGCGCTACTACTACCGCTACTACTTCTGCTACACTTGCTACTCCCAGTGACAACAAGAGAAAATGGGATGGGGATTCTAGCAAAGGATCAGCTTCAATTCAGTCACAGGTTCAGCAGCGAAAGACTGATAGTTATCAGAGTCCCAGTCAGCATTCCTCAGGCAGCCACAGGCAGGGTGGATATCGAGGGAACCTCCCAAAGTGTAACAACTGCAACAGACACCACAGTGGCCAGTGTAACAAGGGTCGCTGTCAAGGATGCCTCAAGATGGGTCATGAGGCCAAGGATTGTAGAAGCCCTCAGCCTGCGAACCAGAATCAGCAGCAGCCACAAGCACAGCAGAATCAGCAACAGGGCAACAAGGGGTGTTTTCATTGCGGTGCAGAAGGTCACTTCATAAGGCACTGCCCTCAGCTAAACAGGAACCAGAACAACAACAATAACAACAATCAGGGCAATGGCAACAACAACAATGGTGGGAATAACAACGGCAATGAAGCATGGGGTCGTGCATTTGTGTTGGGGCAGGGTGATGCCAGAAATGATCCCAACGTCGTTATGGGTAAGTTTCTTCTCGACGATATATATGTTACTGTTTTGTTTGATTCGGGTGCGGATACGAGTTATATGTCTTTGAAAATGAGTAAATTGTTAAAACGTACACCAACACCCCTAAGCACCAAACATGTAGTAGAACTAGCAAATGGTAAAAGTGTAGAAGCCACGCATGTAGTCAAGGGTTGTAACATCGTTCTAGCGGGTCAGACCTTCTCGATTGATCTTATTCCAATAGTTCTGGGTAGTTTCGACATCGTCATCGGCATGGATTGGTTATCCAAGCAGCAGGCGGAGATCCTATGCAAGGAGAAGATCATTCGTATTCCTCGTGCGGGTAAGGAACCTCTCGAAGTTCAAGGCGACAAGAGTGGTGCTGTGGTTGGCATCATCTCTTTCTTGAAGGCTCAGAAATGTTTACGAAAGGGGCATACTGCCATTTTGGCACTTGTTACTGATGCATCGACGAAAGAGAAAAGAATAGAGGATATTCCAGTTGTACGCGAATTTCCTCAAGTGTTTCCTGAAGATTTACCAGGTCTACCGCCTCATCGTCAGGTCGAATTCCAAGTCGAACTAGCTCCAGGAGCAGCACCTATAGCTCGCGCACCGTATCGTTTAGCTCCAACTGAACTGGAAGAACTTTCAAAGCAACTGCAAGAGCTCTTGGATAAGGGCTTTATTCGTCCAAGCTCTTCGCCTTGGGGAGCTCCAGTACTATTCGTGAAAAAGAAGGATGGCACTTTCAGGATGTGCATTGACTATCGCGTGCTGAACAAGGTCACAGTGAAGAACCGCTATCCTCTTCCTCGTATTGACGACTTATTCGACCAGTTGCAAGGGTCGAGCTACTACTCCAAGATTGATCTAAGGTCTGGTTATCATCAGCTGAGAGTCCGGGATGAGGACGTCTCCAAGATAGCATTCAGAACTCGCTACGGCCATTACGAGTTCCTAGTCATGCCATTTGGGCTTACGAACGCGCCTGCAGTTTTCATGGATCTTATGAACAGGGTGTGCAAACCCTATCTTGACAAGTTCGTCATTGATTTCATTGACGACATTCTGATCTACTCCAAGAGTCAGGAGGAACACGAGCAGCATTTACGTCTTATCTTGGAACTTCTTCGAAAGGAACAACTGTACGCCAAGTTTTCAAAATGCGACTTCTGGCTTCGTGAAGTCCACTTCTTAGGCCATGTGGTGAACAGGGATGGGATTCATGTCGATCCATCCAAGGTAGATTCGATACGGAACTGGCCTGCACCGCGTATACCAACGGAAATACGCCAATTCTTGGGTTTGGCGGGGTATTACAGATGATTCATCAAAGACTTCTCCAAGATCGCACAGCCGCTTACCATGTTGACACAGAAAGGTGTTACCTATCGTTGGGGTAATACACAAGAAACTGTTTTCCAGTACCTAAAGGATAGGCTTTGCAGCGCACCTATTCTCTGATTGCCAGAGGGCACGGATGATTTTGTGGTCTATTGTGACGCGTCGATACAGGGACTTGGTTGTGTATTGATGCAGCGGGATAAGGTTATTGCTTACGCTTCTCGTCAACTCGAGGTTCACGAATGGAACTACACGACGCACGATTTAGAGCTGGGAGCTGTTGTTTTTGCACTTAAGATATGGCGACACTACCTGTACGGTACCAAGTGCACAATTTACACCGATCACAGGAGTCTCGAGCATATTCTTAAGCAGAAGGATTTGAACATGCGTCAACGAAGATGGGTCGCGTTACTCAACGATTACGAATGCGCCATCAAGTATCATCCAGGCAAAGCCAATGTTGTGGCTGACGCTCTCAGTCGAAAGGACACTCTACCTAGACGCGTACGAGCCTTGCAGCTCACTATTCAGTCCAGTCTTCCTGCACAAATACGAACTACTCAGATGGAAGCATTAAAGCCCGAAAACGTCAAAGCAGAAGCTTTACGTGGCTCAAGGCAACGATTAGAACAAAAGGAAGACGGCGCCTACTATGTAACAGGGCGTATTTGGGTACCACTATACGGCGGTTTACGAGAACTTGTGATGGATGAAGCTCACAAGTCTCGCTACTCGGTACATCCAGGTTCGGATAAAATGTATCACGACATCAGAACTACATATTGGTGGCCTAGCATGAAGGCCCACATAGCAACTTACGTTGGTAAATGTTTGACGTGTGCAAAAGTCAAAGTGGAGTATCAGAAACCAGCGGGCCTACTTCAGCAGCCCAAGATACCGCAATGGAAATGGGAAGAAATTTCCATGGATTTTGTTACAGGCCTACCCAGATCCCAGCGTGGGAATGATACTATATGGGTGATCGTGGATCGACTCACCAAGTCTGCACACTTCCTGGCTATTAAGGAAACGGATAAGTTCTCCACTCTCGCAGACGTTTATCTTAAAGAAGTTGTTTCGAGGCACGGGGTGCCCACCTCTATCATTTCGGATTGGGATGCACGATTCACGTCAGAGCTATGGCAAGCAATGCACAAATCTTTTGGCTCACGATTAGACATGAGCATAGCATATCATCCTCAGACGGATGGGCAGTCTGAGCGAACGATCCAGACTCTTGAAGACATGCTTCGGGCATATGTTATTGATTTCGGCAACGGCTGGGAAAAGCATCTCCCTTTGGTGGAGTTTTCGTATAATAACAGTTATCACACCAGCATACAAGCCGCTCCATTCGAGGCATTGTACGGACGTAAATGCCGGTCACCTCTCTGTTGGGCAGAGGTGGGGGATAGTCAGATCACGGGTCTAGAGATTGTAGTGGACGCCACGGAAAAGATTGCACAGATACGACAACGCATGGCGGCAGCACGCGACCGTCAGAAAGCCTACGCGGACAAGCGTAGGAAGCCGTTGGAATTTCAGTTCGGGGACCGGGTTTTACTTAAAGTCTCACCCTGGAAGGGTGTGGTTCGTTTTGGCAAACGGGGCAAACTAAATCCGCGGTATGTCGGACCGTTCGAGATCATTGAGAAAATAGGCAAAGTGGCCTATAAACTAAACCTACCAGCTGAACTCGGTGCAGTTCACAATGTATTTCACGTGTCGAACCTGAAGAAGTGCCTATCAGATGAGACCCTCATAGTTCCTTTTAAGGAACTCACTATCGACGAGCGGTTGCAGTTCGTCGAGGAGCCAGTTGAAATCACGGACCGGGATGTTAAGGTCCTCAAAAACAAGAGAATCCCTCTTGTTCGAGTTCGTTGGAACTCCCGTCGTGGCCCAGAGTACACCTGGGAACGCGAAGACCAGATGATAGAAAAGTACCCCCAGTTATTCGGGAACAATGCAACCACTACAGAGACTGAAGCTACTTCTGCGGAATTTCGGGACGAAATTCCAAATCAACGGGGGGATGATGTGACACCCCAAGAAAACCAGTAAACGATACAACTTACCTAAGCTTCCTCAGTAACCGCATGCTAAATTTCGGGACGAAATTTCTTTTAAGTTGGGGATAATGTGACAACTCGATTTTCCAAGATTTCTATTTCGCAATTATTGCACGTTCATTGTTTGTTTAGTGGTTTATTTGCACATTTAATTCGTTGTGGAACTGTAACGTTTTGATACAAAGAAGTGTATTGTGTGAATGTGCTTGGTTATGTGTTAATTGTGAAAGACTTGTCTAATGCATAAACTTGGTGGTGAAACTGTGTGAGATGGTGTGCTTGTGTAAGATATAATAATTCAGGGTGTGTAGAGTAATTAGTGAAAATTAAACTATACTTAACCCTAATCCCTTGTTCACTAATCATTTTCACAAAACCAAAGCACGTACTTTACATTCTCTGGCAATCATCACCAAATCATTGGCAAGACATTCATCACTTTTGTTTCCGCATTCTCTCTAGAATCATTCAAGGTAATTGGTTATTGATTATTGTGATACTTGTAAACCCTAATTGATTGGTTGATTGTATCAATTCTTGATTCTTGTAATACTTGAAAAACCCTAGCTTTCATATGATGGTTCTGTGCCTTGGTTGATTCTTGGTTATTGTGTTATGATGATAATTAGTCGTGAAATCAGTTGCTTGTATGATGATGATATTTGTTGAATTGATTTGTGCCATGTATTGTACGAATTAGGGTTTCTGGATCGTAGAAAAATAAGAACGTAACTGATACAATCGTGATTGCTTGTAGTCTGAGCTTTGTGAATGTGTTAGTCCGAGTTTTATGATGTGCCTAAGAGTCCGAGTTTTGCCTTTGATGAAAGGGTCCGAGCTTTAATAAGGTTGATAAGGGATCAAGTCCGAGTTTTATTGGAAAAACAAAGATGTCCGACTTTTGAATGGTAAATAAAGGGTCCGATCTTTATGATGGCTATGTATCCGAGTTTTTTATGTAATGGCTCCAAGTCCGACTTTTGTTTTGGATGTTGTTGTTGCTGTCCGACTTTTATTATGCATATGGGTTATCCGAGTTTTAGCAAAGATCAAGCCAAGGGTCCGAGTTTTAGGGGGGACCTCTTGTCCGACCTTGTGACCCCCCACACCCTGTCCGATGTTTAAACCCCCCCCCCCTTGCCTCATTGGTCCGACTTTAATCCCCAAAACCCCCTTACTAGGTCCGACTTTTGACCCATGTCCCCATGTCCGAGCTTTTAACCCCATACCTCTCTCTTCCTTGTCCGAGTTTTTGCTAGGCACGCATAAGATCCGAGTTTTTGGCCATGGGAGTCTTATTCGAATTGTTATTCATAACCCAGTTGGTATGACTTTTATATGTAGACATGTGGTCCGACCTTTTACTAGATGCATTAGTAATCCGAGCTTTGTTAATAGTTATACGGTCCGAGTATGTTGACTTGTTAACCGAACCAAGTTAAGATTGAATGAAATATGATTATCTTATCACCACTGTATGCATGTTATGGAATGCTACTTATTGTATGATTGCTGTACATTACCGTATGTTACTGTAATTGCTGCATATATCTGTATGACTCCATATGTGATTGTATAATACTGAAGGCAACTGTATGTTCCTGCATGGGTGAGCATCCTATGTGATATTTTCATGTACACAATAAATGCACAAAACACAGTTGCTTGGATATCAATGACTTGCAAACCCTAATTGGATATAAACACTTACGTCAAATCATATGCAATGTACTTAGGTCGTGTGTAATGGACTTAAACACTAACTAACTATAGAAGCAATAACATACCGAGCAAACCAAGGTGAGTTCACACTCTTACTAAGGCATGGGATTCCCAGGGCACGGGAATTGGGATTGAAGGATTGAGATTGAATAGAACTGTACTTACACTGTTACTAGACTACCATACCATCGTCCTCGGTTGTGCAGGACACATACGTAAAACCTACGTATACTTGTATTGCTCACTGTCCTCAGGTTGCGAAGGACACTCACGTAAAACCTACGTGAACTTATACTCACTACTGCCTCGGTTGTGTCAGGCACTTACGTAAAACCTACGTAAACCCCCGCGTACCCCTATCCTCGGTTGTGAAGGATACTTACGTAAAACCTACGTAAACTTGTACGTACTACTGTTCTCGGGATATGTAGAACACTTATGGTTACGAATAGTCTAGTGGTTATACAACATGGGAAGCCCCCACCAATAGAACGTACTATCGGCCCAGTAGAGCCACATGTTATAAACGAATATACTATTACGCACTTACTTTCCGTGAACTCGCTCAACTAGTTGTTGATTCTCTGTTACATGCCTTGCAGGTCGTTAGATACATGGAGCTTGCACAGGGAGGAGCTGGTCGTTGTGGGCTTGGATCGTGATTGTCTTGTTAAACACTTATGACCTTTGATACTTCATTATGATGGGTTTTATTTATACGCTTCCGCTAAACAATGATAACTTACTTATGTTTTGGAACACCTTTCATATGGATTTGGTTTGGTTTAATGGCAATTACTTTTACTATATATATTGTTCTATATGATTGGTGGCTTGATCCTGGTCAGTCACGCTCCCAAGCGGTGATACTCCGCAGGTGGATTTTGGGGGTGTGACATTTCTGGCACATGCTGTTGATAAGAAGGCCGTTAGGCCGAAGCTAACAGATATTTCAGTGATAAAAGAGTTTCCTGAAGTCTTTCCTGAAGACTTGCCAGGACTATAACCATATCGACAAGACGAGTTTCATATCGACTTGGTACCGGGAACCGCACCCGTAGCCAAATTTCCATATCGATTAGCACCTTCTAAACCTTGTAGTTGTCCGAATAAGGATATTGTGAGTTCATAACCCCCACTCTTTATCATTCTAGATCTTTTTAAAAGTTTTCGGGGGAGAGATGCAAGTTTTGCAAAAGTGCAAAACATTTCAATGAACGAAAATTCATATTTCTAAACCATGTTACAAATAAATTTCCAACTAACATGGTTTATGAAAGGTTCAAGCTTCTACTCCAAGATAGACTTACGATCGGTAGAGGAGCACGGTCAACATCTGAGAACCATCTTAGAACTACCCAAGAAGGAGAAACTATACGCGAAATTTTCCAAATGCGAGTTTTAGATTCGTTAAGTACAATTTCTCGGGCAGATAGTGAACGAGAAAGGCATTCAAGTAGACACCTCGAAGATCAAAGCAATTAAGAACTGGGAAGCACCCAAGCTCCAACTGAAGTCCGACAATTCTTGGGATTAGCACGGTACTATCGGAGATTTATAGAGAATTTTTCTAAAATTTTCTCAACCGCTAACCTCCCTCAACCAATCGGGAAACAAGAAGAATCATTTCAACTTCTCAAGGATAAGTTGTGCGATGCACCAATCTTATCACTACCCGATGGTACCGATGACTTCGTAGTTTACTGTGATGCTTCACATCAAGGATTGGGTTGCGTACTTATGCAACGGGAGAAAGTTATCACGTACGCATCACGTCAACTGAAAGTTCATGAAAAGAACTATACCACTCACGACCTTGAGTTAGGTACGGTGGTATTCGCTTTGAAATATGGCGACGTTACTTATATGGTACTCAATGTACAATTTTCATGGATCATGAAACTCTTCAACATATATTCAATCAAAGAGAATTAAATATGCATCAACGACGTTGGATTGAATTGTTGAACGACTATGATTGTGAAATAAAGTACCATCCGGGCAAGGCGAACGTTATAGCGGACGCCTTGAGCCGCAAGGAACGAGTTAGAACTTTGAGAGTTCGAGCATTAGAGATGAAGGTTCACACATATCTTACCACACGAATTCATAATGCACAACAAGAAGCACTCAAGGAAGAACATATTCAAGAAGAATCACCTCGAAGCATGGAAAAACAGTTAGTACCGAAAGAGGATGGAACTTTGTACTTTGTAGGAAGAATTTGGGTTCCACTCTTTGGACGCCTTCGAGATCTTATTTTGAGGAAGCTCATGGGTCGAAGTACTCGATCCATCATGGATCAGATAAAATGTACCAAGACTTAAAAGAGTACTATTGGTGGCCTAACCTCAAAAAGGATATCGCGACTTATGTCGGGAAATGCTTGACTTGCGCGAATGTCAAGGCAGAATATCAGAAACCCTCGGGCTTGCTACAACAACCCGAGATTCCCGTTTGGAAGTGAGAACAAATATCGATGGACTTTATTCTGAAGTTACCCAGGACCTCAAGAGGCCACGACATGATATGGGTAATCGTCGATAGATTGATAAAGTCCGCACACTTCTTGCCGATTCGGGAGAAGGATAGCACAAAGAAACTAGTGGAAGTCTATCTCAAAGAAATAGTGGCTCGTCATGGAGTGCCTATTTCAATCATTTTAGACCAAGACGGTCGCTTCATTTCAAGAATTTGGAAGTCATTTCGAGAGGCCTTTGGATCTCATTTAAATCTAAGCATGGCCTTTCATCCACAAACTGATGGCCAGAGCGAACGGACAATCCAAACACTCGAAGACGTGCTTCGTGCGTGCATTATGGATTTGGGCGACAACTGGGATACTCACTTACCATTGGTTGAGTTTTCGTACAACAACAGCTACCACACAAGTATACAAGCTACACCATTCGAAGCTCATTACGGTCGGAAGTTTCGCTCTCTGCTATGTTGGGTGGAAGCGGGCGATAAACAACTAATCGGTTTGGAGTTAGTCCAAGAGACTATGGATAAAATCTTTCTGATCAGAGACCGTATCAAGGCGGATCGCGATCGACAAAAGATCTACCCAGACAAGAGACGAAAGCCATTATCTTTCAAGGTCGGAGACAAAGTCTTATTGAAAATCTCGCCTTGGAAGGACGTAACGAGGTTCGGTAAGCGTGGAAAGCATAACCCTCGTTATGTAGGATAATTTGAAATCTTAGAAAAGATTGGCACCGTTGCTACAAGTTGAAGTTACCAGATGAACTGAGCAGTGTGCACGACACATTTTATGTGTCGAATCTCAAGAAGAGTCTAACGCAAGAAACAGTTATCATCCCGGAGGATGAGATTCACATTGACGACAAACTCCAATTCACAAAGCACCTGTTAAGGTCATGGACCGAAAGGTCCAGAAAACACGAAGGAGTCGTAACAGATTAGTAAAAATTCGTTGGAACTCTCGACACGGACCCGAATATACTTGGGAACGTGCAGATCAAATCAAAACCAAAATACCCCTGCCTGTTCGAGAATACTCCTGCAAAGGATGACTCAGCTTGAATTTCTGGACGAAATTCTCAATAACAGGGGGAGAATGTGACAACTGCCACTTTTCGGTAACTTTCTTACACTTAAAGTACTCATTTTAGCTACATTTTTATGCATTTTGAACACTCGAACTGCGTATTTTGTGACATACACTTAGAATACTCATGGAATACTACTTAGGATGCATATGATCCATTTTTATTAAGTACATTTGAAACAGTTTAAACAATGCATCGAAACTACTAGAAAAGCACCTAATAAACTAGTATCCTGACGAAAACGCAAAATCCGCAAAAATCATCTAAACGACATCTTTAGGACTTAGACGAAAGTCCAACATCTTATATATATTAAACCCTAACTAGGAATACAAGGGTTTGATTTAAAACCTTTCCGAAGTCCGATAACACTAAAAATTGCCCGAAAAGCACTAAAAGCGACGATTTCAACACTTTTCCGCAGAAATCATCTTTCTAATATTTTTATGACACGTAAAAATATTATTTAACATAGAATTCATGTGAGGATACATTCGGGTATCATCCGAGCCAATAACTACATCAATTCACACAAGTTTCGCAACTTAGCGTTCAAATAACATCTAACCGAAACAATTCGAAACCAATGTCCGAACAAAATCAAATCTTTTTTTAATAGTCATCTAGTGTTAATTGGATCATTATGGTCTAGTAATGATCATTTAACACCCTTTAAACACCTAAACACTTATATTTATAAACTTCCTAAAACAACTATCTAAGAATTCTAACACTTTTACCAAGTAAAACAAGAATCAAAAACAAAGGGAAACCCCCCCCCCCCCCATTCACGGTTACAACCTCACATGTGGGGCCCACTTTTCTTTCAACTTGTTACCACAAATATCTAGATATTTACTAAGGCATTACAAGTTGGCAAGTAGTAACTTCAAGTGGTGAAAAGTGATGATTGATAAAACTTTGTGAAACCTTTCATTACTAGCACATTTCTCACACTTTACACCATAACCTTCACTCACAAACTCTCTCAAACATGCCCCCATTTTCGGCCCATATACACCTTCACAACATCTTCATTTTCAAGCTATTTCAAGATGATCAAGAAGCATTCTTATGGAACTTAGGAGGATCTAAGGCAACCACAAGTTGAAGCAAGCATTTCCATCCATCTAAGAGCTTTCAACCATCAAATCTTCATCTTCTTTGCTTTTCATTTTACCTAGATCATCCCTAGCCAAGAGCTAGAAGTGAGCCTTCTAAATCCTTTATTTTCATACTTGTTTATGTATTTATTGTTTAAAGAACAACTTATAACTAAAACAACAATACAAAATAAGATGAAAATATAAAGAAGCAAAATAATAATCATGATATAAAAGGGTGTTTATGTTGTGATTTATTGATGATTACTTGCATATTTGATCTAGTTTTGATGATTAGCATACAAATAACTTGTTAGATCATGTTTAAAAACATAATCTAACAAGTGTACATGAAGATGTTTAAGGGTTTTGTTAAACATAAATGTTTAGATGGATGATCATAATCTTTGATGTTGTTAAAGTATGTAAGGTTTTTAACTAAAAATAATACTTTTACAAAGTTATAAAAAGAAACATACAAGATGGGTTTTTATAAAAAAGCTTGTTAAAACTAGAAGTAAAGTATGATTTTTGAACTAGTAAACATATGTAAAGATCATACCAAAATCCTACATGATTATGAGTTCATCTTGATAAGTTATGTTATAAATCTCATATGTTTTTATTAAGAAAAATATAAGAAGATTAGTGGTGATTTTATAAGAAAAAGATATGTTTTTATTAAACATGGCAAAGTCCATATTTCTAATAAAATGTGGCCAAGTTTTCTTAAAAATCATAAGTTATAAAAACTATTATTTTTGACAAAATCTTTATTAGATTAAAAGATTTTAAAGAATAGTTTTTATAAAAGCAAAGTTTGATATAAATATATATTTTTGAGAAAATATATATTTAGTTAACTTAACGACTTATGTGCTATGTGTTATTTGTTTGTATTAGTTATATTTATGATAACTAGGAACTTGAATACAATGGTACAAATGAATACATTGTACATTTAGACTAAAGTCTTACAAGACTACACTTAAATACGCCTTAAAACACACTTACGGACATTCCGAGCATTCGAACACAACTTATGGTCAAAACAAACGACGGGCGAATCTATGAACATATCGCCATTCCGAGGAGTTACTACGACGTTTAGGCGATCTTTCGACGCGAATACATAAAAATCACCGACAACAATATCTGGATGTTTTGAAACTTATAAAAACTATTATGTATTCTTTTAACTAAAAAGCCTATACTTAGTAACTTTTATAAAAATGAAAGAATATATTTTTAACACATGGGCTTATTTTATAACAAATGGGCTTATTTTACATATGGGCCTATTTTATATAAATGGGCTTATTTATGATACAAATGGGCTATTTTACAAATGGGCTTATCATCCTAATTGGGCTAAACATAAATACATGGGCTAAGCCCAATATCAAGACTCATGGGCTAAGCCTAAAACCCAACATATGGACCAAGGCCCAATAACATCAAGCCCAATAACATTGAGGCCCAACACTATTGAGGCCCAACACTATTTAGGCCCAACACTATTGAGGCCCAACACTATTTAGGCCCAACACAGTTTAGGCCCAACACTATTCAAGCCCAACACTATTTAGGCCCAATAACATGAATTCTTGGGCTAAGCCCAATGACATATAAATTGGTAAAAAAAACAATTATACAATTTATTCATACAAGACATGAAATCAAGAGGACAAGACCCGATGATACAGCTCACGAGATACAAGAATATATATTTGGCGAAATATATACACTAAGCAGTTATCAATTAATACATCTAAGACACAGTTCAATGAATAACAAAGACATACAAGTCTTAACACATATTCAAGATAAAGGACTTGTACTCAAGTCATTACAAGACCGAAGTGTCTAACAAATATAGAACGTTTGTAGGTCGTGACACTATTCAGGACGACCGTACGTCAGATCACAGTTACTTACCATTCACGGAGGCAATTCTGTGAGTTCATGTCCCCTATTCATTTTAAATGCTTTACAACTTTACAACTATCTGGGAAAATACATATTCAAATTGTATGTTAAGTCATGGAATGAAACACCTTAGATCATGTGCGATTAGGGTCATACATCTAAGCACCATTAATCCAGTTTGGACCTAGGTATAAGGGGTTAGATCTAATGGGTATTGGCAAGCCCCACTCTTGGTCGTGGACCCATACCGAAGAGTGCGTTTGTGTCCCAGTTGATAGTAGTCGACACGAAAATCGTCTAGGTTTGGATTGCTTCCTAATTCGTCACACATATTAATGTCCTCGCGAAACATTAATGATCAACGATTTCATTGACGCTTTACATACTACATCATTACATACAGTTACGTTTTATACCACTCACATTTTATAGATACATTTTATACAAATCACATCTTATGGATACATTTTATACAACTCCCATTTTACAGATACATTTTATACAACTCACATTTTATAGATACATCTTATACAACTAAAATGCATGAACTCGCCAACTTTTGTTGATGTTTTCAAACTTAACATGTATTTCAGGAAATTAGTGGACCATGCAGACATTTCAGTCAAGGAAAGCAAGTATCAAGACTCCATGCCACCATTTGAAGGGCTTGCCCGTTATATACCGCCTCTTTGCGGAGATATAGTGGTCAAAGCCTTGACATTTTATTACTTACATTTTGATGTATAAAACAGTGACAACTTATTTTCATTTGATGGTTTGTAACCATTACATTTAACTTATGTTGCGTTCTTTTGAAACGATTATGACAATGGCATTGGAGCTTGTTTTTATTCATTTAGTATGTTCACTTATATTGTTATGCAATGAGAACCGATCAGATCACACCTCGCGCTTCCGCTATGAGCGGGTGTGACAGACTGCCACCATTAGGCACATTTTTGGTCTCGAGGAGGAGGTTACGTGCCTTCACGGTCTAATTTCTATGTTTTCACTTTCATATCCCACACCGCGGTAGTTATGTTCAATTACTATCTTTTGGGAAGTATACCCGATTTTGTGAAAGACTAAAGACTTGGAGACTTGAATATCAAGCAAGGAACAATGTGAAGAAAAGACTTCACCTTATTTTATATATTACTATATGTCTTGTATCGACAAGAGTGATGTAACTCCGAGATTATTTTTGTTTTCTTCACAAAAATAACTGTAAAAAAAGTGACATGGCATATATAAGTTGGTATTTTCTTATTGACACATTGTTGTAATTTATTTTACATCCCTACAAGGATGTGATGAATATGGTGCGAAAGATTTGCATAAGTATCATTATGATCTATCTTGACATTATGATCATAGTGCATGACGATGTGTTTTTATTTTCATTCATGTCTAATATCTTCGATATATATTTTATGTATATGAAGATCATGGCACCAGAACGAAGTAACACTTTTTAAGCCCAAACGGAACCCTTACCTACAACATGAGCTGAGCTTGATTCTCTACTGAACCAGCGAGTTGCAGAAGCAATCGTACAACACCAAGCAAACCACACTGCAAACAATAGCGGAACTGGAGGAACTATATTGAGAATTGCTCAGGCTATAACTCTTGCCTTAAGTCTTACGAGGATGTAGTTAGGATGGGAAAACTGAATAAAGATGCGGTGAAAAGGAGACGCATGTGGAGTCTTCTTCGGGTAACAATAAGAGAAAGTATTAGTATTTCCAGAAAGGTTTTTGTAACACCCCGTGTTTTCCCAAAAGTCAAAGTCAAGAGTTGACTGTTATTGGAATTAAAGATCAATAAAGATTAATTTCATTTTAGTTTCATTTTGATTTTCATATTATGTGGAGTAAGTGTTGTATAATCAAACTAATCGGCCGATAATCGAACTGTGAATCAACGACCGACTGTGAATGATAGGAAGTAACAATGCAATAAAGCTAGTCAATCAATAATCAAGCTAATCAAATCAATCATCGAACTCAAGTGTGGATAATTTTAATGCTTTTATACGTGTGTGTGTGCCTTACGTGTTACTTGTGCATGCTTACTTTATGTTAAAGTGTGTGGTGAATCAATCAAAATCAATCAAGAATCGAAGGATAATCAAACTCAAACGAAACCGACTTTGAAAATAGGTTGTAAGGATGCTTGTATGTTAGATATAGTAGTTGGGACTGAAAGTAATTTGAATAGAAACTCTATCCTACTCTACTCCTCAACTATCGAACTCGAAATATCAAAAATCGTCGCGAAACACTCAAAACCAGGCAAGCCGATCGAACAGGGCAACCTGATCGAACAGGCTAGCCGATCGAACAGGCTGTTCGATCGGGCAGCCGCTCGATCAGGGATGCTGTTCGATCAGCTAACCCCTTTCCACTTTTGGAAGCCTATAAATAGGGCTGTCCTTGTCAAGCTTTCCACTTTTGGAAAAGCTCTGACCGACCAGCCTTCTATTCTCGCCATTTCTCAGATTTCTCTCAAACCTGTAAGTATTTCACTCCAATCTTTGTACAATCTTGTTCATTAATCGATTCTCCATCTTTCTATCTTTCAAAATCTGAATTCCAACCGTGAAATCACCAAGATCTAGGTGTTCTTGGGTGATGTCATCATGGTGTTCTTCAAGAACACTAAGTTTGGCATCATCCCACCATGAATAACTTGGATCTAACCGATTTCCACATGAACAACCTAAAATCTACCAAAGATCTTAACATTTCACGGTGGAAAAGGTTTGAAAGACGGGTTTTCATCTATCTTTCAACCCTTTTGCATTCAAACCGGAGAAACGAAGCTTGAACCGACTTATAAATCATTCTAAACAAACACATGGTTCAAGATTCGGACTTCACCACGAGATTACCGATTACGAGTTAAACGTTAAACTTAGGTCCTTGAACGCTCCCTGACCGAGCTTGGGTGATTCCAGCCGAGTCAGTGAGTAAAGTAAAGGCTGAGTTTTTTATGTTTCAACTTGTGGTCCAACTATCTCCAAAACGTTAATAGAATGACGGGAAATAACCAAGTGCTAGGTGACGGACTAACCAGGTCAGAAGCTGGCCGAACGGTTAGGCTATTCGAACGAACAGCCCAACCGAACGACTAAGCCAGCCGATCGACTAGGCTAATCGATCGACTAGCATCTGGGCCCACAAACTCACAAGGTGTAGTATTGAGTGAGTTCTGTTCGATCGATCGAGTCACTCGATTGTAAACATTACTCATCGAATCATGAGATACTACACTTCAACGCTGAACCTTTTCGAAACATTGGAATGTCACCCGATCGAGCATGCCACCCGATCGAGTGACAACTTACCAAGTGTGCAATGCTAACCGATCGGTTGGACCAACCGATCGAACGGACTATTCGATCGGCCAACTTGAAAGGTAATGCTGCAAAAACTTCAAAAGTACAAACCATCATACACAAACACATCCTTCACATCAAAGGAAGAAACAATCCACTTGAAGGAACCAGCCGATCGAGCCAGCCGGCCGATCGAACGGGACGTTCGAACGGACTTTAACCCAATCGAACAGCCCACTCGATCGAACAGCCGTCCGATCGAATGGTCTATCCGATCCAGTTTCCACTGTTCACTTTTTCCGCATTACTCATTGTATTGTTATCGAACTATTCAGGCTAACCTATTCTCAGTGCTCTTTTCAATCCACAACCAACCACTGTGAGTATACTCGATCCCTTTTTGCTTTCAGCACTTTTGGGTGTTACATACGTAATCTATCAAATTCACAAACGACACAAACTATTTGAACGCTAACCTACTTGCATGTATTACTTGACTAAATGATTGCTGTTTATTATGTTTACACGTGGAGTGCTATCTGCCTGCTTTAGCAACGTAGTACTATAGTGTGGACTCAGCACCCGTTCACACGGGGGTTGCTAAGGACAATTACTTGCATGGATTACAGTGGTAATCATGTATTGCGAACTGTCTCGGACAGTCAACTCGAAGTCGTTGGTATCGATGGTCCCATGTTGATAATTTACATGCATCGTTTGCCCTTGTGTACGTGCTTGGTTATGCGTAAACTTTTCGAACTTTATATGCTATATCAAACTTGTGTACTCACCTTTACATTATATGTATTGACTTTTATTTTAACGTATGTGACAGGTGTTTAAGCTACTAGCGTGCTAGGGAAGCGAGGCAATAATAAGCTTCTAGGAGCCTGTGACCTTAGGACAGTGTCCACATACCTGCTCCAGGGCCATAGTTCTCTGTAGATCTTGTACTGGCACCTGTAGTCAGTAAGATCTACAGTTAGCCGTCTAGAAGTCTTAAAACAATATTTAAATTCGGTCTGTAATAATTAAGAACTTGAGTTGTCGGAACAGTTCCCATATTGTTTAGTTGATTTCTATGATAACTTGTTATTATTTGGGACACGGTATGGGACGTGTTATATAACTGAATTGTATGATAGTTGTTGTGGAAACTTCTGAACAATCTGTTTCGCTCAGTGCCGCGCCCCGATGATTCCGCCATCGGTTGGGGTGTGACAGATTGGTATCAGAGCCATAACTATAGGGAATTAGGTTAGACACGATCTAGTCCGGATCGCTGTCTTAGAGACCTAGACTATAGTTAGGAACCAAGAGACCAAGTTTATGTGCTTATTTTATGTTGTTTCCTTCTATTCTATCATTACATCCGAACTCCGAGCCAAATTTTGTAGTTTGGACGGGATTAGGAGTGAAACCCGCGAATTCCTGCCTAAATTACAAATTTTGCCAATTACTTTGTGCAAATTTCTATCAACAAACGGGGGAGAATTATACCAAATCAGGGCTGAAACCCGTAATTTGATGAAAATTTTCCTCTAAAATTTTCTTAAAACAAGGAAGAAATTGCTGAGCTAGGGGTGAAACCCTAACCTTGGCAGTTATTCCGACTTTATTTTATCTCGCCAAGGCAATTGACGGACTCCAACGACCTGAACTCACGAGTATGGCCTAGAATGCGCATGCATAACGCCCAAGAATCGAGGCAGAAACATGTCCCCTAGAGTCGAAAGTGACGACAAGTCAACTGTGAATAGTTAAATTGCCATGGTTAGTCAAAGTCTAGTAGCCGCAGACAATCCATTTTCCGATTTTGAGTGTTGCTTCGTTGATTTTATATGATTTACCTGTTTACGTGTTTTAAGATTCGTTGATTGCTCCATTTGTTATCAATCTGCGTGACTTTTGTTGCTATCCTATCTCGATTCAAACCCCTGTTGATGTGATCTAAACGAAACCAGTGTGCTATGCTACGCTATACGACTAAGTTAGACGATACGATGTGATGCTATCCGATATGCAAAACGAACGACACTCGACTTGTGGTTATAGGTTTCTGTTTTCTGACAGCCTCTGTGATAAAATTGCGTACGTGTTTAGGAAATTAAGTGCTCTATTTGCTTCTGTGCTTATGTGCCTCTATGATTGTGAGCTTATGTGTTTATATGTGTTACGTGACGTGAGGTGCGACGTGATTCTAAGCTAAACTAAGACGTGCGAGATTCGAATTCGTTGTGTTGAGCCCTATGGCGATGTCTATTGCAGACCATGTCGTCATCATCAAGAACTCGCCAAAACCTTTCCCGTCAGGAAAAGAGAGACCGACGTCTCGCCAAGCTCATCTCAAGGTCTGTAGCGAAAGCTGTCAGTGAGGTGTACGAAAACACCAGCAAGTCGTCGGAAGAATCCCGAACCCTCACTGAATCCAGCAAAGCTCCGTTCAGTTTCAAGCAATTTAAGGCATGTGGACCGAAGGAGTTCACCGGTGAAGAGGGCCCTACAGGCTTATTTCACTGGTTTGACTCTGTGGAAGTTACCCTTCGTCAAAGCGGATGCCCGGATCATCTTCGAACTCTCAATGCTACCGGTGTCTTCCAGTCGCGGGCATTGGACTGGTGGACAGCCGAAAGGAATAAGCGCGGGAACGACGCTGCCTACGAGCTGACGTGGGAGGAACTGAAGGCTATCATGCTGGACGAGTTCTGTCCTCCCCACGAACGCCAAAAGTTGGAGGATGAGTTCTGGACCATCAAGCAGAAGGAGGGCGACAACGCTGGTCTCACCGCCCGTTTCAAACAACTGAGCATTATCTGTCCAGACCAGGTCAAGACTCCCGAGATGACCATCAAGAAATACATCCGTGCTCTTCCGGATTGTGTTGCAGATTTTGTGTTCGCCGCCAAACCCGCATCAATCGAGGAAACCTACCTACTCGCTGCCGAGATTAATGACAAGCGAGTTAAGGCTGGTGTCTGGGATAAGCCATCCAAGTCGTTGCATCAAGTTACTGCCGCATCAACCGACAACCCTACTGCTCAAGCCTCCAAGTCCTCGAGAAGAAGAAAGAAGAACAAGAGTTGCGCCGCCGCAACCAATGCTGCTCCTCTTCAGTCAGTACCGCCACAACAGCAACAACCACAGCGCACTGCGCCAGTGATCAATGCGCCGCCGGCTAAGCGTGCGTACACCGGCCCCCACCCACTCTGTGCTACATGTTCTTATCATCACCCGGTGGGTGTGGCCTGCCGTTACTGTGCCCACTGCAACGTTTACGGGCATTTCACTGCGAATTGCCGCTATGGTCCTCGTCAAACGCAAGCTCAAGCCGCTGTTAACCAAGCCCTGCTACCTGCTCCTCAAGCTCCTCAAGCTCCTCAAGCTGCACAGGCCCCGGCAAACAATGTTCGGACCTGCTTTGCATGTGGTGACCCTAACCACTTCGCAAACCGGTGCCCGAACAGAGTGGTGAAACAAGAAGCTCAACAACCCCAGCAACAACAACAGCAGCCTCCACAACAAGCCGCTCACGCCAGAACTTTCAACATCAACGCACGCCAGGCTCAAGCTGATAACAACGTGGTCAATGGTACGTTCCCTGTGAATGGTATATATGCATCATGTTTGTTTGATACTGGAGCCGATAACTGCTTTGTGTCAATTGCATTTGAGAAGCTTCTTAGACGTAAGCGCTCTTATCTTTCGTCACCCTTCGAAGTAGAAGTCGCTACCGGAAGAACCATTGCTGTCAATTCTGTGCTCCGTGATTGTACTCTCGAGCTCAACAATCATATATTCCCGATTAATCTCATTCCAATGCAGCTCGGAAGTTTCGATGTCATAGTAGGCATGGACTTTCTTCGTGAAAACCATGCTGAAGTTGTGTGTTCCGATAAGATGATTCGTTTTGTGCTAGCTAGTGGTGATATTCTATGTGTTTATGGTGAAACTGCTGCAAAAGATCTCAAGCTCATGTCATGTCTTCAAGCTCGCAAATATCTCCGCAAGGAATATCGAGCCTTCTTGGCCAACATTGTTGTAGCAGAAACGGACAAGAAAAGGAAAGTTGAAGTCAAGGATGTTCCTGTTGTCCGAGAATTTCCTCAGGTGTTCCCTGATGATCTTCCTGGATTACCTCCAAGTCGTGATATCGACTTTCGAATCGACCTTATTCCAGGAGCCAACCCAGTGGCCAAAGCTCCGTATCGACTCACTCCATCTGAGATGCGAGAACTCTCAAACCAACTCCAAGAGTTACTTGAAAAAGGCTTCATTCGCCCGAGCACTTCTCCATGGGGCGCACCAGTCCTTTTCGTCAAAAAGAAGGACGGGTCGTTCCGAATGTGCATCGATTACCGGGAATTGAACAAGCTGACCATCAAGAACCGATACCCCTTACCAAGAATCGATGATCTGTTTGACCAATTACAAGGTGCTCAGTGTTTCTCCAAGATTGATCTACGTTCAGGCTACCATCAGTTGCGGATTCAAGAGGAAGACATACCCAAAACCGCTTTTCGAACCCGATACGGCCACTACGAATTTGTTATCATGCCTTTTGGTTTGACCAACGCACCCGCGGTCTTTATGGATCTGATGAATCGCGTGTGTAAGCCGTTCTTAGACCGTTTCGTCATTGTATTTATCGACGACGTCCTGATCTATTCCAGATCGAGGGCCGAACATGCGCAGCATTTGCGATTGGTTCTCGAGTTGCTTCAGGGAAACCAACTCTACGCCAAGTTCTCCAAGTGTGAGTTCTGGTTGGAGGAGGTTCAATTTCTGGGTCACATTGTGAATAGTCGGGGTATACACGTTGATCCTGCAAAGATTGAGGCAGTCAAGGGATGGGTTACGCCAAAGAATCCGTCAGAAGTTCGCTCTTTTCTCGGATTAGCTGGTTACTACCGGCGATTCATCGAAGGGTTCTCAAAGATTGCTGTACCGCTTACCTCCCTTACTCATAAAGATAAGCCTTTTGTGTGGGGAACCGCGCAGGAGACTGCTTTCCAAACCCTCAAACACATGCTGTGCCATGCACCAGTTCTTACACTGCCGGACGGAAGCGATGACTTCGTTGTCTATTGTGATGCTTCAAACCTTGGACTTGGCTGTGTTCTCATGCAACGAGACAAGGTTATAGCTTACGCATCTCGACAGCTCAAAATCCACGAGAAGAACTATACAACCCATGACCTTGAGCTAGGCGCAGTTGTCTTTGCCTTAAAGATTTGGCGACACTACCTGTATGGTACAAGGTGTACGATCTTCACCGATCACAAGAGCCTACAACATATCTTTAACCAGAGAGAACTCAATATGCGTCAACGCCGATGGGTAGAACTTCTCAACGATTACGACTGTGAGATCCGTTATCACCCAGGCAAGGCGAATGTAGTTGCAGACGCCCTCAGCAGAAAGAATTACGTGATAGGTGTTCGAAACATCCAGGCTCAGTATAACCTCGAAGCTCTCATCCGCGAAGCACAACACGCTTGCTTTAACGAGCGTACATTGAAGAAAGAACGAATCTATCACGATGGAACTCAGCTCGTGAGCAAAGCCAACGGGATATTCTATTATCTGGACCGAATCTGGGTTCCGAGGAGGACAGATTTGCGAAAGATCATCATGAACGAAGCCCACAAATCCCGATATTCCATTCATCCCGGTGCGGACAAAATGTACCAGGACCTTCGCTACAAGTACTGGTGGCCTGGGATGAAAAGGGATATTGCTCTATATGTTGGTAGCTGTTTAACTTGTGCAAGAGTCAAGGCTGAACACCAAAGACCTTCAGGCTTACTCGAACAACCGCCGATACCCGTATGGAAGTGGGAAAGCATAGCTATGGATTTCATAACTAAGCTTCCGACCACGCCATCAGGTCACGACAGTATTTGGGTTATAGTCGACCGTCTAACCAAATCAGCCCACTTTCTGCCAATACGAGAAGACTATAAGGTGGCCAAGTTAGCCCAAATCTACACCGACGAGATCATTAAGAATCATGGTACGCCTCGAGACATCATTTCTGATCGCGATGCTCGGTTTACATCGAGATTGTGGGAAACTTTTCAAGCAGCTCTTGGTACGACGCTGAATTTGAGTACCGCATTCCACCCGCAAACTGACGGGCAGACTGAAAGAACGATTCGTACTATTGAAGACATGCTCCGTGCATGTGTTATCGATTTTGGTGGTAGTTGGAGCAAACACCTACCGTTGGTCGAATTTTCGTACAATAATAGCTATCACTCCAGCATCGAAATGGCACCTTTCGAAGCCTTGTATGGTAGGAGATGTCGCTCGCCTATTGTATGGCACGAGGTCGGTCATTCACAATTGACTGGGCCCGAGATTCTGCAAGAAACGACTGACAAGATCCACCAGATAAGGGAAAACTTGGTGAAGGCCCGGGACAGACAAAAGATGTACGCCGATAAACGACGCAAGCCCCGCGAATTTGCAGTTGGCGACTACGTACTCCTAAAGGTATCACCTTGGAAGGGAGTAGTCCGATTCGGCAAAAGAGGGAAACTTGCGCCTCGATTTGTTGGACCTTTTAAGATTCTGGAAAGGATCGGTAAAGTTGCCTACAAACTCGAATTACCGGAGGAACTCAGCAATGTCCACCCGACTTTCCATATTTCAAACCTTCGAAAATGCGTAGCCGACCACGACGCAATAATACCACTCGACGATCTTCAGGTCAACGAGACGCTACACTTCGTGGAGAAGCCTGTCGAAATCATGGACCGACAGACCAAGCAACTCAGACGCTCTCGCATTCCTATTGTAAAAGTACGATGGGAAGGCAAACGAGGCGCGGAGTTCACTTGGGAACTCGAAAGTGACATGAAGGCCAAGTACCCGCAGTTGTTCAGATAGATCTGAAGCATCAAATTGGTAAAATCACACGGCGATGTACGGTTCTCGGCCTAATTTCGGGACGAAATTCCCTAAAGGAGGGGAGACTGTAACACCCCGTGTTTTCCCAAAAGTCAAAGTCAAGAGTTGACTGTTATTGGAATTAAAGATCAATAAAGATTAATTTCATTTTAGTTTCATTTTGATTTTCATATTATGTGGAGTAAGTGTTGTATAATCAAACTAATCGGCCGATAATCGAACTGTGAATCAACGACCGACTGTGAATGATAGGAAGTAACAATGCAATAAAGCTAGTCAATCAATAATCAAGCTAATCAAATCAATCATCGAACTCAAGTGTGGATAATTTTAATGCTTTTATACGTGTGTGTGTGCCTTACGTGTTACTTGTGCATGCTTACTTTATGTTAAAGTGTGTGGTGAATCAATCAAAATCAATCAAGAATCGAAGGATAATCAAACTCAAACGAAACCGACTTTGAAAATAGGTTGTAAGGATGCTTGTATGTTAGATATAGTAGTTGGGACTGAAAGTAATTTGAATAGAAACTCTATCCTACTCTACTCCTCAACTATCGAACTCGAAATATCAAAAATCGTCGCGAAACACTCAAAACCAGGCAAGCCGATCGAACAGGGCAACCTGATCGAACAGGCTAGCCGATCGAACAGGCTGTTCGATCGGGCAGCCGCTCGATCAGGGATGCTGTTCGATCAGCTAACCCCTTTCCACTTTTGGAAGCCTATAAATAGGGCTGTCCTTGTCAAGCTTTCCACTTTTGGAAAAGCTCTGACCGACCAGCCTTCTATTCTCGCCATTTCTCAGATTTCTCTCAAACCTGTAAGTATTTCACTCCAATCTTTGTACAATCTTGTTCATTAATCGATTCTCCATCTTTCTATCTTTCAAAATCTGAATTCCAACCGTGAAATCACCAAGATCTAGGTGTTCTTGGGTGATGTCATCATGGTGTTCTTCAAGAACACTAAGTTTGGCATCATCCCACCATGAATAACTTGGATCTAACCGATTTCCACATGAACAACCTAAAATCTACCAAAGATCTTAACATTTCACGGTGGAAAAGGTTTGAAAGACGGGTTTTCATCTATCTTTCAACCCTTTTGCATTCAAACCGGAGAAACGAAGCTTGAACCGACTTATAAATCATTCTAAACAAACACATGGTTCAAGATTCGGACTTCACCACGAGATTACCGATTACGAGTTAAACGTTAAACTTAGGTCCTTGAACGCTCCCTGACCGAGCTTGGGTGATTCCAGCCGAGTCAGTGAGTAAAGTAAAGGCTGAGTTTTTTATGTTTCAACTTGTGGTCCAACTATCTCCAAAACGTTAATAGAATGACGGGAAATAACCAAGTGCTAGGTGACGGACTAACCAGGTCAGAAGCTGGCCGAACGGTTAGGCTATTCGAACGAACAGCCCAACCGAACGACTAAGCCAGCCGATCGACTAGGCTAATCGATCGACTAGCATCTGGGCCCACAAACTCACAAGGTGTAGTATTGAGTGAGTTCTGTTCGATCGATCGAGTCACTCGATTGTAAACATTACTCATCGAATCATGAGATACTACACTTCAACGCTGAACCTTTTCGAAACATTGGAATGTCACCCGATCGAGCATGCCACCCGATCGAGTGACAACTTACCAAGTGTGCAATGCTAACCGATCGGTTGGACCAACCGATCGAACGGACTATTCGATCGGCCAACTTGAAAGGTAATGCTGCAAAAACTTCAAAAGTACAAACCATCATACACAAACACATCCTTCACATCAAAGGAAGAAACAATCCACTTGAAGGAACCAGCCGATCGAGCCAGCCGGCCGATCGAACGGGACGTTCGAACGGACTTTAACCCAATCGAACAGCCCACTCGATCGAACAGCCGTCCGATCGAATGGTCTATCCGATCCAGTTTCCACTGTTCACTTTTTCCGCATTACTCATTGTATTGTTATCGAACTATTCAGGCTAACCTATTCTCAGTGCTCTTTTCAATCCACAACCAACCACTGTGAGTATACTCGATCCCTTTTTGCTTTCAGCACTTTTGGGTGTTACATACGTAATCTATCAAATTCACAAACGACACAAACTATTTGAACGCTAACCTACTTGCATGTATTACTTGACTAAATGATTGCTGTTTATTATGTTTACACGTGGAGTGCTATCTGCCTGCTTTAGCAACGTAGTACTATAGTTTGGACTCAGCACCCGTTCACACGGGGGTTGCTAAGGACAATTACTTGCATGGATTACAGTGGTAATCATGTATTGCGAACTGTCTCGGACAGTCAACTCGAAGTCGTTGGTATCGATGGTCCCATGTTGATAATTTACATGCATCGTTTGCCCTTGTGTACGTGCTTGGTTATGCGTAAACTTTTCGAACTTTATATGCTATATCAAACTTGTGTACTCACCTTTACATTATATGTATTGACTTTTATTTTAACGTATGTGACAGGTGTTTAAGCTACTAGCGTGCTAGGGAAGCGAGGCAATAATAAGCTTCTAGGAGCCTGTGACCTTAGGACAGTGTCCACATACCTGCTCCAGGGCCATAGTTCTCTGTAGATCTTGTACTGGCACCTGTAGTCAGTAAGATCTACAGTTAGCCGTCTAGAAGTCTTAAAACAATATTTAAATTCGGTCTGTAATAATTAAGAACTTGAGTTGTCGGAACAGTTCCCATATTGTTTAGTTGATTTCTATGATAACTTGTTATTATTTGGGACACGGTATGGGACGTGTTATATAACTGAATTGTATGATAGTTGTTGTGGAAACTTCTGAACAATCTGTTTCGCTCAGTGCCGCGCCCCGATGATTCCGCCATCGGTTGGGGTGTGACAGTTTTATATCGAACAACAAACATAAGAAAACCCCCACGACTAAGAAAACCAAGGCATTCATTGCCACAACTGAAACGAGTGGTAAGAAATATAATGGAAATATATCTAAGTGTAACAAGTGTGGATATCACCACTATGGTGGATGCCGAACCATCAAGTGTGATAAATGTGGGAAAATGGGTTACCGCACTAAAAATTGTTGGAGTAACAACAAAAGGAATAAAAACAAAGGCAAGAAAGATGGAGGCAATGATAATGGAACAGACGAGGAAAGAACCAAGGTTGTTATAACTGTGGTGAAATGGGACACTTTAGGAAGGACTGTCCCAAAGAAAACAAAGGCCGCGGACGAGTCTTTGTGGTTGGAGCTAAAGAAGCGTGACAGGATCCCAACGTAATCACCGGTACGTTCCCTGTCAACGATCATTTCGCTAATATTTTATTTGATACCGATGCAGACTTTAGTTTTATATCTTTAGAATTTAAAGATATGCTTGGACTAAAGTCAACAAAACTAGATGTTCCATTCACTATCGAATTAGCGAATGGAAAAGTGACTGAATCTGATAAAATTGTTAAAGGATGTTCCTTAGAACGAGAAGGACAAATTCAAAATTGACCTAATGCCCGTTCAACTAGGTAGTTTTGATATTGTAGTTGGAATGGATTGGCTATCCACCAACCAAACCGAAGTCGTATGTTACGATAAGATCATTCGAATCCACCTTCCTAATAACGAGAAACTTCTTATTCACGGTGAGAAAAATGAAATGCCATTACGAATTATTTCCTGTATGAAAGTCCGAAAGTGCCTACGAAAAGGATGTATAGCATTCTTAGCACACATAGTTGACAAAAAGGCCAAGGAGCTAAAACTCGAGGAAATCCCGGTTGTGAAGAAATTCCCTGAAGTCTTCCAGAAGACTTGCCGGGAGTACCTCCACAACGACAAGTCGAATTCTGAATAGACTTAATTCCAGGTGCCGCACCTGTGGCAAAGTCTCCATACCGATTAGCTCCTTCGGAAATGCAAGAATTGTCCACACAACTTCAAGAGTTGTTGGACAAAGATTTTATCAGACCAAGATACCCACCTTGGGGAGCTCCAGTGCTATTCGTGAAGAAGAAGGATGGAAGTTTTAGGATGTGTATAGACTATCGAGAGTTGAATAAACTCACAATCAAGAATCGGTATCCATTACCGAGGATTGACGATCTATTCGATCAACTTCAAGGATCGAGCTATTATTCGAAGATCGATTTGAGATCAGGATACCATCAACTCAGAGTTCAAGAAGAAAGTGTTCGAAAAACGGTGTTCCGAACTCGCTACGGACATTACGAGTTCCTTGTTATGCCTTTTGGCTTAACAAATGCACCAGCAGTGTTCATGGACTTAATGAACCGCGTGTGCAAGCCTTACCTTGACAAATTCGTGATAGTGTTCATCGATGATATATTGATATATTCACGAAACAAGAGTGAACACGAGCACCATCTTAGAATTATTCTTGAGTTGTTGAAAAAGGAGAAACTGTATGCGAAATTTTCCAAATGCGAATTTTGGCTTCGCGAAGTTCAATTTCTCGGACACGTAGTTAATGAGAAAGGCATACATGTTGATCCATCAAAAATTGAGGCCATAAAGAATTGGAGTGCACCTAAGACACTGACTGAAATACGTCAATTTCTAGGATTGGTCGGTTATTATCGAAGGTTCATTGAGAACTTTTCGAAGATTGCACAATCCCTTACTTCTCTCACTCAAAAGATAAGAAATTTGAATGGGGAGAGAAACAAGAAGCAGCTTTTCAACTGCTTAAAGACAAACTCTGTAATGCTCCAATTATGTCACTCCCAGACGGTACGGATGATTTCGTAGTCTATTGTGACGCCTCACGACAAGGGTTAGGATGCGTGTTGATGCAAAGGGAAAAAGTTATTGCATACGCATCACGCCAACTAAAGATTCACGAAAGGAACTGTACCACACATGACCTAGAGTTAGGTGCAGTGGTATTTGCACTAAGAATTTGGCGTCATTACCTTTATGGTACTAAATGCACGATATTCACGGATCACAAGAGTCTTCAACATATATTTAACCAGAAAGAGTTAAATATGCGCCAAAGACGATGGGTCGAATTGTTGAATGACTACGATTGTGAGATCAAATATCATCCGGGAAAAGCGAACGTTGTCGCGGATGCTCTAAGTCGAAAAGAACGAGTTAAACCTTCGCGTGTGCGATCTTTAAGGCTAACAATTCATAACGACCTTACCTCTCGAATTCTTGATGCTCAGCAGGAAGCATTAAAACCAGAAAATATCAAAGTAGAAATGCTTAGAGGTATGGAAGAACAATTAGAGTCGAAGGAGAACGAAGCCTTATATTTCATAAATAGAATTTGGATTCCTCATTTTGGTGGTCTTCGAGATCTAATACTTGACGAGACTCATAAATCCAAGTATTCGATACATCCTGGAACAGATAAGATGTATCACGATCTCAAGGAATTTTATTGGTGGCCTAATATCAAAGGTGATATTGCGACATATGTTGGAAAATGTCTAACATGTGCTAAAGTTAAGGCCGAGTACCAAAAACCTTCTGGATTGCTACAACAACCTGAAATCCCTAATTGGAAATGGGAACATATTTCTATGGATTTCGTAACTAAATTACCCAGGACTTCTCGTTGTCACGACATGATTTGGGTAATCGTCGACCGATTAACCAAGTCAGCTCACTTCTTGCCTATCCGTGAGAAAGATAGTACTAAGAAGTTAGCTGAAATCTATCTCAGGGAAATTGTAGCAAGACATGGTGTACCTGTGTCGATAATCTCTGACCGAGACATTCGTTTTATATCAAGGATTTGGCAGTCTTTTCAAAAGGCCTTTGGTTCCCAATTAAATTTGAGCATGGCCTTTCATCCCCAAACTGACGGCCAAAGTGAACACACAATTCAAACTCTAGAAGATATGTTGCGCGCTTGTGTGATGGATTTAGGTGGGAATTGGGACACTCACTTGCCTTTAGCGGAGTTCTCATACAATAACAGTAATCACACGAGTATTAAAGCCGCACCATTCGAAGCGTTATATGGCCGAAAGTGTCGATCTCCGCTATGTCGGGCGGAACTAGGCGACAAACAAATGTTAGGTCCTGAGTTAGTTCAAGAAACTACCGAAAAATATTCAAAATTCGAGACCGTGTCAAGGCGACTCGAGACAGACAGAAAAGCTACGTGGACAGACGCCGCAAACCGTTGTCTTTTGAGGTTGGAGACAAGGTGTTGCTAAAAGTCTCGTCGTGGAAAGGCGTAGCTAGATTTGGTAAGCAAGGGAAACTTAGCCCGAGATACATAGGACCATACAAAATCTTGGAAAAGATTGGAAACGTCGCCTACAAGTTAAAACTACCTGAAACACTCAGTAACGTTCACGACACTTTTCATGTGTCGAATTTGAAAAGTGTCTTTCGAATGAATCACTTATTATTCCTCCGGACGAAATCCATGTAGACGACAAACTCCATTTGATCGAAGAACCTGTTGAGATTCTAGATTCAAAGATACACAAAACAAAGAGAACTCGTATCAAACAAATCAAAGTCCGACTGAACTCGAAACGAGGACCCGAGTTCACATGGGAACGAGAAGACGAAAACAAGAAGAAGTACCCTCATTTGTTTAAGAAAGTCCCAACGAAGAGTAACGCAACCGAAAATTTCGGGACGAAATTTTCTTTAACAGGGGGAGAATGTGACAATCGGCAAAATTCCGGTAATTCCGTACAACCTGAACAACTATTTAAATTTTTATTTTCGCGTATACGACTTGATTTTAATTAGTTAAAGTCTTGAGAGTCTAGGAATTACAAAAAATCATAGTAAATTATGATAACAAATCCGTTGCGATTGGAAACAATAACCTAGACTAACAATAGGAACGCGATTAAACAATACTTGTCAGTACTAGTCGCGGTACAGTCTGACACGATAAAAACAAGACATACGGATATGTCTATACAAATATTCTATAAAAAGCTTTGTCCAAAAATAATATGTGCCTTATTATTTATAAAATTCCAATTAAAAACCAAATTGTCCAAGTCCGCAGAAAAATACAGCAATCATGCGGAAGTGTACAGCATTTCGCAGAACAAAACAGTAACTATCCGAAAACCAAAAAATAAATATTATTTGACATAAGTAATATAATGGGTATTGAAAAACGACACAAAATCCGCAATCGAATCTTATCGCGTTAAGCTGCACGGCTAGTTCAGTAAACTGTCAGTCAGCAAAGCCGGTACTGGAACAGGGTCAAAAATAATAAAATTTTTAGTCTAAAAAGTTGGATTAATTATTTGGATAATAAATCAAGTGCAAAAATAATTTTTGTTATGTTTTTATGCAAACGAAACACGGTGTCAGTATTTAACCCGGTACAGGATCCGAACCGACTTTTTCACCCGAATTACAAACTAAAAATTTTGGTGAACTAGTTTTACCTAGTGTCACACCACTTTAAAATATGAAGGCTTAAAACCTTGTAGATATTTTTATATAAAATGTCAAAGTTCTTAAAATTCTTAAAGCTTCTAGTTTAAAACAAGTTTTTATAAAAAAAATTCAGTAAATTCCCTTTCTTTTGGCTGAATTTCGTTCAATGTGGGTCCCCATTTGAGCTTACTCATGTCTTTTGTTGTGTTGGATGTCTTAAATGAATAATTAGTGTCCTATTTCCAAGATTTTGATATCTTTTACACTCCATCCCTTAAAACATTTTCAAAAAAAACCATCAAACCACCCAACTTCTTCTTCTCTCTCTCCAAAATCGTGTAAAACCAAACAACCCTACAACACTTTCATTTCAACCTGAAACATAAGTAAATCTTGCTAATATGGAGAATTATGGATGATTCAAGAAGGGTTCAAGACTTGAAGAAGCACTAGGAACCTTGGAAAAAATTGTAAGAACACTACACTAGTCTCACTTTTATTTTTGATTTCTTTTACAAATTCATCATAATCACATATGAGAAACAACAAGAAACAACTAAAAATCATTATTTTTAACCATGATTTTTCTATGATTATGAGATGAACTTGGAGAAATCTAGGCTAATAAACTTGAATCTTGGTTATTCTTACTCAAAAATATGATCTACAAACATGCATGTAGGATCAACCAAGATTCATCAACAAAGGAATGAACATGAATTTTTATGAACATGCATGCTAGTAAAATGTAAGAAAACATTTAAAACCAAGAAAATAAATTTTTGAAATATTTCTTGAATAAAGTTTCCATTTCTGGAAAGGATCATAATCAAGAAATATGTTGGTAGTAAAGGTTTTGAATACATATTTATGCTTCAAATGACCTTGTAAGACATCTAAAACAAGAGTTTTTCATAAAATCTCGTTCTACAAATTTTTGGCAAAAATAAGGAATAAAGTTTCCTTTTTGGGAAAGTTAAGAACAATATCATGTTCATGCTACTTTTATTGACAAATTTTGATAGATATTGATACTTGATGGTGTTTTGTATTGAAATAATTTGAAAACAAGTTTTGTATAAACTTGGGGAAAAATCCATATACAAACAAAACTATGGCAAAATTTTTATAAATTTTGTTATGTATTAAAAGTTGTTAAAAAAAGAAGTTTGTGACTGAAACAATTATTTGAGGTCTTTAAACATGGTTAAACAAATTTCGGACAAAGACATAAATCCATGTTTTATAAAAAGATTTCTAAATAAAAATGACAAGTATATATTTTTGAATAAAATGTGTACTTACAAAAGTAACCATCAAGTATCATAAGTATATATATTTTGATGTGTACATCATATGTTAGTTCTAGTAGGAACAAATGCAATATTATTACACATCCACAAAAACTACCAAAAATATATATATGAACTTGAATAACGAAATAAAATGTCCATCCTTGGACACGGAAACACAAATGGAGAAATTTGGACACTACTGGACTATATGGACTCTTGGACAAACTAAAATGGCACAAACAAAGCAAATGGTAAAACGTGACGGACGACACAAACGGGATAAACGATACGAATAAATAAAACCGACAAGTAATAAACGACTATAACAAAATACGAGCCGTCACACAAGTTTATGCACTAAAATGACTCAACTGTGGCATAAGTAATGATTTTTTATAAAAATTAGATTTTTATAAAAATACAAGTATTACTATTATTATTTTGACTAGCCCAAAATTTTCTATTTTAAAAAGTAGTACATAAATTAAAAATTGGGCTAATGCCTATTTCTCATAAATAAAATTTGGGCTAGGCCCACTTTTACAAAACAATGGACTAAAAATGTATTTTTAGTCAAATTTGGGCTAAAGCCCACTTTACAAAGAACTTGGGCTAAAAACCCAATCTTTACAATTACTATGGACTAGATATATTTTAGAAAACAATTTGGGCTAGGCCCATTCTTATACAAATTATTTGGGCTAAGTCCACAACTATAAACTAAATTGGGCTAGGCCTACTTTTATAAAATGTTTTGGGCTAAGGCCCACTCCTACAAATTAATTTGGGCTTGACCCATTTTAAACAAAGTTATTTGGGCTAAGCCCATAAGCACCAAATACCCACAATGGACTTAAATTCTAAAACATAAATTAAGCCCACTCAAACACAAATCAAATAGAATAAATATATATATATACAAGGAAGTTATATATATATACGAAAACACAAAAACAAAATACAAGATAGAATATTTGTACGATACACAAAAACAAACCTAAGTGTCTAACTAGATTAGAACACTTGTAGGTCGAGAAATGAACCGCGAACAAGGAATCGAATAGAGATTTGCACGGAACGCAAATCTGTGAGTTCATGTTTTCCCCTTTTACTTTGAATGTTTATAGTTTTAAACTTTTGGGGATGTATACATGTTACAAAAAGTATGATAATACGATGAAACTATTTTGATCACATGCGGATAAGTGTTAAAATAATGGGCCATTAATGAATAAACAAGTACCGAGGAACAAACGGATAGATCTATTTGGGTTTTGGCAAGCCCCACTCTTAACGACAACGATAACCACGATCGTCAAGAGTGCCTTTGTGTCCAAACTAGTGTCGTTGAAACACACGATAAATTGTCAAGGTTTGGTTGCCTCCTATTCGGCATACATATTAGTGTCCTTGCAACACACTAATGATCATACAATTTTTTTTATCATACTATACAAAAACGAATTTTATTACTTCAAATGTTTTGGAGACTCATTTGATGCGAAAACAAAATAACATGAATTCACTCAACTTTTGTTGACGTTTTCAAAATTAACATGTATTACTGGAGATTAGTGGACGGCTTTGGAAAAATATGTTCAAGTCGTTATCAAGAACGCAAGCTTTTGTGATGTCATCCGTTTTCGGTTGTTATGTTTTGAACTTTGAATAATGTAGTTAAAGTTGTTGTTGTTTCAAGTTTCAAACAAGACATATGTAATGTAAACTATGGTTTCGAATCAAATGTAAGGATGAACATCTTTTATGTTTCAAATATGTTGTTTACTCGATTGATTGTAACGATTGCCGCTCTCGTCACACCTCGCCATACGCTTCTGCATAAACCGAAAATCGGGGTGTGACAAGGGATGACATTCTTACCAACCTATGCAAGTTAGAGATGATCTATCCTCCGTATTTTTTGACATTATGGTTCATTTACTTGTGCATTTACCTGATGAAGCGATTACGGGAGGTCCAGTAGCTTTCAGATGGATGTATTAATTTGAAACGTACATGAAAAAGCTAAAAAGTATGTCAGAAACCTGACAAGGCCGGAGGGTTGTATAGCTGAAGGTTATGTGCTTGAAGAAGCTCTAACATTTTGTTCAATGTATCTTCAAGATGTTCAGACTAAGTTCAATCGCCCAGATAGAAACGAGGATGCCGTTGTTGAAAAACATAAGTTTTGGGTATTTGAGTCTAAATGTCGTCCGGCAAGCGCAACGAAGAGCAAATATCTTTCAACCATTGAAAAAAGCAAGATGGGATGGTTTGTCCTCGAAAACTACGCAGAAGTCAGGGAGTACATGAAGTGAGTGTTCCTATCTTTACTTTTCATAATATGTTAATGTTAATTGTTATTTTCTCTTCCTTACTTGCTTATATTTGTCATTAATGTAGTGAGTTCATATCTACACATCCCCAAGATGATCTTAAAACCAAATTTCCGGGGTGGTTTCTTAATAAGGTATAAAACATATATAACACGCATTACTCTACATCGGTTAGGTAAATCATATATTACAAGCATTCTTACTCTATATTCGATGAAAACACAAAATTCTCTAGAATTCCACCGAGAGTTGTATGCTCTTTCAATTGATGCGAAAATAAATGCTGAAACTTACACTGGTTGCATAGTCAACGGTGTTAGGTTTATGACACTTGAACATGATGCAAACGCGCAACGCAAACCTCTGGTGTAGAAGTGGCCGGAGAGAACGGTGTGAAATTTTATGGCCAATTAGAAGAAACTATTGAGTTGCATTATACAAATGGTTATTCAACTGTCCTATTTCGGTGCAAGTGGTTTAATACTCGAAGGGGTGTAAAGTATAACAATAATATCACCAGTATAAGCACTGAACATGAATGGGACAAAGACGATCAACTCATATTTGCTTCGCAAGCCAAACAAGTGTTCTTCATCCAAGAACCATCTCGAAACAAAAAAAAAATAAACTTAGATGGGTAGTCAAAAACATTAATCATCAAAAAATTTGGGATCGGCCATTAAATGATGACCACGTCGAGCCGGTTCAAAATGCTGATGACGACTTAGAAGATATTGACTCTTCATCTGACTGTCCACTCGTCATCGACCTCACCCAATACTTTCAAATTGGGTCTTCTCATGTTACTTCAGGTGAGCCTGCAACTGAAGTTGGTCCACTAACGGCTACCATCGATGAAGTGTTGGAGGTCGAGATTGATGTTGATGAGGACGATCCCGATTATGACATCGAGTTTGATTAAAAGAAAAGTTATTGTTATTTAGATTAGTTAGTATTTGAAAAACACTTGTTAAAATCTTTATTTGCATATTAGTTAAACTTGTTGTACTTTCTACTAATTTCTATTTGATACACTTGTTGTAACATTTGTGACTTTTTAGGAAATATGTTTTCTTTGTGGTTTGTATTTGTTTACCTGATTGCGGATGTGATGCCCCGAGGACATGGGGGAGACGGAGCTAGGGATCCACCAAATCCGGATCCTTTTCGGAGAGGGACACACGAGACTGACGGTAAGTTATCAATTATTATTTAGTACTTTTATTACATTTATTATAAATGTTGTAACTAATTATATTTAATTTTATTTTAATTGCAGCGGTTCCCCCAAGGAAAGTTAGGGGGAAAGCCAAAAACCAAAAGCTTCGCAGGATGGTCAAAGCGGGGGGAGGGGGGCGTTTTTCTTACATTCGATAGGGATGTAACGTATACCCCCATCGGTGTACCGAGCGACCTATTTTCATGTGAGGCGGGTTTGTACATGTGGCGGACCATCCCTTTCGATAGAATGGGTTGGGAGTAAGTTCCGACTCCTTATAAGGATGCCGTCATGAACCACCTAAAGGTAAATAAGTTATTTCGCCTTAAACGCCTTTAACTATTTTTTAACTATTATTATTGATTAGTTATAACAGCTTTGTGTTATAACTTGATAACCTATTTAGGTATCCTATTAGGCCATTTATTGGTGTTAAACCTCTATGTGCACTGCATCTCTGAGCCTAATCACCTGTTGTGAATTTTTTATGTTGGCAATATAAATGATGACATCTTTACCATTGGTTATTATGTTGTTGAACAAAGAAGAGTGGGGTTGTTGCTGCTTTTATACATGATGTTTTAGGCATAGTCATATATCATTATACTATCTTGTGCTGATGTTGGTTTATTAATAAAGTGCAAGCTAAAACTTACTTTTAGGAATAGAGGTGCTATTAATGGAGTTAGTATGTTTCTGTTAAGGCTAGTACTTTTTAACGGGTCATCAACTACATGAAAAATGTGTCTAACTGATGGTTCATTTATGTTGTCAAATAATTGCAGATTATAAGCCATTTCTCGTCCGATTTCGATCATGATTATGGCTGCAGACGTAGCAGCAAACGGCTGCATTTTACAGTTGTTTGCTGCTGCGTTTGAAGCCATAAACGCGCCGTTAAACGGCTACATACGGGTGTAAAAACGCAGCCGTTTGCAGCCGTAAACGCGCCGTTAAACGGCTACAAACGCAGCAACAAATAGCTGTTTTTTACACCCGTTTGCTGCTGCGTTTGCAGCCGTAAACGGGTGCAATAATGCAGTCGTCTGCAGCCATAAATGTGACGTTAAACGGCTGCACACGCAGCAACAAACGGGTATAAAAATGCCACCGTTTGCTGCCGCGTTTGCAGTCGTAAACGCGCCGTTAATGTTTTAACGTTTTTATATAATGTTTTAACAATTTTATTTAATTCCTAGGAGAACTTCAATTTCGATGAAGTTGCACAGGATTTGGACGCGAACAACATAAAAGGCAGCATTAGATAAGTGCTTATGAAGCGATACTTCAACCGCAAGCACAATGCTAAGGATGAATTTCTTACTAATGGAGGTTATGAAGATGTCGAAAGAGCAAGGGCATACCACCCCGAGGATATGCCTTATGAAAATTGGCTGAGAGCCATTGATCACTTCTTGGACCCCAAATATATTGCAAGATGTGAGGCAAACACAAGAGTCCGCCAACTTCAACAACTCCTAAACCGTGGGGGTACATGGTCATACAGTAGCACCGCATACAAACATGTAATGCTTTATATGTGTGTGTTTGTATGTTTATATTTATTTAATGTCTAATCTAAGTTTTAATGTTAAACAGGGTTTGAAACGTCTTGATACGTGCCACAAAACTCACACCGATAAAGATGGGAATTTTGTTGACCCGGTAGCCGAGCAGAATTATGTAAGTATCTATATATATATATATATATATATATATATAGGGTCAGGATTTAGAGAAAACGGTGGAAAGTGTAAGAACGGTGAGAACGCTTATGGATCGTCCGATCAAAAGAATCTATGGACTAGATTGCCGCGGTGGCGTTTTCGTAAATAACATCAATTTTATTACGTGGACGCGCTTCATTAAGGGTAAAAGCGTCTTTTGATTACTCCAAACAAAACGCCATCTCATGAAAATAAAACGCCAAACAAAAATCACACACAACATTCTAACTAAAAACGTCATTAGATATAAAACGCCAAACTTAATTATAATAAAATCCTTCCTAAAAAACCGCCAAAAAAATCCTATATATACAACAACTCAGACGTTCAATTAAAAACACACACAAACCCCCAAACGCCATATTTAATATATACCATTGGTCTGATAAATGCCAGAAAACCCAAACATCAAATATCTTCTAACCCAAAACGTTTATTAGAAATTCAGTTTGGTTGTCTGTAAGCTTTCGCTCAATGTAATGAACAAAATCATTAAGTAAAGATATTGTCCATTTCATTGAGTAAAATCTTATTGACTTATCCTCAACTTCCATCCAATTTATAACGCCAAAACATACAAAAACATTACTGAGGTTTGTTGTCAAGAAAGTTTAGGTGTATGGGGTGGACAACATTGTTAGTTATCTTTCTTAACTGAGGATTAACAATGTTGTCCATCACCATACAACAACACTTTATTGATTTTAGCATGATCAAATTTACAGTTTTAAGATGGTTTATTTAATGGCGTTCTTTTTCTCGGTAAAACGCCAAAAAAGATAACATTTTGGCTGAGAGGGTGTAAACTCAATAACATTTTGCTGCATAAGATGGACAAATATTATAGAAAAAGAGGCTGATTTCAGACTTTGTGCTTCCACACGGCGACAAAAAAACTACTTCAAAAAACAAAAATAAAAAAAAAATCATACGAAAGTCAAAACAGCCAGTGAAAATGCTTCAAAAGAAGAAAGAGACTGGTGACAGTGAAGATTTGGAAGATCAATATCTATTTTGTTTAATTTTCTTTTTCAGTTGATTGTTATATAATAACAACGCCATATCTAATAAAAACGCCAAAAAGCCAAATGCTTGTCAAAACGCCACAAAAACTACCAAACCATAATAAAATTACTTTGGACAAGTATTATAAAAAACCAAAAAAATAAAAATAAATAAAATAAATAAAAAACAAACTTGAAAATGTAACTAGAAACAGTAACTACAAATCAGTAATACTAATACTGAAGATAGGGAAAATTTATTATATTAGAATCTAAAATGCCAAACTTAAAAGATGGGACGTGTTACAGACATCAGAGATAAATCTTATCAAAAACAATAATTACAAACAGTAACTGAAAAGACGAATACTTTATTATAATAATGCACTGCCTAACTTAGGCGCCAAAAAGACATTTTATAAAATGATACGTCTCAGCAACTTCCATTTGATAAAACCAAAAAAACAAACGTCAATACTACTAAATACCACTCACTGTAAAACGACAAAAAATAAAAAAATCAAAGATGGCTAATATGCTTTCTTGGATATTCAGTATTTTTCTTCGTGAAGTTTCACTGAATGAATTGTTAGCAGAGGGGAGTAACTCAGTACGATTTTGCTGCATTAGATGCACAAAAATTCCAGAAAAAGATACTGATGCCAGTCATATGGCATTTTGTACATTTTGTTCTTGAAGAAGGCTTGGATGAGGAGAAGAGATCAATGACACTGAAGAGTGGGATGATTATAAAGATGAAGATCAAGATAAAGAAAAAAGCAAAAAACCCACCCACACGTCATAGATCTATGTCCCCAAACATCCACAAAAAAAGCCACTTCAACAGACGAGCAATCAAAATAATCAAACCGATGGGTTTGTTAAGTTTTACATAAAATGCCATATATTTGGTGAAAGCTCTTGTACTATTAAAGAAGAGAGAGACTGATGACAGTGAAGATTGTGAAGAGAGATCCGATTAGGATTTTTAATTTATTTTCTTCGCTTGTATTTTTTTTACTGTGGTTGAAATATAATATAACAATTGTAAAATGCCAAGATACCACAAACGCCAAAATGTATATAAAAAATAATAGAACAATGGGCCATCTTGTTTAAAACGCCTTGAAAAACGTCATTCAGATAGATTTCCTGACCCCCTGGGTTCTAATGGCATACGATTTGAATAAACGTCATAAACGCCAAAATGTTAATACAATGAAACCATTAAACGACATTAATTATTGAATTTGCTTAACGCCAAAAATCTTAAACCCCAAAAATTAAAAAAAATATTGGGAAAAGTGGAACTGGAAAAACAGAAGATGAAAGGACAAAAAAGCCCCTCCGCCCTTCTCTATGTTGCATGACACGTGGTGGGCCAGGATGCGTTCTCACCGTTCTCACACTTTTGAGCGTATTCTCCTGATCCCGTTTCTATATATATATATAGGGGAAGGTTCATTTAAGAATAAAATTATTGAAAGAAGAAAAAGAAGAAATGGCATATTGGTAAAATACTAATTGTTTTATAATTTATCTCATTATTTTTTCTCACTTTAATTAATTAGTCAACTATTCATTAATTTTTTCTATATATAATCTACAAAACCTACACATATCAAAATTTTCCTACATGTACCTTACACATTATAGAATTTTATCCTACACACGTTGAAATTTATCCTACACACCTCGAAATATATCCTACACAACTCGTAATTTATCTTACATTTCACCTTTTCATTTATTTTACACTTTAAATTAAGTTGTTTTTTAATTTGAAAAACTATATATTTTGAAAAGGAGTTACAAATTTAAGTTAGTTACTTATTAAAGGGGAATAATACAATTTAATGATCTATGTAAAGTTTACCAATATACCCTTATATAGGGCTGTAAACGAGCCGAGTCGAGCCGAGCTAGACCTAGCTCGAGTTCGGCTCGAACTCGATTCGAGCTGGCTCGGCTCGAGCTCAAATTTCAAATCGAGCTGAGATTTGAGGCTTGAGCTCGACTCGATTAGAATTCGAGCTAGCTCGGCTCGGCTCGATCTAGCTCGAACTAACAAAAAACCGCAAAAATTACTACTTAAAAAGCCCTTAAAATGAATTTCTTCATAGACTAAGGGCCATAATTGCCATTTAACTTAACCATATGGCTAAATATGCAACTATAAATAGTTAATTCACTTTGTACATTGCCTTTACCTTCTTTTATAGGGGAAATACTCCCTTATTTTTTGTTTTCTAAGCGATGTGGGACAAAAAAAATGAAGGATGTAAACCTTCTCAAGCCAGCTCACGAGCCGAGCCAGACCAAGCTCGAGCTCGGCTCATTTACAAACCGAGCCGAGCCGACCTGACTCGTTAACAACCGAGCCAATTTCGAGTCGAGCTTTCTTCGAGCTTTTTTCGAGCGAGTTTCGAGCGAGCTGCGAGCCACGAGTTTTTTGAACATCCCTACCCTTATATTAAAATTAAATGCAAATATTAAATGAAGTAATTTTAAGCATTCTTATTGGTTGAAACTTCTTCTTTCTTCTTCTTACCAAAAAAAAATTTCTCATTTGAACTCTCCACTAAAAATAATAGAACAATGGGCTATGTTGTTTAAAACGCCTTGAAAAACGTCATTCAGATAGATTTCCTGACCCCCTGGGTTCTAATGGCATACGATTTGAATAAACATCATAAACGCCAAAATGTTAATACAATGAAACCATTAAACGACATTAATTATTGAATTTGCTTAACGGCAAAAATCTTAAACCCCAAAAATTAAAAAAATATTGAGAAAAGCGGAACTGGAAAAGCAGAAGATGAAAGGACAAAAAAGCCCCTCCGTCCTTCTCTATGTTGCATGACACGTGTTTGGCCAGGATGCGTTCTCACCGTTCTCACACTTTTGAGCGTATTCTCCTGATCCCGTTTCTCTCTCTCTCTCTCTATATATATATATATATATATATATATATATATATATACATATATATATATATATATATATATATATATATATATATATATATATATATATATATATATATAGGGGAAAGTTCATTTGAGAATAAAATTATTGAAAGAAGAAAAAGAAGAAAGGACATATTGGTAAAATACTAATTTAATTATAACTTATCTCATTAACTTTTCTCACTTTAATTAATTAGTCAACTATTCATTAATTATTCTATATATAATCTACAAAACCTACACATATCAAAATTTTCCTACATATACTTTACGCATTATAGAATTTTATCCCACACACGTTGAAATTTATCCTATACACCTCGAAATATATCCTACACAACTCGTAATTTATCTTACACATCACCTTTTAATTTATTTTACACTTTAAATTAAGTTGTTTTTTAATTTGAAAAACTATATATTTTGAAAAGGAGTTACAAATTTAAGTTAGTTAGTTATTAAAGGGGAATATTACAATTTAATGATCTATGTAAAGTTTACCAATATACCATTATATTAAAATTAAATGCAAATATTAAATGAAGTAATTTTAAGCATTCTTATTGGTTGAAACTTCTTCTTTCTTCTTATTACAAAAAAAATTTCTCATTTGAACTCTCCACTAAAAATAATAGAATAATGGGCTATGTTGTTTAAAACGCCTTGAAAAACGTCATTCAGATAGATTTCCTGACCTCCTGGGTTCTAATGGCATACGATTTGAATAAACGTCATAAACGCTAAAATGTTAATACAATGAAACCATTAAACGACATTAATTATTGAATTTGCTTAACGCCAAAAATCTTAAACCCCAAAAATTAAAAAAATATTGAGAAAAGCGGAACTGGAAAAGCAGAAGATGAAAGGACAAAAAAGCCCCTCCGTCCTTCTCTATGTTGCATGACACGTGTTGGGCCAGGATGCGTTCTCACCGTTCTCACACTTTTGAGCGTATTCTCCTAATCCAGTTTCTCTCTCTCTCACTCTCTCTCTCTCTCTCTCTCTATATATATATATATATATATATATATATATATATATATATATATATATATATATATATATAGGGGAAGGTTCATTTGAGAATAAAATTATTGAAAGAAGAAAAAGAAGAAAGGACATATTGGTAAAATACTAATTGATTTATAACTTATCTCATTAACTTTTCTCATTTTAATAAATTAGTAAACTATTCATTAATTATTCTATATATAATCTACAAAACCTACACATATCAAAATTTTCCTACATATACTTTACACTTTATAGAATTTTATCCCACACACGTTGAAATTTATCCTACACACCTCGAAATATATTCTACACAACTCGTAATTTATCTTACACATCACCTTTTAATTTATTTTACACTTTAAATTAAATTGTTTTTTAATTTGAAAAACTATATATTTTAAAAAGGAGTTACAAATTTAAGTTAGTTAGTTATTAAAGGGGAATATTACAATTTAATGATCTATGTAAAGTTTACCAATATACCCTTATATTAAAATTAAATGCAAATATTAAATGAAGTAATTTTAAGCATTCTTATTGGTTGAAACTTTTTCTTTCTTCTTCTTACAAAAAAAAATTTTCTCATTTGAACTCTCCACTATATATATATATATATATATATATATATATATATATATATATATATATATATATAATCATCTCCGTAAAATACAACTTAATTTAGAACGCGAGATTATGGGCGAAGAAAGCGATGGTTCTCAACCGCCGAATGAGGCTGCCGTGTTTCAAAACGTTTTGTGTGATCGACGAGAATGGTTCCGGGGGCTTGGGCCTAAACCTTCGAATATGCCATCGAACCCGTTTAGTGCGCAACCTCAGACCCCACAACCCTTTTCGGAGGTAAACTATACAATTTGACTTTAAAAATATAGCATGTATCCAAACAATATCTAATATTACAATCTAACACTATAATTTAGGCTTTTAGTTTTGGTTCTTTTTTTTTTACATATTGTTGAACCTTTAGCCGCTCTGAATACTCATAATAATGGTTTTGATATATGTTAATGTAGGAATATGTTTCGAGTTTGTTCCAAACTCCAGCATTCGTAAACCAACTTGAATCCAATCTTGCGGCGAGGGGAAAGCAAGCCGCAATCGATGATGACTATGACGATGACGACCTTTTTGACAAGGATGATGAGGAGTAATTAGTATTATTGTATGGATATTTTAGAATGTTATTTTTCGGATATTTTAGGATGTTATTATACGGATACGTTTTATGCGATTTTAGTATATAAAGCATTATGTTTGTTTAGTCTGTTTGTGTTGCGTAAAACTGGAAAATTAGCAGGTTTGTTTATAACTAGAAATACTACAAATGCAGCAAAAATAAAAAAAAAATGGCTTTTAGCGGCGAAATATGTCGCCGCTATTAAGTCTAGCGAAGACGCTAAAAGTCCTGATCATTAGCGGTGATACCAACCAATAGCGGCGACACAAGACCCTTTAGCGGCGACTCTTTACCGGCGACATGTCGCCGCTATTACCTTTAGCGGCGCAATTTGGGACTATTAGCGTTGACATTTGTCGCCGCTATTGATCGACTTTCTTGTAGTGTTTGATGTGTGAGTAATACCAATGTTTTAGTTATGTGTACGATTGTTCCACTGTCACAAATCATCTATTTAATCAAAAACTCATTTTTCTTGTATAACATATTAATAAACAATCGTATTAGGATCCAAACATGATTCATTAGTTACTTGAAATACTTGTAACTCAGAAATTTAATTGGCTTATCAATGTTGGGTTCGTAAGCTTTAGGGTAGCCGACCCTAATTAGGGTTAGCTGGCCCTAATTAGGGCCATTAGGCCCACTTAGTTCCGCTAAAAGTCCTGATCATTAGCGACGATATCAGCCAATAGCGGCGACACAAGACCATTTAGCGGCGACTCTTTACCGGCGACATGTCGCCGCTATTACCTTTAGCGGCGCAATTTGGGACTATTCTGTAAACAGTTGTGAGCATCTAATTGTCACACCCCTAATTTCCACGTGTCACCGGTGGGCCCGGTGGGGAATATTGTGACGTAGTTGATATCATCATAGTCAAACAACACAATTTAAATGCACAGCGGAAGCAAAAGATAAATATATTACAACCAAATAAGAATATCAAAGTATTACAAACGGTATGTAAAAGATCCACAGGCAGATCAAACAAAAGAAAAACTGTTCAACAGACTTTAGGCATCTAGGACTGGCAAAATTCCTTATTAACGCCCTGAGCTCCCAGCCAATTTCGTACAGTACCTGTCACTTAACCTTTTTGGAAAATACGTCAGTTTACACTGGTAAATACAATTTAACTGACTCATTTTGAAAAGAGTTTGAAAATTTATTTGAATGCACGTGGCACAAAGTTCTTTTATACTTGGGACAATTTTATTAATAAAAATCTTGTATCTGTTTTACATGTTTGTCCAACATTTAGGGCCGGTGATTATACATATACAAGCCGGTCAAGATTAATAGACACACCACAAATATAATCTCACAAGAAGACACCCTTACGAGTGAGTATATGTTTTACATAAGCAACAGGAGGTGTTATACCTACACCATGTGCTTACGTTGTGGCCATTCACTTTTTAAATGAGCCAAGGATATCCAGGACACAGTCATTAACCCCCAATGTTATTTGTTATCAAGCAATACATATCAAAACAGGATTATGCAATTTAATCATCTCCGATTAAAAGGTTAAACCCGACCAAGCGGTATTTTTTTTATAATACCGTATCCCAAGCCCTTATAAGGGAAAATAAGTTAAACGTATTTACCTGAGCTAAATATAAATTCAATCCCAGCCGTATATCAAATCAGCAAGCACAAGTACTTCTACTGGGGCTCTTAATCTGGAACGAAGGTTTTATTAACCTATTAGATTCCTAACGGGTCTTTATTCAAGTTGAACTTAGACCGGTTAGTTTTAAAGAAGGGTTTACGGTTCAAAACGCAAGATTAAGCGCAGACCGGATCAGAATGTGATTTAGACCTGACAAGTTTGAATACTTGTATTATTTGGGCAAACTAAACACATTCTGGATTTTGAGGTGAAAATGATAAGGTTTGACCCGTTTCGGTTATTTTATGCAAACTAGTTACATAAACCGATCCAAACGCGAAATATGCGTAACGGGTAACCATAAGAGTCATATACAGGTTTCCTAAGTTAATATGCCTTAAATATGATGTGATATCAGTAAGATACCTTCCGTTATGCCCAAAATGTATTTAAAACCAATTTAGGCCCCGTAGGGGTATTTTGGTAATTTCAAAGGTTACAAAAGAGATTAAATATTAACCTGAGTTACAGGTCTGATATAATTAGTAAAAATACTTAATTTACTAAGTTATATCAGTAGGGTATTACATCTATGTGAAATTTATCATTTATAGCCATACTATACGTCGTAGGGTCATTTTGGTAATTTCACATAGGCTTTAGAAGCTAAATTTTGAAATCTGAGTTTAAAACTTTTACCTACTGTTAAAATACACATATTTACTAAAAATATCAGTAGGTATCAAACCATATATGTTTAAAATGGTTTTAACGCATACTATGCGTTTAAAATGCTTAAAAAGGCGATTTAGAGCCATTTCCGGGTTTTCAAAGAAAAGCTTATATTTTTATTATTCCAGAAGGCTCAAAATATTTTATTTATCATATTAGATCAGTAGAAAAAGGTTTGGGGTCAAAAGGATTTGTAAAACTCATTTTATAGCCAAAAGGGCAAAACCGGTAATTACAGAATTAAGCTTAAAACCATATGTTATGCTCAGCCTAAAAATAATTAAAAATCTTTAAAAAATCCCAAAATATTATTTTATATCAGTAAGTAAAAAGTTTGATATTAAAAATTGGGTTTTGATAGGCTATATGCTAATTACGCAATTAAATTAATAAAAAGCCTTCAAATTACGCTATTGAGCATAACTCCTAATCTAGACCTCAACTTGATGTCCAATTTTAGGGACAAGTTTATGAATCAGTAGCAAAGGTTTCTATCCTTTCACTTTTTCAAAAATTACATTTTAAGGTCAAAAGGGCATAACGGTCAACAATTCGGCATATAACGGAAACTTGCAAATGAATAGGATAACTAAGGATTCAGGTTGTATAACCTCAGAGGGTTATACTAACCTATAATATGATCCTAAAGGAATCCTAAGTCATATCTAAATTAGGCTAATTCGGGTCAGAACTGAAAGTCAAAGCAAAAGTCAACTTTTGCGACTTTCGGTTCCGAACCAGGTCTATACTTAGAATTGTCGGGTTGAATCATGCTTAAACATGTTCAACTATTATTTACCAAGTTATTAAAGTGACAAAACTGATTTTATAACTTTTTATATTAATAGTTATGAATTTTATTTAAAACTAACCCGTTTGACTTTAATTTAACTCGACAATTAAACTAAGTAAACATGGTAATTAGGAGGCGCCCTTTTGAGGGTTAATCACCCACCTAATTACGGTTACATAGCCATGTTCATTGCGAACCATGGCTTAGCCGTTTAAAAGTCAAAGCGTTTATCGAAACGCTTGACTTTTCGGCTTTAACCGCTAAATAATTAAAATAAATACGAAAGGGAACTTACAAAGGGTCCAAGCAAGGATTAAGATCAAGAAAACTCAGGTATGAAGCTTCAACAAGTGAAAACCCCAACTTAGAGTTGATCTTGAATGAAATGAGCAAAGAACCCAATGAAGGCCCATGCTATTTATAGGAAGTTAGGATCATTGAGATCATTACATGTGCTAAGAAGGATCAATCCTAGCCTTTCATTGTAGCACATAGTATTACAATACAATGGGGGTCGAAAACCAGCTCAAGGTATTGCAAAAGTTGCATTAAAACCCCTGATTTCAGCCCAGATTGCTGAAACTGGTTTGCTGAAAATGTGCATCTCAGGCGACACGCGGAAGGTGTCACTGATTCTTCCGCGACACTCCTGGGCTGACCACCTGAAAGTTTCAGTTTTTTGACAGTTTTGGCCCCTGTATGCTAAAACCTTGATTTTTGGCACATTTAAGCCCCGTTAACCCCATTTCAAGGCTCTATAATGATGCCTAAACATGGGGAACATGAAACATGCTCAAAAACATGTCGGATGTCGATTCGTTTGGCCGTACAGTCCCGTTGTGCATCGAATTACGACGAAACACGGACGTACGCTAAAAATGGTCCAAATTACGCGACGAGTGGAATTTTATCATGCCGAACACTAAAATAAAATATTTTAGTGCTTACATAAACTTTTGGGTGTCCGGGGATATTCAGAATGCGAGATATGCGCGAAAATGCAAACTTGTGCACTTTTTGACACTTTTAGTCCCTGCATGACGTAAAAGTTTATTTTTGCGCATCGAACACCTATAAGCCCATACCTAAGCTATATAAAAGATAATTAGGGCATGTTTAACTCATGGTCATATTCCGGAAGGTCCGAATCATACGAATCGACATACTTTTGCAGTTTGACGCAAATAGTCCTTTAATCGCACAAGGTAGCGTGAAATATCGTTTAATGACATCCAAGCCTTCCATGACCCATAATGGGCATTCCCGAACATGAGTTTAATTATTTCTATGATTTCGATCGTTTAAATGATCACCAAAACGCGTAGATTCAAAAGTTGACGCTTTAGGCCCCTCTAATGCGCAAACTTGCGCATTTCATCAATTAATAGCATTGAAGCCTTGTTTAATCCATATTAAGCATTATTGGGAGTATTATTAAACACCACAATGCTTCGGGTTCCCTAAAAGGTCATTCAGAGGTATAATTAAACATATTGACACTTTTAGTCCCTTATATTTACAAAGTTGCGCGTAACGTCACTTAAAGGCACAAAAGCCTTGGACGGCCAACGATTGGCAATCCTGAGAGTATAATCATATATCATGAAGCTATCGGTTTGTTAAAAGGTCACTCATAGGTAAGAATAACATGTTGACGCTTTTAACCCTTTATTGCGCAAACTTTCAATTAATTACACAAACGGCTACACTTGATCAACAAGTGGCTCATTCGTGAACATAAAACCATAAAAGGTTATTCAAGAACTTATTTAAAGTTATGTTAATACTTCCAGTTTGTTTATAATTAAAGTTTTTCGATTTTTCAAAAAATTAGTCCCTTAAATTCAAGGTTTAACTTTATTAGGGTTTATTACACGTGTCAATACATCATTGGACGTGATTTTACGAGGTGTCACACTAATAAAAGTGAAACCCTAGTTGCAACTCGTGGACGTAGGTCACCTTGACCGTACCACGTAAAATCTCGTGTTCTTTATTTTCTGCTAGTGTGTGTGTGTGTTTGTTCCGCTTCCGCTCGATCCTACTCTGATCCGATACCCTAACAAGTGGTATCGGAGCCATAGGTTCAGTTAAACACACGGTTCATACGGTTATCGTAGGAGAAGGAGAGAGCTGGACGAGTGAACTTGATCTACTGTTGCTGCCGTTGTCGCTGACTTGTTTACGAGCGTACCTATTCTCTGGTTATGGCTCGTACGGTCTATGGTTTACGCCGTAGGGTTTGCTGTTGCAGATCTGGAGCTTTTGGGGTGCTTGGTGATTAGGGTTTTGGTTCTTGAACTCTAGTTATTCGCTGATTTTACGCTTGGGTTTGCAGGAGAAGTAGCTGGTTCGGGTACTTCGGGTTTCTGGTTTATCGAAGGTTGCTCGGGTTTTTTTCTCTTGTTTTCTCGTTTGCTATGGCTGAAGACAGGAAGTTCCGAATCGTGAAGTTCAACGGTACTGATTTTGCATGGTGGAGAATGCAAATAGAGGTGTTTCTTGGTGAATGCGATTTGGATGTGGTACTGGAAGAAATACCTGCTGGAATGGATAAAGTTGTCGAAGTAATTTGAAACTCAAAGGACAAAAAGGCAAGAGGTAAAATTACATTGGCTTTGACGAGGAGCGTTGCAATTAATATCATGAAAGAAAAAACTGCTGGTGATATGTTAACAGCTCTGTCAAATATGTATGAGAAGCCGTCTGTCGGTAATAGGGTGTTCTTGATGAGGGAACTGTTTAATATGAGAATGAACGAGGGCAGTTCAGTTGCTGATCATATTAACGAAGTCAATTCAATTTTGTCCAGGTTAGCAACTGTGGGGAAGAAGTTGGATGATGACACTCAGACTGTGGTTTTGTTATCTTCGTTACCTGATAGTTGGTCAAAATTTGTGACAACGGTCACCAAAACTAATGGAAATTTGAAGTTCGAATGGGTCCGAGATAGTGTTTTGGGTGAAGACGTTCGCTGGAGGAACTCTAGTGGAGGATCTACATTTGCTATGTTTAGTGTTAGCAGGGGAAGAGGTAATAACAAAAGTAGTGGGAGTCGTGGGAAAAGCTTGTCTAAAGGTGGGAAGAATGTGAAGTGCTAAAACTGTGGAGAAAGGGGCATGTTAAAAACGAATGGCCTGATCTTCAGGAAAAAGGATGGTAAAGAGCATGTAAATAATGTAGTGTCAGATGAATCTGATTGTGGTGAATTGGTTTGCTGTGAAGAGTCTACAGATTCTTGGGCTATGGATTCTGGTTCTTCGTTTCACGCCATGCACAGCGGGGAAGACGATGGTGAATCTGAAAAAAAGGAGACTTTGGAAAGGTACCATTAGCTAACGATCATGTTCCTAATGTTATGGGTATGGGAAATGTCAACCTGAAGACTCCACTGGGCACTACATGGAACTTGCAGAATGTCAGGGTAATTTCAGGTTTAACAAAGAATCTTATTTATGTTAGTCAACTGGATAAACATGGACTAGATCTTAAGTTTGGTGGTGGGAAGTGGAAGGTGATTGATGAAAATCTTTTTGTTGCCTGTGGGAAGAGATGGGGATCGTTGTACCTAGTTGAGGTACCTGCTAAGGGAGTGGCTGTCCCTATTAAGCATAAAGTCTGGTTCACTAAATCTAGTAAGCGGAAGAGGGTTCAATTTGCAAACTTGAATCCTGGTGCTTTGGGGATGTCAGTTGAATGTGGTCTGGGGTCGAAGTTTAAGCAAGTCAGGGGATTTGGTGATAGTGGGAGCACTGGTCGTGTTCCGGGTACAATCACAAAGAACCGTTTGGTTTTTAAGATGAAGGTTCCGACTGAAGAAAAAAGCTCTCCTCGAAATAGTTTGCAAAATGTGGAGAGTGGTATTTATTCTTGGTGCATCTTTGGAGCTGGTGGATCGTGCAAGCCGTTGAGACAGAGAATGGGTCAGTGACGGTTTCAGTCACGGCTGGGTTGGAGCTTGTGGGAGCTTCAACTGGTCTCTCAGGTACTTGATGAGAGGTGTGGTTGCAACTAGGTGGCTTGGATGTGACTGAAGTCTTAGCTTGTTCTTAGAACTGGAGGCTGGGAAGACTTGAACGTAAAGATTACTGAAGTTACTAGTGGTGGGTTTCTTGGATGCACTTTGTGGACGATGCAAAGCCTCCGAGTGGGAGATTGTTGGGTTCGTAGACTTTAGGGTAGCCGGCTCTAATTAGGGTTAGCCGGCCCTAGTTATTAGACCCACTTAGTTAACTTGTTGACCAACTAAGAAACTCTAATCTTGTTCTATAAATACCTATGATGTAATTGTAGTCTGTGTCATTCTGTAAACAGTTGTGAGCATCTAATAAAAGTGAAAACCTAGTTGCAACCCGTGGACATAGGTCACATCGATCGAACCACGTAAATTTTCGTGTTTTTTTTATTTTCTGCTAGTGTGTGTGTGTGTGTTTGTTCTGCTTCCGCTCGAGCCTACTCTGATCCGATACCCCTAACAATCAACACGAAGTGAATTGTTGATGAATGGATTCTACATACGTTGCTTCATTAAACCTTTGGAAACAATTGTTATTCATATTTATACCTTAGCCATTATTTTAGAACCTCAAAATGAATACTATGTACACGCTTTAAACTCTCATAGCCTCTAATTCCATATGCACTTTCCATGTGATGGCCAGAAGTGTTGGGGCATATTTGGAGAGTATAATGAGAGGATGCTCACTGGGATAGAACTACGCTGCAATATTCTTTCAGTTGAGATGAACTTTATCTTCATTCTGCAAGATTTTTGGATTACAAAAGCCTTTAACTTGCCTGAATTTAGTTCATCTGACACTGCTAAGCATGTAATAATCATAAACACATGTAGACGTTTTGGAAGTAATGTTAAAAAGTATCATGCTCCGCAGAGCTCAACGGCAACCGTTAATCTCGAACTCCCAGCTGCCACAATTAATTAAACGACTTGTCTGGACATGTGCAAAACCTAGTATAAATTGTTTAGTAAACGGTATTTCTTGAACAATTTTTTGGATTAATTCCACCTAAAATGGCATGAAATATAATATACTCCGAGGAAGCCATTTAGCGAACCTTTATAGAAAATTCATCTCGGGCAAAACTTAGTCTTTAACTATGTTTGATAGTTTACAAGAAGAAACTAGTTATACATACATCAGAGAACTAGCAAACATTATAAGTACACAATTAACTTCCTGTGTCTACAATTTCATTTGAAAAATTCAGATCTGATCATTAATCACTATTCTTGATACCAACATATATACTATGATAATGTTGCTTTTTATAAATTGGAACTCGATCTCATACTATACTCCCCAACAAGCTTTGCAAACGAAGACGACTTATCTTCCAGCAACTTTATTGGAGAAGCGTATTCGTCAATCAGACCTGCATACAAAACAAAAGATACACTCATTAAGGCTATAACCTGACAGACACAGGCCAAAAATGTTTTTAACAAACCTTGTTCCAGAACCAAAACCATGTCACTATCGAGCACAGAGGTGATACGATGTGCGATCATTATCACGGTTGAGTCATTAAAGTGTTTCTCAAGCGTTTTCTGGATCATGCTATCAGATGCTGCGTCAACTGATGCAGTAGCTTCATCAAGTACTAACACTTTGGTTTTTTTTAGTAGCACACGTCCGAGACATACCAGTTGCCTTTGACCCACGCTCCAGTTATCTCCATTCTCGGTAACTGTAACATTTTATATGATTCGTAAGTAAATACTAATTAAATGTGGCGAAATGGGTGAGTTGAGTTGAGTTGGGTGGTTAATGGCTCAAAGCTGAAGATTTCTAATGTAGGTCAATCAATATAGGACATATGATCAGGTTGAGTTTGACCCATCAATATATTTTCCACTTTTTTTTTAGAATGTTGTGTTAAAACTATTTATTTGTTTCAATAAACCCATTTAGGAGACCATTTTCATCTTATAGTAAAATTTAATCTTGGCTGATCATTCGGCCATCTAACGAGAATTTAAGCAAATTAAATCGACTCATATTAGATCAGATGTCTTGAATTTCGACCGCTAGTAGATATAATGAACGAGCTCAATGTAAAGTGTAAGGACTAAAACCTGGTGAGTCGAGCTTCAATTCCTTATTCCACCCTTCATCTCCAAGTTGGCATTTCTCGAGAACCTGAAGTAACAGATCGTTAAGAGTGAATAATGAGTTATGTGTATTCAGTTAGCTGTTTATTCACTTTCACACAAATGCTTCTTGACTATAACAACAAATGGTGTTTGAATGCATTAAAATCTGTATTATGTAATTTAGCTACCTCCCAAATCACATCATCAGTATACTCTTCAAGGGGATCCAAGTTGCTTCGAATAGTTCCTTCAAACATGGTTGGATCTTGAGGAATTATGCTCAATCTTGAACGAAGATCATGAAGCCCAATTGTGGATATGTTAATTCCATCTATCAGAATTTGTCCAGCTGCTGGCTCCATAATGCGGAAGAGTGTTTGGATCAGAGTCGATTTCCCGCTACCTGTTCTTCCTACTATCCCAGTTTTCTTTCCGCCATTGAAAGTACATGTAAGACCTCGCAATACAAGTGGCATATGTGGTGCATACCTAACCTATAAAAAGAACGACCAGATTATATTATTAATGTAGAAAAAGATTAACCAATTGACCAACACATGATAACAAGTGTGAAAATGCAAGGCTTCCAACAAGGGTCACTTCTGATATGCAAAATCCTGGACCCGAATCTGATTTCCCCACATATGTAGAGATATTTACAGTTTCTTTATTCTTTTATATAAATCAATTAAATTCCTGGATTTTCATCAATCATGTGTCATCTTAGGAAGGGACAGTTATGATACTTATAAGTACTTAGTAGGTACTTATAATGTGTCGGTAGGAATACTATAGGGATTAAAGTTGTATGCTGAGACATAACTATTGTATAACTACTGACTACTGTAACGAACTAAACTGTCGTTAGTTGTTGGAGAAGGGCTACTTAAGGAATGCATCTGTGATCAATGCAACTATGAAAGATTGATGAATACCTTCTTCTTTTACCCAAAAAAAATTCCTTCTTCTAATTCATGGACCTCAATTGATATTGTAACAGGTCATTCAATCATTAAGACAGAATTTTGATTTTTGACCAGACATGATAAAATAACAGTATCCTCTAAAAGGAGAACCTGCTATGTGCCTAGATTAAGTAGATTGAAATACTCGTTTAGTTCCAAAAGAATTGCCTGTCTATTCTTAGTTTATCCCAAAATATCCATTTTGTCCACTTCTAAAAGCGGATAGGTTATAATGTTTATCAAGTTTCCCATTCTACCAATGAACTCGTCACAAGATTACATTAACTATGAATTTCTAAATATAAATGGTAATAATTGGTATATAACTAAAACTGGGTTAATTGCACACTCATATGCTAATTATGCAACACAAAGTATGATTCAAGTACCTGCAGATTATGGATATTCACTTCTCCATGTGACGGCCACTGATCATCTGGTCTATTTGACTCTATAACATTAGGAGGTTCCGCCGGAATAGTGCAATACTGAAATATTCTTTCAACTGAAATAATTTTGTTTTCGAGGTTGCTTAAATTCCATACTACCCTTCCTTGTAACATGTTCAAAGTAAGGCCATAAGTAGCAGCCAATCCCGCAATACCTGAAAAATATAGAAACTAAAGGTCACGTTCATCACATATTTATTGTTGTAGATTAATCTGTTATGCAAGAATAAATAAAGCTTACTTGGATTAATGGTTCCCTCTGGGATAGAGATCAAGAAAATTAGAAATGCAGCAAAAGTAAAAGACGACAACATATCCAAACGTATGCCCAACCATTCCATAGCTGCAGCAACATGAAACTTTGGTCTTGAAAAATCGTCATTTAATTTCAGGTTTATGTCCTGGAATCTGGCTTGTTGATTATAGCTTCTGATGGTCGCTGATCCTGATATTGTTTCGGCAAAATTCTGTATAACTGGGCCTTTAGAAACCCCAACTAGTCGTGCTATTTCTCGTCCTGAAGGCAAGTAATATTGTTGTAACCAGATGCACATTCCCCCAACCGGAATGAATATAATGATCAACTGCCAAACACATTGTGACATAACTGCAACGATGCCAAGAAGTTGAATGATAGCAAATACAGATGATCCAACTTGGTAAGGAATTTGCATTTCAACCACATTTTGGTCTGTAGATACCTACAAATATATAGAAAAAATAAAAGCTATAAAGTTGTAACTTTATAACAATAGGAGAGTGTAAGAGAAGGGATTCCACAACATATCTACACATTAGGATTTTATTTTCTACACTGCTTAAAAATATGAGAAATTCATGAAAAAGATGTTTGCCTTAGTATGGATTAAAAAGTCTAAACAAGCAATAACAAGTTTCGTGCTTATGTTTGTAGAAAAAAATATTCCCAATAAATGTGCAAAAACAAATATGTTGAAATACATATAGTTTTGCTTACTCTATTTAGTATTCGCCCAGTTGGAGTTGAATCGAAGAAAGACATGGATGAACGGAAAATGCCCAAGTGCATTTTGTGGAAGAGAAGAGTGGCTGCCTTATATGCAAAACTTGCTAGAAGCAAGCTTCTTGCCAGTATGCATAATGCACATCCAGCTGATAAAGATACATAAACAATGATCAGGGTCGAGCCGGTCACTGGGGCTGGATCAATTGCTGACAAAGGGGATGCCGAAGCCATCCAGTAGTTGCTTCCAATTTGAAGTGTTTGGAAGAGGATTTGTACCAATACTACAAATGCAGAAAGAGTTCCACCATAAGCTGTTGTTATGTATCTCCAGTAGACTGAGAAACCAACTCTGCCTTTTTCTCGTTCTTCTTCTCGAACAAGTTGCATTTTTGAACCTACGATATCTTCTCGTATACCATCTGGACTATCATTTGTGTTTTTCTTGGAACTACTTGTTAGCTCTTGAAAAGTTTTTCCTGTAGAATTAATTGCTGATAGTGCTTCTTGGTGTGCACCTACAAGGTCCATAAAGTCACTTCCTGAGTTTAAAATGTCGCTGTACATTCCGGATTGTGTAATCCTTCCATCTCTCAGTACCTGATTGTGATGTTATATTAAGTAAGATGTGTTTTCATATGTACAATAAAATGAATATTTGATGATGAATGAAATGAATATTTGATGATGAATGAATATCACATTTGGTTTATTATGCAAGTGCTGTTAAAGGCCATCAACCACCAGTCCCTGGAAAGGTCTTCATGGGCCAGACACACACAAATCAGGCCCAAGTTCTATTATCTTGGGCTCTGATTTTGAGTTTTCTTTTAATGTATAATATATTTATTATGTAACTCGTGTGAAAGTACACGTTCGTGCTTTCTTAGTCTGTAAAAATCGATCTTGCAGACACAATTTTGGTTCTTCTAGGATTTTGTTTTGGTTTAGAATGGATGGGTTGCACAACAGCCAACTAGCAGGGCCCATATTACATTATTTGAGCCATTGGTTTCAAATTCCACCATATACAAGACATTATAAATTTACTTAGTTTCTAATATAAAATCATTTGAAATTGGGGATTTTCTATCAAACACAATGTTGGCAGATTCAGTTTTTAAATATTCACTGAACCAGCCAAAATTTGTCCTATGTAAAAGACTCGTTGTATGTCTTTAAAGATGTTCCATGACCAGGTAATACTTTTCCACTTTTTATGCAAAACATATGTAGATGAACAAATTAGATAGCTCACCAGGATGAGATCTGCAGCAGGTAAGAACTCAACCTGATGTGTAGTGTAAATAACTGTCTTCGACTCCAGAGACCGCAACATGCATTCCTGTTGTAGAAAAACACAGAATCAAGATTCAAATATTGTGATGGAATCTTTAAAAAAACGAAAGAACATTAAAAAAAAATTGCTTACTTTGAATAGATGACTTCCTGTATGAGCATCAACAGCACTAAATGGATCATCAAAAAGATAAATATCAGCATCTTGATAAAGTGCCCGAGCAATCTGTATTCTCTGCTTCTGACCCCCGCTCAAATTAATCCCCCGCTCGCCGATAACAGTTTGATCACCAAATGAAAGATTTTCGAGATCTTTATTTAAAGAACATGCTTCTAAAACCTTTTCATACCTTTTTCTATCCATTTCCCTACCAAACAAGATATTATCTTCAACCTTTCCACTTTGTATCCATGGAGATTGAGCTACATATGCCTTTGATCCTTCAACTTTCACATGTCCAGACATCTTTGACATCTCGCCTAATATACAAGACAATAAGCTCGACTTCCCTGATCCAACGCTCCCACAAACTGCAACTCGCATCCCATGATTCACTCTGATGTTTATATCTTTCAGGGTAGGGTAGGAGGAAGCATCTAAATCCCACGAAAAATTACCATTTATGATCTCAACAGCAGTTTCAGTATGGCCATGTGTTACTTTATTAATAGCACTAGGATCAATGTCCTTCAACTGAAGATATGTGGCAATTCGTTTGAGTGCAACCTTAGTTTGGAAAAACGCCGATACTGAGTCCGGAAGCTTGTAAATTGGCTCTTGAAGTATCTTAAAAGTTGCAAGTGCAGAAAGTACTTTCCCTGATTCAAGAGGAATGCCAGCAAGTAAACATGTAGCAAAAGTGACCACAGCAACAACAATTGGAGCACCCCAGGAAATAAAAGAAGTCATAGATGAAGTATACATGTACTTCTTCAATGCACCTTCTTCTTCGTGCCTAAGTTTGACGATTTTTGACAAGAACTTCATTTCCCAACCTTGAAGTTTAAGAATCCTCATGTTTCTCAAGATTTCAGATGTTGCTTTCATCCTTTTGTCTTTGGATTTCATCAAGTCTTCTTGTAATTTCTCTAGGATATTTCCAAGTGGAAGATTGACTAGCAACACAAGAATTGTAGTGATTAGCGAAGCAATGAACGCTAGTCCTAGGTTTTTATATAGAAGCACTAACGCGATGCCTACTTGCACAAAAGCTAGCCAAAAATCATGCATATACCAAGCATAATCACCTATTCTTTCTGCATCAACAGCCATAAAGTTGATGATTTCACCACTTGAGCTCCCTTGCTTTGCCTCACCGAAGATGGTCAACCCTTTTTGGTAAATAATGGCAACTATGGTAGACCTGGTTTTAATTCCAACTTGTTGGAGCTTAAAGCACCAATGTCGATGTGCGAAACACTCGATAATCTTGGAAACGAGAAATGCAGCCACCAAAACAGAACCTTGGTTTTTGTGATCTCGTTGTGCATTTAGGTATTGTACAAATGTGTCGATGAGGTAAGGACCAACAAAACTAGACAACGAAGATGCTAACGCAAGCAATCCTGTGATCAGGACTTCTTTCCACACAGTGTACAACAAAGCTTTGGCAAAACCAAATGCAGTGATATGTCTATTCCCATTGCATAAAGTATCTACTTTGTTTAACAAAACAGGAAAAACTTCTCTCACACTATCGGTTTTTCCCAGTTGTGGGATGTCCTTAAGGTCTAATGGTTTTTTATTGCCTTTTGCAATCAAAGAACTCATCCAAGAAAATGTGAGCAAACTAAAGAAGCTTGCATTTTCATATGTTGATGCAATTTCACCTTTAGAAACACCAGAATTCAAAAGGGAATCATCTTCCCTTTTATGGGATAGCCCCACAAAACAAAGCGACAAACCCATGAAACTAGACACTGAATCATTGACAAAGAACACAGAGATTGAATAATGGGTTCTTTTATATTCAATACAGTCTACCAAAAGGGAATAACAAGAAACTGTAAAGAAAAACACCCACCAAAACCTTAGGACAACGGGGTATTTCTTAGATTGTGTGGACGAATTTGAAGCAAGTGTAATCAAATAAACGGAAATGAATAACCAAATAATTGTTCCAAGAACAGCCTGCAAAAGGGTTACCATCTTTTCATTAGTCCAGCCGTTCCTATACCAATAAAAGTTGATCAAGAGACACATAAGATTAATGAGTGAAAGAACAAGAGAGCAAAAAAGAGTTTGTTTGTAAAACAAACACCTAAAATTCTGTTTTGAAACCAAAGTTAGATCAATCTTGAACCTTTTCCAAACCCAAGAAATTAATATGAAAATCAAGAGCAGAAACTGTATGGAAACAACACACCCATGTAAGAAAACAGGGTTTAGAAAAGGGTTCATCTTGGAAATGAAATCTACTAAATTATAAAGCTCCTAATAAAGAATCTCAATTTCTTTTGTTAATCAACCAAATCAGTGTTGAAAGACGCTCTTGTATACATGAAACATTTATGTTCTGAAGAATTTGAGGTCTTTAATATAATTATATAGCATAATATATTAATAAAACACAATGTAACATAGTTTAATACAATATATATACAACACACTATTATATCAAGTAACATGATATAAAATAATGTAACATAATATCACATAATATGATATGACATGCTTACTGTAACATAATTATATAGCATAATATATTAATAAAACACAATGTAACATAGTTTTAATACAATATATATACAACACAATATTATATCAAGTAACATAATATAAAATAATGTAACATAATATCACCCTAATATGATATGACATGCTTACTGTAACATAACCTAATACAATGTAAGATATGGTAACCCAACGAAGCACAACCCAACATAACAGAAAGTAACGTAAAGCAATACAATATAACACAATGCAAATATAATGTAACACAACGAATATATTGTATATTTGAATTTAATATAACTTAATAAGATAACAAATAAATTATCATGAACTATCACTACTAAAAAGTTGACTATCAACGATGAAAAAATAAACAATGGATACCTATCAGATAAATTACCAAAAACAAAACACAAAATTATCTTATAAGTGTCATCAATTCTAAGAATTAGCGAAGAAATTAAAGGTTTAGGGTTTTGGATTAGTTATTTTAAAACATGTCTCCGTACTAGAGGTTTAGGGCTTGAAACATGTCCCCAACACACATATTATTTTTATTGTGTTTATATCCATCCGTAAAATGAATAAACTATAGTTATATATATATATATATAGGTAAAAGATCCTGTAAAAAGTGGCTAAAGTGTAAGAAGTGTAAGAAATAATCTGGTGTTGACATGTGTCCATCAATTATATTAATGAATATGGGTAATAATGTAATTTACTCCTAATAGTAGTTAAAGTCAACTAAAGGAAATTAGATCATGTGTTAACTATTTTAGAAGAAATTTTAGGAAACATATTATTTCTTACGATTCTTTCTCCCTCATCTCAACCAAAACCATAGCCCCCAAGATGAAACAATCTGCCTCTCTCTAGACTCCGGTCACCGAAGTAACGTCCGACGACCTTCTCCGGCCGTATTTCCGGCAAGCCGACACCCACAAAAGCCCCTCCCTTCTCTCCGGTGAAACACCTTCTCACCAACATGACACACCATAACACCCTTTCTATTCTTATCTTTTTGACACAACCCCACAACATGTTTCGCAAAAACCTTATACAATGTTTTTTGGATTCCAAATAAAACACCATGACTTGAATCATAGTCATGGTGTTTTAAAATCTGGGAATGTTTTGTATTGATAAAACACCATGACTTGAATCATAGATGTTTAAAACACCACGCCATGAACATTGTCTCCAGATAAAACACCATGACTTGAATCATAGTCATGGTGTTTTAAAATCTGGGAATGTTTTGTATTGATAAAACACCACGCCATGAACAATGTCTCCAGATAAAACACAATGACTTGAATCATAGATGTTTAAAACACCACGCCATGAACAATGTCTCCATATAAAACACCATGACTTGAATCATAGTCATGGTGTTTTAAAATCTGGGAATGTTGTGTATTGATAAAACACCATGACTTGAATCATAGATGTTTAAAACACCACGTCATGAACAATGTATCCAGATAAAACACCATGACTTGAATCATAGATATTTAAAACACCACGCCATAAACAATGTCTCCAGATAAAACACCATGACTTGAATCATAGTCAATTTTATCCAGTTGTTTTAAAACACCACGCCATGAATCTGATTACAATTCTCTTTATGATAATGTATGACGAATATGCAACCAAAGACCTCCTACTATTAAGGTGAATCATTAATTCCGATATTTAAGGAAAAAGGAGTGAATGTAGGAGTTTTTGGTCGTGTATGATATGGTTACCATATTTCAAACATTAAAAAAGACACTATTGCCCTTCAATTATACATAAGTTCCCTCTAATTAAAACACAATTTACATTTTTATACCCTATTGATCTCAACCATTAGATCAAATATCCAATGGTTTAAAACACTTCTTACCCTTCTTACATTTTAGACACTTTTTACCATATCCCTACCCTATATATATATATAGGTAAAGAGTACAGTACAATATTGCTTATCGTACATTACGTACGCTTCAATCTCAGTCGTCAGATCATCTTCTCGCATTTTAAAATCGCATGTTGTTTTTTTTATAACAATTCGCATGTGATAATTTTTGATGAATTCGCATGTTGTTTTTTTGTACCAATTTCGCATGTGATAATTTTGATAAAATAGCATGTTGTTTTTTTATAACAATTTCGCATGTGATAATTTTTTATTAATTCACATGTTGTTTTTTGTACCAATTTCGCATGTGATAATTTTGATGAAATAGCATGTTGTTTTTTTGTAACAGTTTCGCATGTGGTAATTTTGATGAAATCGCATGTTAAAAAACCAACATGCGAAATTGTTACAAAAAAACAACATGCAAATTCAATGCGGGAAGATGATCGGACGGCTGAGATTGTAGCATACGTAATGTACGATAACTGCATTTGTACGTTAACCTAACCCTATATATATATATATATATATATATATATATATATATATATATATATATATATATATTGATTTCGAGGATGATGAATAGTAACTTTATTTTTATAATAATATATAGTTTTTTTATTATTTTATTATTTAATATATTACAAAAGTTTATTATTATCTTTACTTTTAATAACATATTTTTCATTTTTTTAAACATATATTTCCTTTACCTTTTTTAATAATAGTTTTTTTTCTTTTTTGAACATATATTAATTTATCGATTAATTTAATACTTCTTTAGAAAGTTACGTTTATAACTTTTTTCTAAAACTTAAGTACGTAGTTGTGCTTGATTTCTTTTCCTGACATTCTGTTATACGTTTTGTTAAAACGAGGTTATACTCAAAATAAAGTATTTATTTGGTATCAAAATGGTATGATGATAAACTAAATCGTTCTAATGGTTTGACTTTCTAAACAACATGCTTTATTTTTAAATCACGTTTGTTTTACATTATTATTTGCTCGGTTTCGCCATAACGCTCTATATAAAAAACTAGTATACAATTTGAACTCGTCTCTTTAAAATGAGGGGATAATGTGGTTACCAGTTCAACCAAAAATATTTTATTCTTTATAGAGTTAACTAGGGCTGTAAACGAACAGAACATTCAGCGAACCGTTCGTGAACCGTTCGGCGGGAAGTTCGTTTATGTTCGTTCGATCAGCTTAACGAACAGACACGAACAAAGAATTCCGTTCAGTTAGCTTAGCAAACGAACGCGAACATAGGTTTTGTTCGTTCGACTGCGTTTGTGAACGTTCGATAGTATGTTCGTCTACGTTTGTTCATGTTTGTTCGTTTGATTATATTAAAAATAATAAATCTTTTATATAAACATATTGAATACTTGAAACACTTTCTTTTTCTAAGTTATCTAAAATTTGGACACTCGAAGACATTTTTTGGGATAATTATGTCTAGGTTAGTTAACCTTGATTTATCATTTAGTGGTATAGTAGACTTCTTGTGTTTTTATTTACATTTGATGGTTATATTTAACTACTTATATCCACTTTTTAAGGATAACAATGTTTTTTATTTTCAAGTTAAAAGTTCGTTTACATTCGTTGTTATTTGCATGCGTTCGTTTGTGTTCGAGACCAGTGTTCACGAACTGTTCGTGAACAACTAAATTTCCTTAACGAACGAACATGAACATAAACTTATGTTCGGTATGCATTGGTGAACAGTTTGCGAATATGTTAATTTCCTTAACGAACGAACATGAACATGGCTTGTTCGTGTTTGTTCGGTTCATTTACAGCCCTAGAGTAAACTATCATTTTGGTCCCTGAGATTTGGCCACTTTTAACACTTTAGTCCAAATTTAAAACCTTTTGCATTTGGGTCCCTGTGGTTTCAATTTTGTAACGAGTAAACTGCCATTTTGGTCCCTGAGATTTGGTCACCTTTGCCACTTTAGTCCAAAACTCGAACCTTTTGAATCAGGGTCCCTGTAGTTTCAATTTTGTTGCCATTTTGGTCCAAAAGCAAAGTCAGCTCATATTTATCTAATAAAAAACTGGTATTTTGTCATTTTCCTCAAGAGCAAAATGGTCATTATAAAGTTATAGATATAAAAAAATAAATTAAAAAAAAACATCCACTCTCTCTCATTCTCTCTCTCTTCTCCCACCATCACCATCAACCACCTGCTACCACCACTACCACTACCACTACCACTACCACCATCATCAAAAACACCACCACTACCAACCCTCCTTCAACCACCATCACGCCATCTGCTAAACCCTATCAACACTGCCCGATCTACCATCATCTACCAGCCCACACATCGGATCTAACCAGGTTTGATGGCAAAGTTGTAAACATTTTCACTCATCCATATTCAGTTTCAAACCTCACCTAGACTTCACCGATTCAACAAAACCCTTGAAAGCTCTAGATCCGGTGAGTCTGAAGTGGGTTTCAGCTCAACTGGACCGGATTACTCAGCGAACCTACTAGCACAGTGGTTAACTCCGGGCGCGGAGCCCTGCAAAGATTCCTCCACCGAGGATATTATCATCTGGGGTTTGGACCTGTTGGTGCATCCGTCTGTCAACTTCGTCTTGTATCGAGTCTTGTATTAGAACAGATAGAGCAGGGCACGAAGTTCGAGAAATCATGTCAATAGGATAATTTCGCATGAATTAGCTAATTTCGCTTAAAATGACCATGTGTAATTTGACACGAAATCACCATCTTATTTCGCACGAAATTATAATTTCGTGTGAAGTGATTTCGTTTGAGCCATGTTCATGTGAAATTAGGCAGGCTATAAATAGGGGTGATGTAATTTCGTTTGAATGATTCGTGTTTGTGTGTTTCCGGAGGCGAAGTGCTGCCGAAGTGTCTTCCGCTGAAAATCATTGTCAAATCAATCAGAAAGACGGTTAAAGTGAAAAGCATGCTGAATTGAACTTGATATGTTTGTTTCCGCCTCTCGTATCGAGCAAAAACTCTTCTGAACGACTCGTTTGGTCGTGCAAACGATCCTACAAGTGGTATCAGAGCTCAGGAGGAAGAGTTCATACCAATTCAGCTGCAAATTTTGTTTTCTGCACCTTCTTTTTCACAATTAACAAGTTTTCACGGACAAAATGCTTTAAATTTCTCACATGATGTGCGCAATCATGTTTTAACAAACCCTTGAAAGTTTCAGACTTAAAATCGGCTTAAAACTTGATCAGTTTGACAAAATTCAGCTCGAGATGATGACATCAGCATAATTTCGCACGAAATTAGGGCTTAATTTCGCTCCAGATTGTAATTTCGTTTGGACGTTCCACGCGAATTTAGTATTTTCGCACCAAAGTTGTAATTTCGCTTGAGTAGTTCACGCGAAATTATTAATTTCGTTTCAAGTGATAATTGCGTTTGGTAATTTTGCACAGAATTACATATTTCGTTTGAAATTGTGTAATTTCATACGAAATTAGGATATTTCATTCCAAAGTTGTAATTTCGTTTGAACAGGGAATTTCGCACCAGGGTATTTCGTTTGAAAGGATAATTTCGTTTGAACTGATTGTTTGTGAAATTTTTGAAAACCGAAACATGGAAGAGGAATTTTATAACGCCTTTGCTACTCTGATTAACATTTGATCGAAGTGTCGCGCTCCGGTCAAAGATAATATTTATAAGCCCAAATTACCCTTAACAATGTGTTAGTGGTAGCAAGGGGTCGAACCACGAAGAGTATGTGGTTTGTGTGTGGATTCGATTGAATTATCAAAAGTGCCACGATTATGAAGCTTACTAGAATAATTTTGTGTTTTTTTTAATTAGAAGATATGATTTTAAACTAGATGATTTGATGAAAATGAGTAACAACTACTAATTAACAATTGTAAGAAAAGTGATTACTAGAACAATAATAATAATAAAAAGGAATCACACCCGGTTTCGGTAATTATTAATCTAGGATTTCTACAAGTTTTAGTTTCACCTCAAATGCATTCGATTAACGGATTTAGTGTACCGTGACTTAGGTGCTACTAGCTATCAACGTCCCGAAGAACGGGCAAAAAGACACTTGGTAATCAACACAAGTAAATCCTAACAACGACAACGTACAATTACATATCACTGTTTTGCAAAGTCATAACTTTTAACATCGTTCGACAATTCACGAATTCGTAACAAATGTGATACTATTGTCAAAAGTTTCAAAAACCAAATACAAATTGTCACTAAGATGAAACAAGAACAAATTGAAACCCTAAAATTAACAACTACCTACACCGGGGTGAAACCGAGATGATTAGCTGCTCATGGTTGATGCAACTTGATCACCGGATGTTTGGAATGCGGATGGAGTCATCTTGAAGCTTGTAGGATGAAGGAATGGTGGAGAATTAGGGTTTATGGAATGATTGATGATGGTGAAGTGGTGAATGGATGAAGAACTAGGGTTATGGAGGTGAATTGGGGATGATGAAGAATGAAGATGGTGATTCGGATGTTGTGATGATTCTTGATGATAGAGATGGAATGGTAGGTAATTCGTTGATCAATTCTGGCTCCAAGATATCATTCAAAACTCAAAAGTGAGTGTAACCTACGAGTTAATGCCCCAAAAGACCAATGAAAATCGATTTCTTAACCCAATCCACGTTTTTCGCGTTTGGCAAAAGTACCACCCGTCGCCGACGGGCCTGACCCCGTCGCCGACGGGTTCCCAAAAACTCCAATCTGGCCGACGGCCTATTTATCTGGATACGGGCATGATTGGTCGACGGGCTTAACTGAAGGGCGTCGCCGACGGCTTGGGACCCGTCGGCGACGGGCTCCCAAAACCCCAACTTCTGTTTTTGCTTGGTTCGCTCCCATTTGATCTGTAATGCGTTCCGGTGCTCCGGTTTTCGACCCGGTGACTCGTAAAGCTCCCGAAAAGATCCTTTAACTTCGTTAAACCTGCATAAACACAAATCTAATTAAAAGTAGGCCATTCAAGATTGAAACTAGTGTAAAAACACAAAGTTACACAATAACGAACACCGGTTTTCAACCACGTATCACATCCGCACACTTGTCTTTTGCTTGCTCTCAAGCAAATCTGTTTTTCACTTTCACGTGGGTCGAACAACGAATATGCATCCCATCCCCGAGACAAAGGTTAAGGTCTATTGTCATACAAAAGTTCACATTCTTTACAATCTCCACATATTTACCGGCAAAGTGACAAATCACATATAATAATGGGTATCCAAGATTAACCCGCCCGTAAAACCAACAAGTCATGCATATCCCTCACAATGTTCTCTCCACTCGGCTTAAAATTTGGCTAATATGTATAATGTATTAGCACTACAATCAATTTAATCGCTCAAAACCGGGTAGAACACGTACCCGCATTGGCTTGCAACTCAATCATTCTCCACCACCAATCACGAATACTAAGCACAAGTCAACAGGTCTTTGAAGGGTTGTAACGGGGCTAGGCCAAGGGTAGGGAATAGGATATTTTAAAGTGGCTAAGGTGATGAAAAATTCGATTTTTATTACAAACCACTAAACTAAACAAAACTAAATATAAACATCAACTATGAGGCAACAACTTTCGCCTTTTATTCAACAAACTACTAGCACATCTTTTTGTGTTTTTCTCAATGCTTTTTCATTCTTTTTCGCAACATTTTCTGAATTTTTTTTTCAATACAAATGAATCACAACTATACAAACTTAAGTTCCTATAATCGAATTTTCATCACACGGGTTTAAAAAGAAAAGACTTATGGTTATGGGCTAAGTGGGTTGTCAAACGAAAGGTTTAGGCTCAAAGTTGGCTACTAGGGGATAATTTTTGGGTAAGGATATAAAAATGGTTTAAAAGGAAAAGGTTTACCTAATGTCTTAATCATTCTCGTGCTTGTATTCGGTCTATGGTCTCGAACGTATCAAAAGTTGCAAGTTCTACAATACGCGACTAATGGTTCACTCAACAAAGAAACATGTAAATGCAATTCTATGATATAAAAGTGGCTCAAACCTCACGTATAAGGGTATGATATGTGATATGCATGATATACTAGTTTCTTAGGCGGATTATTCCCAAATAACCATCCGCTAAATACGCGTCATGCTATTAATTTGAACTTGACCATGACAAAAGACCAAATGGGTTGTGCCATCCCTCTTTGACTTGGTTACTTGTGCAGATCTCTTTTGAAACAAGAAATTTATGAAAAATTTTTGAAATTTTCCCCCATCTCCACACTTGAGGCAAACATTGTCCTCAATGTGTAGTGTTTAAATGAACGGGTCAAAATCGAAAACTTTTTACTACTCCCCCATCCCCACACTTGAAGTACATATTGTCCTCAATGTGTAGGAACTAGAGTTTTAAAAATGCACAAGGGATATGACACGACTAACCTTCCCAACTTTTCACCCCGGAAAAATAAAGTACAGAATACAATCCACTTATTCCTAACTAATAATCAAAGTAAAAAGAAACACATGCACCTGATTTTTGTCGGTTGATCCTCATATCTCCTTCGTCTCTTCATAAAAGTGGTTGTCCCGCGAACATGTTGTACCTACAAATTCTAATCCTTGTGTAGAAGCATGCTTCTCACAACCATCAAAATTTGTTAGTTACTTAGTTCTACCCTTTTTACGAACACATTACCAAGCCATGCGTTATTTCACTTCGATTTATGTGGAAAATATTTTACAACAACAACACACCTAACTCACTTTCGTAGGAATCACGGTTGCATTTAGCTTATGCAACAAGCCCTTTTAAACCCCCCAATAGCTTGGGAGGACGAGAGGTCTCGTGAGGGTTATATAGGGAACACACACACAACGTTCATTTAACTAGGCAGAAATTAAATAAAAACGACAAGAAATAAAGGAACAAAATATACAACAACAACATAAAATATATCATACCTCTACCGCTGATATCGCTCGTTTAGATCCACTGGCGGGTTGGGTTGGTATGGATAACCAGTGAGAGCCTCGAACATCTCCCTATAGTTATCGAGGGGACTTTGCTCCCCTTGAGGCGGCGGTTGGTACGAGATCGGGATAAAGCTAGACCCTACCGCTTCGGGCCATTGCGGAGTCGGGTCGGATGGGCCTTGTGGGTAGGGAAGGTCGGGGTAATTTGTCCATCCCGAGTGCTCGGCATATGGGAGGCCCGCTTGGTAGTCTCTTTGGTGCCGCTCCTGATCGTGGAGCACTTTGGCGTTATTAACCGCCATTTGTTGAGAGACGTACAAGGCACTCCAACGACGTCGGTTCAATGCTCTTTCTTCATTTCGACGCGTTGCCTCTGCTTCTTCCCATACCCGTCTTCGGGCTACCTCATCCTCTTGCATCTTTGCCAACTGTTCCATGTGTGATCTTTGCATTGTTACACTTACAATTTCTTATAATTTCAACAATGCATTCAACCTCACCTTCATGTTCAATCATGTTCATAACAAGTGTAGTCACTTCACTATGGTTATAACATGCTCAAATTCCATCAACAACAACTAATCTTACTCAAAATCATGCCAAAACAACATACATTGTCTAAACAACCTACTCTTAAACTAAAAAGTTTAAAATTTCGGAAGAAAAACACTACATATATGATAATCAAGCATAAAATTAAAGAGAATCCATACCTTGTGTTGTTGAAACAAGAAAAACTGTGAAAAGATGTAAAACAAGTAGATTGATGAACACCCCTTCAAAAACCCTAAGTAACACGCCCAGAAATCTTGCAAAATAGCAAGAATTGATGAAAACCGTGTTGTGGGTTTTGTTCCTCTTGAAAAATTACCCAAGATGGACTCAAAAATCAGTTGATTTGGTGAGGAATTGAGAGAGTTATGAAAGCTTGAAGGTTTTAGGGTTTTGGAGTAAAGAATGAGGAAGATGAAGTGGATGGAGTAAAAGGGTAAGGTGAGAGAGGGTATGTTGATGTTAAAGGATCTAAAAAGTTAGATGGTGGGGTGTATGGTTCGGTCTTTGGGTTCAATAGTGGTCATAACTAGGTTTAATGGTGAAAAATATGAAGTTGGTTCGAGTTTTTTATGCTAGAGACGAGTCTGCTGCGGCCCCGTTTAGACAACCCGTCGCCAACGGCCAGGGCCCGTCGCCGACGGGTTCCGATTTCTGCATGTTTGGCCGACGACCTATGTGTCTGGATACGGAAAAAGGGTGCCGACGGGTCACATCTAGAGCCCGTCCGGGACGGACATCACCCCGTCACCGACGGGTATTGTTTTTTTTTTAATTTTTTTAGAGGAAAATAAAGGAATTTTATGGAACTTTTATAAAAGGACTATGTACATTAAAAACTCCAAAGTTAAAATTTTAAACTTGAAAATCGTTAACGGCCCTACCACCCCCCAAAAAAATCGTGTATTATCCTCAATGCACATAACAAAGTCTAAAAACATACCTTGTATCTTCGTGACCCGTTTAGAGTGCCCGGACTTCACACAATTAAGAAAGGTTAGTATGAAACGAAAACGATTAACATCAAAACACGCAAACAATTAAATAATTGTACATAACTTTACACCAATCGTTACCGGTCCTTTTCATTCGACCTCATAAACTGGAAAGCTTGCCACGAAGCTCATCGATTCTTTGTTTTCATCTATTTTCTCGTTACCTTCGAGAAACGGTTTTAGTCGATGACCATTTACCGTTTGCCGTACCACGTCCTTCGGGTCCTCGATAGTAACATCACCCAATTGTCCAACCCGGGTGACAGCATAGGGTCCCATCCATTTGCTTCGAAGCTTTCCGAGAAAGAACTTGAGCTTCGAATTGTAGAGCCACACCTTTTGACCCACTTCAAACTCTTTCTTTCTCAACTTGGCATCATGCGCTCTTTTCATCCCATCCATATACTTAGATGCGCATTCATATGCCATCTCCCTTAGCTCCTCCAACTCACATAACTTGAGCTTCCGTTCCTTACCTGCATCATCATATTGCACATTAACCTCTTTAATAGCCCATAACGATTTGTGCACAAGTTCAACCGGTAAATGGCAGTTTTTACCGTATACCAACCGGTAAGGTGTGGTGCCTATGGGTGTCTTATGTGTTGTACGGTAGGCGCATAAAGCATCGTTCAACTTAATTGACCAATCCTTACGGTCCGCCCGCACGGTCTTTTGCAAAATCTCTTTGATTTGCCTATTCGACACCTCAACTTGCCAGCTTGTTCGCCGGTGATAGGGGGTAGCAATCCTATGGTCAATACCAAACCGTTTTAAAAGTTTTCCAAACCGAAAATTTTTAAAATGAGATCCTCCATCACTTATGATGACACGAGGAATCCCAAATCTTGAAAAAATATTAGTTTGAACAAAATTACAAACCACGGAATGGTGGTTTGTCTTGGTGGCTATTGCTTCGACCCATTTTGACACATAGTCGACGGCCACCAAGATGTACAAGTTGCCATAGGAATTGGGGAATGGGCCCATGAAATCAATACCCCATACATCGAAAACATCGACTACAAGGATTGGTTGCATGGGCATCTCATCCCTTTTCGAAATACCCCCTATTTTCTGGCACTCTATGCAATTCTTTGAAAATTTGTTAGCGTCTTTAAAGATAGTTGGCCAATAAAGGCCACTATTCAACACTTTGTGACCCGTTTTGTGGCCACTAAAGTGACCACCACATGCAAACGAGTGTAGATGCTGCAACACGCTTGGAATCTCTTCGTCATCAATGCATCTTCTTATAACTTGATCCGCACACTCCTTCCACATATGCGGTTCTTCCAACCGATAGTATTTGATTTAGGACATGAAGTGTTGCCTCTTCCGTCTATCCCAATGTGCTGGCATATCACCTGTAACAAGATAATTAACAATGTTAGCATACCATGGCAATTTATCTAATTTCATTATATGCTCATCTGGGAAAGACTCATTGATTTCTAAGGCCTTCGGATCCTCTTCAACCATCAATCGGGACAAGTGGTCCGCTACCACATTCTCAATACCCTTCTTGTCCCGTATCTCCAAATCAAACTCTTGGAGCAACAACACCCATCAGATTAATCTCGTTTTGCATCCTTCTTCTCCATGAGGTACCTAACTACAGTGTGATCAGAGTAAATAATCACTTTACCACCCCATATGTATGACCGAAATTTATCCAATGCATATACCACCGCAAGTAGCTCTTTTTCGGTGGTTGTGTAATTCAATTGCGCATCCGAAAGAGTCTTACTTGCGTAGTATATGGCAACGGGTTTCTTGTCAACCTGTTGTCCCAACACGGCCCCCACCGCATAATCACTTGCATCTCACATAATTTCAAAAGGTAAAGACTAATTTGGCGATTGCAAGATTGGGGCCTCCACTAGCTTCTCTTTCAAGTTGTTAAAAGCGCTTTGGCAGTTTTCATTAAAATCAAACGGTTGGTCTTTTAACAACAAATTACATAAAGGCTTTGTTATATCACTAAAACCCTTAATAAACCGCCTATAAAACCCCGCGTGACCTAAAAACGACCTAACACCTTTAACAGTCGTGGGATACGGTAAAGTAGATATGACTTGTACCTTAGCACGATCAACCTCTATCCCCCGACTTGACACCACATGTCCCAACACAATTCCCTCTTGAACCATAAAATGGCTCTTTTCCCAACTTAGGACCAAACTAGTTTCAACACATCTTTTTAACACTTTATCTAGTTGGTCCAAACAAGCCTCAAAAGATGATCCAAAAATTGAGAAATCATCCATGAAGATTTCCAAAGACTTTCCCACCATATCTGAGAAGATACTCATCATGCACCTTTGAAAAGTGGCGGGAGCGTTACATAATCCAAATGGCATTCGCCTAAATGCGAATGTACCATAAGGACATGTAAACGTAGTCTTTGATTGATCTTCCGGATGGATGGCAATTTGGTTATAACCGGAATAGCCATCTAAGAAGCAATAGAATTTTTGCCCCGACAATTTCTCAACTATCTGATCTATAAACGGTAAAGGAAAATGATCTTTGGAAGTTGCGGTATTCAACTTCCTATAATCAATACAAATTCGCCACCCGGTTACCGGCCGGGTGGCTACCTCTTCACCTGCGTCATTTTTGACGACTTGTATACCCGCTTTCTTGGGAACCGTCTGTGTTGGGCTCACCCATTGGCTATCCGAGATCGGGTAAATAATACCCGCATCAAGCCACTTCAGCACTTCTTTCTTCATGACCTCCCGCATGTTCGGATTTAGTCTCCGTTGTGCGTCTCGAACGGGGGTCACATTCTCTTCCGTGATGATTTTATGCATCACCACCGAGGGACTAATACCCTTCAAATCTGCAATAGTCCACCCAATCGCCACTCGATTGGTGACCAACACCACCATCAACTTTTTCTCTTGCTCCACGGTTAAATTCGATGCAATAATAACCGGGAGTCTATTGCCTTCACCAACATAAGCTGCTTCGGCAATGCCTTCAACTCAACCTCCGGAGGCTCTACTAACGATGGCTTCAATTTAGTGTCAATGCTCTCCGGTAAGCTTTCAACTTGGTGCGTCCAAACCGGTTT